>NC_135879.1:208243322-208843322 GCF_964194155.1 Cetorhinus maximus | reverse complement strand
ATGAAAAGAAAATCTACAGTGCAGCGTTCATATACATCATACCCTTTAAAATTTGAGACATTTGAATATGATAAATTTAATACTTATTAGTTCTATATTAAGATGTTCAACGTCTCTAGTAGTAGAAAATAAGTATTACAATGACAGTTTCCTTTTGGTACTCAGTATTGGTATATAAAATCATTTTTGCTCCCTTTCTCCACCACCCTGCCGCCCACACACACACTGCACATTGGGCATTAGATCCTGCTTCATAAATTGCTGGGGCCTGGGGCCTGACCCTTTTGAGTGAATGTTGCGCAGTACTTAGCCTGGAAGTTCCAGTTACTTCATTGCTGTTGCCATTTTGTCAAGGCCCTCAGAATAGGTAGTTTAGGTAGCCATCTGAAGCAAGTAGACAATCAACTGAGGTATTTAAATCTACAAAAATAATCAGGGGCACTGCTGCATGGGACCCTCGTCTTGCTTAGATTGAACTTCCCGGCCCCTGATCTATCTTTCTCAGTGCTCAGTTACTAATGGGGCTGCCCATCAGCACTATGCCAATGAGGCTCCGCCTTTAAAATAGCCTACTGACTAAAAGACTGTGCAGAGGAACAGTGTTGTTTTGAGAGGAGCTATCAGTACCCCATCAGGACTTAACATTGAGTACCCCCGCACTTAACATTGAGTTCAACAACTTCAGACCATGAACTCTCTCCTCCATCCTCACCCCTTTTTGATTCCCTTTTTTCAATATTCATTTTTATTTTTAAATTTTTTCCCCACGTTTTATTATTATTTTGAAAATTTATTTCCATTTTTATTCATTGCTTTATCCCCAGCTAAAAGCCTATTTTTGGTCTTTTTTCCCACCACCATCCCCTCCTCCCCCCCCACCCCACCCCCACTAGGGCCATCTGCCACTTGCTCATGTCGTTCCTTCCAGAGTGCTTACCTTGGTCTGGCTATTACCACATTCTGCTTTCTACTCTTAATGTCACCATTAGCACCTCCTTTAGCCAGTGCCACCACCATTAACACCCCTTCGACCTTTTGTTTATGACATATTTTGCAATCTCTCCTTTGCCTCCACCTATCACTGGCCTTCTGTCCAGCTTCACCTGTTCCGCCCCACTTAAACAGTATATACTTCACCACATTTCTTCTTCCCTTTAGCTCTGAAGAGTCATACGGACTCGAAACGTTAACTCTGTCTTTCTCTCCACACATACTGTCAGACCTGCTGAGTTTTTCCAGCATTTTTTGTTTTTGCCCCATTGGGTATCCCTGTTTTCAGTTGCTGGAGGGGGAAGAGGAGAATGGGTACAGCAAACATACCAGACAGGTGTGTTTGGATAACAACATTTTCAGGCAGGAGAAGCCCTTTGGGCCGTCTAGTCCACTTGTGCACAGGATTACCTTTGTGTCAATTTTTATTTAAGTTGAACCTCATTTTTTGATGAAAGCCTGCCTCGTTCCTTCTTGAAACCCACTGGAGTTGCATGTGTTCACAATCCATGCCAATAACCTGTGCCACATATTGATCACCTTTTTAGTAAAAAAGAAGTTTCTTCTGAATTTCCTACTCTCCCATTGTCCTTAATTTTAAAATCTGATCCTATATTTTACCTGGAATATCACTTAAATCTGATGATGCGATTGTCATCATACTTGGAATTTCCACTCACCCCCACCTGAGCACAAAAGAGCATTTGTATTTCAATGTGAAAAGAAATGAGAGCAGAATGGTTTATTTTCAATCTTTTTCATTATCTGTGAAGATACTGGATGTGTTCAATTGCAGAGCAGCTGGAGCTGAACAGAGTGATATATACCATGCTGTGCCTGGTGTGAAATTGGGCTTGGAAATCTCAGTTACTCTGCAGAAAACATTTAAAGCTAAAAAAAGGATGAATCTGTCTTTTGAAAACAGATAACTCCATTGCTGAATAATGCTAGAGCTCAGAGACCAACTAAAATTCCATTTGATCTGCGTTTATAAAGAGGTCAGAAAACAGATGCACATGGGTGTCTGTTATTTCCTATATTTCAGGTAATATCAGTGAAACACATGCCAAATCAGGAAGTGAAGACAAGTCTGCAACAAAATAAAAATAACAAGTTTCAGCATTTGATTGTTTTGAGATACATTTTCCACTGTTAATTTTAGAGAGGCACGTACAGTATACAGGCAGCTCTGAAGAAGGGTCAAACAGACTCGAAACGTTAACTCTGTTTCTCTCTCCTCAGATGCCAGCAGACCTGCTGAGTTCTTCCAGCATTTTCTGTTTTAATACAAGCAGCTCTCCCTGCTTTATGGTGACATCTCTTTTTGCTAAAAGATATGCAGCAAAATATAGCTGTTCAAGTTTCCTTTTTGAAACTGTTTCCACCTTTGAACCCCACCCCACTGGAGCTCCTTCCCTCCTGAATTTGCTGATTTATGCCACAATGTAATTCGTGGCCACTGACCACCTCCTGGAGCCTCATCCACAAATGTGAACCTGAGCAGTGAGCATTGACAAGTTCTTCAGCCAGCACAACAATCAGTCCTGATCTGATCTAAGTGACTGCCAGCTGTGGCTCAGTTGGCAGCACTCTTGCCTCTGAGTTTAGCTCCCAAGTCAGGACTTGAGCACAAAAAACCCAAGGCAGACAGCTCCAGTACACTGCTGAGGGAATGCTGCACGGTTGAAGTGCTGTCCTTCAGATAAGACATTAATCTGAGGCCCCATCTGTCCCCTCAGGTTGACCTAAAAGATTCCACTTGATGAGATTATCTGGTAATTACAGCATTCCTACTTGTGTGAGCTTGCTGTGTTTAAATTAGCTGCCACATTTCCTAAATTACAACAGTGACTACACTTCAAAAGTACTTTGCGGTAAAGTGCTTTATGCCGTTCTGTGGTCGTGAAAGGCATTATATTTGCATAGGTTTTTCTTTCTGTTTTCCTCTGGTATCTACATATTTGAGCTTCCCTCCACTGATCACTGAACAGAATTCAGGAGAAGGGATTATACAGCTAATTATTTGCTCCTTCGAAATTTAGAGGACACTAAGGCCAACACACAGATCCCACTGCTCTCCTAGGTGACATTCCCTAGCTTTGTTCAAATCAGAAATGAGTCTGGGGTTTTCCCACTCAATCTGGTTATGTTTCACATTAGATAAGAATGTTTCTAATTCTGTTTCAATGCTTTTAAAAGGAAGTTAGGATTAAGCATTCCATTGTCAGAACTGTTGGGCTAAAAATTTGTTCTAGCCGGTTTTCCAGCACTGGGTTACAATTCATGACCTGTTTGCAAACATTGAGCCAGGTAGCAGGCAATATTTGCTGCTGCCTCCTCACGTACCTAATTGTAGCATCGATGTGAGCAGGGCCAGGTCACACATAACCTCTAGGAGCAGAGCAGAACCAGTGGACCATAAAGACACCGGTATTTCCTGAGACCAGCAAAATAAATGGTTCTCCACATCCTGCGGCTGGCTGCAGCTGAACCTGTGGCATCTAGCATTGCTGAAAATACTGAGGAAGACAGGATGTTCCTGCTTTATGCCCCTTCTCAATTCCCACCTCACCCTCATCCTGCTCTATGTCATGATGAACAAGCTGCTGACGATGTGACCAAGGACCTCTTGATTACTGCAGGACCTCCCTCTTCCTTCCCTTTTCTGATTTTCTTCTTTAAGACACACAAGGATAGCCACCTGGTCAGCCACAGCACACCCAGGAGGAAGCTAGAGAGTAACCACAGCAATGATGAAGAGGCCCTGATGCTTGACCTAAAAATCACGGCCACCAGCTCAGATACTGATACTGCAAGTACAGGCTGGTGTAGAGTTCATCACTGCACATGGTGAGTCTGGACATGAGTAGGCTGCAGTCAGGCCAGGAGTAAAAGAAGAGTCATACAGACTCAAAACGTTAACTCTATTTCTCTCTTCACAGATGCTGCCAAGCCTGCTGAGTTATTCCAGCATTTTCTGTTTTTATTTCAGGCATAAAGGCTTGTTCATGTTCTGGCACACCAGAGGGCAAGGTAGCAGACCAGTTCTGCTACAGGGGTTCAGGTGAGGTCTTCGGTGAGGCAGCATACAGACTGCTGATGAGGATGCACACTGAGATGCTGGGTGCATTGGCTGGTCTACCAGGCCACATCCTGTCACTGTCAAGGAGTAAGGAGGAGTCTGGTTCTAACTTGGCAGAGGGCACTGCACAGAACTTGCCGTCTCTGCAGCATCTGCTCTTTCTCCCTGCCATGTCACAGACCCAGAGGCACTGCAACTACAACTCTCATACCTGTTGCAACCTTATATGGACAGGTCACCTACTCCTCTGCTCTCCCTCTGAGGATGCAGCAACACGCCCAGCTAAATCCAGAAACTCACCACAGCATCTCCAAAAACACTCACGAGTACTTCCAGAAACCTTTGCAATTGCAGAAATTAGTTCAAATCATCCTACCTGCAAAAATGGGTGCCTGGCTCTTTAAAAACCACTAGTTATGGGTCCTTCTTTCAGATGAATGCATTTTCTTTGGTGAGTCACAAGCGAATATGCTGAATGGACCTGCATGGTCCAAGTTTGTAAAGCGTGCGTCAAATCAGCCAATAGGGCTGAGTGATGTCATGATCTGGCATGCACAGTATGTCTGCCGAAGTGCCCTTCTCAACATGGGACACCATGTGAGCTGCCCAGAAGCTGCTGCACACCCCACTTGGAGAGCTGCAGCTTGCATAGCGCCAAATCTAGCGGCTTGACGGAGCCCAAATGCATGCCCATTGTCTTTTAGATGAAACATTAAATCAAGGCCTCATCTGCCTGTTCAGATAAATAAACCTTTGGCGCAATTTGAAGAGCAGCAGACGCTACCCCGATACCCCGGCCAGCATTTATCCCTCAACTCACACCAACAGAAACAGATTAGCTGGTCATTTATACCATTGCTATTTGTTGGGTGTTGTTGTGCCAGTCTGCCTGTTGTATTTACATACAGCGCAGCTATTCCTTGGCTGTGATACACATATGTAAAATATGCTGTTTAAGTTCATTCATTCATTCTTAGCACCATTTTTCAACCAAATTAAACTGTTGCATTGAATTAAACTTATTCTTTTTTTCTCCCTTTATATTCAAAGTTATCCTGTTGACTTTATTTTATTATTGAAACACTGGGGTAGATCTTGATTTGACTTACTGCTGCATTTTCAGTTTGTCAGATTTTCCACTTTAGCTGATTTGAGGAGTATCATTAGCATGATGTGACTTTCCAACATGGAGGGACATATAGTTGCCACAAAGATGCTCCCTGCAATTATGCACCCTCAGAGTCATTTATATAGTTTTGGTCAGCACCTCTGGCCTCCAGCAAGGAGTCTGCATTGAATAGAGCTGGGGTAAATTGACTCTAAAGCTGCAGTGAATCGTTGCTGGCAAGGTAGAAATTCAAAATATAATTTTAAAAATTCTTTGAGTTTGGTGCCAAACCAAGGGGTTCCCCAGGAGTCCAGTAGCTGTGATATCATCAAGCAGGATACATATGAACTAGGAGCAGGAGTAGGTCACTCGGCCCTTCGAGCCTGCTCCGCCATTCAATACAATCATGGCTGATCTGATTGTAACCTCCCGCCGACCCCTGATAACCTTTCACCCCTTTGTTAATCAAGAATCTATTTAGCTCTGCCTTAAAGATATTTAAAGACCCTGCTTCCACTGCCTTTTGACGAAGAGAGTTCCAAAGACTCATGACCCTCTGAGCAAAAGAATTTCTCCTCATCTCTGCCTTGAATGAGTGATCCTTTATTTTTAAACCATGACCCCTAGTTCTAGATTCTCCCACAAGAGGAAACATCCTCTCCACATCCACTCTGTCAAGACCCGTCAGGACCTTAAAAGTTTTGATCAAGCCATCTTCTAAACTCAAGTGGATAAAAGCCTAATCTGTTCAAATAACCAATCAATCACATTGAAGCATTTTCACAGGCAGCAAATCAGGATGTAAAAGCCACAAATCCCTTCTTTTAATTTAAGTTTTACAGATAGTGAAACAAATGATTGGGACATACATGTGGGATTAGGTAAAAAGTTAAAATATCATAAACAAACATCAAAAAGTTGCTATTTTAAAAACATTTGAATTTCTTATAATAATGGAGAAATTTGACATTCCACAAATATAAGGTTTCAGAACCAGTGAGGCTGTTTAGCAATAATTATGAACCTAGTGCACCATTAAAACCCAGTTTCATCACAATCAAAAAAGGTATGTCTTTCTCAAGGGATTAGACTGTGATATGAACAATGTAAAAGTTTTAGTTCTTATCAGTTCAGTGATTTCCACTGATAGCATTCTGTGGGGGCTACAGTAGTGTATCCTATTGGGAAGTAATGGTGGGTTTTGAAGTTGTATTATCCTATTCCCAGCGTGTCCCACCTCATTAAAAGTGCATTCCCAGGAAACATGGGATTGCTGGCGGAGCAGCCTCTAATTCACCTGCCCTGCTGTTACCTCAGGCCTTCAGTAGCCCGGGCGCCATATTTAAAGGGCGCCTCTGCAGAGACCAAGCACCCACTAAGGGATCGGAAGCTGCTGCAAAGTCATTGCTGCCAAAGGGAGGAAACATGCTGCCCCCAAATTTAGCAACACCTCCCTCAGGCACCTACTGGACGCAATGCAGGCCCGTGTGAAGTCCTCTACCCCCCTGCTCTAGGTGAAGAACAGCAAGCAAGGTGAGAAATCCAGCATGGGAGGCGGTGACAGTGGTGGTCAGCACCAACACCCTGCAAAATAGGAGAGCCACCCTGTGTCATAAGAGGGTGAATGATGTCCTCCGTTCTGCCAGGCTAAGTCACTCTTCTCATCACACTTAACTCACACACTCACAAACCCATCACACACCCACAGGGATCTCACTCACTGCCAGTTCAAGGGACATCACCATTCGCTCTCTCACACACACCTTCATCTGCCCCACGGATCGTGTCACCACCCCATCCATGGCACCACTCACCACTCACACATGCGAGGCATCTTTCTCATCTGGCCTGGCAGCCGTCCTGCTTATGCTGTCTCCATCTGTGTTCAGGCAGGACAAGCTGGCACAAAACAAAACGGAGAGGTCACAGACTGCATCTGTGAACGTTTGACTCCTGTGAGGTTGATCACTTACACAGCCACTGGCAGTGGATCTCCATGACCCCGTGATGCCAAATCCTGCAGGAGATGACATATGTGACTGACCAGTTCCCTAGACATGCACTGTCTTCAGCGACACTGGTTCTCAGTCATCTGCAGGAATGACAGATGCTATCTCTAGACCCTGGGTCTAGCGAGGCACCTATAAGCAACAGCTTACTGTGGATCTTCAGCTGCATGCATAGTAGGCCTTGCTATCCCTTCATCTTGAGGGAGGTGCTCCTCCCTTTGCTGAGCCTGGCGCCTCTGCCGCACTCTTCTTCTACTTCTCTGGTCTCTTTAAGCCATGAGGCATACCGCTAAATCACCAAACTCCATGATCCTGAAACAAAAACAAAAAATGCTGGAAAAACTCCGATCTGACAGCATCTGTGGAGAGAAGGACAAAGTTAATGTTTTGAGTCTGATACAGACTTTTTTGTTTCAGATTTCCAGCATCTGCAGTATTTTGCCTTTATTCATGATTCTGATGTTCTCCTCCTGCAGGATCAAAGAGAGAGACGGTGGGTTAGCATAGGTGTACTAAGAACCCACACTGTAAGGCTGCACTGTTAGCTTGAACCATGTGGGAGACTGATCCAAACCTTAATAAAGACATTGCAAGGAGCTGTGATTGCCTCTGCCAGTGACTGCACCATGGCCACCTTTCATAACAGAAGTGTACAACTTGCCCAGTTAGCCAATTGCTCTGCTGCCCCCTAAAACACACATTAATTTGCAGTCAGTGTGCGAGGCATGAAAAGTTCTGGAGCATTTGGTGGCACTTTCATGCTTTTGTGTTGCTTGAGTGGGCAGACTCCAAACATTTCAATGAAGCTACAGCTGACTGTCTCAGCTGTGGAAGAATGCTCACTTAAATAAGCTTTTCCAAGTGTGTGGCCGATTCCCTCACCTCCCTCCACCAACCCCCCCCAGGCATGTACTTGGGTCTATCCTTCAGTCTGTCTGTGCTGCTTTGTCCCTGCTCCACTCCGGCATGTGCTTGAGTCTATCCTTCAGTCTGTCTGGGCTGCCTTGCCCCCCCCACCACCCACCCCTGGTCTGACCTGCACGGGAGCCCTTGCCCTGGCACCGCACTGAAAGCCAGTTGGAAAAAAGCGGCTTGCCTCTGCCCCCAGCGAATGCGCGGCACCTCTTCCTTGATGTCCTACGGGCAATGCTCACGAGCGCTGCGCAAGGTTGTGTGCGTTCACCTCCAGCTCCCCCTCGAAGTTCAGGTCACCAGGCCAATGAGTCAAAGCAGAGCCAGGGACTGGCAGTTAGTAAGCCCTTGCTTGACTTGAAACTCTGAGATCGATCCGGAGTCAGTATTGAGCACTCAAACGCCTGACGGTATACTATTGCCTGGGCTATATTAAAAGTATGATTTAAGATCAGTCGTATAATACCCTGATATTTATCCAAGTGACAGCTTCAGACCATGTTGACAAATGTGCTGCCTGGGATCTGATACGCTGACTCATAATCACATTTCATAGAATGAGGAACAATATCAGACAATCAATTAAAATCTTCAGTCAGCTACAGGTGCCACTAATTGTTAATCAATGGACTGTATAATTACTGTAACTCTAACTTGCAAACCATTGATCATGCAGAAGGGGCCTTTTATACCTTCAGAGGCAGAGGGGATAACTCGAGGTTCTTTTAAAATCTGAGGGACAGCTGCCAACTGGTTGAGCCTCTCAGAACAAAATTAGAACATTTCTTGATGCATCTACAAATTAAAAAAAAAGTTGATAAATCAGAGTTGACTTAACATGTCTTCCAATCATATTTTGAATTTTAATTGGTCTATTTGCATGTTAACAGGCAGCTTGGTGCAGATGGTGACTGAGTCCACACATGCATGCAGCTGGCGTGGTCCAAATGTTCCACTGAACTAATGTGCCAGTCATTAAGTCATGATAGGATTCGTATATTGCCAGGAGGCACCTGTCACTATCAATGTCAAGTTCATGATTGGTCTTTACTGGGGTTAATCAATCGAATTCTTATTTCTGTGCGTAGAATCAAGAATTGACAGGGACAGATTATGTTTGTTTATCAAGATTCATTTCGTTCACCTTTAAAAAAAAAAGAAACCTCACCATCGAAAGTCACAGATTTACAAAAGATGTATTCATTGCATCCCTATAATTATTCGATATTTTTGTGAAGGTTTTAATTGGAGAGTGTATGCTGCTAACAGTGGGGAAACTGGAACAAAAACAAAAATATCTGGAAAAACTCAGCAGGCCTGACAGCATCTGCGGAGAGGAATACAGTTGACGTTTCAAGTCCGTATGACTCTTCATCAGAACTAAGGAAATAGAGAAATGAGGTGAAATATAAGCTGGTAGAGGGGGGGTGGGGCAGGTAGAAATGGATAGAGGGCCAGTATCCGCAGTATTTTGCTTTTATCTTAGTGGGGAAACTGGCTTTGAATAGTTTTTCAGCCATGCAGGGGCAGGATTTTCTCTGCAGGTTTCAGAACTCCAGCATCATGGTCAAATGGGGGGTCAGAAACCCATGCTCTGTAGGGGAGTCACCTGACCGTGATTTTCTACAAATTGGGCAGTTGCCAGAGGGCGGGCTCATGTCTAATTAAGGGCGGTGGGCGGGCTTGTGAAGCCAGAGGGCCGGTAGGAAGCCCTCCAGCACTGAGCAGCAGGCTGCCTTTTCAAGTAAGTGAGATTTTACGATCCCAACTGATGTTAATACTGGGCAAGTCAGATCCCAGAAACATGGCTTGATAGATCTTAACTTTTATTTTAGAAAATTGTGGAGGAAAGTTACTGAACAAATTCACAGGGGTCTGCTGATGAACTTTTAGCACAAAGAATTAGATATTTACTAAAACAAGAAAATTGAACTATATTACACCAGATAAAAAGGTTGGAAGGATCTCAATACAAACACAAGTAGATGATTCAATTTCCCAATATTCCTTTACCCAGCAATATCTTTACAGACACATAAAAAACCAGTGACGAGTTACCATTAGCTTGACACAGAGGCCCCTTGCTTGGGACTGGCACACATACAAATGGTTTTCTTCTGGTGAACACATGAGCATTCACTTAATGCTTCTCACCAAACTTGTATCTCTCCCCGAGACACCCAAAAATAATACACTTTAAGCTACAGCTTCAGTAGTAACACCACTAAGCTGATCACATTACTGAGTCCTATAGCTGACTATTCAGTTAACTGCTGTCCCACTAACTTTTTACTTTTCTCTGCCTTTCCCTGTCTTCACTCCCTGACACACACTGGACTCTCCCCTGTCTTTCTCTGTGTCACTTGTCCACTGCCGCTAGACAACTCTACAGTTTTTTCTACTTTGTTTTTTTTCCCAAAATCACTAAATTTCTAACCCCTTTTTAACCCATCTCTTTAACTTCAGGGGCTGTAAAACCTCATTAAAAATGTAAATATAAAAACAAACCCAAAAGACTGACCTTTCAGCCACAGGTCACCCAGACTTCTAGGCACAAAGGTTTATAAAAAAGCTTAAGTGAAACTGGAACAACTCAACCTCCCTTAACACAAAAATACAAATATATAAAAATTCAATTAAAAATTATATATTGTACATCACAGGGAGAGGACACCCAAGGTGGAGGCTCCCTCTCTTCAACTTTTTAAACCTTAAATTAAAAATGACCTCAGCAGCAAGGTCACCATTGTAGAGGGGAAACCCCTCTGAAGGGCAGCCTGCATTTGGAACAAGGCAGGCAGGGAGGGCCTCTAGGATCTGTCTGAAGTGCTTTCCTCTCCAGTCTGTCGCCAGGAGGCAACCTCCAGGGACCTGGTGGCATACTGGAAAATTCCAGTCAACCTCCAACAATTGGTCTTAATAGGCCTTAAACTAGCTGAATGGGCTATCCACCATTTGCGGGCGGGTAGCCCTGCCACCTCCGTCACCCTGCTTCTGGGAAAATGGCCCAGGGGAGGATGGAGCTGGGATTCCGACACATTCACCAATGGTACAAAATTCCGGGCCCGCCCACACGTGCCTTCCCCTGATCAGAAGGCCTGCCTCAGTTCACTGAGACTTTGTCCCAGTTGTGCTGGGAGATTTTAGGTCCTCTACCCCTCAGCCCTCGCACCCCACCCACCCCCAAGGCACCCTATACCTTCCATGCCAACTCATGCCAATTCAATGCCAAATCACGCCCCAACTTCTCCCCATGTCCTTCATACAGCGCATGCCAACTCAATGCCAACTCATGCCCTGACCATGCCCATTCACCCAGTATGCACTATGTACATAACCAATGAACTATTTTATACCAATGGCAAGAATGGAACTGCTGAGAGAAAATAAAACAACCATTCACAAATATTCTTTTGAAAACAATATTGCTGTGGGTCTTGAGTCACATGTAGGCCAGACCAGGTAAGGATGGCAGATTTCCTTCTCTAAAGGGCATTGGTGAACTAGATGCTTTTTTAAAATGATAGTTTATGGTTACCATTATTAAGATGAGCTTTCAATTCCAGATTTTTGTTTAATTAAATGAATTTAAATTCTATCAGCTCCCCTGGTGGGATCTGAATCCTTGTCCCCAGGGCATTAGTCTGGGCTGGGCCGCTGGATAACTAGTCCAGCAACATTACCACTATGCCACTGTTTCCCCTTAAGACATTGAGAGATTGACAAAAGAGATCGCAGAACAAACAACTTATTTTAACCACTTAAAGATCTCAACCAAGCAAAGTCAACAATTCAATTCACTTATCAAAACAGAACCCCCTGCTGAGCTAATGCACTTAATTGCTCTAGGATCACAAGCAAGCCTCATTGTGCATGGAGGGTGGTCGGGAGGGCATAAGTTGGCATTGAGTTGGTACGGAGAGCATAAGGGGCCACTGGGGTGGACAGGGCATGAGTTGTCACTGAGTTTGAATGGAGGGAGCATTGGTGAGACCTTTTGAATTTGCCTTTCAAAAGGTTCCCAAATCCTGAGGGCCCATGAACCATGAGTCATGGAGAAGCTGGCTTGACTCCAAGAAAATAGCAGGGAATAGGAGATGCCTAATTCCGCAATGAAGACAACCAGGTCAGGAGTATTAGGTGCAGTCTCACTACCCACGCCTTACCCCATGCTAGCGAAAATTGGGGTCTCCAGGAATGCGGTTGGGAATCCTGGAATCAGGTCCCGCCTGCTGTTTTTAAATAGCCCTGGAGTCGTTCTGACTCTGCAAAAATCAGGACCTTAGTGTTGGTCATATTTAAGTGTAGCCTTTTTGGGTTGCTTTAGCACTAGGTTGAATTCATTTCAAGACAGTTTTATTTAGTGTAAAGTGAATATTTACTTCACGGTGGCAGACTGAGCCAGGTCACTTCACCGTTCCTTTTTTAATTTGTTCTCGCACCTCGGCAAAGGCACAATTACTACCCTTTCCCAATTTCCTTTGGAAAGGCATAGTGAGCCTTCCGTTTGAACTTTGGTGGAGCTCTTTAATGTTGTTGGGTGGGAAGTCCAAGATTCTGACCCAGCAACAATGAAAGAACAGAAGTATATGTTTAAATCATGATGTTGTGGGGCTTGGAGGACAGTTTGAAGGTGATTGGTGTTCCCACTGCTAACTTATTTTGATGGTCAAGGCCTTCGGCCTAGAAGGAGCTGCCTAAGTAACCTTGAAGAGTTGTTTTTTAATTCTTTCATGGAATGTGGGCTTGGCTGGTTAGGTCAGAATTTGTTATCCTTTCCTAATACCCCTTGAGAAGAAGTTGCTGTATCCTGTAGATAGTTAGATACTGTAGTTAAGTGTGCCTTTTTCTGAGGAACTAATAAGTTACTCTTAAATAATATTATGTGACTGTGACCATGTCATCGATTAAATCCTAAATGTTGTAGTGTTGAGGGTCAAATCTTATGGGGTAAGATATAAAGTTGTACAGAGTGTCTAATATTGCAGTTGGGTGGTCATGTGTTACATAACCCCCCTCTTAATAATTTCTACTTTGGCTCTACCTGATACCTTATCAGAAATATTTCATGCTGTCACTATCTTCATAGTGCAAAGAGCGTGACTAATTTATAAATAAAGTATTGATTGAGACTTGCTTTTTTAGCATGGATAGCTACCAGCCAGCCAACCAACATTTTATTAATTCTGACAAGCTATCCGTCTCATGAGGAAGCGATCCTATTACTTTCCCGAGTGTTTCAGGTCAAAATCTTCAAACATTTCAATCAAGGGACATGTAGTTGTCATGTATTACAGTGGGAACAAAAAGAATGGTGTGTCCTGTCAAATTAGAATGGGTGAGAAGGAAAAAAAACACAAGAACTTCAACAAAAATCTGGAACAAGTTTAGAAATTTATTCTAAGAAGGCTTGATATTTGACAGCTTTATACTTCTCCCTGGGTAAAATTTTTTTTAAAAGTATAGTCTTTTAATCAATAATTCAATGTATTGCAATGTTAAGATACTCTTATCTCACATTGTGAATGTGGTCCTCGTCACAGGGCAGAATTAATATCTTTCATTTCAAACACTTTTTTCCCTGTATCGGCTTCCTGTGTCACAATTTGATATAAAGTTCGTTCTCGTCTGCAGCACTTTGAAAGGAGCACCCATCCTGTTTCATTGTGACATTTGTCGTTTTGGGATATGACCCAGCCATCCTGTTCCAATTTAATGCAAATTGATGGCAAATCTGAGGCAATATTGTGCCATGGGTGAATGGAACAGAATTGAGATTTCCCAAATGTCTATCAGGCAGGATCTTAATGTACAAATTGGAGGAGACCTCAGTGATCGGAGTGGTATTTGATCCAGTCTTTTATAGGCCAGTGTGCAGTCTCCAGCACCATCCTGTCTGCAGCCTGTTTGACAATCTAATTGAACAGTGCCCAGAATGGAGATTATCATCCCCTCCTGTTTACAAAGACTCTTTCAAGCTTTTCTTCATTGAATTAATAACAAAATCACACAATTTTAACCTTTAATGGCTATTCAGAAGCTCATTAATGTACTTACCGTAACGGAAGGCTTAATTTGTCATCCATCACGCATCAAAAAATTATCTTGACATTAATGTCCAAGGTGATAAATAGTGAATTAATTTACACTCTGTGCTAAGGAAAATTTCTGCAATTGGAAAATCAAATTACACATTTGCCAATTTATTGTGTTTCTCAAAATAAATGAAATGCAGCACTTTTCTGAAGTGCCTCATCTTCTAGGTACACTCACAGCTGTGAAAATTTTGTGTTACCAATTTCAATGATAGAAAGTGTTGACAATATATTGAAACAATATTAAACAGCAGTGGATACATAAATCAAAACAGGGACTTTCAAAACAAAATCATCTGGCCCTTTTTTTCTTGTTATACTTCCTTGCTCAAGGATGTGAGGCCAACTGGAGCACCCCATACTTCAATCACAACTCAGTTGACATTGGCTAATCAGGCAGATGATGTTTATGAGCCAGCTTTTTGAAGAAGCTCATATATTTGGAGAGAGAGATGAACTGGAGGAAGAGTATGCCTCCAGGAGCTAACCAAACACTGGGGTGGCAGGGCAGGAGAGGGGGATGCCTCCACGACATCATGACGACAGCACCAGCAATTCTAAAACAACTTAACCATCAGATTTAGCAATGTTTAGCAATTGGCTCATGTCTCAAATGATCTCTGAGTGCTAAATGCGTGATTGAGGATGGCAGTCTCTCGTGCGTGATTTCCCCCTGGAAGTGCCAACTTGGAAACCAGCAACTTTCCTTGAGTGTGCTAATTAGGGGATTATTTCCTGTTTTAGGGTCCTTCTCTGTTCAGTCTTTCTGGGTCTACAATGGTCCAACCAGCAGTTCTTAAGCATGCCCCCCCACCCCCCCTCCTTTCCCATGCGCCCTCCTGCATCTCTGCCATCCCCTCAGGCCCCCTGCATCCTATCTTATCCGTGACAGGTTCTGCACAACATGAATTGGCCAAATGGTTGAGTGAGTTGCTACAACTGTTGTAATATGCCGTTAAGTGCTAGCAGCTTGACAGTACTAGGAGGGAAATGTGTCATGTGATCCAATCTTAGTCTTGCTTTGCTTTCAGCTGAGCACACACACATCTCCTAATGTGTCCAAGCTATACAGCTATGTAAGACTGTTCTCATGTGCCTAGTCTTAATAAATGAACCCACAATGGGTTTACCCAATCCCTTGTGAGTGATTGGTGCCTTGTGTCTCATACAACAAATAGGCTCAAGGACTTGTATCTTTATAACAACATGACATGGTGATCAGCAGTGGTCAGACTGGCAGCAAGATTAAGTACAGCTACGACATGGTGAACAGCCTTAGATCATGCTACATGGCATGGCAACGCTTGACATTTTAATCAGTCCCCAAATAAGTCACAATGTCGGAGTGTGTTGAAAACACAGGTGGTCATTGCGAAGAAAAGCTTTGAAGGCACATCGCCTAGCTAGTGCTCAGTAAAGAGCTGGTAAGCAGATGGATCCCTTGTGGTGAAGATTATAGTGCATAGCCTGTCAGTTCCATGAGTGGGACAGCGCATCGAGAGGACCAGCACTGGGTTAGCTCAGTTGGGAAAGGCAAGTAACCAGGGTGTGAGCCAGAGCAATAGGGAATGGAGAGTCAAACAAAAATATGTCACAAAAATCGGGACAGAGAAGGTTGTGATTATAAATGGCGACTTCAGGAGCTGCTAAACAGTAAATTGAATAAAAAGCTAAGGCGCCATTAATCTGTGGTGTGCTCCTGCCACAACTCAATTGTGGGCAGGGCTTTGGAAAAGTGCGCGAAAGTGGCTACAACAACACTCATCCCACGTGCTACAGAAGAAGGAAGGTCAAAGGGATATTGTCACAATGTCCACAAAATTCCCTAGTTTGAATTGGGATGCAACTGACCTACCATCCAAATTCAAAGTGTTTGAACAGCGTCCAGAGGTATGGTTTCTTGACTCAGGTGTGTCTGAACCAGATAAGCAAGCCATAAAAATTCACCTAGCAATTGGGAATGAGGGTCTACACAGGCTGAACATGTCAGGATTGACAGAAGAGCTAAAGGATCCCAAAAGGTATGGACCACATTGGAAGAGCGGTTCAGAATCAGATTAATCTTCCACATTCATCGACTAGAGTTCGTGTCATTTTGACAACGGCTGACAGAATCCATAGACCACTTCGTCAGCAGCTGCAGAAACGTACTGTGATTTTGCAAATGTAGAGCTAGCGGACAGAATTGTTGGGATGGTGATCACATCCACTCCAATGGAAGCTTTCCAAAAAGATCTGTTAAACAAGCCCAAAACATATAGCATCGAGGAACTAGATACTCAAAGATGGACATAAGTATGATATGGTTCTTGCATGTTGACAAAGCTTACAGGTCCTACTGTCGACTGTCGGCACAACTGTCGACGCACTCACTAGAACACTCAAACCTAGCAACACGTGGAAAGTGTGGTCTTCTACATGCACCAAGGAAATGTCCAGCTGTTTACCAATTCTGCAAGGCATGTGGCAGGAAGAGCCATTGGCAGCAGTACTGCATTAGAGCAAAGGCTGATACAGCTACAGCGAGCTGTGCACTGATCCAAACAGACCGTACACAACGGGTACCTTCAAGCAATAAGAATGACCATCCGGTTTCCTGTCAGAAACATATACAGGAGGTGATTGACGAACCAGAAAATGATGATGATGATGTGCATGATGAGACAAAGAACAGTCAACAGTCAACACATGTTTCACATCGTCAACCTCATGGAAAATGTAGGGCAGGATTTTCCCCTCATCAGGTGGGTGCGGTGGGTGGGCCCAGGAGCGACCGCGCAACGAAAGGCCGCCCGTGATCGGGCCCCGACTGCCATTTCCCGCTGGCTGGCCAATTAACAGTCAGCCAGTGTGAAACGTGTATTGATAACCTTGGCACTGCTGGGGTGGAGGAGGACGAGCGCAGAAGTCAGCGCATGCACGCGGGTGCACTCAGTGAAAGCTCCCTGAAGGCACAGAGCTGCCTCATGGAGCTGAAGATCTTGCACATTAAAAATAAAGTTTTCAGAAAAAAGGGAAACATGTCCCCTCGTGTGACTCTGACACATGAGCAAGGGCATGTTGACAATGAGTTCTACAAATTTTTATTTTGTTTTTAATTAACATCGGAAACTCAACCCGCCCATGACTGAGGTTTCCTCAAAAACCCAAAGGCCGCTTGGCCTATTTGCCCGCCTGCCAACCATAAGGTTGGAAGGGCAAGGAAAAATTCTATTTAATTAATTAATTAATGGGCTTAACACCCCTTTTAATTGTTGGTGGGCATGCTGCCGACCGAAATATCGCGCACTATTTTTCTCCCATTCAGGTCCGGCGCACACCCGCCCGATGAGGGAAAAATTCAGCCCGTAGATACTATCTCACCACCCGAAGTGTTTGCCAAGATTCAAATTATCTGTCCTAAGAAAGTTGGTAACTGTTCGTTATTGGCCAAGCTTGACACAGGGGAATGTGGAAACATATTACCTCTGCAAAGTCTAAAAAAACATGTATCTAACAGCAAGGAAGGCCATGGCGAAACTTACTGCTGTGAAACTCTGTGTACAACAGTTCACTAATTCCATGTGTGGGATCCATAGTCCTGGAGTGCAAGTACAATCAATTCTCCTATTCTCCTGGGTGTCACAGAAATTCTACATCATGAAACTAAAGGCCCAGTGATTGCAGGTCTACCAGCATGTTGTAATCTCACACTTGTAACAATCCATGGAATCAGTCAGACACCATAAGCCAGATCAACCTCAGAAACTACTCCTATCACCTCAGTTCATAGCCTAACATCGAAGTATCCAGAATGTTTCAACAAAATTGGCAGTTTCAAGGGAGTTGTAACATTACACTTGCAGGAGGATGCAAGTCTGTCAATTAACCTACCACGTAAGTGCAGCATACACATGCAAGGCAAATTGAAGGTCGAACTAGACAAAATGGAGAAATATGGCGTCATTAGAAGAGTACAGGAGCGCACAGATTGGTGCAGCTCAATCACATGTGTCATAAAGAAAGATGGACCATTGGGAGTATGCCTCGATCTGCAACGTTTAAACGCAGCTTTGAAACGTTGTCCTCGCGAAATGCCCACATGAGGAGAGTTAAATCCGAAATTTGAAGGTGCATTATTCTTCTTGAACCTCGATGCCAAGCATGGTTACTGCTCAGTACACCTCACAGAGAAGCCCCAAGAGCATACTACATTTCGTACGCCATTCAGACGATACTGTTTTCAACGACTTCCTTTCAGGCTATCTGTTAGCCAGGATCTCTTTCAAGCTCACATGGACTGCAATACATGCACTGTACCAGGATGCATCTATGTTGCCGATGACATGGCTGCTGTGGGAAGAACAAACAAGAACTTGACCATAATCTGCACTTATTGATGCAAGCGGCACGAAATGAAGGATTGGTGTTCAATAGTCTGAAATGCAACATAACGTGCAGGAGATCAATTTCTTTGGTTCTACTTTTTCCAATGCTGGCATATGTCCCGATCCTAGTAAAATAGAGGATATTAGACCCACGTCAACTCCTCAAGACAAGAATGATCTTTGAAGATGTCTAGGTCTCTTTAATTTCTTGTCTCCATGCATTCCCAATTTCACTCAAAAACCTTCATCGCTAAGGGAATTGTTGAGAAAGGATGTGCCTTTCCTGTGCCACAAAGACCACCGATACCCCTTTGAAGCACTGGAACCGTCATTATCAAAAGCATCGACATTGCAATTTTACAATCCTAGGGAGACAACTGCCCTGGGGATAGATGCCTCACTGAAAGGTCCAGGAGCATGCAAACCAATTGCATTTGCTTCAAAATCTCTGTCTGCCTAGCCAGCAATGCCCACATCCCATGAATGAATAAAAAAAAAAATCTCCCTGATATAGAAAATTCTCTTGAATGTAATCTTCCCCCTCTCTGCCTTTCACATTATTAGTCTCACAATCCAGATTAGGATAATTAAAGTCCCCCATTATAACTACCCCATAGACATGCACCTCTCTAATTTCTTTGCAAACTTGTTCCTCCGTTGATGCATATGGAGTCAGTATCATTCAAGGAAGACGGACCAATTCAATGAAAACTAAATATTCAGAAAACAATTAAGGAATAAAGTTTCTGCTATGAACACAATTGAGATTTGGCCTCATATTGCAGCTGAATTGCAGTCGTTTTGGTAAGTGCTTTTCCCTCCAAGTTCCCACCCGAGCTCATTTGCTATTGTCAAATGTAAAATCTGCCACGAATCAATGCAATTGAGCAGTGTTTCAGAACATAAATTTAAAGAATTTTGTTTGCATTAAAAATCTTCCTTGATGTATTTGAGAGTGGTAACTTGGTGCAGTTTTATTTATACATCTGTAGTTGCTTATCGCAAAGAATAAGAAATTTTAGTCAGGGTGTTTATCTCACACCTATGATTAACCAGATTTTAACCAACTGAAATGACTTAAAAAAAACAATAGAGAACCATTTTCTTGCCAGTATGTAGAGTGGTAAGTTTCCTGCTCAATTAAAAAAATTCGAAAGCTGTTGGTTTCCTTGCATCCAGGTGGGAGTTGAGGGGTATAGGAGGTAGACAGGAAAGTAGGGCTCAGGCCACAATCAGATCAACCATGATCTTATGAAATGGCAGAGCAGGCTTGAGGGGCCAAATGGCCTACTCCTGTTCCTAATTTGTATGCTCGTATGCCCAAAAGGACCAGTTTAATTTTAAGACTCTTCTCAAAGACACGCAGAAGGGTGCATTTAACAGAAACTAGTGATGGTACTTAATCACACTGGAGTGATCAGGTTTGTGAATGGGGTTCGTCTTATTGGGCAATGTTTTTAAACTAGTGCAAAATATTGCAGAAACTGAATTTGCTTTAGATGTAAATTGCAAATGAAATTCCGCGACCCTTTGTGCTGGTTTGGCCAATTTTGGGCATATGTCGCTGAAACAATTGTGCAACGTGGCAGAAACCCCAGGCTTGAATCATTCATATATGATGCATATTTATACTATAGAGTGGAAAATAGATGTAGGAAGAGGAAATTGATAGCTTATCTTCCATTTAAATAATATTATCAAAATGGCTGTCTCAACTTGTAAATCCAAATGAGCAAATCGTATGTCATTTTGTGAAAGATTAGAGGCTGTTCTCCTTATAACTTTCTCCAATTTTGTCACTAACTACACATCACCATCGATTTGAGTTTTAAAATGGTTGCCACGGTTACAATGCAGAATTTTGATTACTGCAGTCAATCAAACTTCTCTAAAGAGTCGTGAGAGATTTTGGCTTCTTCATGTCAGAGCATCCTACTGTTTGCTCAGCTCAAATGTCTTCAAAGATAAGGTTTTACTTACTAAGTATATTTAGTCTGCCATATTTCACTTGCCATCTTTCTCAATTTCCTCACTGTTATTTCTTTTGATTTATTGCAAATAAAATATTGGCATTTAAAATGGGACATGTTATGTCACTTGCAGAATCACTCATCAATGCCAATTTCTAATAACATACACCCTTTAACCCTTGATTAATATCTGATTTGGCCTTTGGCGGCACAGTGGTATACAGTCATGAGGGAGTTGCCCATTGACTCCAGATCTCTTGAAGTTTTACGGCATCTGATCAAACAGGAGCAAGGACCCCTCTTGCTGACTACTACCTACTGACCTCCCACAGCTGATTAATCAGTACTCCTCCATATTGAACACCACTTGGAAGAAGCATTGAGGTCAGGAAGTGCACAGAATGTACTCTGGGTCAGGGACGTCAATGTCCATCACCAGCAGTGGGTTGGTAGCACCACTACTAGCCGAGCTAGCCAGGTCCTAAAGGGCATCGCTGCTAGATTGGGTCTTTGGCAGGTGGTGAGGGAACCACCTACTTGATGGGGAAAAACCTACTTGACTTCATCCTCGCCAATCTACCTGTCGCAGATGCATTTGTCCATAACAGTATTGGTAGATGTGACTACCATACAGTCCTTGTGGAGACAAAGGCCCATCTTCACATTGAGGATACCAGTTAATGTATAATGTGGCATTACCATCATGCTAAATGGAATAGATTTTGAACAGATTTAGCAACTCAAAACTGGGCATCTATGAGGCAATGTGTGCCATTAGGAGCAGCAGAATTGTATTCAACCACAGTCTCATGGTTCGGCATTTCCCCACTCTACCATTGCTATCAATCTGGGGGATCACCCTTGACTCAATGAAGATTGCAGGAGGGCATGTCAGGAGCAGCACCAGGCATACGTACCTAAAAATTAGATGTCAACTTGGTGAAGCTGCTACACAGTAATACTTATGTGCCAAGCAGTGAAAGCAGCATGCAATGGACAGAGCTAAGCAATCCCAGAATTTACGGATCAGATCTAAGCTCTGCAACCCTGTCAGATCCAGCCTTGAATGGTGGTGGACAATTAAACAGCTCACTGGAGGAGGAGGCTCCACAAATATCCCAATCCTCAATGATGGAGGAGCCCAGCACATCAGTATAAAAGACAAGGATGAGGCATTTGCAACAATCTTCAGCAAATTGTACTGAGTGGATGAACTATCCTGACCTGCTCTTGAGGTCCCCAGCATCATAGATGCCAGCCTTTGGCAATTTGATACACTCCATGTGATATCAAGAAATAGCTGAAAAGCACTGGATACTGCAAAGGCTATGGGCCCTGACAACAACCAGCAGTAGTACTGAAGACTTGTGCTTCAGAATTAACTGCACCCCAAGTCACGCTGTTCCAGTACAGCTACAGCCCTGTCATCTACTCGGCAATGTGGAAAATTGCCCAGATATGTCCTGTATACAAAATGCAGGGCAAATCCAACCTGGCAAATTACCGCCCTATCAGTCCACTCCCGATGGCCAGTAAAATGCTGCAAGGTGTTGTCAACAGTGCTATCAAGTGTACTTGATGTCAGTCATCTCGGTTCCAGGACATCACTGCAGGAGTTCCACAGGGTAGTAGTCCTGGGCCCAACCATCTTTAGCTGCTTCATCAATGAACTTCCTTCCATCATAAGGTCAGAAGTGGGGATGTTCACTGATGATTGCACAATGTTCAGCACCATTCGCGACTCCTCGGATACTAAAGCAGTCCATGCACAAATGCAGCAAGACCTGGACAATATCCAGGCTTGGGCTGACAAGTGGCAAGTAACATCTACTCCACACAAGTGTCAGGCAATGACCATCTCCAACAAGAGAAAATCTTATCATTGCCCCTTGACACTTAATGGCATTACCATTGCTAAATCTCCTATTGACATCCTGGGGGTTACCATTGACCAGAAACTGAACTGGACTAGCCATGTAAATACAGTGGCTATGAGAGCAGGTCAGAGGCTGGGAATCCTGTAGTGAGTAACTTATCTCCTGACTCCCCAAAGTCTGTCCACCATCTACAAGGTACAAGTCAGGAGTGTGATGGAATACTCTCCACTTGCCTGGCTGAGTGCAGCTTCCACAACACTCAAGTAGCTTGACACCATCCAGGACAAAGCAACCCGCTTGGTTGGCACCCCATCCACAAATATTCACTCCCTCCACCACCAATACACAGTAGCAGCAGTGTGTGCCATCTGCACTGCAGGAACTCACCAAGGCTCCTTAGACAGCACCTTCCAAACCCACAATCAATACTATCTAGAAGGACAAGGGCAGCAGATACATGGGAACATGGAAGTTCCCCTACAGGCCACTCACTACTCTGGCTTAGAAGTATATTGCGTTCCTTCGCTATCGCTGGATCAAAATCCTGGAATTCCCTTTCTAGCAGCACTGTGGGTGTACCTACACCACGTGGACTTCAGTGGTTCAAGAAGGCAGCTCACCACCACCTTCTTAAGGATGGGCAATAAATGCTGGCCTAGCCAGCGATGTCCACATCCCATGAATGAATAAAACAAAAACTTACTCAGCAATAACCTGCTCGCTGATGCCAAGTTTGGGTTCTGCTGGGGACACTGAGCTCCCCCCGCCATTACAGCCTTGATCCAAACATGAACAAAAGAGCTGAACTCAAGATGTGAGGTGACAGTGACTGTCCTTGGTACTAAGGCCGCATTTGACTGAGTGTGGCATCAAGGAGCCCTAGCAAAACTGGAGTCAATGGGGATCAGGGGGAAAACTCTCTGCTGGTTGGAGTCATATCTAGCACAAAGGAAGATGGTTGTGATTGTTGGAAGTCAATTATCTCACTCCCAAGACATTACTGCCAGAGTTCCTGAGGGCAGTGTCCTAGGCCCAAACATCTTCAGCTGTTTCATCACTGGCCTACCCTCCATTTTAAGGTCAGAAGTGGGGATGTTTGCGGATGATTGCACAATGTTCAGCACCATTCACGACTCCTCAGATACTTCTTGAAGTGTTTTGTCACTTCTTAACAATTAAGAATATATACACAGCTATCTGCTTCTGAACTCCAACTTCCTGTATGAAAAACAGAAGGTTCTTTTATTCCTTATTCTCTACCAGAGGGCAATACATCCAGGACTTAGCACACCCTACTGGCAGGTTTCATATAACAATTCTTGTTAACTAAAATGTCCTTTCATGAAGAAGCATAAACATTAAACACAAACATCACATCTCCTCCCACTATAGCCAGGAACAAATCAGTCAGGTGGTTTGCAGATCTGCTTTTGTCTAGAGAGGACTGTTGGCTTAGGTATCTCAGTTTGCTTGCTTAGAAATGGAAGGTTCTGCTGTTCCACTTGTCTCTGTTCAGGTTCAACAGTTACAGCTACAGGTACTACAGGTTTGTCAGTTGAATCAAGTCAGGTTTCACCAACTGGAGCAGATATTTCCCAGAAGTCTTCCACTGTGACTGGAGATCCCTAGAAATTTGGTTCCTTGGATTTGGCTGCTCTAATTTGGTCAGTGTGTCACTTCCAGATTCCACAGGAAGATCCAACATCATAGGTCAGTGGTCCTCAACGCTTGATGATTCTTCCCAGGAGCCACTTTGGTGTCCCACAGTAATTTTGGACCCAAACAGACTGATCCTGTTTAAATGAACGAGCTGGTTTACTTGTGTCATGTGACCTTTTCTGATTTAGTTGCCTTGAACCAATCTTTCCTTTCAAATCCAGACACAGCAAATCCATTCTTGTGTGCAGTTATCTTCCAAACATCAGTTCAGCAGGAGATATGCCTATTGGTGAATGTGGAATGTTACGATACATCATCAAAAAGCTCTTCAGCTTCAACTTCCAATCTGTTTGCATGCTCCCCTTCAATATGGCTATTTGGAATGTCTGGACAAAGTGCTCTGTTCACCATTTGAAGATGGGTGGTAAGGCGATATGAGAATCTGCTTGATCCCATTGTTTTTCAGGAATATTTGAAATTCACATGATGTGAACACTGTGCCATTGTCAGACAAAATCTGCCCTGGCAATCCAAAAGCAGTGAACACATTCCTCCAGAGAGCATAGATGGTCTTTGCTGAAGTAGTCAACTTCATGGGAATAATCTGAGGCCACTTTGTCCGGGCATCCACCACAATCAGGAACGTGTGTCCGAGAAGTGGTCTGGCAAATTCCACGTGAAGTCGCTGCCACGGATGGTCAGGCCAAGCACACGGATGTAATGGGGCAGGTGCAGGAGAAGACTTCATTTCTTGGCATGGACCATGCCTTCAATGTCTTTATCCAGGTGTGGCCACCATACATGTAGATGAGCTAATGCTTTCATTTTGACAATTCCCATGTGACTGAGGTGAAGTTCTTCTAACACTCGTGTTTGTAATTTTGGAGGAATAACAACTCTGATTCCCCATAACAAACAACCGTCTTGCAGAGGCAGCTTCAAATATACACATGTAGTAAGGCTTAAGCTCAGTAGTCACTTATTGATATACACACCAACCCTCCTGTGTGTACAAGTAAACTTTGGAGAGCACAGCATCCTTCTATGGTTCAAGTCAAATTTGGTCCACTTTAACAGGTGCCATGTTTATCTGGTTCATATTGAAAGCAGTGACTTCACTTTGGGTTGTGGCGCTGTAGTGTAACGGAAGTCTGGAAAGTGTGTCCGCATTTCCATGGTTCTCAGTAGACCAAAATACTGGTCAGCAGATAAGATCAGTGCCCACCTTTGTGAGCGTGCAGTGGCAAGTGTTGGGATTTGTAACTTCGGGTTAAGCAACCAGGTCAAAGACTTGTGGTTTGTAATTAACGTGAATTTACACCCATACAAATATTGGTGGAACTTCTTGACTCCATAGATTAGTCCAAGAGCTTCCTTCTCAATTTGGGTATAATTTTGTTCTGCCTTGGATAATGTGTGTGAGGCCTATGTAATGGGCCTTTCATTGCCATCAGGAAATGTGTGGGAAATGACAGCTCCGACACCATATCCAGGTGCATCACAAGCCAGGCTGACAGGTAACATTTCATTGAAATGTGCCAGGACTTTAGCAGAAGTGATTTCTTGCTTGAGTTCCTTGAAGCTTTCCTGACAGGCTTGTGACCAACCCCATTTTGCATTCTTCTTCAGCAGATTATTCAGTGGTGCTGCCTTGGTAGCCAAACTGGAAATGAACTTGCCGTAGTAATTCACAAGTCCCAAAAACAAATGAAGCTCCTTAACATTTTTGGGCTGTGGTGCATTCACCACTGCCTCCACCTTTCTGGGTGAGGTTGAGAGGCCAGTTTTGTCAATCACATATCCCAGGTACTCCACTGAGGGCTTCAGGAACGAGCATTTGGATTTCTTACAGTTGATGCTGTATTTTTCCACTCTACACAGGACCCTGCCTTGGTTCTCTAAGTGAGTTGGGAGGTTTCTCCCGGTGATGAACATACTGTCTTGGAAGCAGATTACACCAGGGAGGCCCTGCGGTATTTTGTCCATGGCCTGCTGGAATAACACTGGCGATGACGCAATTCCAAATGGTAGCCATTTGTATTGATATAGACCTCTGTGTGTGCTGATGGTTGTATATTTACTGGAATCTTCACTCAGCTGCATTTGCAAAAATGCCTGTGATAGTTCAAACTTTGTGAATAATTCGCCTCCATTCAGAGCAGTGAACAGGTCCTCAATTTTCGGTGGCAGGTACTGATGAACTTCCAGGAAAGGATTAACGGTGATTCTATAGTCACCACATCTTTTGCTAGATCCATCATCCTTTACTACTGGGACTATTGGAGCTGCCCACTCTGCGTAAACAACTTTCTTCATTATCTGAAAGTTTTCAAGTCGTTCTAATTCCTGCTTGATTTTCTGTCGCAGTGAGTAGGGAACTGAATGGGGTTTGAAGAACCTTGGAGAAGCTTTGGCCTTCACAGCAAGCTTGGCTTCAATGTCTTTAACTCCAAGACCTTCTTTGATGACATCAGTGTGCTTGTCTAACAAGGGTGGCAACATGGGGTTGCAATGCACTTTGTTTATTTTATTCCAGTCCAGCCAAATTTCACAATGATAAGTGGCAAACTTGTTATTTAATCTCCATATTTAGCTTGAACGGACATTTTTCCCAAGTATATTCACAGGCTCACCTGTCACTCAGTGTAGATGCTAAGCTGGAGGAGGGTTTTCAGTAAAGAAAATTGTCTCCCATGTCTTCTCTGAAACAATAGAAACAGATGCTGCAGTGTCAACCTCCATTTCAACCATTTTACTACTTAAGGCAATGCCAACTTTTAGTGCTTTTTCTAGTTTCAGACTGAATGAAATACAATTGCTCTTTCTCATTATCGCTGTTAGTTTCATTTGTTGTCTCGCCGGGACTGGCATTACTTTTTTATTTTGTTTCCAAGTATTGTGTCTTTTTAAACTGCCTGTTTGTTTTCAAGCGTGACTTACCTGTGTGCTCCTCGTGATGCCCTTTTCTTGGCAGTAGTGTTTTACTGTGATCAGCCTTTGATCTACATGCACAGTGTGTGTCCTTTTTATCCACAGTAGCAACAATCAGCAGTTTTCCACTTACAGGCTTCTGCATTATGCCCTATTCCATTACAGCGGCAACATGTTTGAAAATGAGCATACCCTGACTTTACTATTTTAACTTCGGCATTGTTAGAATGTGCTGTCAAATCTCCAGCTTGTTTCTCTGCCATATCTATGCTTTGTTCAACCTCAAATGCTTTCTTCAGTGTCAACTCTTGCTCCACTAACAATCTATGCTGAATTCTTTCATTTCTTAGTCCATAAACCAAGCGATCACGTAACGCTTCTTCCAGGTAACCTTTAAAGTCACAGTGTTCCACTAATTTTCTCAACCCAGCCAGAAACTGGGAAATGGACACACTTTCATGTTGTTCTCTTCGGTGAAACTTGAATCTCTCGGCAATAATTGCTGGTCTGGGATTGAAGTGCTTTTTCAAAACGTCCACAAGCTCTTTAAAGCTTTTATCTGCTGGCTTGTCTGGAGCAATGAGATTTCTCAGTAAAGTGAAATTTTTCATCCCGATGACTGTAAGAAACACTGAGGCTTGCTTTTCCTCTTCAATCTTATTCGCAATGAGACACTGTATCATTTGCTAGACATAAACTACAAAGTCCATAGTAGCTGGATCAAATGTCTCTAATAATAATGATCCCATCCTCGTCACCATTTGAAGTGTTTTGTCACTTCTTAACAATTAAGAATACACACATAGCTATCTGCTTCTGAACTCCAACTTCCTGTATAAAAAACAGAATGTTCCTTTATTCCTTATTCTCCACCAGAGGGCAACACATCCAGGACATAGCACACCCTATTGGCAGGTTTCATATAACAATTCTTGTTAACTAAAATGTCCTTTTACAAAGAAGCATAAACATTAAACACAAACATCACACTTTTTAAAAATTCATTTACGGGATGTGGGCATCGCTGGCTAGGCGATTGGTCAGAGAGGATGGGTAATTAGATCGGATGACCTTTTCTGCTTTACAAGCTCAGGTATAGGTCGAATATGGACTCTTTCTCCTCATCTGCTTACTGGTTTCAGACTCAATGATGTAAGACCTTGCTTCACCAAGACTTTTGCTGGGTTCCTGGTTCTCAGGATTGGATCCATCACATGTATCGTTTGTCCTCTCAACATATTAGGCAAGGATTTGGCGTGCTTGTTGAAGGGTTGAGTTCCTTCTATCTGAGCATCCGTAAGTTGTTGTCAGATATGGGTAGTCAGGAGGAGGTGGATAGTTGGATCAGGTGGGTTGCGGTTTGAGGTGGGTGGGGAGTTGGGAATACTTGGGAGTTGAGGTGTGGGCTCTGCTGTTAACCTGCTATTGATCTATGCCAGAAATTGACAATGGAACAATACTAGGGTAAGTATCTGGGTAAGTTTTGTTTTTATTTATTTAGGGGATGTGGGAGTCGCTGGCTAGGCCAGCATTTATTGCCCTTTCCTAATTACCCTTGAAAAGATGATGGTGAGCTGCCTTCTTGAACTGCTGCAGTCCATGTGGCACAGGTACACAACAGTGCTGTTAGGGAGGGAGTTCCAGGATTTTGACCCAGGGACAGTGAAGGAACAGCGATATATTTCCAAGTCAGGATGGTAAGTGACTTGAAGGGGAAATTGCAGGTGGTGGTGTTCCCATGTGCCTGCTGCCCTTGTCCTCCTAGATTGGAGCGGCTGTGGGTTTGGAAGGTTTTACCTAAGGAGCCGTGATTAGTTTCTGTAGTGCATCTTGTAGATGCTACACACTGTTGCCACTGTTTGTCGGTAGCAGAGGGAGTGACTGATTGTGGATGTGGTGCCAGTCAGTGCTTTGCCCTGAATGGTGTCAAGCTTCTTAAGTGTTGTTGAAGCTGCACTCATCCAGGCAAGTGGAGAGTATTCCATCACACTCCTGATTTGCGCCTTTGTGGACAGGCTTTGGGGAGTCAGGAGGTAAGTTACTCACCGCAGGATTCCTAGCCTCTGGCCTGCTCTTGCAGCCACAGAATTTATATGGCTAGTCCAGTTCAGTTTCTGGTCAATGGTAACCCCCAGGATGTTGATAGTGGGGGATTCAGCGATGGTAATGCCATTGAATGTCAAGGGGTGACGGTTGGATTCTGTCTTGTTGGAGATGGACTTAAACATAAATAACTTAAAGTTGTAAGAAACCTTAAAGTTACCTTAAACTTAAATAAGGGCAACTATGTGGGGATGAAAGCTGAGCTAGCTGAAGTGAACTGGGAAACTAGAGGATAGGTCAATAGAGAAGCAGTGGCAGACATTGAAGGAGATGTTTCAGAGTATGCAGAAAAAGTACATTCCTACTATAAAGAAAAATTCTAAGCGGAGGACCCACCATCCATGGTTAACCAAAGATGTTCAGGAAAGCATCAAACTTAAGGAAAAAGCATACAACTCCTCAAAGGTGAGTGGCAGGACAGATGATTGGACAAAATATATAGAATAACAAAGAATGACTAAAAGGTTAATCAGGAGAAAGAAATTAGAGTGTGAGAGGAAGCTAGCTAGAAATGTGAAAATGGATAGCAGGAGTCTCTACAGGTATTTAAACAGGAAA
Organism: Cetorhinus maximus; assembly: GCF_964194155.1. Classification (NCBI taxonomy): domain Eukaryota; kingdom Metazoa; phylum Chordata; class Chondrichthyes; order Lamniformes; family Cetorhinidae; genus Cetorhinus; species Cetorhinus maximus. Next base: position 208,813,661 of record NC_135879.1, on the reverse strand, counting down.
AGAGTAAGCAAAGTGAGAGTTGGTACTCTAGAGAGTGACAGTGGGGTGTTAATTGTAGATGGTAAGGAAATGGTGGAAGAAATGAACAAATATTTTGTTTCTGTGTTCACCATAGAGGATAAAAAAACATCCCAGTAATAGCTGCAAATCAAGAGGTGAACGGGAGAAAGGAACTTGGTGAAATTGAAATCACTAGGGAAACGGTACCGAGCAAATTGATGGAGCTGCAGGCTGGCAAGTCTCTGGGTCCCGATGGACTACATCCTAGGGACTTAAAAGAGGTGGCTAATGAGGTAGTTGATGTGCTGTTGTTAATTTTCCAAAATTTGCTAGATTCAGGAAAGGTTCCATCAGATTTGAAAGTAACAAATATAACCCCTCTATTCAAGAAGGAGGCAGAAAACAAGAAACTATAGGCCAGTTAGCTTGACGTCTGTCATGGGGAAGTTATTAGAATCTTTCATTAAGGAGGTTATAGCTGGGCACTTAGAAGAGCTCAAGCTACTAGGGAAGAGTCAGCATGGTTTTATGAAAGGAAAATCATGTTTAACCAATTTATTGGAGTTTTTTAAAGGAGTAACATGTACAGTGGATAAAGGGGAGCCTGTAGACGTACAGTACTTGGATTTCCAGAAAGCGTTTGATAAAGTGCCACATCAAAGGTTATTGCTGAAAATAAAAGCATATGATGTAGAGGGTAACATGGTAACATGGAGAGAAGATTGGCTGGCTGGCAGAAAGCTGAGAGTATGCATAAATAGGTCTTTTTCGGATAAGCAGGATGTGACGAGTGGAGTCCACAGGGGTCTGTGCTGGGGCCTCAATTTTTTATGATTTACATCAATGAAATAGATGAGGGGAGTGAAGACACGGTAGCTAAATTTGCAGATGACACAAAGATAGGTAGGAAAGTATGTTGTGAAGAGGACATGAGGTGGTTGCAGATAGAGTGGGCAAAGATCTGGCAAATGGAGTTTAATGTGGGAAAATGTGAAGTTGTTCACTTTGGCAGGAAGAACAAAAAAGCAGAGTATTAATTAAACGGAGAATGGCCGCATAATTCTGAGGTGCAGCGGGATCTAGGTGTCTAGTACATGAGTCACAAAAAGTTAGTATGCAGGTACAGTAAGTAATTAAGAAGATGGGATGCTATACTTTATTATGAGAGGGATTGAACATAAAAGTAAGGGTGTTATGCTTCAGTTATACAGGGCATTGGTGAGACCGCACCTCAAATCCTGTGTGCAGTTTTGGTCTCCTTATTTAAGGAAGGATGTAAATGCATTGGAGGCAGTTCAAGGGAGGTTCACTAGATTGATACCTGGAATGAGTGGGTTGTCTTATGAGGAAAGGTTAGACAGACTGGTCTTGTTTCCACTGGAGTTTAGAAGAGCGAGGGGTGATTTAATTGAAGAATACGAGATCTTGAACGGCCTTGACAAGAAGGACGTCGAAAGGATGTTTCCTCTTGTGGATAAGTACTGAACTAGGGGGCACTGTTTTAAAATTAGGGGTCGCCCTTTTAGGACAGAGATGAGGAGAAATTTTTTCTCTGAGGGTTGTGTGACTTTGGAATTCTCTGCCTCAGAAGGTGGTGGAGGGGGGTAATTGAATATTTTTAAAGCAGAGGTAGATAGATTCTTGTTAGGCAAGAGAATCAAAGGTTATGGGGATTGGATGGAAATGTGGAAAATGAAACACAAGAAGGTCAGCCATGATCTTATTGAATGGCAGAGCAGGCTCGAGGGGCCAAATGATCTACCCCATTCCTATTTTTTACGTTCTTATGTTCTTTTGGTCATTGCCTGACACTTGTGTGGCATGAATGTTACTTGCCACCTGTCAGCCTAAGCCTGTATATTGTCCAGGTCTTGCTGCATTTAGACATGGACTGATTCAGTATCTGAGGAGTTGCAAATGGTGCTGTACATTGTGCAATCATGAGTGAACATCCCTGCTTTTGACCTTATGATGGAAGAAAGGAAGGAAGGTCATTGATGAAGCAACTGAAAATGGTTGGGCCAAGGACACTACCCTGAGGGTCTTCTGCAGGAATGTCCTAGAACCGAGATGAATGACCTCCAAAAACCACAACCATCTTCCTTTCTACTAGATATGACTGCAACCAGCAGAGAGTTTTTCCCCTGATTCTCATTGACTCCAGTTTTGCTAGGACTCCTTGATGCCACACTCGGTCAAATGCTGACTTAATGTCAAGGGCAGTCACTCTCACCTCACCTCTGGAGTTCAGATCTTTTGTCCATGTTCGAACCAAGACTGTAATGAGGTCAGGAGCTGACCAGGTCAGAAGTATCATGCAACAGGTCCAAGTCTCCGACACGGAAGTCAGTGTAACATGCACTCATGTGGGGCCTGGGCAGTGCAAATCTGTTCATCGGAGGTTTAAACATCACGGGCATTACAGCACATGAGTATGTTCCAGGATTTCTGAATGTGCAACAATGGTAGACATTTCAATATTTGCTGCTGTTGGACTTGGAAGATCTTCCCCCATTAGTTGTCCTATTTTCACCCATTTAGTTTTTTTGTTTTATTTTAGAGATTGCAGTGCTACATAAGACCATAAGATCATAAGAAGCAGGAGCAGAAGTAGGCCATTTGGCCCATTGAGTCTGCCCTGCCATTCAATGAGATCATGGCTGATCTGATAATCCTCAACTCCACTTTCCTGCCTTTTCCACATAACCCTTGATTCTCTTACTGATTAAAAACCTGTCTATCTCAGCCTTGAATATACTTAATGACCCAGTCTCTACAATCCTCAACCGTAAAGAATTCCACAGATTGACTACCCTCTGAGGGCAACCCCTTACTCTGAGATTATGCCCTCTCGTCTAAAACTCTCCCACAAGGGGAAACAGCCTCTCAAAATGTACCCTGTCAAGCCTCCTAAGAATCTTATATCTTTTAATAATGCCACCTTTCATTCTTTTAAACTCTAATGAGTACAGGTCCAACCTACTCTACCTCTCCTCAAAAGAAAATCCCTCCATACCCAGAATCAACCGAGTGAACCTTCTCTGGACTGTCTCCAATGCCAGTATATCTTTCCTTAGATAAGGGGACCAAAACTGTTCATAGTATTCTAGGTGTTGTCTAACTAGCGCCTTGTATAGTTTTAGCAAGACTTCTCTATTTTTATTCTGCATTCCCTTTGAAATACAGGCCAACATTTCATTTGCCTTCCCTTTTACCTGTTGAACTTGTTTGTTAGCTTTTTGGGATTCATGCACAAGGACTCCCAAATCCCGCTGTACTGCAGCTTTCTGCAGTCTTTCCCCATTTAGTTAATATTCAGCTCCTCTATTCTTCCTGCCAAAGTGCATAACCTTACATTTTCCCACATTATGTTCCATCTGCCAAGTTTTTGCCCACTCACTTAACCTGTTTATATCCCTCTGTAGACCCATTGTGTCATCCTCACCCCTTACCTTCCCACCTATTTTTGTATCATCCATAAATTTGGTGATAGTACATTCATTTCCCTCATCCAAGTCATTAATATGTGTTGTAAATATTTGAGGCCCCAGCACTGATCCCTGTGGCACTCCTCTTGTTACAGTTTGCCATCCTGAAAATGCCCCCTTATCCCAACACTCTGTCTTCTATTAGATAGCCAATCCTCTATCCATGCTAATATACTACCCCAACACCATGGGCTCTTTTCTTATTAAGTAGCCTCATGTGCGGTACATTATCGAATGCCTTTATCAAATATATTACATTTACTAGTCCCCCTTTATCTATCCTGCTAGTTACCTCCCCAAAGAATTCTAATAAATTTGTCAGGCATGATTTTCCCTTCATGAAGCCATGCTGACTCTGCTTGATTAGATTATGTAATTCTAAATACTCCGCTATTACATCTTTATAACAGACTCTAACATTTTCCCAATGACAGATGTTAAGCTAACTGGCCTTTAGTTGCTTGCTTTTTGTCCCCCTCCCTTTTTGAATAAGGGTGTTACATTGACAGTTTTCCAATCCTCTGGAACTTTTCCAGAATCTAAGGATTCTTGGAAGATTACCAGTGTATCCACTATCTCTGTAGCTACTTCCTTTAATATCCTAGGATGCAATTCATCAGGTCCAGGGGACTTATTGGCCTTTAGCCCCATTAATTTTCCTAATACTTTCTCTCTAGTAATAGTTATTGTATTTATTTCCTTCCCCTTTTTTGCCCCTTGATTAATTAGCATTGGAATGCTATTAGTGTCTTCTACCATGAAGACTGAAGCAAAGTATTTATTCAACTCCTTTGCCATTTCCTGGTTCCCCGCTATTATTTCTCCAGCTTCATTCTGTAAGGGGCCTATGTTCACTCTGGCCTCTTTCTTCCTTTTTATATATTTAAAGAAGCTGTCCGTTTTTAATGTTACTTGCTAGTTTACCCTCAAAGTTTATTTTCTCACTCTGTTATTTTTTTGGTCATTATTTGTTGGTTTTCTATAACTTTCCCAGTCCTCTAGCTTATCACTAATCTTTGCCACATTGTATGTGTTTTCTTTTAATTTGATACTATCCTTAACTTTCTTGGTTAAGCATGGTTGGTTTATGCCCTTCCTTGAATCCTTCTTCTTTACTGCAGTATATCTTTGTTGTGAGCCATGCACTATTTTCTTAAATGTCTGCCATTGTTCATCAATCGTCTTTTCTGCTAAACTGCTTTCCCAGTTGACTCCAGCCAACTCTGCCCTCATTCCTTTGTAAGTACCCTTATTTAAGTTTAGTACAGTTGTTTCCAACCCAAGTTTCTCACTGTCAAACTGAATGCTAAAATCTACCATATTATGGTCACTGTTTCCTAGGGTATCTTTTACTCTGAGGTCATTTATTAAACCTGCCTCAATACACACTACCTAATCCAAAATAGCCTCATCCCTGGTTGGATCCACAACATATTGTCCTAGGAAACTGTCCCGAATACAATCTATGAATTCTTGCTCATGGCTACCTTTGTCAATTTGATTTTCCCAATCTACATGAAGATTAAAGTCACCCATGAGTAATGTACTGCCTTTTTTTTACATGCCCTCGTTAGCTCCTGATTTATTCTCTGTCCTACAGTACAGCTACTGTTTTGGGGCCTATAAACTACTCCCACCAGTGTCTCCTTCCCCTTGTTATTTCTCACTTCCATCCATATGGATTCTACATCTTCCGATCCAAGATCCTTTATCACTATTGTACTTATTCCATCTCATACTAACAAAACTACCCCACCACCCTTTCCTTCCTGTCTGTCCTTTCGAAAAGTCACATACCGCTGAGTATTTAGTTCCCAGCTTTGATCTCCTTGTAATCACGTCTCTGTATTGGCTATAAGATCATACCCATCTATTTGTGCCATTAATTCATTTATTTTGTTCCTAATACTACGTGCATTTAAGTAAAGAGCCATTCATTTTGTCTTTTTACCATTTTTTCCCCCTATCACCCTATTTTATGCTTTTTTTTAATGTTTGTACTCTCTGTCCCTTCCTGTCACACTCTGGGTATCATTACCTAAATAGCTGCCCTGCAAGGTTGCCATATCCTTTTGCTTTGTAAGCCTACGTATCCCCTTTCCAGAACCACCCCCCCACCTCTATTTAGTTTAAAGCCCTATCTACAGCCCTAGTTATTTGGTTCATACTACTGTCTGTCTGCTATGGTGGGGACCTACTCAGGCCTCAGTCAGCTATTCATGATACCCTGTTGCTGGTTGGCAGAGGCTCAAACATGTTGAGGGAAATAGTGTTAAAAACCTGAAATTTGCTGAGGAAACTTTGCCATTTGAAAGTTCTTTAGGCAGGTGAATAATGTCATGGAACACAGGGCAGAAAGATCAAAAACACCATATTTACGTATTTGTTGTAACATGGATGGCAGGAGGCAGGTGGCCCATACAAGGATCTCAGGAAAATAAAATGGATATTACTGAGGCTGCCATTGTTGTTGCCACTGTGATGAAGCATTATATTGGTTCTAAGATTGGCATAAGGTTGGCAAGGCTACTGTGAGATGGATCAGTATAACAGTAAAGATGTGTTGCATACTTAAATCCTGACCCAGAATAGTTCAAAATCTTTGAGTGTGTCTGTCCATCAGATCAGTGGTTTGAAATGTTATTGCACGTGAGTACTTTGTATTAATTAAAAAGACTGTTTTACAGTTCTGATAGTTATATGAAGCTGAATGGATTGGCTCAGTAAACAACTCTGATGTTAAGTGTGTGAATGATGTAATAATAGCCAAGCTGACAACCACATTTATTACAGATATAAATTTTATGAGATTGTTTTATTTTGAAACTGCCTCTTTAATTTCGGGTATAATCAAAGAATGAAGGGGGTTATGCAACCTGTTAAGAGTTTTGCCTGACAGCAAGCTTACTGTTAAAGGTTAAAGGGGGCCCCAGGTTGTTTTAATGGGCAGAAGGTGCGAGATGTTCACACCTGTAGATAATGGCATGAGAATCTACGATGAATGTGGGTGGATTGTTAGTCTCCAAGTCTCACAGGGAGGTGTTAGGAATGTCAGGTTTTATAAATGGTTATATTTTAAACTGTCTATGGCTGAAAAGACACTCATGTTGCCAAAGCTTTTTGTCTTGAACTTATCAGGACAAACACAATAATGCCAAATTTTGAACGATCATGACAATTTATAACACAGGAGAGAAGGGACCCATTCTCTGCAAACAAAAGGAATACATTCAAGCCTAGCACCTTTTTTGAATTACCCAGAAGCATTAGGGAGCCTATAGTTCCCCATTGCTTTCTCCATGCCAATGGTTTGGCCAATCAGAGCCAACTTGCCAACCAACCAGCACCCTTTTTCTCGTGTGATATAAATTGTTGTGATTGTTGTTGAGAGCTCCAGAGTATGGTTACTTAGCATTTCTACCTGGATACAAGGCCCATGTTATTTGTGTTTACTGTTAGGCAGCAGGAATAGATCTGACAGAAGCTTTCATCAGGAGATGAAATAAATGATAAAATCTGTATATTATCTGTGAAAGGAACGTATTTGCTTAATGAGCTGAATGGCCTATTCTTTGTCCCTGAGAAATGTAATACAATGCAACAAAGTGTTACTTTATCCAAAATTGTTAGGAAAAATAAACAAAAAAGCGTAATTTTTTTTGAATGATGAGAGACTGGGAAATGTTTCTGTTCAGAAGGAACTGTGTGTCCTTGCACATGAATCACAGAAAGCTTAACTTGCTGGGACAGAAAGCAATTAGGAAGGCAAACAATGTATTAGCTTTTGTTTCAAAGGGATTAGAGTATAAGAGTAAGGAAGTTTTTTTGAATTACCCAGAAACATTAGGGAGCCTATAGTTCCCCATTGCTTTCTCCATGCCAATGATTTGGCCAATCAGTGCCACCTTGCCAAACAACCAGCACCCTTTTTCTCGTGTGATATAAATTGTTGTGATTGTTGTTGAGAGCTCCAGAGTATAGTTACTTAGCATTTCTACCTGGATACAAGGCCCATGTCATTTGTGTTTCCATGGAGATGGGCTTTGAGAGGGCAAGAGTTCATAGTAAACCATTGTAGTATTGGGGTATTGGGTTTATCTAAGATATCCCTGAAACTCAGAGACAAGGACGTCTTCAAGAATCTGAGATGGAGAGAGAGAGAAAGAGAGAGAGAGTCAGAGGTAGCTAGTTCTTGCACTGAAAGCAGAGAAAATGGTGTATTTATTATTCATCATGCAAAAGGAGGGTGTGAGCTCATGCTCAGATAGAAAAGGCCAAGTTTGTGAGGATTTAAACAAGACTGGAAGATTCATCTAACTTTGTTTTGAGAGAGGAATCTCCAAGGTAACCTGCACTGAGAAAGTAAGTTTGGGGATTAGAAGTTCCTCGGCTGTGAAAGAAAAAAATGGGAGCTGGCCATTGGGACTGGAGACTAGCTTTGGACTAGTTCAAGGAGAATAAAGTATCCACTTAAGGGACAGAGTAAAGTATAACCAATGGCATGGGATTGTCAGTTGTGTCAAATGTCTTTTCTGTAGCTTAAAGAATGAGTTTCCTACAAAAGTAGTATTTAGAGAATATTGGTTTTAGTATGTTTGTTACATTAAAGGTCTTACAACTTGAAATCTTGTCATGTGATCCATCCGATAAGTCACTGGAAGTTCAAATATCTTTTTGCAAGTTATCGGTCTCCATGGGGATCCTAACACATTAGACCGAAGAGTCTTTGTCCATCTTGGTCATTTCATGAGTTTGTGCAGCAACCTTTTTCAGCGGCACCAGTTAGTGTACCAAAAGACTTACAAGGTCCCAAAATCCTTTGATCTCTGAATCCAAGAAACTGACATGTTCACTGTGGTGAAATTTTAAATAGTACTTGACAACATTTCAACATATTTTCAGTATCACTAAGTACCTATTTCAAATCCACCCAGTGTTTGGTTTAATCTTTGCTACAAGGCATTTGTAAAATCCAAAAATCTAGTTTGCCCTTCTGCTTACACTGTTTTAATTCATTAATATTTAATGAGTTATGAGTCATCATTGTTACATAAAATCATAGCCTCAAATTTCAGGGTAAATAAACTTAAATAAAATAAACTTGAGGGGGCAAGTGGTGTAGATCTTTTAAGTTGTGATGAATATTGATAATGTGAGGGTTAACTACAGGGCAAATGTGCAAATCGAATAAAACTTCAAGTGAGAGTTGAGATCACAATGAAGTTTTCACTCAAAGTTTTAGATAGGGATTAAACACCAACAATAACAATTAATGCTGGAATGATAAATATTATCTTTTAAAGAGAATAATCTGGTTTAGAGAATTGGGGTTATACAGGGATAATGGAATCCTTTTAGGAGCAGAACACTTCTATTGAAGAGTTATGAGGACTCGAAACGTCAACTCTTTTCTTCTCCGCTGATGCTGCCAGACCTGCTGAGTTTTTCCAGGTATTTCTGTTTTTGTTTTTTCACTTCTATAATTGCTAGGTCACTGGAAATATGATGCTAAGTCTACTAAGTAGGATTGGGCAGGGTTCTGAAGTATTACTTGGTTTGCTGTTAGGCAGCAGGAAAAGATCTGACAGAAGCTTTCCTCAGGAGATGAAATAAATGATAAAATCTGTATATTATCTGTGAAAGGAACACAGTTGCTTAATGAGCTGAATGGCCTATTCTTTGTCCCTGAGAAATGTACTACAATGCAACAAAGTGTTACTTTATCCAAATTTGGTGGGAAAAATAAACAAAAAAGCGTAATTTTTTTTGAATGGTGAGAGACTGGGAAATGTTTCTGTTCAGAGGGAACTGTGTGCCCTGCACATGAATCACAGAAAGCTTAACTTGCTGGGACAGAAAGCAATTAGGAAGGCAAACAATGTATTAGCTTTTGTTTCAAAGGGATTAGAGTATAAGAGTAAGGAAGTTTTCCTGCAATTGTACAGGGCACTGGTGAGGCCACACCGAGAGTACTGTGTGCAGTTTTGATCTCCTTATTGAAGGAAGGATATACATGTCCTAGAGGGAGTGTGAGAAGAGATTGAGCAGACAGGCCCTATATGCCCCAGAATTTAGAAGAATGAGAGGTGATCTAATTGAAATGTATTGAACTCTGAAGGATAGCTGCTAAGAAAATGTTTCATCTGGCTGGCAGTTGTTAATTAGCCATGGGTGGAATCATCCCAGATTTGCACGAAGTGTAGCAGCGGGCGGGAAAAAGAATATTTTACCCACCGGCTGTAATGGCGACTTTTCATGCTGAATCATCCCAAACCTGCCTCACTAATCATGCATTCTCGGGAAACATGTGGGTTCGATGGTGTCACTTCGCTGCTACCTCACGCCAGGCGCCATATTTAAAGTGCAGCCGCACGCACACCTCTCAGTGCTTCCAGGCCAGGACGGCTGCACAGAAGGCATGGCCCCAAAAGACAAGAAGACTGCAGCCCTGATTCAGTGATGTGTCCTTGGAACGCCTTTTTGATGCTGTAGAGACTCACTGTGATGTCCTCTATCCCCACTCTGGCTGCAGGAGGGGCAGCAACATCACCAGTCTGGCCTGGGAGGCTATGTGAAGACCTATGCAGTGTTCTCACTGCATGTCGTTATCATCCTCCTGGAATCTAGCGATTATTGGGGCCTCCTCTGCATCTCCATGACGGAGCCTTATCACAGACATTCATAAATGCAATGTGAGAATTTATGGTGTCTCCTCACTGCATCCTGCATGAATCTAGCATCTAAGAGGGCCTCCAAAGCACACCAGCCTCGTGTGGCCAGTGCGATGGCCACATCGCCTTCATCATCACCTTCGAGGACCTCCTCACCCTCATATCCTTTGACGTCCTCCTCATTGGAGGACATGTGCAACTCCTCCATCTCCTCCTCAGCAAGGTCCACCCACCGTTGCAGCGCCAGTCTGTAAAGGGCGCAGCAGGCAATGACAATGCGTACCATCCTCTGTGGACTGTATTGCAGGGCTACACCAGACTGGTCCAGGCACCAGAACCTCATCTTCAGTATCCTGATGGTCTGCTCCACCAAGTTGCGAGTTGCGACATGAGCCTCATTATAGCGTTGCTCTGCTGCAGTCTGAGGCTGTCGCACGGGTGTCATTAGCCATATTCACTGCAGGTAGCCCTTGTCCCTGAGGCACCAACCCTGCAGCCTCTGTGGACCCTGGAAGATGTCAGGAATCTGAGACCTGCTAAGGATGTCGGAGTCATGGACACTCCCTGGGAACCATGCGCAGACCTGCAGGATGCGTTTGTGCTGGTCGCACACCAGCTGAACATTCAGTGAGTGGAATACCTTGCGGTTGACATAGTTGACCACTTGTTGCCACTGAGATCTGAGTGCCACATGAGTGCAGTCGATGGCACCCTGCACCTGTGGGAAACCTGAGATCTGGGCAAATTCCAACGCGCTTGCATCCTGGCACTGCTACTCCCGGGTGAAATGAATAAAGTTGTATGCCCTCGCGAAGATGGCATCCGTGATCTCATGGATGCATTTGTGGGTGGCAGCTTGCGATATCCCACAGAGGTGACCTGTGGACCGCTGAAAGGAGCCACTAGTATAAACATTGAGCACCCTGGTCACTTTCATGGCCACTGGCAGTGGATGCCCTCCAAGTCCCCGTGGCATTTAAAACTGCAGCAGGTGGCAGATGTGACCGACCAGTACTCTTGATATGTGCAGTCTTTGGAAACACTGGTTCTCGGTCATCTGCACAAATGAAAAGCAGAGTCTATAGACCCTGGGTCCAGCTAGGTGCCGACCAGTGACAGATTGCAGTGGCTCCTCAATGGCATGTGCAGGAGACCCAGCCACCCCTTCTTCCTGAGGGTGCTGTTCCTCCCTCTGCCCAGGCAGGTGTCTCCATTGATCTCTTCTCCTTTGTCTCTGCTGTTTGTATGGCACAAGCCATACATCTAGGTCACCAGGCTCCATGCTCCTGATGTACTCCTCCTGCAGGATGAATAGGAGAGACACGTGGCTTAGTTTGGATGTTCTAAGAACCTCTCTTGATTAAGTCTGAAGGTCCCTTAAGAGAGTGCTGGCAACCACTTGAATGGTCAGAGTTTAGTACGCTGCATGGCTGCCCAAAACCCCACCCACCTTCGCCCCAGTCCAACTGACCGATTGGCACTGGACTGCATGTCAGCTCAGATGCTGGCATTCTCCTCACCTGCACTGCCAGGCTGCGCTGTTAGCTGGAACCATGGGGGAGATTGATCCAAACCGGAATTATGACATATCAAGGGGCTGTGATCACCTCCACCAGTGACTACTCCATGTCAGCTTTCGCAAGGAGATTGTACACCGTGCGCAGTTGTCCAATTGTTCTGGTGAGTGTATAAGTTCTATTCTATCCCTAAGGTTTAAAATAGCACACAATTTGATGGTAAAGTTAATAAAATATATAAGAAAGCAACATAAATAAGTGATTAATATAATTAAGTAATTATTTAAAACACATTAAGGATGGCAAGACAGGTGATGTGTCAAGGCTACAGCATGTGGGAGCTCCTGGATAACATTGTTATCCAGGGAAAACACGTCTGCAGTAAGTGCTTGTGGCTTGAGGAACTTCGGCTAAGAGTCATTGAGCTGGAGGCTGAGCTGCAGACTCAGCGACACATCAGGGAGGGGAAAGTTACTTGAATGCTTTATACCAGGAGGCAGTCACACCACTTAGGATAAGGCATTCTGATTTGGCCAGTGGCCAGGGAGGAGAATGTTACTGTGAGTGAGGCGAGCGGAGGCATTAGTGGAGTACAGAAAGTGCAGGGTGGAGCTTAAGAAAGCAATTCGGAGAGCAAAGAGGGGATATGAGAAAGCTCTGGCTGGTAAAAGTAGGGAAAATCCCAAGATATTCTACAAGTACATCAATGGGAAGAGGATAACCAGGGAAAGAGTAGGGCCCATTAGGGACCAAGGGGGCAATCTATGGGTGGAGCTAGAGGACGTCGGTAGAGTGTTGAATGAATACTTCACATCCATCTTCACCCAAGAGAATGAGGATGAAGGTATGGAACTCAGGGAGAGAGACTGTGAAGTTCTTGAGCAAATTGATATAGGGAGTGACAAGGTATTGAAGGTCCAAAACAAAAACAGAAATACCTGGAAAAAATCAGCAGGTCTGGCAGCATCGGCGGAGAAGAACAAAGTTGATGTTTCGAGTCCTCATGACCCTTCAACAGAACTGAGTAAAAATAGGAGAGGGGTGAAATATAAGCTGGTTTAAGGTGGGGGTGGGTGGGAGGAGAGAAGTGTGGGGGGGGGGGGCGGGAGGCTGTAGGGACAAGCAAGCAGTGATAGGAGCAGATAATCAAAAGATGTCACAGACAAAGGAACAAAGAGGTGTTGAAGGTGGTAATATTATCTAAAGTAATGTGCTAATTAAGAATGGATAGAAGGGACATGGAAGGTACAGATAGCTCTAGTGGGGGTGGGGTGAAATAAGACTAAAAGGGCATAAAAGGTATAGATTTAAAAATAATGGAAATAGGTGAGAAAAGAAAAATCTATATAAATTATTGGAAAAAACAAAAGGGGGGGGAAGAAACGGAAAGGGGGTGGGGATGGAGGAGGGAGTTCAAGATCTAAAGTTGTTGAACTCAATATTCAGTCCAGAAGGCTGTAAAGTGCCTAGTCGGAAGAGGAGGTGCTGTTCCTTCAGTTTGCGTTGAGCTTCACTGGAACAATGCAGCAAGCCAAGGACAGACATGTGGGCAAGAGAGCAGGGTGGAGTGTTAAAATGGCAAGCGACATGGAGGTCTGGGTCATTCTTGTGGACAGACCGAAGGTGTTCTGCAAAGCGGTCGCCCAGTCTGCGTTTGGTCTCTCCAATGTAGAGGAGACCGCATTGGGAGCAACGAATGTAGCAGACTAAGTTGGGGGAAATGCAAGTGAAATGCTACTTCACTTGAAAGGAGTGTTTGGACCCTTGGACGGTGAGGAGAGAGGAAGTGAAGGGGCAGGTTTTTAAGGTATTGGAGGTGTTGGCAGGCTTAAAAGTGGACAAATCTCCAGGTCCGGATGATTTGTGTCCCAGACTGCTGAGGGAGGCAAGGGAGGAGATCGCAGGGGCTCTGACCCAAATTTTTAATTCCTCTCTGGCCACCGGGGAGGTGCCAGAGGACTGGAGAACAGCTAATGTGGTTCCGCTATTTAAGAAGGGTTGATGAGATAAGCCAGGGAACTTCAGACCAGTGAGTCTCACGTCAGTGGTAGGGAAGCTATTGGAGAAAATTCTGAAGGAGAGAATCTATTTCCACTTGGAGATGGAAGGTTTGATCAGGGATCGTCAGCATGGCTTTGTCAGAGGGAGGTCATGCCTAACAAATTTGATTGAATTTTTTGAGGAGGTGAGCAGGTTTATAGATGAGGGTAGTGTAGTTGATGTAGTTTATATGGATTTCAGCAAAGCCTTTGACAAGGTCCCACATGGGAGACTTAAAAAGAAGGAAAATGCATATGGAATGCTGGGTAATTTGATAAGGTGGATTCAAAATTGGCTTAGTTGTAGGAGACAGAGGGTGATGACAGAAGGATGCTTTAGTGACTGGAAGCCCGTGTCCAGCAGCATACCACAGGGATCTGTGCTGGGTCTCCAATATTCGTCATTTATATAATCGACGTCGATGACTATGTGGGGGGTAGGATTAGTAAGTTTGCGGATGACACAAAGATTGGCCGGGTGGTTGACAGTGAGTTTGAGTGTCTTGGGCTACAGGAAGGTATAGACGGGATGGTCAAATGGGCAGATAAGTGGCAGATGGAATTTAACCCTGAAAAGTGTGAGGTAATACACTTTGGAAAGAGTAATTTGACAAGGAAGTATTCAATGAACAGCATGACACTAGGAAGTTCTGAGGAACAAAGGGACCTTGGCATGTGTGTCCATAGGTCTCTGAAGGCGGAGGGGCATGTTAGTGGGGTGGTGAAAAAGTCATATGGGACACTTGCCTTTATTAATCGAGGCATAGATTACAAAAGTAGGGAGGTCATGTTGGAGTTGTATAGAATCTTGGTGAGGCCACAGCTGGAGTACTGTGTGCAGTTCTGGCTGCCACATTATAAGAAGGATGTGATTGCACTGGAGAGGGTGCAGAGGAGATTCACCAGAATGTTGCCTGGGATGAAGCATTTAACTTATGAAGAGAGGTTGGATAGACTCGGGTTGTTTTCGTTGGAGCGGAGAAGACTGAGGGGCGACCTGATCGAGGTGTACAAGATTATGAGGGGCATGGACAGGGTGGATAGGGAGCAGCTGTTCTCCTTAGTTGAAGGGTCAGTCACAAGGGGGCATAAGTTTAAGGTGAAGGGCAGGAGGTTGAGGGGGGATGTGAGGAAAAACTTTTTTACCCAGAGGGTGATGATGGTCTGACACTGCCTGGGAGGGTGGTGGAGGCGGGTTGCCTCATATCCTTTAAAAAGTACCTGGATGAGCACTTGGCACGTCATAACATTCAAGGCTATGGGCCAAGTGCTGGTAAATGGGATTAGGTAGGTAGGTCAGGTGTTTCTCACGTGTTGGCACAGACTCGATGGGTCAAAGAGCCACTTCTGCACTGTGTGATTCTGTGAACCCAATAGAGACAGTAGTATGCATTAAAGAAAGTTTTACAAACAGTCATTCATTGATAATTTTCCACTTTCTTGAAAATAGGCTAATGGATTACCTGGCCCTCATTATGTAACCTTGGCTGAAAGCCCAGATATCTATTAGAGTACTGCGATACCTGAGCCCCAGAGAAAACATTAAGGTTGGCAGGCAGGCGAAGAGCCCAGGCGGCCTTCGCATTTTTCATGGAACCTCATCCACAGGCAGGATGAGGTTTCATGAATGATTTAAAATTTTCAGAAAAGGTTTTATAAAAATTAATGCACATGTCCTAGCTCATGTGACAGTTTCACATGAGGGGACATGTCATAAAAATTTTCTTGTCACTTTATTATGCTTTTTGGACTTAAAACTAATCTCCCTGAGGCACTTTGGACTCAGCAACCTCCACCCTGCCCACACATGGAATGCACAGCACTTCCGGGTGCGCATCACGCTGGGCGGGCCTTTAATTGGCCCGCCCACATAAAATGGCGGCGCGGGCCCAATCTGAGGCGCCAATCGGGTCTGCGCTCGCCAATGCCCACTCCTGCACCGCCCACCCGGCAGGCAGAAAATTCTGCCCTGTTTAAAAATAAGGGGTTGCCTATTTAAAACAGAGATAAGGCAAAAACTTTTCACTCAGAGGGTCATGAGTCTTTGGAACTCTCTTCCTGAAAAGATGGTGGAAGCAGAGTCTTTGAATATTTTTAAGGCAGAGGTGGGTAGATTCTTGGTAAGCAAGGGGGTGATGGGTTATCGGGGGCAGGCAGGATGCAGATTACTGTCACATCAGCCAGGATCTTATTAAATGGTGGAGCAGGCTTGAGGGACTGAATGGCCTGCTCCTGCTTCTTGTTGGTATGTATGCTCGTATTATTCCTACACAGTGTATAGTGGGTCAATGGGCAGGGATGTGCTATAGCTTGGTATGGGGAGCATGAGGGGCCATAGTGGTTGCTTGGGGGGCATACCTTGACATGGCAGGCATGAGGGGCCATAGGGATGGGCGGCAGCATATCTTTGCATAGGAGGCATGAGGACGACTTTTCAAACTTCCTTTTTAAAAATTGCCCTTATGCGGACTGTGGTTCACAACATCTCAGATGTGATCCAGGATTCATTGAAAACCTGGCCTGACTCTATGAAAATTGCAGAGGACAATGACATACCTATCCTCGCAATGGTGCCAGCCAGGCCAGGAGTGCAGGCTGCAGGTTTTTTCATTCTTACCAGTCCGCACCCTTAAAAAGCACTGCCAAAAACTGGAAACCCTGGGAATGGGGCCAGGAATCCCGGAATCAGGTCCCAGCCACCATTTTTTTAAAGGATTCCCAAGCCATCTCGACGCGGTGAAAATCCAGGCCCAAGTCTCCAAATTTTAAGATATGTTGTTTCTTGCAATGTTCACCCACCCCCTTAAACTAATTTCACAGATTATTTATTCCAATATTCTTCCAGGTCAGCTCCTAAATATAAGGGGTGATTTCACAATCCAGCTCTCTCCCAGATATGAGTAGCATTTACAGAAAGTGCATCTGAAGAGTTTAGAGTTTCGCTGGTTTCTCATCTATTAAAATGAGTGCTCAGACTGCCTTCCTGCAATTTTCCAGGATGCTCTCCCTGCAGCACTGTTCCCTGTTGTGACCATCGGATTCTGGAATCACTGCCATAATTTATAGTCTGACGTTTATGCCATAATTTGAATAATAAGCTCTGTATAAATTGACGATGACTCAACATTTAGTTATGCAGCGAAAATGTGATTTTACAAACGTTTAAAAACTGCAAACAAAATTAAAAACATTTTTTTTGCATAATCCAGTATAAATAAATACATTTACTGGATTTAGTAGAATATATAATGGAGCCACACAAGGCTCTTATTGCACTGTGCAAAAATAAGAAAATGTTCTTCATCTCATTGAGCAAGAACAAGCCAATTTCAAAAGCTTCCTGGATTGGAATCTCACTCTATCGCCGAAATTTACCAGCCCCCCTGTGGCAGGTTCCCCCGCAGCGGGGCCAGCGAACAATTGAAATCTCCTCTCACATTGGCAGGACCGAAAGATCCTGCCGGTGTGACTGGCTGGAAAATTCCAACCTATGTTTGCAAACAACACATTACTGCATTCATTTAACAAATCTCTACCCACAATAATCATTCATTTAAAATACTGTGGAATGATCTATCATGCATGTTACTGGAATACTGTACTTCAGCTCACAACAGAAATTCTCCATAGGCAAAACCACACTTTCTATTAACTGAAAGTAGATCAAATGCATTAGCTATTTGCAATCATGCATCTCAGGTTGAATAGTTTAACCTAATACTGCTGCATTATACACTGGAAATAGTAAAGGACATCACCCCTGGGCCTGGATAATATGCCCCTTGTTATCTGAAAATCAGCACATTCGTTGTGAGCATGGGCAGAAGCTGGTTTAGAAACACTCTGCTGTCTCTCCACCCACTTGTTTACCCTCCAGAGTTTGCACTTCCCATATTGAAGCTATATTTCTGCTGCCTGCTCGCAGCTTAGCAGCTGCATGCAAATGAGGGTGAGGCAATGAGACATCATCAACCACTTCATTCTGCATCATCCCACCCTTTCTGACAATGATTATGAAGCTCATTGGTCATTAAGATTCCAGCAGAAACAAACATTGACGCAAATGTTTAAACATTATTTGTGCAGGGTGCAATTAACTTCCCTGCTGAAGAGTTCCTTCTTGAGTTCTCTATCCAAAGGCAAGTCCTTGGAGATTATTTGCCAAACCATGGCTAAGTGCTGTGATTTTTTACTATGGGTAGGGCGAGGAGGTAGGCCCTGGGCCTACCTCAGCCAGAATTGAACCCCATGCTAATATAAAAACAAAAAACTACTGCGGATGCTGGAAATCCAAAACAAAAACAGAATTACCTGGAAAAACTCAGCAGGTCTGGCAGCATCGGCGGAGAAGAAAAGAGTTGACGTTTCGAGTCCTCATGACCCTTCAGCAGAACTGAGTAAAGTTAGGAGAGGGGTGAAATATAAGCTGGTTTAAGGTGGGGGGGTGGGGGGGGTGGAGATAAGTTGGGGGAGGCGGTGGTTGTAGGGACAAGCAAGCAGTGATAGGAGCAGATAATCAAAAGATGTCACAGACAAAGGAACAAAGTCGTGTAAAAGGTGGTGATATTATCTAAGAGAATGTGCTAATTAAGAATGGATGGCAGGACGCTCAGGTACAGCTCTAGTGGGGGTGGGGTGGAAAGACTGACAGGGCATTACAGTTATAGATTTAAAAATAATGGAAATAGGTGGAAACCCCATGCTGTTAGTATTAATCTGATCCACACACTCGCCATCCAGCCAACTGAACTAACTAGCCCCCCCGCCCAAATAAAGACTTCTCCAATTCCATTTTAAATTATGTTGTACCTTATGTCTAAATGGCCACTTTGAATATAAACTCTATCAAAATGTTTCGTGATATGGAAAATTACTGTCAGCCCCCCTTCAACCTTCTCTGTTTCATCAAAGAAAGTGTTAATTTTCCATGCTTTGCTTCATACCTATAACCTCTTATTTCTGGTATTTCTCTTTTTATTCTTCACCGAACCTTTCCCATAGAATTAATATTGATCTTTTAATCTGGTGCTCAGAATAGCACACAATACTCCAACTGTGTCCTAACCAATTCCTTATATTAATTCAAAAGCAGTTCCTTGCTTTCATATTCATCCAAGCCTAAGGCTGTCACTGCAACAGTGGCGCCTGATGGCGGAACAGGGACTAGAACTGGCAGGGGACAAGAATCAAGGCAACATTCGATATGCATGGGCAGGGAAAACAATTTAGAGGAAATCAAAAAGATAGAGAGAGACAAAGCCATAGAAGGAATTTGCATTCATATACCGATTTGGATATGACAAAGATCCACCCAACACAGTCATCCTCCTCACTAACATTCAGGAACACAACTGGGAGAGCTGTCCCTCCCACAGACTAGTCAAGCAACAGTCTGATTTAGTTGTGCTCACAGAATCAGACCTTTCAGCCAATGTCCCACACTCCTCCATCACCATCCCTGGGTATGTCCTCTTTCATCAGAGA
The DNA here is from genome assembly GCF_964194155.1 of Cetorhinus maximus. Lineage (NCBI taxonomy): Eukaryota > Metazoa > Chordata > Chondrichthyes > Lamniformes > Cetorhinidae > Cetorhinus > Cetorhinus maximus. The sequence continues at coordinate 208,794,462 of NC_135879.1, read as the reverse complement.
TGGCGGCATAATTGTTTATAGTCAGGGGGGAGTGGCCCCAAGAGTCCTTAACATTAACTCTGGAACCCGTGAAGTTTCATGGCATCAGGTCAAACATGGACAAGGAAACGTCCTGTTGATTACCACCTACTGACCTCCCTCAGCTGACGAATCAGTGCGCACCCATGTTGAGCACACCCTTTGAAGAAGTACTGAGGATAGTCGGGCAACATAATGTATTCTGGATGGGGAAATTCAATATCCTTCACCTTGGTAGCAACACCACTGACTGTGTTGGCTGAACCCTGAAGGCTATATCTGGCAGACTGGGCCAGTGGATAGGTGATGACAGGGCCAACAAGAGGAACAAAATCTACTTAACCTCATCTTTACCAATCCATTTGTCGCAGTTACAACTGTCCATCACTGTCTTGGTAGGGGTGACCACCGCAAAGTCCTTGTGGAGAAAATGGGCGGAATATAATTGTCACAGCAATAGACCTGTCCACCAGCTGGAGGGCCAGAGGCAACCTTGCAACGGCCATTCATGGCTGCCTGACCAGTTTTTACACTAATCAGGTGATTATCTATTTGGCAATATGGTCCTCAACATTTTCAGAACAGATATCCTGCCCTTGAGAGCTGACAGCCAATCAGAGGCCAGCGGTTCTCCAGCACCAGCAGCTCCAATGGGACTGGGACTACTGCTGTTACTGTAGTAGGCCCGAGGCTGAGGGCATTCATGGGAGACTTGGTAGAAAGGTAGGTGAGGTTGGATCACAAAGGCCAGTTTGTGAGGCCCTTGCAATTGGGAGGGTGGGGGGGGGGCGTCAGTTTAAAGGGCAGGCAATGTCTTCCCATGTGGGCAGCCCTAGCCACTGGCAGGTATCTCCGTTGGCCACTGGCTGCCCAAGGAGGAATGAGGCGCCCCTCCCCCCGACCTCCACCCCTGACAAGCCACAGACATATTTGCCCACATAATGTGGCCCCAGCCTGCCTTTAAAGACTGGCCCCAGCCAGTCTTTAAGGGGCAACCTAAGGAGCTCAATTATCTCTGGGTGGAAAGCTGTCCCTGACCCTTTCCATCCCCAGATGTAATCGGGAATCATGCCTTCCTGCCCAATTATAAAGCCCCACGCTGCCTCCGGAGGAGCATTAAATTCTGCCCGAAGTCTTGTCTTAATGCTGAGGCCACCCTGGACCATGTTGTATGACACTAATACACCGTGCTAAATGGGATAGATTCAGAACAGATCTAGTAGCTCAAAACTGGGCTTCCATGAGGCACTGTGGGCCAGCAGCAGGAGCAAAATTGTATTCCACCACAATGTATAACCTCATGGCCTGGCATACTCCTCCCTCCAGCATTATCATCAAGCCAGGGGTCCAAACCTGGTTCAATGCCAAGAGCAGCACCAGGCATACCTAAAAATGAGGCGCCAACCTGGTGAAACACAGGACTAAATACATACTAAATAACAGAAGCAGCATGCAACAAACAAAACTAAGCGATCGCAACACTGACAGATCAGAAAAAGTGTCTGTACTCCTGCCATAGCCAGTCATGAATGGTGGTGGATAATTAAACAACTAAAAAGTGACAGAGGCTCACGGAACATCTCCACACTCAGTGATGTTGGAGGCCGGTACCTGAATTCAAAATACAAGGTTGAAGTTGCAACCATCTTCAGCCAGAAGTGCCAAATGGTTGAGCTATCTCAGCCTCCTCCTCCCATTTTCACACATGTCTACCTCTTCAGCCAATTCGATTCATTGCACATGATAAAGGAAACAGTTGAGTGCACTGGAATCAGCAAAGGCTATGGGCCCTGACAACATCCTTGCTATAGTGCCGAAGGCTTGTGCTCCAGGACTAACTGCACCTCCAGCCAAGCTGTTCCAGTACAGTTACAACGCTGGCATCTACCCGGAATGTGGAAAATTGCTCAGGTATGTCCTGTTCACAAAAAGCAGGACAAATCCAATCTGGGAAATTACCACCCTATCATCTTATTCACAATCATTTGGAAAATGACGAAAGAGCTTGTTGACAATACTATCAAGCGGCATTTACACAGCAATTACTTGCTCATTGAAGTTCAACTTGGGCTCTGCCAAAACCACTCAGCTTAGAACCTTAGTTCAAATATGGGTAAAGGAACTGATTTCCAGAGGTGAGGTGATAGTGACTGCCCTAGCCTTTACGGCAACACTTGGAAGAGGAGCCCTTGAGTTTAATGGTGATCGGGAGAAAACTTCCCACTTGGAATCGTACCCAGCATAGAAGAAGATGGCTGTGGTTGTTGGGTCCCAATCGTTTCAGCCTCAGAGCATCACTGTAGGAGTTCCTCAGCATAATGCCCTAGTCCCAAACATCTTGAACTCCTTCATCAATAACTTTCTTCCCATCATAAGGTCAGATGTAGGGATGTTTGCTGATGATTGCACAATGTTCAGTAACATTCGCAACTCCTCAGATACTGAAGCAGTCAGTCCCCACCTGCAGAAAAACCAGGATAAGATTCAGGTTTGGGCTGATAAGTGGCAAGTAATACCCATACCACACAAGTGCTAGGGAATGGCCATCTCCAGCAAGAAAGAGTCTAGCCAACTGCTGTTGCCATTTAACGGCATTACCATCAGTGAATCCCACACCATTAACACCCTGTAGGTTACCATTGGTCAAAAACTTAATCAGACCAGTGGCATAAATCTAGATCTTGCCTCCTTTACGACATGCCTTCACACTTACTTTCCTGCCCTAATGTTTCCTTATATCTCCTGATGCCAAATTTTGGTGGAAGATGCTATGTAAATTCAATTTGCTGTCCATAGCTGGTGAAGGCAGGTCTGGACTCGGCTGTGATGCTCCCCCTCCCCCCACCTGCCTGAAAGAACAATAGTCTGCCGAAACAAAAACAGAATTACCTGGAAAAACTCAGCAGGTCTGGCAGCATCGGCGGAGAAGAAAAGAGTCGACGTTTCGAGTCCTCATGACCCTTCAGCAGAACTGAGTATAGTTGGGAGAGGGGTGAAATATAAGCTGGTTTAAGGTGGGGGGAGGGGGGGGGTGGGGGGAGAGAAGTTGAGGGGGGGGGTGGTTGTAGGGACAAGCAAGCAGTGATAGGAGCAGATAATCAAAAGATGTCACAGACAAAAGGAACAAAGGGGTGTTGAAGGTGTGATATTATCTAAGAGAATGTGCTAATTAAGAATGGATGGCAGGACACTCGAGGTACAGCTCTAGTGGGGGTGGGGTGGAAAGGCTGACAAGGTATTACAGCTGTAGATTTAAAAATAATGGAAATAGGTGGGAAAAGAAAAATCTATATAAATTATTGAAAAAAACAAAAGGGAGGGGGAAGAAACGGGGTGGGGATGGGGGGAGGGAGATTAAGATCTAAAGTTGTTGAATTCAGTATTCAGCCCGGAAGGCTGTAAAGTGCCTAGTCGGAAGATGAGGTGCTGTTCCTCCAGTTTGCATTGGGCTTCACTGGAACAATGCAGCAAGCCAAGGACAGACATGTGGGCAAGAGAGCAGGGTGGACTGTTAAAATGGCAAGCAACAGGGAGGTTTGGGTCTTTCTTGCGGACAGACCGCAGGTGTTCTGCAAAGCGGTCGCCCAGTTTGCGTTTAGTCTCTCCAATGTAGAGGAGACCGCATTGGGAGCAACGAATGCAATAGACTAAGTTAAGGGAAATGCAAGTGAAATGCTGCTTCACTTGAAAGGAGTGTTTGGGCCCTTGGACGGTGAGGAGAGAGGAAGTGAAGGAGCAGGTGTTGCATCTTTTGCGTGGGCATGGGGAGGTGCCATAGGTGGGGGTTGAGGAGTAGGGGGTGATGGAGGAGTGGACCAGGGTGTCCCGGAGGGAACGATCCCTATGGAATGCCGCCAGGGGGGGTGAAGGGAAGATGTGTTTGGTGGTAGTCTGCCAATGCTCACTGCCACAGATCACGCATGAACAAAGACCATTTGGCTGAGGTGCTGAAGAGCAGCCAGTTCCAGGAAACTATACACACAGACATGAGTTGATTTCTTTAGGAAATTAGAGGAGAACAGTGGAAGAAAAATTCTGTACTTTTTGAAAGATTAATCTACAGTGGTTTCTGAACCATGACAAAGTTAAGATCACTGATGGACCTCTGCCTTACCTTTAATTCCTTTGAAAAATATGTAGAAACCAGAGTTTTAATGTGTCTTCAACTAGAAAATGGAGTTAGCAAGCAAAGGCACAGTTCTACACTGCTTTCAATTTAAACAATATTAAAATGGAGATGGTTTTATGCTATCTGATGGCACGATTGTTAAATGAGCCACATGTGAGCTAAGTGTAATTATAGAGGCAGGAGAGAGGTCAGTTTTTGATGCCTGCTGACAGATACTTTCTGAGTTACTTATTGCAATATAAGAAAGCTTGAGTTTTTTTATTCATTTATGGGATGTGGGTATCACTGGCTGGGCCAGCATTTATAGCCCATCCCTAATTGCTCTTGAGAAGGTGGTGGTGAGCTGCCTTCTTGAACTGCTGTAGTCCATGTAGGTACACCCACAGTGCTGTTAGGGAGGGGGTTCCAGGATTTTGACCCAGCAACAGTAAAGGAATGGTGATATATTTCCAAGTCAGGATGGTGAGTTGCTTGGAGGGGAAATTCCAGCTGCTGGTGAGTCATATGGGGAACCCTATTATGGGCAGAATTTTACCTTCGTCAGGTGGGCTTGGCAGGGGCGGTCAGGAAGCTGACCGCCGCCCACGATTGGGGCCTCACCGCGATTTCATGCAGGCAGGCCCATGCGGCGTGAAACACGTGTGGCAGCGCTCAGCGCTACCTGTGTTGCGGGGGAGGGGGTGAAAGCGCAAGTCTGCACATGCACGTGGATGTGTGCTGGAAAGCTCCCTGAGGCACAGAGTTGCCTCAGGGAGATGAAGAGTTTTGAAAGTTTAAAAATAAAAAATGTTATAAAACATGTCCACTGTCATGTTATTAATGAAATGTTAAAATGTTTATTTTATTTTTAATTGCTGTTGGAAACTCATCCCACCCGTGGATGAAGTTTCCTAAAAAATCCAAAGGCCGTTTGGCCTTTTCGCCTGCCCGCCAACCGAGAGGTTGGATGGGCAGCGAAAAGTTCCTTTCAATTAGAACTTTAATGGCTTCAATAGGCTTTTTAATTGTCGGCTAACTCGCTGATTGAAATATTGCGCGAGTGTGCGATGACGTCGGGACGCTCGCCCCTTGTCATCGCGTGTCATTTTGCGCTCGGTTGGGCCGGGCGCGCGCCTGCTCGACGAGTGTTATGTTCTGGCCTATGAGCCACTGTCTTTGGTAAAAATGGGGAGAATATTCAGAAAAAATGGAAAATGTGCTTTTTATAGTCTGGCTAACTATTCTACGATTGATAGCAAATGTTTCTTAAAAGGCAATGTAATACTGAGGTAGGGCCAAGTGATCATCTGTTATGGTGGCACAGTAGCTTATTAATTTGTTCATCCCTTCTCATATCATACATTATCATAGATATGAACAAGGCATACCCCAATGGGTAGTCATTGCAATCTGAAAATTGTTTCTTCACAATTCCCAAGGAGAACTCAACTTGATTATTAGGTTGCAATTCACATTAAAGGCTGTTGTAGGGTGGCCAAGCTGTGCTATTAATGATAGAGTTGATCTGCAGACACTTCTTGGGTGGAAGCATTAAATTTACAAAATACTCAGCAGCAACAACACGTCTGCTTTCAACTCCAACTCTATCTCTACCCAATCTGCTGAGATGGACCGAGCTACTCTCCTATTGGTTACTACAGATCATGTGATCTTGCCTAACAAGCATTATTCTTAAAAGTACATTGCACACTGAATAAAACCATAATTACTACAAAAGGCCATTTTTCGATTAGCAGGGATTAGACTCAAAGTATCAACTTCTGATCGGTCTGAAAATGTTCAGTGAAACCCCACCAGTCACTGTTTGCTTAGTGGATTTGGGTTATCCCTGCTGGGAGGTGTATTTGCTGTAGGAAAAAACTTTTTTTACTCTGTCGTATGTTGATGTCATTTAAATCACAAGAGATTCTGCAATTATCATCACATTTGGAGGGGAACTTCCAGGTGGTGGTGTTCTCATGCATCTGCTGTCCTTGTCCTCATAGGTGGTAGAGGCTGTGGATTGGAAGGTGCTGTCAAAAGAGCCTTGGTGAGTTGCTGCAATGCATCTTGTAGAATGGTACGCACTGCTGCCACTGTGCGTCGATGGTGGATGGAGTAAATGTTTAAGGTGGTGGATGGGGTGCCAATCAAGTGGGTGCTTTGTCCTGGATGGTGTCGAGCTTCTTGGATGTTGTTGGCAAGTGAAGAGTATTCCATCACACCCCTGGCATGTGCCTTGCAGCTAATGGACAGGCTTTGGGGAGTCAGGAGGGAAACATAAAGAATTTCATAAATCGACTGTTCTTTCTCAACGTATTTCTACCTGGTAAGGCAGTACAAACAACACGCTATTCTATTTCCCGAATGCATAACCTGGGGAAGTTGTCCAGGAGTGACTAACGGAGCAACCTTTCTCACAATTTTTTCATGCAACAGCATTCCACTTTGCCAGCCATTAAGTTGAGCATCTTGGTGCTGAGCCATTCCAGCACTAACTCACAGATTCCATATCCTATCAGTAATTGTGTTAATTTTTCTAGCTGCTAACATGTGCCTGTCTGTCCGCCTCTTACTTGTCACCTGATTTTCCGCTGGAGGTGCCAGACCCTAAATGAAGTGAGGCTGACCTTAGAAGCTAGTTTAAAGTGACTCTTTCAAGAATTGAGCGGCTTGCTCAGCAAATTCAGAGGACAGAATGTGGAACTGAAGTTAGATTTAAGATGGATCAGGTAGGAATGGCAGATCCCTTCTGTGTAGGGCTTTTAGTGTCCCAACATTAGTTGGGTATTTGCAACAACCTATTAACTTTCAAGGCCACTTTTCTGGTGTCAATTCGCAAATCACCATATGAATTGGATTCAGTTTTAAAACTTACCATAGTGGGATTTGACTTTGAGCAAAGCTTTGAAAAGATACAGGCCAGTTGGCAGGAACTCCTTTTTATAATTCTATCAACCATCCCTTTTTGATTGGTTACACAATGTGCTCACAAAATCCTGAGCTGTTTAGAGAATCAGTCTCATTGTGAGTGAGTGATAATACTGTTCATCATTCACATAGTGACAATCTTAAAGCAGTGGCCATAATTTGGTCCTGTGAACAATAGTAAACCTTCTCTTGGTTTATAGCCCTGATGTTCACATTAAAAATGTCAACTTGCGGCTACATCAACATCATCCTTCCAGTGTAAAGGGCAGAAACAATGACACTTCTCCCAGGGATAAAATGATGCAGTGTTATAAATTATTTTTACCATAACACAGCTTTTGACAAGATTTTGACAAGAAGTCAAATGTTGAAAATTTATGGATGGCATGTAACTCTTCTAGGGATTGGTAGAAAGGGTTTGGGATATGATAGCGGGTTGATCGTGGATCCACATCTGTGAGTCATCATCTGGTGAATTGTTCGTCTGGCCAATGTGGTTGACAAATGGAAATGTGTACAGGCAAGATTTTCTCCACAGGAGGAGGAATTTGGATGTTAAGTCATGTAATGGGCTGTTTTTGCAAGTATCCAGGCAGCCCAACAATGCAATAGAATTTGTAGATATCTTGAAGCTGATAGATGCTTCACCCTTTAACCTAAAGCAGGAAAGGAACACAGTATAAAGTAAAAATAAAAATATAAAGTGACACAAGTCTCTCACTCCAAGACATGAACACAAAACTAGGCCAACACTCTAGTTCAGTCCTGATGGAGTGCTGCACTATTGGAGGTATCATCTTTCAGATGACACGTTAAACCAAGTCTGCCCTGTCAGGTGAATGCAATAGGTTCCATGGAACTATTTGAGGAAGAACAGGGGAATCCTTCCTGGCCAATATTTATCACTAAACCAACACATTGAAAGAATTGTCTGGCCATTATTATGTTACTATTTATGGGAGCCTGCTGTGTGCAAATTGAAACCCACATTCCCTAGATTGTAACAGTAAAGATTTCATTGGCTGTAAAGCAGGACATCCTGAGGTTGTGAGAGACCCGATATAAATGGAAGACTTATTTTTTTTCACTTTCTTTATTAACAAAGCAATTTATATAATGCCTTTAATGCAAAGAAAAAAATCCCAAAATGCTTAATAATAAGAGTACTGGGACTGAACTTCCCTTTTAAGGCTGCAGTTTGTGAAGGAGTAGCAACTTGCATGTGATGTATTTTGCAGCAGGCAAACTTCGCCCTTCATGGTTAAGGATCATTGATGTGCCAAACAGGAGATGTATAGTCTCCCTAAAGTGTAACATGCTGGGTTTCAAAGATTAAATTTCAATTACTTCCCTTTAATACCCTCTTTTACTAGGTAACTCTCACAAGTCTCCAGCAGTTTCTGTGCATCATATACCTTTATGTTTTCTGTATTGCAGATGATGGACTCAGGATAGCTGCGCTGCTCAGGTGGTTGATTTTATTTTGTCCCTGGAGGCCAAAGGCTTTTGTGTTAAACACTGTTAATAAATATGATGACAGCGGCATCCACAGAGAGTGGGTCAGGCCAGGATTCACACTGTATGACCAATCACAGCTGTAAAATGTAGTCAGAAGGCAGTTCAGTATTTGAGTTGTGAGTGCTGGGAGAGCAACACTCAAATGGTGACCTGTAGTGCTCCCCCTTAATTATCTTCCTTTGTAGCCATTACAAGGTCTGTTGAGTCTGGAAACCTGCTTCAAAGCTAGAAAGCGAAAAAACATATCCAGTGCCACCTGTTTCAATTTAAATAGAAAGAAAAGAAAAATGTTTCCTGCATTGCAATGGTGACTAAATTTCAAAAGTACACAATTGGTTGTAAAGTCCTTTGGGACATCCTGAGATCATGAAGTTATTCTGTATATCCAAATCTTTCTTTATAAATTGAAATGCAATAACAGCACACAAAATGCATAGCTAAAGTAGGTCTCCTGGACCATCAACAGCACCACTTCAATGTAACTCCAGGAAAATTAGGAACATTAACAGATGCAATCCACAATTTCCCCTCTGAATGCTTAAGCACAGTATTATTAATGGTAATGTTCATTTGGCCATTGAGGACATGCATCATAAGATCCATTTAGTGAAATAGGATAGAAAATTTTCTGTTTTCTTAGTGTCGGCAATTCCCAGGTCACTTTTGAGAGGGGTGAAGTGTCCTTTTGGAGATGTAAGGTTCCCTTTGGGGGAGATCAAGTCCTCTTTGGGATTGTTAAAAGTAGATTTGAGTGTGCATAAAAAGTGGATAAATCATTGGAACTGACAAGGGAGCTGTCAAAGGGAGCTGTGAAAGGGAAATGGTAAGCTGCTAAGGCATTTAAACCTCATTCCATTTAAATATTTGAAAAAAATGTCTGCAGTTTTGCAAAAATCAGCGCTTGCTGTTTCACTCAGTCAGTTGACATAAGCCTGAGGGTTACCAGTGCAGCAGGGGTGGGGCACTCTTTTTCTTCTCAAGGACCAGTCACACATAGGCAAAATAGTTGCGGCCCACATACACAAATAAAGGCCAACTTAATTAATTTTTTTTTAGAGAGAATACAGAAACATTCAACTCACCCACTGCTTTAATGTGATGGCTAAGTTTGCTTTACCTTAGTGAATCTTGTTATTGTAGATTCTACACCATTCACAATGACTGGTACTTCGGTCTTCATTACTGCCACTTCCAAAACCTCCTGCCATTGCTCCTGTGTTCGCCAGTATCTACTGATTGATAGCAATTGCCCCGAATAGGTAAGCAATATAGACTGGGACACCTTTCAGCCGGGACCACCCCAGGACAGCTCACACCCGGGACCATCCCGGGACAGCTCACACCAGGGACACCTCTCATCTGGGACTCTCCTGAGACAGCTCACACCGGGACACCTCTCACCCGGTACTATCCTGGGACAGCTCACGCCCTAAACACTTCTCACCCGAGACCATCCTGAGACAGCTCACACCCGGGACACCTCACACCCGGGACTATCCTGGGACAGCTCTAACCTGGGACAGAAACACAGAATCACAGAATCACCGGTGCAAAAGAGGCCCTTCGGCCCTTCGAGTCTGCACCGATACGTGAGGACACCTCCCACCTCTGACACCTCTCAGCCGGGACTATCTTGGGACACGTCTCACGTGGATGTTGTTTATTTAGAGAAGGGCGACACTGTCCTCCTTGAATCTCCTGCCTGAACTATTTGTTCTGTACTTCTCCCGTTCTGGCTGCGTATTTCGACAAAGTAGCCCCGAAGTGACTGTTAATCGTTACTCAGTAAATAGAGGAGACGTATGCGCCATATGCACGTGACATTTTTTTTTTGAAACCTCACCACGGATCGGATGGAAAAGCACAACAGGCAGCATCCGATCCCCAGGCCTGAGGTTCCCCACCCTTGCATCACAGGATTAGTGCTGCATGACGAATTTCACAACCTATCATTATCACAGTGGTAATGATATGGGGTGACTGTCAGTTCAGTTTGACTGACAGCTCCAAGTACTTATAGGCCAGAATCTATGGGTCGGTGAGCAGGGGACGGGCCCCGTTCGCCGACGCTTAAAATGACATGCAGTGACGTCGGGCGTGTGTCCCGACATCATCACGCATCATTCAGATCCTCAGTTCGGCGGGTGTGCACCGGAGTTAGCTGCGCGCCCGCCTAACTGTCAAAGGCCTATTAAGGCCATTTAAATACCAATTCAAATAATTAACTGAGCTGCCTGTCCAACCTTAAGGTTGGTGTGCAGGTGAAGAGTTCAGGCGGCCTTCGCATTTATCATGAAACCTCATCCACGGGCGGGATGAGATTTCATGAAGTGTTTATAAATAGAATGAAAGTTTTTATTGGAGTTCATTGACATGTCCCAGCTCATTTGACACTGTCACATGAGGGGACATGCCTTAAATTCTTTTTTTCTTTATTAAAATTTTTAAAAATCAAACTAATCTCCCTGAGGCAGCTCTGTGCCCCAGGGCGATTTCTGCATTTTTTCCGAAAGAGCGCAGGCCCTGACTCAGCCTCCTCCCCTTGCCTGCACAGGGAGTGCTCAGCGCTTCCGGGTACGCGTCATGCTGGGCGGCCTTAATTGGCCCGCCCATGTAAAATGGCAGCGCGCAGCCAATCACGGGCGGCGATTGACGCCCGCGCCCGCTCCCGTCCAACCACCCCCGATGGGGAGAAAATCCTCCCCATAAAGTCTTTGAAGTGGGACTATGCATACAAATGCTTGTTCTTATAGGGGATTAAAGGAATTTAAATGTAATGATTGTTGTTTTTTAATCAATGAGTGTATTTTTTTTAAACAGTGCATTCATAAATAGACAATTAAGAACTTTATTTTATCTCAGCATGGGTCCTGAGGTCTGCCCATGGTGTATACTGGATGAGTTGCATAAAGGATGTAGGGGAAAGGGTGGAGGGTGAGGTGCATGGCTTGGCACTAAGTTGGCATAGTGGGCTATAAAGTGTCATGTATAGTGGATGGATGGCCATTGGTTGGCATGGAGAGTATGAGGAGCCATGGGGTGGTCAGTGTGGTGTGAGATGGCATAGGTTGACATGGAGGGTATGAAAGGCCATGGGGGATTTGGTGGGGGACATGGGATGGCATGGATGGAGCATGGGCAGTTTGTGGAAGGTAAGGCGATTGTTGGAGGGCTGTTTTTTTTACATACGAACAAGGAGTAGGAGGAGGCCATTCAGCCCCTCAAGCCTGCTCTACTATTTAATAAGATCATGGCTGATCTGATAGTAACTTGAAATCTGCACCTCACCTACCCCCCGATAACATACCACCCACTTTGCTTACCAAGAATCTATCCACCTCTGCCTTAAAAATATTCAGAGACTCTGCTTCCACCATCTTTTCAGGAAGATGGCTCCAAAGACTCACGACCCTCTGAGAGAAAAAAATTTGCCTCATCTCTGTTTTAAATGGGCGACCCCTTATTTTTAAACAGTGACCCCTAGTTCTAGGTTCTCCCTCAAGAGGAAACATCCTCTCCACATCCACCCTGTCAAGACCCCTCAGGATCTTATATGTTTCAATCAAGTCACCCCTTACTCTTCTAAATTCCAGCGGATACAAGTCTAGTCTGTCCAACCTTTCCTCATAAGATTACCAGCCCATTCCAGGTATTAGTCTGGTAAACCTTCTCTAAACTGTTTCCAACACATTTATATCCTTCCTACAGCATTCCTTTTCTCACAGCTGGGACAAAATGCCAGAGCTCCAAGGTGGGCTTTTTGCTTAGCCTTCCTCCGCACCCGGTAGCCCCAGTGGCTGCCTATTCACTCTGGGGGAAGCGGGCGCACTTCCCATAAAACCGCACCCCCCCACCGAACAGAAATCTACTTCCGGGGTACTTTTCCAGAAGCAGGGTTTGCGGAGACAGGAATTCTTCCAATTCTGCGCTCCCAACACAAGAGTGAAAATTCAGGCCATAGTGTTACTTGGCAGGACTTGTGCCTCTAAATCAGAAGATCCTGCATTCAGGTCCCACTGGAGACTTAAGCACAAAAGAGGGTTACTTTTTGGGCTTAACCCTGCCCCTCAATTCCTTCCCACAGCTTGAAAATTGAGGCTGGGCGAGAAACAGCGCATAAGTGGTCAATAATTGGCCACTTAAGGGCTTCAGCTGAGGCAAGGGCAGGCAGGCTGGCCTAGGCCTCGCCGGACCCAGTGTAAAATTGAGGAGAGGTGGGTCGGGAGGGAGCGCAGTGGTAAGGCCCTCCAAAACATTTTACTGTCACCCCCTGCCTACAAACCCACTGGCGGGGGTAACGTAAAATTCTGCCCTGGTGTCCTTACTAATATTTATTTGTCAAGCAGTGTCACTAAAAACAGATTCTCTGATCATTGCTAACTACACTTCAAAAGTGCTTGGCTGTAAAGTGCTTTGGGATGTCCTGAGATTGTGAAAGGTGCTATATAAATGCTTTTCTTTTCTTTAAATAAGATGGCATCATAAACAGTCAAACTTTCACGTCCTTTATGATCCATAGAAGTATGAGTGTCCGTGCTGCAGAGTTAAGGTCAATCTGCCTGAATGTCACTATTTCAGATGTAAATAAAGGAAACTCTTTGGATGGTTGTGGTTTTTCAAAAAGTGCTTGATAAGCAGCCACATTTTGTAAGTTCACAAGAAAATAAAGCACCTAATATTAAAAATAATGCAGCCACATGAATAGAGCGATGGCTGGGAGACGATATGCAAAGAGAACATGATCTTTGGATGTTCAGGATGTGGAAATCAAGGTGCACCATGTATCTCTGTTACGTTATCTTGTTTTCCTTTCACATAAATCATTTGGACTTGGGTCCTTGAGGATTAATATTGAGGTTTCTGATGATATCAAGTAGAGGGGAATGACAAAATGAAAGATGGAATGTTCACTCAGTTAACCTCTTTGCCCTCATCCAATCTCCTGTATTCTTCCTTAATTTTTGCAACACTTCTCTTGTATTTTCTGAAAAATCAATGTTTGCAACATTGACAAAAGTTCAATTATCAGACACAATCTGACCTTTACAAATCCACACTTCATTATCTGGTTAGCCATACCTTTGTAAGTGTCCATTAATTTAATGCTTTATTATGGACTCTCGGGGGCCCATTTTGACTATAGTGCAAATCAACTAGCAGAGCGTGTGAGCTGGCCACCTGTTCTGGTAGCAAAGAGGCACTCCTCCCTTCCGCCATTTTGAGACCTGGCACATATGTGACATGAATATCACTGCAACTTGTCAGCACAAGCCAGGCTGATGTCCGGATCCTGGTTTCAGCTATGCAGGCTGTTGCAAAGGGATCAGTGGACAGCCTCACCCCCGAAATTATGACAAAGGAAAAATATTGCTGGAGCAGTTGAAGATAGTTGAGCCTAGCACACTGTCCTTGAGGAACTTCAACAATGAGGTTCTGAAGTTGTAATGCCTCTGATAATCAGGTATGAGTAGCTCCTGTAAAGCTTTCTCACTGACCCATGGACTAACCTTTCTAGAGCTCCTTTGTGCCATACTAGGTCAAATGCTGGCTTGATATCCTCGACATCGTATATAAACTATAGGATATACTAATTAGTGGAACAGTCCTTAATGCATTTGGAGAACCAATCCCATTCTGGCCAAGACATTTGCTTACCAATTTTCCTTAGGATAGTTAAAACTCCCATTATTACAATCTTGCTACTATTGCAAATTTCTTTAAATTACCCATGATAAATGAATAACATTTTGTCAATGTTTTATTACTGGTCTATAACGTACTCCAAATATGACAATAGATCCTTTTTTGGTTAAGTCAACTTAGTTTGCATGTGGTGCCACATTTGTTTGGGAAATAATGCGAGTGCTTGTAACTACTTGAGTCATACCTTTGTTTTATCGGCTATTTAAAGTGCAAGCCTATGCTAACCTATGATCCTCCACCCACCCCTCCATAGCCCTTTATTCCATCCATGTTCACCTCTGATCCTTCACCAGTTAATTAGTGTTTGAATTATGTTGACTTCAGTTGATTTGTTACAGTGAAAGTTTTAAAAAGTGAAATCTTGTTGATTGGTTTTCTTTCCGTTGATGTCATGGGGATTGCTTTTTTTAAAAAAGTTGTTGTTTCTACAGGGTGGAAACATGCAATCTGGACTCCAAGATGCACTCACAGGCATACATGTCAACTCCCCCAATCATTATTAGCATTTGTCTATGCTCACTGACTCCCAGCTAGCAGCCTGGTGACTCCTATAGCCTCCACCAACCCTTTTGATGCCTTCACAAATTGTACCAGGTGGATTAGTTTGCAGTGATAGTGTACCAGGAGATGCACCCTGATGTGGTGCTGTATCAGGTGATGTGATTTGCAATGCAACAGATAAATGGGCTTCTCTTTCATATTAGGAGGTGTCTAGTCTATTTTTGGCAAGTTCAAGGCTCACTCTATGAAGAGTCCAATGTTCTGTGGTGTAGCATGTTAGAACATTCCTAAAAAGGTGGTGGTGAGCTGCCTTCTTGAACCGCTGCAGTCCATGTGGTGTAGGTGCACCCACAGTGCTGTTAGGAAGGGAGTTCCAGGATTTTGACCGAGCAACAGTGAAGGAACGGTGATATATTTCAAAGTCAGAATGGTGAGTGACTTGGAAGGAAACTTCCAGGTGGTGGTGTTCCCAACTATCCGCTGTTCTTGTCCTTCTAGATGATATTGATCGTGGGTTTGGAAGGTGCTGTCGAAGGAGCCTTGGTGAATTCCTGCAATGCACCTTGTAGATGGTACACACTGCCGCTACTGTGCATTGGTGGTGGAGGGAGTGAATGTTTGTGGATGGGTTGCCAATCAAGTGGGCTGCTTTGTCCTGGATGGTGACAAGCTTCTTGAGTGTTGTGGGAACTGCACTCATCCAGGCAAGTGGGGAGTATTCCATCACACTCCTGACTTGTGTCTTGTAGATATGGACAGGCTCTGGGGAGTCAGGGGGTGAGTTACTTGTCGCATGATTCCTAGCCTCTGACCTGCTCTTGTAGTCACAGTATTTATATGGCTAGTCCAGTTCAGTTTCTGGTCAATGGTAACCCCCAGGAAGTTGATAGTGGGGGATTCATTGATGCTAATGCCATTGAACATCAAGGGGCGATGGTTGGACTCTCTCTTGTTGGAAATGGTCATTATCTGACACTTGTGTGGCGTGACTGTTGCTTGCCACTTGTCAGCCCAAGTCTGGATATTGTCCAGGTCTTGCTGCATTTGGACCGGACTGCTTAAGTATCTGAGGAGTCGGGAATGGTGCTGAACATTGTGCAATCATCAGTAACCAACCCCACTTCTGAGCTTATGATGAAAGGAAGGTCATTGATGAAGCAGCTGAAGATGGTTGGGCCGAGGACACTACCCTGAGGAACTCCTGCAGTGATGGTCCTGAAGCTGAAGTGACTGACCCCCAACAACCACAACCATCTTCCATTGTGCTAGGTAGGACTCCAACCAGCAGAATGTTTTCACCCTGATTCCCATTTACTCTAGTTTTGCTGTGGCTCCTTGATGCCACACCTGGTCAAGTGCTGCCTTGATGTCAAAGGAAGTCACTTTCACCTCACCTCGGGAGTTCATCTGTTTCGTCCATGTTTGAACCAAAGCTGTAATGAGATCAGGAGCTGAGTGGCCCTGGCAGAACCCATACTGGGTGTCAGTGAGCAGGTTATTGCTAAGCAAGTGCCACTTGATAGCATTGTTGATGACCCCTTCCATCAATTTACTGATGATGGAGAGTAGACTCAGGGGGCGGTAATTGGCCAGGTTGTATTTGTCCTGCTTTTTGTATACAGGACATACCTAGGCAATTTTCCACATAGCCGGGTAGATGCCAGTGTTGTAGCTGTACTAGAACAGCTTGTCTAGGGTACAGCAAGTTATGGAGCGCAAGTCTTCAGTACTATTGCCGCAATATTGTCAGATCTTAGCAGTGTCCAGTGCCTTAATCCATTTCTTGATATCACGTGGAGTGAACTGAATTGGCTGAAGACTGGCATCTGTGATACTGGGGACCTCCGGAGGAGGCCAAGGTGGATCATCCACTTGGCATTTCTGGCTGAAGATTGTAGCAAATGCTTCAGCCTTATCTTTTGCACTGATGAGCTGGACTCCTCCATCGTTGAGGATGGGGATATTTGTGGAGCCTCCTCCTCCAGTGATTTGTTTAATTGTCCACCACCATTCATGACTGGATGCAGGACTGCAGAGCTTAGATCTGATCCATTGGCTGTGGGATCGCTTAACCCTGCCTATCACTTGCTGCTTATGCTGTTTGACACGCAAGTAGTCCAGTGTTATAGCTTCACCAGGTTGACACCTTATTTTTAGGTATGCCTGTTGCTGCTCCAGGCATGCCCTGCTGCAATCTTCATTGAACCAGGGTTGATCCCCTGGCTTGATGGTAATGGTAGAGTGGGGGATATGCCTGTCCATGAGGTTGGAGATTGTGTTTGAGTACAATTCTGCTGCTGCTGATGGCCCACAGCGGCTCATGGATGCCCAGTCTTGAGTTGCTAAATCTGTTCAAAATCTATCCCATTTAGCATGGTGGTAGTGCCACACATCACAATGGAGGGTATCCTCAGTGTGAACGCGGGACCTTGTCTCCACAATGACTAAGTAGTCACCCCTACCAATACTGTCATGGACAGATGCATCTGCAGCAGGCAGGTTGGTGAGGTGAGGTCAAGCATGTTTTTCCCCCTTGTTGGTTCCCTCACCACCTGTCGCAGACCCAGTCTAGCAGCTATGTCATCTATGTCACTTGGCCAGCTCGGTCAGCCGTGGTGTTACCGAGCTACTCTTGATCATGGACATTGAAGTCCCCCACCCAGAGTACATTCTGCGCCATTGACACCCTCAGTGCTTCCTCCGAGTGATGTTCAACATGGAGGAGTACTGATTCATCAGCTGAGGGAGGGCGGTACGTGGTAATCAACAGGAGGTTTCCTTGCCCTTGTTTGACCTGATGCCATGAGACTTCATGGGGTCCAGAGTCGATGCTGAAGACTCCCAGGGTATTCCCTCCTGATTGTATACCACTGTGCCGATACGACAGGACATACCCAGAGATGGTGATGGTGGTGTCTGGGACATTATCTGTAAGTTATGATTCCTTGAGGATGACTATGTCAGGCTGTTGCTTGACTAGTCCGTGAGACAGCTCTATTCCCATTTTGGCACTAGCCCCCAGATGTTAGTGAGGAGAACTTTGCAAGGTCGATAGGGCTGAGATTGCCGTTGTTATTTTCAGTGCCTAGGTCAATGCCAGGTGGTCCGTCTGGTTTCATTCCTTTTTTGTGACTTTATAGCGGTTTGTTACAACTGAGTGGCTTGCTAGGCCATTTCAGAGGGCATTTAAGAGTCCACATTGCTGTGGGTTTGCAGTCACCTGTAGGCCAGACCAGGTAAGGACGACAGACTTACTTCCCTAAAGGACATTAGTGATCCAGATGGGTTTTTACAACAATCGACAATGGTTTCATGGCCATCATTAGACTTTTAATTCTAGATTTTTAATGAATTCAAATTCCAGCATCTGCTGTGGCGGGATTCGAACCCTGGTCCCCAGAACATTACCCTGGGTGTCTGCGGCATCGCCTCCCCTGGCATTGAGATAACAACTTGTCTTTATCCATTCTCATATCTGGAATAGAAATACTAATGGTGCAGCACAGAAATTCTGCTGAAAGCCTAGAGTGTTCATTTAAAATGACTGTCATTATTTGATCTTGCAAATAGACTGTATTTAATGGCAAAAGGACAAAGAAAGGCTAGTTCATCAGTGATAGCTACCTGAAATCTGTGTAATTGTCTGTGATATATTGAATCTATGCTTCAATGATTATAATTACAGCTGTTAGCTGTTGCAATTAGTTACTGCTTTCGCTCAGGCTTGGTATTGGTGCTGAAATTCTGCTTTCATTGCATTTCAGAGTCATGGACAAAGGACTATTTCAATTTTTATGAGGGCATCAGGAATCATAATGATTTTGGATGCTGTAAATTATGGCTCACAATCAGTAATTTGATCTTTGCGCTAGCCTGAACTGGACAATGAGTGACACCATAAGGCTGCAGAATGAATCTGGTTTCAACTGCATTCTCCCGCCTGGTTCGCTCTGTTAGGCTTATTGGTAATCCACTCTCTGTGACGTGATGGCAAAAATAAGGGATGGAAACACTCACCATTTAAACACTGAATTATCTTCTGATTCTGAAATTCATACATCGCTTTTTAATATGCTGCACTTGCAACATAAAAGAAACACATTTTTTTTATTTATGGCTGGGCCATCATTTGATGCCCATCCCCTGTTGCCCTTGAGAAGGTGGTGGTAAGCTGCCTTCTTGAACAGTCCATGTGGTGTAGGTGCACCCACAGTGCTGTTAGAAAGATAGTTCCAGGATTTTGACCCAGCGACAGTGAAGGAACGGCGATATATTTCCAAGCCAGGATTGTGTGTGTATTTGAGGGGAACTTGCAGGCGGTGCTGCTCCCACACACCCGCTGTTCTTATCCTTATAAATGGTAGAGGTCATGTGCTTGAAGGCACTGTTGAGACAGGGTTTTCGGGTCGTCGGGTGGGTGTGGCAGGCAGGCCCGGGAGCGGCCGAGAAATGATCCGCCACCCGTGATGGGCCCCTGACCGTGATTTAAAGCTGGCTGACCAATCAACGACCGGCCAGCGTGAGAGGCGCGCTGAGAAGCTCAGCTCTCGGTGTGGGGGCAGGAGGAGGGCGAGCGCAAAAGTCAGCGCATGCGCAGGGGAGCGCGCACTGAAAGCTCCCTGAAGGCAGGGAGCTGCCTCAGGGGGCTGAAGAAGTGTAAAAACAAAAATAAAGAATTTGAAAATGTGAAAAAAGTCCCCACATAGGACTCAGTCACATGCACATAAATGTCTTAAAAATTATGTCAAAACCTTTTTTTGATTAATGTTGGAAACTCCATTCCGCTCGTGGATGAGGTTTCCTAAAAAACCCAAAGGCCGCCTGGCCAATTCGCCCGCCCGTCAACTGTAAGGTTGGACGGGCAGTGAAAAAGAGCTTTAAATTAATTGGTTAATGGCCTTAATAGGCCTCTTAATTGTTGGCCGGCATGCTGCTGACCTTTGCACAGGCCTGCCGAATGAAATATCACACGAATGCGTGATGACATCGAGACACTCGCCCAACATTAACGCACACTATTTTACTCCTCAATCAGGTTGGGCGTGCGCCTGCCTGTGGGACATAAAATCCTGCCCTTGAAGGAGAGAGTTGCTGGCAGTGCATCTTATAGACCGTACGCACTGCTACCAATGTGCATCAGTGGTGGAGTAGGTGAATGTTTACGTTGCTGCATGGCGTGACAATCAAGCAGGCAGCTTTGTCCTGGATGGTGTCGACCTTCTTGGACGTTGTTGGAGCTGTACTCATCCAAGCAAGTGAAGAGTATTCCATCACACTCCTGACTGGAGCCGATGGTGGACGCCTTTGAGAAGTCAGGATTTCTAGCAAAATTTCTAGCCCCTGACCTGCTCTTGTAGCCACAGTATTTATATGCTGATCCAGTTCAGTCTCTGGTCAAAGGTAACCCACGGGATGACGATAGAGGCAGATTTAGTGATGGTAAGGCCATTGAATATCAAGGGGAGATGGATAGATTCTCTCTAGTTGGAGATGGTCAGCTCTTTTATCCATGTTTGGACCAAGGCTGTAATGAGTTCAGGAGCTGAGTGGCCCTGGCGTTTTCTATATGTCTCCCCACTGTGTCGGACTAGAAAGATGTGGTGTACTTATTATGCTGGACTCTTTCCGGTCACATCATTCCCTAGAAGGGTCTTGGGGAAAGAGTACAGGTGTAGCTGCAAGCCTGAGTGACCTGCAGGTGTAGGGCTGGTCACTAGCCACAGGACCGGAGAATGGCAGCTAGAAAATTTCCAGTATGGAAATCAGGGAAAGCTGGAAGACAATGGAATTTCCTAATTTTCTGTATGCTCCCCCCACCCTACTCCAATGCTGCAATGCGAGAAGGTTTCAAACAAAATGGCCAAATGCCAGCTACTTTTGCACCCCTGAAAATAGCCACCCTATTATCGCACACAGAGGATAGTGAGATGGAAGGAGGAGGAAAGTGCTCTTTGAGTTTATTCCCATGACTGACCTGGGAATCTGTGTGGTTGGAAGTGGATAGTCCCATATACTCCTGTTCTTAGACTGCTTCTGTATACTGTGTACATTAATGATATGGATATAAAGCTAGTGAGGGTGGTGTCTAGACTCACAGATGATCTAATAATTAATTCTGAGGACCAAAGGAAGCTGCAAGGAGACATTAATTAGATGTTAGAATGGGAAAAACTGTGGCAAGTGGAATTTTGTTTTGGTAAATATATAAACTTAATAGTTTTGCTTTGAATGTAGAAGAGCAGAAGGATTTGAGAGTTTAGGTTTATGAGACGTTAAAAACAGCTCACAGAAATGGTAATAGAATATTGGGTTTTATAATGAAATACAAAAGTTGAGGGGTTGAATTTTACATTTCTCGGCAGGAAGGAGGCAGAATGGGAACTGAGGGATCCTCTCACTCCCACGCCGGCCATCTCTGTTCTCGCTGGTGGTGAGCTTGGAGGCGGGAAGGGTATTTACTGAGGCAGGGTGGTGGCACCCTGAACCCCACCACCTTTCTGCCTCCACCAGAATTACCTCCTGAATTCCCAAAGGCGTGAACCTCCTTGCCCCACTGCGAATTGAAGCCCTTAAGAGGCCAATTAAGACCACTTAGGGGCCTCATGCTGCCTCCGCTGGTATTAACCCAGTGGCCGGTCTGTCTGCATGCAGCATGCATGACTGGTAAACCTGTGCAGGCTGCTTGTCATCTTGGAGGGGTGGTGAGGGGAAGCCTCAAAGGCAGTCAGTACCTGATTGAGAGACTGCACATTGGCAAGCGGGTGGGGAGGGGGGAAGCTACTGAGAGCCACCCTCTACACTTATTTCCAACCCCCTGCCTCCCTTTCTCTGGCAACTCCACCCCCCCAACCAGCCACACAGCCACCCCTCCCACGCCCCCCCACTTTACTTACCTGTAGCCTGGGTCTTCCGACATCGTGGGACTATGGGGGGGTGTCTTTGCTGAGCACAAGAGCAGCCAGTCTCTGAATGGCCGGCAGCTTTCGCCAGGCTGGACTTCCTCTCCCAGCTTCTTGATTTCAGGGGATGATGCACCAGTGGCCCCACCAAAGCCAGATTAACATGTGGTTTGGCGGGCCTTCCCGAAAAGCGTTGGATGGCCAATGAGCAGCCATCCAGAGGGAAGCTGGCCAATTGTAGGTTCACAGGAAGCTTGCTTCTTGACCACAAACCCTTCCCCTTGTTCCCTTCCAACCTTGCGACTATCGTCCGGGCCAGTTTCTCATGCCTGATTTTAGAGTCCACATTAGTCAGCTCTTCTGAGTTTGATTTATTATAAAAAAGATATAGTGATGAATTTTTGCTGCAGCTACCTTCACAGTGAAATATGAATTTGATAATTGGCATTGTATGCTGGGATGTCATGAGGAAGATGGGTAATGCCACAGGCACAGCCAAAATTGTAAAGTCCCCTTGCTCCTAGAATCAGTCTTTATTATTAATTGAATGCTCACAAAAGACATGGACTTTTGTACTACCCTTGTGCTTCTCAGATGTCCTTCCATCTGCTTTGGCCTCTCCGCAATTTTACACTGGGAAAGGCAAGGCCTTGGCCAGCCGGCCCTTACCCCAATTGAGGCCCTTAAGTGGCCAATTGTTGACCAAGTCAGGACAAAGCAGCCTGCTTGATTGGCACCACATCCACAAACATTCACTCCATTGACGCACAGTAGCAGCATGTGTACTATCTACAAGATGCACTGCAGGAATTCACCAAGGCTCCTTAGACAGCACCTCCCAAACCCACAACTACTACCATCTAGAAGGACAAGAGCAGCAGATAGATGGCAACACCATTACACAGAAGTTCCCCTCCAAGCCACTCACCATCCTGATTTGGAAATAAATTGCTGTTCGTTTGCTGTCGCTGGGTCTAAGTCCTGGAACTCCCTTCCTAACAGCACTGTGGGTGTACCTTCACCACATGGACTGCAATGGTTCAAGAAGGCAGCTCACCACCACCTTCTCTAGGGCAACTAGGGTTGGGCAATAAATAATGGCCCAGACAGCAAAGCCCACATCCCGTGAATGAATAAAAAAAACTTAAGGGCAGAATCTTCGGGTCGGCGAGCGGTGGCGGGCCCTTCTTGCCAATGTGTAAACTGACGCATGGTGACATCAGGCATGCATCCTGACATCACCGCGCATCATTCAGATATTCAGATCGGCGGGCACGCACCAGGGTTGCCTGCGCGCCTGCTGAACTGTCAAAGGCCTATTAAGGCCATTTAAATATCAATTGGAATACTTAAATGAGCTGCCCACCCAACTTTAAGATTGACGGGCAGGCGAACAGCCCAGGCGGCCTTCGCATTTATCATGAAACCTCAACCACGGGTGGGATGAGGTTTCATGAAGGGTTTTAATTTAATAAAGTTTTTCAATAAAATTCATTGACATGTCCCAGCTCATGGAACACTGTTGCATGAGGGGACATATCTTAAAATTTTTTTTTCTGTCTTTATTAAAATTTTTAAAGATCAAACTAATCTCCCTGAGGCAGCTCTGTGCCTCAGGGAGATTTCTGCGCTCTTTCGCAAAGGGAGCGCACAGCGCTTCCGGGTGCGTGTCACGCTGGACAGGCCTTAACTGGCCCGCTCAAGTAAAATCGGCTGCGCGCCCACCTGCGACCACTCCCGATGGGGAGAAAATTCCCCCCTAAGGGCCGTTTCCCATCCAGCCTCAATTTTCAGGCTGGCGGGAGGAGTTCAGGGCAGGGGAGGAAACACGAAAGGTAACCCTGTTCAGGCCTCGAGCTGGGCAGCGGGGTGGGGTGGGGTGGTAGGGCGGGGGAACGACTTCATCAGCAGCCTCCTTTGAACATTGGGTGCCTCCCCTCCCACCTACCCTAAAAAGGATTGGCCCCCTGCAGGTCCTCCCTCACCCCACCATTCAAAGATAGTGGCTGTTGTAGCAAACAGAAGTTCAATAGCGAGCATTATTTTGAAGTTGGACATAAGGCTGGAGAAATCAGCTATTGGTGCTACGATTATCGATTCCATAGGGCAGGCAACACCATGGATCACTGGCTGCCTTGCCTGTCCCTGGGGTAATGACAGAGTCTCTGTAGCGTCACTAGAAGCAGTGCTATATGAACAAAATTTATCTCCTAAATTATTTGGTGGGGGACCAACAGCATTTGTCTGCATCTGACTGCATGATGAGTGCCCTTCCTGATAATTGGAACATGTCACAGTGCTAACGTTCCTCAATATCATAAATTCAGAAATATATAAAAGGCAATGAAAAATGGACTATCATCCTCCCATTCTTCCATTATTTCCTCAGAACTAGTCAATGTATCATAGCCTTCACCTTTCGTTTGGGGATGCTAACAGCAGACTGGGCATTGATTATTATAGCTGCTCTTTGACACATTCATAAGGATTGGTGGTTTGTACCTTGCAGTTGGAAGGTAATACATTGGTTTTGTATTAGTGTATTGGATTTTGTATCATCTTATATATCATAAACTTTCATTGTTAAGTATTATGACATAAGAATTGGTATCTGAACATCTTTATTATGGCTGGTCTCCTGCAATAAAAATGATTCAATGAGGCTTACCACATTGCCGGGAAAGGGGAAGTGAAAATTCTTGATAAATTACCTAATTTGGAGACTCATTAGTGTGATTCGCTTGGAATGATTCAACTGTACCCTCAATTACAAATGACAAAAAATTTTACATTATGACAAGTAACAGATTCTAACTATATGGTCTAATATCCTGCAGTGGTGCTTTAAATTTTACTGTCAAATTTTCGATGCTTCACCTCTCCCCACCTCTTCCAATGGATTAGATTACATGACGGGTCACAGGTCAACCTTATATATGTTTGACTCATGACAGCTTTCAAAGGAACTTTGTCAATAAACTTGGGCGTGGTCTTCTGTACTTAAAAACTGGGCAGGAATTGTGAATAAGTCATGTGTGATTGAATCCACTCTTTGACGACTGATTAGAAATTTAAAGCCCTTCCACCAGTACTTAACAACATTGAATGAAACCAGACAGACCACCGGCATCGACCTAGGCACCAGAAACAACAACGGTGATCGCCAATCCTTCACTGTTGCTTGGTCAAAATCCTGGAACTCCCTTCCTAACAGCACTGTGGGTGTACCTACACCACATGGACTGCAGCAATTCAAGAAGGCAGCTCACCACCATCTTGTCAAGAGCAGCTAGGAATGGGCAATAAATGCTGGGCCAGCCAGCAAAGCCCACATCCCATGAATGAATGAAAAAAAAAGCCTTTAAGTTAGTGATATCACTACAGGTCGAATATCCTTTATTTGTACATCCGAAAACCAAACTTTTTTTGAATGGCTATGCAGTTAATTTGGATGTTAAGAAAGCAATATATATTTACAAGTGCAATAAGTGTTAACAGCTAAGAAGTAGGGTGTGTGAGAGTTGGCAAATGGAGAAACAACCTAGAGACGATAGCTAGCCTGGGCTTAGGCTATTGTAATGTAAGTAGTTCTAGGCCTACTGTACATAATGGTAAATCCAAAAACTGAAAATATCTGCATACTGAAACATAATTGGCCCCAAGGGTTTCAGATAAAGGATACTCAATCTGTAGAGCGATGAGTTGTTATGGCAATAATGATGGAAACTGTGATATATAAAGTCACTGTCATTACTGTCTACTTTGAATACACTTA
Source organism: Cetorhinus maximus (assembly GCF_964194155.1). Lineage (NCBI taxonomy): Eukaryota > Metazoa > Chordata > Chondrichthyes > Lamniformes > Cetorhinidae > Cetorhinus > Cetorhinus maximus. The sequence goes on along the minus strand of NC_135879.1, from coordinate 208,769,009 downwards.
ACTTGTAGAGGAAAACCTTGGAAGGGGAGGGAGAATTGGTGAGCAGTCAGAGGATTTTTCACCATTATACCTTAATTAATGTCCCTGAAATGGTGTAATGAAAGTGGAAATTGTGCCTTTCTATGTTTTTGCAAACCTGAATGAGGATTAATTGATTATTATACTAACGGTATCAGTATTAAAGCGGGCTCTTATTCTATTACAATGAGGTTTGATTGAAAATTGCTGATTAAAGGTCAGAAATCTTTCTGTTTTCCAGAGTATAAAGGTCAGCTGGATGCCACCACCACCCAACATGCAGAATGGTTTTATTACCGGATACAAAATCAGGCACAGAAAGATTGGCCGTAGGGGTGACATGGAGACCCTGGAACCCAACAATCTTTGGTACCTTTTTACAGGTGAGATTCAGCCTGTTCAAAGCATTGGCCATTTTTATTAACACCGGGTGCATTCTGTTGTACGAGGTCTTTCTTCTACATAACCACTGCCAATACTGAATTGCATTGGTTCCCGCTTCCCCCAAGTGCCTGAAGTTTAAAATTTGATTTTAAATCATTCCAGTCCAGCCCCTAAATCACCCTGAACTTCGTGTACCACTTAATCTGACCTTTTGGATCCCCCATCTAACCCCTCACATCAATATTGGTAGCAGAGCCTTGGCTCCCTGACCCTGATGCCCTGTGGCTCTCTCTAAATCCTCTTCAAATCTTCCTGTTCCTCCTCTAAAAACCTCATCAGCCAATCATTTGGTTCACCCCGCTAATCTCCTTTTTTGGCCCAATATCCATTTTCCACACATCAGCCTGAGAAGTGCCTTTTAGTGTTTTATAATATGACAGGCACTAGATAAACACAAGTTTAAATACAAGTTTATTCCAGCTATTAGTTTTATCACGCAACCTCAGATCATACTTTGTCTTTCGGGGGTAGTAGAATAACTGAATTAGGCAAAGTTACAAAACAATAATTAGACAAATGAAGCAGAAACAGAAGATATATTCTTAAACAACCGTTGATCTTGAGTATTCAAAAACCAATAATGGCCCCTTGAGTAAGAGCAATGGCAATACGAAATAATCAAGGGGCAAATGAGAGGGAGGAAATAAATCCAATAACTATTGTATAGTACTAGGGAAACTAATGGGGCTAAAGGCCAATAAGACCCCTGGACCTGATGGGTTGCATCCTAGGATATTAAAGGAAATAGCCACAGAGATAGTGGATGCACTGGTAGCAATCTTCCAAGAATCCTTAGATTCTGGAAAAGTCCCGGAGGATTGAAAAGCTACCCAATGTAACACGCTTATTCAAAAAGAGAGGGAGACAAAAGAAAAGGTAACTGTAGGCCAGTTAGCTTAACATCTATCATTGGGAAAATGTTAGAGTCTATTCTAAAGGGTGTAATAGTAGAGCACTTAGAATTACATAATCTAATCAAGCAGAGTTAGCATGGCTTCATGAAGGGAAATTATGCCTGACAAATTTATTAGAATTCTTTGAGGCGGTGACTAACAAGATAGATAAAGGGGAACCAGTAGATGTAATATATTTGGATTTCCAAAAGGCACTGATAAGGTACCGCATGTAAGGCTACTTGATAAGATATGAGCCCATGGTGTTGGGGGTAGTATATTAGTATGGATAGAGGATTGGCTAACTAATAGAAGTCAAAGAGTTGGGTTAAGTAGTGCTTTTTCAGGATGGCAACCTGTAACTAGTGGAGAGCCACAGGGATCAGTGCTGGGGCCTCAATTATTTGCAATATATATGAATGACTTAGGTCAGGGAAGTGAATGTACTATCACCAAATTTGCAGATGACACAAAAACAGGTGGGAATTCAAGTGGTGAGGATGACACAAGGAGTCTACAGAAGGACATAGACAGGTTAAGTGAGTGTGCAAAAAAGTGGCAGATGGAATATAATGTGGGAAAATGTGAGGTTATGAACTTTGGCAGGAAGAATAGAGGAGCTAAATATTATTTAAATGGAGAAAGACTGCAGAAGGCTACAGCAAAGGGGGATTTGGGAGTTCTCATGCATGAATCCCAAAAAGCTAACATACAAGTTCAACAGATAATAGGGAAGGCAAATGGAATGTTGGTCTATATTTCAAAGGGAATGGAGTATGAAATAGGGAAGTCTTGCTAAAACTATACAAGGCACTCGTTAGACCACACCTAGAATACTGTGAACAATTTTGGTCCCCTTATCTAAGAGAAAGTTCACTAAGTTGATTCCGGGTATGGAGGGATTTTCTTATGAGGAAAGTTTGAGCAGGTTGGGCCTGTACTCATTGGAGTTTAGAAGAATGAGAGGTGACCTTATTGAAACATAAGATTCTTAGGGGGTTTGACAGGGTAGATGCTGAGAGGTTGTTTCCCCTTCTGGGAGAGTCTAGGACCAGAGGGCATAATCTCAGAGTAAGGGGTCGCCCATTTAAAACAGAGATGAGGAGGAATTTCTTCTCTCAGAGGGTAGTTAATCTGTGGAATTCTTTACCGCAGAGGGCTGTAGAAGCTGGGTCTTTAAGTATATTCAAGGCTGAGATGGACAGATTTTTAATCAGCAAGGGAATCAAGGGTTACGGGGAAAAGGCAGGAAAGTGGAGTTGAGGATTATCAGATCAGCCATGATCTCATTGAATGGTGGGGCAGACTTGATGGGCCAAATGGCCTACTTCTGCTCCTACATCTTATGGTCTAAAATAATGTAATTAGTCCATGACTGCTGCACTAAACTATGTTGTAAGAAAAATTCTTTGTTGTGGTCCCTTTCTCTTAACATTTACAGAATCCATCTGACCATACAATCTCACTTTAAAGCCTCCAGACAGACTAACCATTTCAACAAGACAGACTGATAAATACCATCAAAAACATGACCAAGCATATTTAAATAACTTATTATTTAATTTTCAGAACAGCTGACACACAAACACACATTTGAACAATTTCACAAGACATTCGAATTTAATACCCTTCCCTCAGCACTATTCACAGACAAACTGACTGAGGAGAGTTTTAACTGGAAAAGAATAGATAGATTGGGGTCAAGTGCATACTTAAAATCAGAGAAAAGAAAATGAAACATGATTGCAAGCCGGCTCTGATGTGCTGACTTCTGGGTTTAACTAAGGTGCATTTGGCTGTGTAAGAGTAATCTGCTCGCTGGAGTCAGTGTGATCGCTAGAAAAGGTGGATGGGCTTTGACAACAGTTCGAATTTCTTTTCAAAGTTCTATGGAGACAGTGATATATTGGGGGGGTTTTGTGGGATTTTGACTCCACAGGCTGCAACGAGTACATGTGCTTTGGCCAGAGTTTAAACAGACAAGATTTCACAGTGAATTTTGCTGTATTTATCGAAAAGTTAAAATGGCTATGTCTATTGCTGAAGCATCCCTGAAAGAGACGACTTGTTTCTGAGTGCCTTTCAAAAGTTAACAAAGGGTAATTTGAAGGTAGTGGCAGAAAAGTTTGAAATTAGTTTTAAAACTAGGCGCTAAGAAGTCAGAAATAGTTGAGGTATTCGATTATCACTTGAGCCTTGAGGAAGAGAAAAGTAATCCAGATAAAACACACCTTGAGTTGGCCCGGATTCTGAAGCAACTTGAATTAGAAAATGAAATGTAATCACTTGGGGGAGAATTTTCCCTTTGCCGGGCAGGCGCGCACCTGACCCGACCCAGCATAAAATGATGCGCGGTGACGTCGGGCAAGCGTCCTGACTCATCGTGCACTCGCGCGATATTTCGGTTGGCGGGCGCACGCTGGAGTCAGCAGCGCACCCGCCGATAATTAAAAGGCCTGTTAAGGCCATTAAAAGGGTAATTGAATGAAATTTTTCACTGCCCGTCCAACTTTGTGGTTGACGGGCAGGCGAGAAGGCCAAGCGGACTTTGCATTTTTTTTAGAAAACCTCATCCAAGGGCGGGATGAGGTTTCCAACAGCAAATAAAAATAAAATAAACATTTTAAAATTTAATTGGTAACATGTCTATGAGGGGACATGTTTTATAACATTTTAGAAATCTTTATTTTTAACGTTTTAAACTGTTCATCTCCCTGACGCAGCTCTGTACCTCAGGGGGGTTTTCGAGCACGCAGTCGCGCGTATGCGTGAAGTACACGCTCGCCCTTCTCCCCCCCCCCACCCAACCCCTGTACAGGTAGCGCTAGCGTGAAATCGCCGTCCAGACCCAATCGCAGGTGGCGGTCAGCTTCCCAAGCCCGCCCGACGAGGGAAAAATCCTCCCCTTGAATTGGAAAGAGAGCAAAAAGAGAAATAGAAAAGGAAATGTGAAAACTTGAATTAGAATTTCAAAGAGAGAGGGAAGTCAGGAAATTTGAACTGGATAGAGAAAGACTTCAATTACACAATTAAACAGTAGCAGGCAGATTTGATGATTGCTCAGATTTATCTTCTGGTTTTGACTTGACAAGGTGTGTTCATCTAATGCCTAAATTCAGTTAAAATATATGTTGTCTCATTGGAAACAAACGCTGCAAAGTTTACATTGGTCGATAGAAGTTCGTACAATTTTATTAAAGAGGATTTTGGTAGGAAATTCATTGCAGGTTTGTTCAACTCTTCCGGGTGAACAGTCTGTAGATTATTATATGGTTAAGACTTCAGTGCTTAATGTGTATGAGTTTATCCCAAAAGATTATACACAAGGTTTAGAAATCTGAGGAAGGGACAGAATCAGATTTTATGGAACTTGCTAGAGAAGAAGAAATGGTATTTGATTGATGATACAGGGTGATGAAACTTGATCAACATTTTGGAAAAACTTAGAGAGATGTTGTTAATGGAAGAATTTAAAAACAGGAACCAGGGCCTGAATTTTTCGGATGGCGGGGTCTCTCTTCCCGCCATCCAAACTCCCCGCTGACTCAAGTGCCCCACAGCCATTTCACGCTTGAATGAATGGCAAGTGGCTGCAGGCAGGACTTCTGCCCCTCACTCGAGAGCAAGTCCAGCCTTAGAGAGCTGCTGGCCAACCTGGTTGGCCAGCAGCTCTCCACTCCCTGCAGTGACAAGACCTGCCGTGGACTGAAGGGGAAGTGCATCAACATACCTAAGCCTAAGGCCTGGGACTAGGTAAGTTTAAGGAGTCCCAGGGAAGGGTAAGGAAGGCCTGGGGGTGTGCAAAGTGGGCAATCGAGGTGTCAGGAGAAAGGCCGGATGGGGGGTTAGGGAAGTCCAGCGGCCACTGGGCCTTAAGGGAGAGGGGGCAGGGGGTGGTGCGCCGCAGTCAGAAGGGGGCTTCTGAATGAGGCTCCCTCCACCTTTCCGCCCAAAATTTAGGCCTATTCTTTTTTGGGCATCCCCCATGCCAGGTAAATCCTCCTGCTAGCCTAAACATTGAGGCTGGATGGGAAACGGCCCTTACTGGCCCAAAATTGGCCACTTAAGGGCCTCAGTTGGGGCAAGGATGAGCTTCCTGTCTGAGGCCTTGCCCGCCCCAGCATAAAATCACTGCATGGTCGAGGCAGGCAGGAACCCGGAGGGAATCCCGTTCCTCCAATTTCACCCTCCCCCCGCCTCAAAACCTGCCAGTGGGGGAAGCATGGAATTCCGCCAAGTTTCTAAAATAAGAGAGGTGGCTGCTATGGCTGATAGTTACGAATTATCCCACAAACATGTAGGTAGCAGCAAACCTTTGTTTGCAGAGCCACACAGGAACTGGAGAGGTAAGTGACAGTGAACAGAACACTAAATTGCAATGAGGGGATAGGAGAATTGAAAAGACGGATGCTTCTTAGAGTAATGAAAGAGACAGTTCAGGGAGATAAATATGATTAAGGAAGACCAACATGTTACTTTTGCCATAGGACAGGGTATTTGATTGAAACTGTTGCTGCCCAATGTGTGATAGCAAAGTTGTTTCTAATACCTTTACACATGCACAGATACAATTCCAGGATTCAATGTGCTAAACATTGCTTAGAAAGTGAGCAGCTGTGACTGGCTTGTGGCAGCTCTTTACAACACTAGAAAAGCCTTTCCTTTTATGTACCTGCAGTGATGTAATATTCTAAACGTTAGCTGTCCAACGGTGATATGTGGTATTTAACTGCATTATTAGCCATGAATTCTAATGATTAATGTTCATGTTATCAAGCTGGGAATTATAATCACTAATTCATTTGAAGACAGTGAAACAGAAATGTGGAACATGGCCTTTGTCTGTGATGCTCCATATTCTGTGAATCATTGTCACACATGTCACATCCATATTAAAGGGCAACGTCAAATGAGTATAAAATATGAGTGGAAAATGAGTCATATCTTCAAAATTTACTACACAAAAAGTGACACTCATAGACTGATTATATAACATATGCACATCTTAGAATGTTAGGAGCTTTGTGTTATTCATACTGGAGATGTACACTCTTTGCATAGGGATGTGCAACATTTGTATTTAGGGTTGTGCACTGGACAAGTATGTTACTTGTACAGACTAGGGTACATACCATCTGCACTCCATGTGGATAACATTTCTACAGGAGAGATACACAATGCAATTGCCAGTACTTACAGGAATCTTATTTCCTTTTAAGTGTTAATTATATCATCCAACAAACTCTATGTTACTCTTCTTCCCTTAATCCTCTAGGTGTTGAAATCAAATTGTCTTCTATAGGATCTCAAAATTGGCAAAACTTACTCCTTCAGTTCTTTCTTCTTCCTACAATCTACATGCTTTTAAAACACAAACATGATGACACCTGATTATTAATTTTTGATTTGACTAATTTTCTCTCTTACTCTTTTCAACCTCGGTGTTGTCCTCCATTTTATGCCTTGGATCCTCAGTAAATATTTATATTTTGGACAGCTGCATATCATCCCGAGGCAAAAGAAAATAAACATCGGTTACCTCCTTCATTAATGTAGTTTTTCCTCATCTCAAATATGTCTCTTTTGCTGCAGTGGATATGCAGCTTGTTCATTGTATCAAAAAATTTGTGTATAACATATGGGCCATAGCATGTTTAACATCCATTTGAACCACCAGAATAGAGAGACAGGAGCTCGGTTTTACATTATACTCAAAAAGCATGTTACCGCATTTTTGCTTCATGGCAAAATCCATGGAGGGAGCTAAATTTACATAGACGCACCCTCGAAACCTACACCAGTGATGGCCAATGCTAATTTCACCTTCAGGGAGAGAAACTACTTCCAATGGACATTTTGGGGTAATTTCCCCCTCCAGGAAGGCCAGCCTTTCTGCCCAGTCTGTGGGTAGTTGCATCCGGACTCCCTGCCCCCTGAAACAAAGGAAACAAACTGCTTTTGTGAAGATGCTGCAATTACAAGAGAAAGAAATGTTTACTTCTTTAGGCTTCAACCCAACCCCTTTACCCACGCCTTCATCCCCATCCACCCTTGCCTTATCTGATTGGCCAGCAGCTCTAGCTGTCCCGGCAGTGCCTGAAATCAGTAGGGGGGCGTTGCAGGGACTGCAAGGAGGTGCAGGAAAAAGAGCGATGGCAACCAAAGACATGTAAGTTCCGATGTTTTAGGGTGGAGAGGGATTGGAGAGTCTTTTGGGGGGGTGGGTGGTGAGAGAGGTGGGGGGGGGCTAGGTTTTGAAGGCCAGATAGTGAGGGATGAAGCAGGGTGGATGACACCTTGGGGAGGGTCCTGATATGCGCAGAACACCCCCAATTGATGAGACTTCATTCTTCTCGCTTTTCAAAGAAGCCCTTTCAAAAATGGTCTTCGCAGTCTGACCCACCTGTCACTGCCCAGCATTTTATGGCAGTGGAGATGAATTGAGGCCCTTAATTGCCACTTATATGGGAGGTTATGGGCCTTAATAGGCCTAAGGGTTGACGGCCTAGTGGGCAATTTATCCACCCCCCATATTATGGGGAATAGGTCAGGTTTTGGCGAGAAGCAGGTGGGCAGGGCACCCGACATATTTTATATGCCCCCCCGCCAAAAAAAGGCCTGACAGGAGGCTGTAAAATCCAGTCCCCCCCCACCCCCTGCCATTTGCAATAGAAAACAGGGCTTCTATCTTCACTATCAGCAGTTACCGAGTGGTCCAGGGGCAGCTCCAAGGAAATTCCTAACCATTATCCTGAGCACATTACTGAAAGTTTCCCTTTATATTTGGAGAAATAAGAATACTCTCAAGGCCATAGGGAGTTGGTACTTAGCAGAAAGGTAACCTAAAATATAGAACCCAATAAATCTATTCTAAGAAGGGCAGAAATTACCCAACAGTATAAGGATTATTTCTGACAGTGAAGCACTGCTTTCATAATACACTGAAATGTCAGCCTAGATTGTGCAGTCAAGTCCTTGAGTAAGGCAAATGCTATCAACTGAGCCAAGCAAGCACTATAAGATAAAAACCATATGGCACCACGGCTAGTGCACTCACCAAACATGACTACAGTATGCATAGTTGGGGATATACTGTAGTAGCCCTACCTCCTAATCATGATAAGGGGCTGATCGTTTAGGACTGAGATGAGAAAAATTTCTTCACTCCAAGGATTGTGAATCTTTGGAATTCTCTACCCTGGAGAGTTGTGGATGGTCCATCATTTAAGGCTGGGATAGATGGATTTTTGATCTCTCGGAATTTAGAGATCTGGGGAGTGGGCAGTAAAATGGAGTTGAAGCCCAAGATCAGCCATAATCGTATTGAATGGCGGAGCAGGCTCAGGGGGGCAGGGGGTGGGGCGGGAGGGTGGTGCAGGTGGGGGCGCGTGTGGTCTACTCCTGTTCCTACTTCTTGTATTCTTGTCTTCTAGTACACTCATGTCTTGCAAGGTTCCTTGCTGGCAATGGATCCGTGTAATTTCTATTCTTGCATGTGCTGTATGTACATCCTAATAAATATATCAGGGCTCTGAGTACCAGGCTTTTCTCAGTGAAGAGTTGTAACTGGTTTAATGCAGCATCTCACAATAGTGAAAATGGAAACCTCTTCCAGTGATGTATAATCAACTCCAATAATGACAGATTTCCACAGGCTAGATCTCAACTTTGTGTGATAGTGTAAAATAGCTGATAGTGAATTGGCTGTCTTTTTGCATCTATTGCTAATTTTATTTCCATCCACTTCAGTAAAACAAATCAGCAGAGATGTAAATTGCGCTGCTGACTCACTATCACCCATTTTACACTATCACACAAAGTCAATATCTATTCATACATGTGCACTGGATGTTAGGTCTCAGTTCTTATTCAAAGGAGAACAAATGACTACAAGGTTTGTTTGCCTGTATAGTGCTTCTTTTCTGACACATGAATCATGTAAAAAAGGCAAACTTCTAATGACAGTTTGCGCTAACCATTGTCATGATTTGATTGACAGGTCTGGACAAAGGAGGGCATTACAGTTTTCAAGTTGCTGCCATGACTGTGAATGGAACAGGCCCAGCATCTGACTGGTTCACAGTGGAAACACCAGAGAATGATTTAGATGGTAATAATCCTCTCAGAAAACTTTAGTACACCACTTACAGCATAGAACCGTGGTAATTGAAATGATGGTCAACAAATCATCAGCAATTTGGTAGTCAGTGGTGAACGATCATGATTTTGTATGAAGATCAACCTAGCGGGATTTGAATAGTGAATACCTCATGCAAAGGATGTAAGCTGAGTGGTGGATGCATTAACTTGTGGAGCACTAGACGGAAGCCATAAGTGATTAATAAATTTATCAGGGGCCAGTTTTGTTGTATATAACATATGCTGTCATTGCATTGCAGCTGAGCATATCTGCCAATTGTTTTGTTTCTATTCAGCATTTTCTTTTGTCAGGCCCTGTGAAGGTTATGGAACAACACAAATATTTAATCATGAGCTTTTGCTATTAGGGCCACACAATAAGAGAAAGAAATTTTGCAGCACAACATTAGATCTATATCCGTGTGTTCTTTCTTAATGTATCGCTAGCAGTACATTTTTATATTTGTGCTTCATCATTATAGCTTCACTGCAATAGCGTTAAATAAATAGAGGAATTCCTGATTTGATAGGAAAAATAATGTGAGTACAGATCCTGTGTGTGTGTGTGAGTGTGTGTGCATGCGTGTGTGTGTGTGTGTGTGTGTGTGTGTGAGAAAACCAACACAATGGTAAAACCCAGATTTTCTGGTCAGCAAGAAGGCATGGTGATGGAAAACCAAGGCGTTGGTGGGATCAAGTGTGATCTCCTGCTCTGCCGAGATCCTAAGCATTGAACATCTACAATAGATGTTCAATCTACAATACAACTGTAGAAGTCAAGTGCCTACCAATAAAAAAAGGATGGGGGGCAATCAGAAGAGGGCCTCTTCCTGATACCCGCTAATGGCAGCAACTAGAGTGTAATAAAAAAAGTGCTAACTGCAGGCTGCTTCCAAATTTCTTGGTTACAAGAGGCATGTTACTTAGTGACAGTATCTTAGGGCAGAAAACGTACTCTGAAGGAAACATTGGTCATTGGAAATTATGTGAAATGTAACAAAAAGGATAATTCCTTCCTGGTGTGCACAGACGGAACCAACTTAGAAATTTCCACAGCATGGAAACATTTGCAGAAATGGGTCTTGTCAGCTGAAATATTTGAGATGATTGGCAAAAGCCATGTCTATAGAGATATCTATCTATTATAATCAAACATAAAAGGGAAGCTAGTTAAAACTCTAAAGGAACAAAATGAATAAAAAGCTGCATACCCCCAGTGGCAAGCAGCCGTGGCTTCAGTAAAACATGATTGCAATTCAGATTTAGTCAATCGATGGTGAATCTATCTGAAGCCATAGCTCATCTCAGCCAATTCCTCAGAGCCTTCCAGCTTTATAATATGTTTAACTAGGACTGTGTAAACAGTCTTACTGTGTAGTTAGCAAAGTCTTCACTGCAGTATCATTTAAAGACACAGGGTCGTGGGAAGTGCACCTGTGATTTTCCAGTATGAGCTGCCTACAGGACCATGCCAGGAGTCCTCATTTGGAAAATCAACTTAAAGATATTAAACTGAGATCCTATCTTCCTATGCCTTTTAAGATCTAGTGGGAGCATTTAAAAGAAGAACAGGAATTCTTCCTGGTCACCTGACCAATATTCCTACCTCAACCAACAACATCACAAAATGACTAAATGGTTCATCTCATTACTGTTTGGAGGATTTTTACTGACATAGGGAGACTGTATTTGTGTACACATTAATAGTCGATCTAGCTCAAAAGTAATCCATTGTATGAAACACTTTGAAGCATTTCAATGGTATCAGGCACAAAATGTAGATATTATTATGAAATACCTTTGTGCTCAAGACACCTGCATGAGAAGTAAAATGAAAAGAATTTACTTTTTTTAAATGTGTATTTCTTTTTAGTCATTTTATAAAATGAATTTAAAAATTATATATATTAATAGAAGAATTTCTTCTTCAACACAGAATCCCAGGTTCCTGACCAGCCAAGTTCTCTTCATGTCAGGCCTCTGACCACAAGCATTGTGATGAGTTGGACTCCACCTTTAAACCCAAACATAGCGGTCAGGGGTTACATCATTGGTTACGGAGTGGGCAGTCCCTATGCTGAAACTGTGCAAGTCGACAGCAAGCAACGCTATTTTTCCATTGAAAATCTAGGTAAATATCATCTGAATCTAGTCTTTCAGAGAAGAAATGGAAATATTAGCTTGACATCTGGCACTCATATCTTTAACAGTGAATCCGTGGTCTGAAAATATTTTTGCAGCCATGAAAGTAAAAGCTAGAATGCTACAAACAAATCTCATCTAATCTACAGTGATACAAACTCAAACTATGTGGCATTGTGTCACTGCAGATTGAGTCAGTTAATTATCTATCACATGACATTTACTGTCGGGAAATAATAAGAAATCCCACCACATCTGAACTCACCCCACTTAAAACAAATTAATTGGTTGTTGAGCTCAGTTTCTATTTGTGAGATTTTGCTGTGTGCTAATTAGCTGAGGATTTTGCATAAGAACAGTGATTACACTTCAAAAATGCTTCTTTAGATATCCTAGGGATTTGGTAAGAGTGGTAATGCTTTGATGGGGGACAGGTGGTAAATAATGATTGATTGCATTAAATTGCAAAGAGTTTAAGGAGGAGAAGGAGGGATAATAATGATCTGGTTAAAATAACAAAGTGATATTATTGATGACATTGACAAGGTGAGGCATAGTGCTGTAGGTAGGACACAAGCCTGAAGGGACTTCAGCTTGGAACTGGAGATTAACAGATAGTTTTGAAGGAAAGGAAGGTCAAAAACTGGGAAGGACAGATAGCACTGGTATAGAGAATAGCAAGTTAATAGGTAAAGTCGAGGCAAGGTAGAAAGTAACAAAATCTAAATCAGGGTTACTATGTATGTATGTGAATGCACTGAGTATAATAAATAAGATTGGAGAGTTACAGGTGCAGATTACCATGTGGAAATATGATGTTGTGGTGATAACAGAGATCTGGCTCAAGGAAGGGCAGAACTGGGTGTTAAATATTCCCCAGTACAAGGTGTTCAGAAGTGGTAAGAAAGGAAGGAAAGGAAGGTGGGTGGCGATATTGGTTAAGGAGAGCGTTGCAGTGCTGGAGGAAGAGGCTATCCCAGAGGGTTCAAGGATAAAATCAATTTGGCCAGAGCTAAAGAACAAAAAGGATGCAATTACATTGCTCAGTGTAGTCTATAGAGCACCAACTAGTGAGAAGGACATAGAAGAACAAATCTGTAGGGAAATTACAGAGAGATACAGGCATTATAGAATAGTTATAATGGGTAACTTTAATTACCCGAATGTAGACTGGGACAGTGGTAGTGTAAAGGGCGGAGAGGGGCAAAAGCTCCTAGATTATGTTCAGGAGAATTTTCTATAGCAGTATGTGTCCAATCCAACAAGAAAAGATGCACTGTTAGACCTGGTTCTTGCAAATAAGGTGGGCCAATTAGATCAAGTGTCAGTGGGGGAACATTTAAGAGACAGTGATCATTGTATTGTACGTTTTAGAATGATGATAGAAAAGGACGTTAGTCAATCCAGAATAAAAATGATTAACTGGACAAAAGCCGACTTCAATAGAGCTAGGCCAGGTAGAATGGAACAAAAGATTGGCAGGAAAAACTGCAGCTAAACAATGGGCTACCTTCAAAAAAGAAATGGTTTGGGCACAGTTAAGGTATATCCCATTGAAAGGGAAAGGTAGGGCAAACAAATCCAGTGCTCCCTGGCTGAAAAAGGAGAGAGAAATTAAGATAAAGAAGAAAAAGTGCACTTATGACAGGTGTCAGGTAGAAAATACATTTGAGAACAAAGAGGAATACAGAATGTTCAGAGGGGAGGTGAAAAAGCACATTAGAGAAACAAAGAGGGATTATGAGAAAAGACTGGCAGCCAACATAAAAGGGAATCCCGAAGTCTTCTATAGACATATAAATAGTAAAACAGTGGTAAAAGGAGGAGTGGGGCCGTTTAGGGACCTACAAGGGAATTTACACATGGATGAAGTGGCCGTGGCTGAGGTATTAAATGAATACTTTGCATCTATCTTTACGGGGGAGGTGGATGCTACCCAGGCCATGGTGACAGATGAGGAAACTCTGTCACTAGAAGGGTTCAAAATTGACAAGGAGGAAATGTTGAATTGACTGTTGGTACTTAAAGTTGACAAGGCACCGGGACCGGATGAAATGCACCCAAGGATATTGAAGGAAGTGAGAGTAAAATTTTCAGGGGCATTGGCCATAATCTTTCAGTCTTCCCTATACCCTGGGGTGGTGCCAGAGGACTGGAGAATTGCAAACATTACGCCCTTCTTCAAAAAAGGTTGTAAGGATAAGCCCAGCAATTACAGACCAATCAGTTTAACTTCAGTGGTGGGCAAGATTCTCGGAACAATTATTCTGGAGAGTATTAGTAGTCACATGGAAAAATATGGGTTGTTAAGGAAGAGCCAGCATGGATTTCTAAAGGGGAATTTGTGTTTAACTAACTTGCTGGAGTTCTTTGAAGAGGTCACAGAAAAGGCCGATGAGGGTAATGCTGTTGATGTGGTGTACATGGACTTTCAAAAGGCATTTGACACAGTGCCACACAATCGACTTGTGAGAAAAATTATTGCTCATGGAATAAAAGGGACAGTAACAACGTGGATACAAAATTGGCTGAAAAAGAGGAAGCAGAGAGAAATGGTCAATGGATATTTTTCAGGCTGGAGGAAGGAAGTGGAGTTCCCCAGGGATCGGCTTTGGGACCCTTGCTTTTCCTGATTTATATTAATGATCTAGATCTTAGTGTGCAGGGGCCAATTTCAAAGTTTGCGGATGATATGAAGCATGGGAGTGTTGTGAACTGAGAGGAGGATGGTGTGGAACTTCAAGAGGACATAGACAAGTTGGTGGAGTGGGCAGATAGGTGGCAGATGAAGTTCAATGTGGAGAAGTGTGAAGTGATGCATTTTGGTAGGAAGAACATGGACAGATAATATAAAATAAGGGGTGAAATTTTGAAGTGGGTGCAGGAGCAGAAAGACTTGGATGTATATGTGCATAGATCATTGAAAGTGGTAGGACAGGCAGAGAGAGCAGTTAATAGGGCATATAGTATCCTGGGCTTTATTGACAGGGGCATAGAGTACAAGAGCAGGGAGGTAATGCTGAATTTATATCAGACACTCATTAGACCTCAGTTGGAATATTGTGTACAGTTCTGGGCATCACATTATAGGAAGGATGTGAACACACTGGAGAGGGTGCAGAAGAGGTTTACAAGAATGGTTCCAGGGATGAGAAACTTCAGCTATGAGGATAGATTGGAGAGGTTGGGGCTGTTCTCCTTAGAGAGGAGAAGGCTAAGAGGAGATTTGATAAAAATGTTCAAAATCATGAAGGGGCTGGACAGAGTAGATAAGGAGAAGCTGTTCCCACTTGTAAAAGGATCAAGAGCGAGAGGGCACAGACTTAAAGTGATTTGCAAAAGAAGCAAATGTGACATGAGAAAAAACTTTTTCACACAACGAGTGGTTTGGTTCTGGAATGCACTGCCTGGAAGTGTGGTGGAGGCAGGTTCAATAGAGGCATTCAAGAGGGCATTAGTTGATTATTTGAAAAGAAACAATGTGTATGGGGTACGGGGAAAAGGCAGAGCAATGGCACTAGGTCATAATGCTCATTTGGAGAGCTGGTGCAGACATGATGGGCCGAATGGCCTCCTGTGTCATTAAAATTCTGTGATTCTGTGAAATATGGAGAGTAGTTAGAGAAGTTAGGTAGGGTCAAGAATGGCCTTTTTGAGGATGGTGTAATGATAGCAGTTTTTGGAGGAGAGGGGTAAACAACGCAAAAGGAGTTCCTGGTGATATTAGCTCTAGGACAAGGAAAGGAAGTTGAGTGGTTGTTTGGTAGATGGTAGAGGGATGAAGAGCACAGGAGATAGAATGGGGGTCAGCAATCTTTAAGAAATGGCATGCCAAGTCTTCGTTTATTCACTCTAATTTAAGGTTTCATATGCCAGTAACACATTTCAACGTCTGTAAGGTCTCTACATATAATTACCATAGGAAGGAAATGGTGCAGAAGTGGGTAATCTTTCTGCAGCTGAGATTGAAGTGCATTGTTGGGAAATGGTGCCAGATTGATAATGGTGCCAGAACTGGAAAACAAGTCTCAATTCCCAGCATGTTAATATTAGCATAAATATGACCTCAAAATAAAATTAAAGAAAACCTCCCTCCAATCCCCCAAACTCCCCTCTAATCTTCCCCCAATATCCCTTCCCACCTCCGCCACACTCCCAGCACCAAAACCCCCCTCCCCTCCCCACCTCACCCCCCATTCCCCAACCCCCAAACCCCCTACCCCTTCCCTATTTCACCCCCATCCCCCAGAGCCCCTCACTTCCTCCCCATCTCTCTCCCAAAACCCCCACCCCCCTCCAGCCCTCCCTCCTGCACATGCAGCATCCAATTGGTTCTAACATTTTTGAACAGGGGGCTGTCTCCTGACAGCTGCCGCACTGCTGCTGACCTTCGGGCAGCCTTGGCTTTCTCGGCGAGCTTTTAAAAAAAAAAAGCACTCCGAGCCATGCTGCTGCCCGAGGGTCAGAAGCAGCAGCGCAGCAACTCAGCGAAAGAGACACTGGACTGAATTGCCTGTTCCCGTTTGCAGCATCATAGCAGGTAGGAGCGGAAAATATCAGGAGATCGCAAAAATCCGTTTCACGTCGTCGTAAAACTAATTTGCGATCGTCCGCTCCGCCCGTCAATGGCGTGCCGCAATTCCCGCCACCGCACGTCAGGAACCTAATTTCACTACTTTAGTATCTCATTATAAGCCCTGCTCGCCGGAATCACCCCCCACCGCCCCCCACACCGCATCATCCATGCATGTGTTTCACAACTGTACATAAGCGACATGCACCTGGTGAGCTGCACTTCACTCAGGACTTCGAAGTTTGTTTGCCTACCTTGCTTCGGGCAGCACTCGCAATCATCAGCGCCAGGCTTTGCGGGCAGCATCACATCACTTTTAGCGGGGCTCACGGGCAGGTCTTTACCTTCCAGAACAGCCACAAGGCGGAGGTGGCTTTTCAGTGGCTGCAGGGCTAGAGGGAAGAGGGAGAAGTGGCCTCAGGCAAGGGAAGAGGGTGCAGGGCGAAGGCTGTACTGGGGAAGAGGGGTATCCCAGGGTGTGTATGGGAGCCCATGTTGATCTATGCATGTGGCCTCAAGATGGTGAGGGCTGAGGAGGCATTCTCCAGAGGAGATGAGGCCAGATGGAGATGTGTGTGAGAGAGTATTGATGTACCTTGAGCTGGCACTGAGTGAGATGCCAGTGAATGTGTGATGGACTTGTGAGTGTGTGAGTTTAGAGTGATGAGATGGTTGCCTTACCCTAGCAGCACGGATAAGATCATTCATTGTCTTTCTGCACTGGATGGCCAACCTCTTCTGTGCAGTATTGGCACTGACCACCACAGCCACCGTCTCCCAAGCCGGAGCGGTGAGATTGCTGGACCTCCTGTGGCTAGAGCGGGGGTGGAGTACATCAGGGTGCGCCTCCAAAAGGCTTTCCACTAAACTCTTCCTGGCTTTCAGGGCCATGTCTTCACTGAAGCAGTCCTGGGTTGCAAGCATTGAGAACTGTGTGCACGGCTGCTGTTTAGATATGGCACTCGGAGTGAGGAAACGATGAGGTAACAGCATGGCGGGTGATTCAGAGGCTGCCTTCCAGTGAGAGGACATGTTTCCTGTGGCTGCATAATTAATGAGGAGGGAAGCGGACGATATGGCACACAAACCCTCCATTGTTTTTCACACCCGCTGCCGCACTTAGTGCAATTCTAGAATGATTGCGCCCACTGATACTGACAGATCAGCTTTAAAAGGATCAGAAATCTCTGGTTTCGATTTTGTTAAGCTAGTCTGTCAGGTCTGTGGCCCTGGCTGCTCAGGCTGGATGATCATCCTGCCCGCCACTGAAAATCATCTCGTGTGCCATATTTGGCATGTGAACCGACCCCTGAGATAGAAGATAGCTGGAGAGATTTAGGATGAAGCTTTAAGTGATATGGAGTTGGATCTGGAGTAACAGAGTGGTCGGGAGGACCAAGGATAAGAGGAGATGAGCAGGTGGCTCCAGCAACTACATAGTCTCAATTTCAGAGCCTGATAAGTCCCTAAGCTCCTTGTACTTGACAATAGAGGTGAGGAAACTAATGTTATCCTCCAACTACAAGAAAGAAAGCAGCTAGATCAGAGTCGAAGTAAATAAACGGAAAAAAATAATATTCCAAAGTTTCTACCCAAATCCCTCTACAGAATGGCTGTTTGTTAGTCCTTGAGCCATGGAAATTAAATAACTCAAGTATTGACTTCACTACTGAGGGGAATATGATAGAAGGCAATACACCAACATTTTCTTTACCCTAAAGACAACACAGCACCGTGTTTGTTCATTAACTCAAGAGTATGTGAGTTTCTCACATGCTGCCGTTATGAAATTGGACTTTGGTAGCCCAGACAAACTCTTCTCACCTAAAATGCTGTATTTTTATATATTTTTAAAAATCACCTTTTAGTAATATGCAATCTGTGTGACATAGAAAACAAAGGTTCATTCTGGTACTACCTGGTTTAACAAATAAATCTGCTACCCTTTGCAACATTCAGCCTTAGTAATTGGATGGAAGTGGAAAAGCTACATTTAGTTTCAGCATCCTTTAGCCAAGGAGGGGGAAATAACAGTCAGAGTTCCCACTACTAACTTGGTGGAGGTGACTCATGTTAGAAAATGCACACATTTCAACATCAGTACCTGGAATCTCTGGGCTACACCAACTCCCCACCATAATTTGGCAGACGTTTGGGAGACACCTTGACATATGACATAAATGGCTGTTCCTCCAGGGTTCATGCCAATCTTCTATTGAAGTTATAGCAGGAAACCAGGAGAAATCACTGCAAATTCTACTCCCTGGCGAAGACAATCATCACTGTCTATCGTTGCACTTGTGCTAAACACCAGAGGTCTCTAGGCAGATATGTAGATATTTCCCCCTCCCTAGTCTATCATAGGTTAGTGACTTCAGGAGATTAGGCAGAAAACAAATTAAAGAAAAAAATTACAGGGGAAAGGAATCTAAAAGAGTACAAACTACGCACAGCCATAGCTTCATTAGAATATTATGGTACTTAGATAATAAGCTGTCTTGAAGCAGTACATCTGGGTCAGAATAAGTACATATTTCATAATCACAAAGTAATTTACAAATGACTTCTACTTGTTTGCTGCTCTGTATCAAATATTGAAAAACTATATACATACCGTGTGGGGATGAATTAGGACATACACCTTGTTTAAAATTCAGCACCAAAAATATTGCACTCCAAAGTTTCAGACTCTTTATTTATGGCAATATCATGTTTTAGTAAGAAAAATGAGAAACACTGAAGTTAATATTGTGCTTTCCTTTGCAGAGCCAAGCTCCCATTATGTCATTTCTTTGAAGGCCTTTAACAATGCAGGGCAGGGGGTCCCTCTGTATGAGAGTGCCACCACCAGGGCATTGTCAGGTAGGTTATTCTTGGATTAATAGATGAAGCATCCACACTGCCAGTATTGATTATACAAAATTATTTTCGAGGCCTAGTTGTGCAGAAATGTGTCATACGATCTTGTGCATTTCCTCAAATTAATGTGAATTGGGAAATGTTCAGTGATCCTTTATTTGGCCTCTGCTGTGGAGTTTTAATATTTTAGACAGTTTGGCAAACTTTGAACATTTAAGAGCCTGTGTGCATAGGACCTGAGGGAATGAGAAAAGGGTGAAAGCAGGCTCATGGCTGGAAGGGGATAGACAAAACATAATATACACATCAAAACTTAATCATATATCTCTACCTTTATTTGCTGTAGATTTTCTCAAAACCTTACTTTTATGAGCTACTAAATTTCTAAGGAATTAATTGCATATTGCTTCTGTTCCCCTTTAAATCTTACTTCCCATATTCACCCTTGTCTTATTTCCTTTGTCTTTTGTTTATCCCATTTCTTGGAAAATGTTAGACCTGCTCACTCAAGTTGACGTAAATTCAAAGAAAAGCCAGGGAGATCTCCCCATTGTCCTGCCAAATATTTATCCTTCAAACATCAAACGTTCTGCTGCTTCAGGATCAAGAAAAAAATATCCAGACCTCAAAGAATTTAAAGATCTCTTGTGGAAATGCCGACCAGTGAAAGCATGATGAAATAAATGATCAGGATTACTTGACTGAAGCTCAGTCTCAGTATACCTGGAAGTGTTTAACATTAGCACTGAGTTCAAAGAATGGATAATGGTTCTGTCTCCTTCTATTGCTATCTCTAACTGAATTAGCACAAATTCCAACAAGAATTCCACACTTATTTTGAATAACAATTTAGCCTCAATGGAACTATAGAAGATTCCATTTGCTAATGAATTATCTTTTGCTCTAGACAAACATTATATAAGCTTTAGTTTATTACAGAGGTCACAAATATAATTTTCAAAGGGAAAGTGTTCACCCCTTCTAGCCTATCCTTCTGCATATACATACGGTCTGCCTATCAAATCATTTCCTTTATGATTGGAAGACTCACTACAGTACCTGGAAGATCATTCCAGACATTAATCTCTGCTTTGTGAGGAAGCATTGCCTGAAATAGGGTGTGAATTGATCTTCTGCAAGTTTACATCAATAGCCCTCAACCCAAAGTCATTTTCCTTGAGATAGTGTTCAAGATTAACCTCTCTATTCCAAGTAGTATGTGATACAAGGTCCTCTTTATCCACCACATTTCAAGGCAGAAGAATCTGTGTTTTCCAACCTTTCTCTCTCTCTCTCTCTCTCGGGATCAACTTACTGGTCCTTCCCTGTACCATTTATTAATCAATAGGAAGGTTTTGCATGTTTTGGTTCAGATATTAAAGTTAGCTTTTTTGAGTAGGCACACCTCATGACCTCTGTCTTACTTCTAATTCTCTCTTCTGTTCCTCTTTAAATCTTACTTCTCATGTTCACCCTTGTCTTATTTCCTTGTCTTTTGTTTATTCCATTTCTTGGAAGATGTTAGACCTGCTTTCTCAAGTTGACGTAAATTCAAAGAAAAGCCAGAGAGATCTCCCCATTGTCCTGCCAAATATTTATCCTTCAAACATCAAACATCATCAAAAACTTAATCTGGTTATTGTCACATTGCTGTTTGTGAGAGCTTGCATTGTGCAAATTGGTTGCCATCTTTCCTACATGACAGCAGGGACTGCACTTCAGTGTTAAAATTGGGTGTAAAATACTTTGAGGTCACCACAGGCGCTATATAAATATAAATTCATTTGTTTCATTTTATTCCATTTTTAACCTTTAATCAGGTGCCCTCATTCTGCATGTACTTCAATACTTTAATTTCTTTGATCACTCAGCTGTCATTCCCTCAGAGTAAACTGGAAATGCTTCAAATATGCAGCAGGTCAAGCAACTTCTGTGGAGAGAGGAACAGAGTTAACTTTTCAAGTTAAAGATATAACAAGTTTTCAAGACAGGCAAAGGGGGAGGGGGGAAAAGAACAAATGAGAACCTATTTGGTTCAGGAAGGAAATCTGCCATTCTTATCCAGTCTGACTTATATGTGACGTCAGAATCACAGCGATGTAATTACCTCTTAACTAGCCTCTGAAATGATCTAACCAGCCAATCAGTTGTACTAAATCACTATGTTTGCAAGTTTATGAAGAAGGCAAATCACCTCCTTCTCAAGGCCTTTTGGTATGGGTAATAAATGCTGTTCTTGTCAGTGGCACCCACACCCTGAGAATTAATTTAAAAAAACACCAGAAGATGAACAAGGTAAATAAGATAAACAGAAATCCCATCAGAGAGAGAGAAGTAGAACTTCTTCAAAATGTGAACTCCTGGAGTTGTAGTGAATTAAACATCAATACAGAATCTGAAATAAAAACAGGAAATGCTGGAATTAACGAGCAGGTCAGGCAGCATCTGTGGAGAGAAAAAAGAGTTAATGGTTTGGATTTTTAGAAGAGAGGTCAGGATCGGGATTGGAGGTGGTCGGGTCTGCTACTTTGCACCACCAGCCACCGTGTGGGTTCAGCAACATGATCCTGAACCTGAGCCAATTCTGGAGACAATGAGTCAGAGTCAGATTCAGAGTCAGAACAGCTACCCGGCTATAAGCGCCAGGTAGCCTATTGAGGGGAATTAGGGCCAACAGACCCTGTCCCCGTGCCAACTGAGATCCTCAGTCAGCAAGAGACATCACCTGGACCATCGCCAGGCAACTATGGCAGGCTCTTACTGGGAAAGTGGAGAATGGGCTTCATCCCACAAGGGTCAACCCCACCCACAACAGTCATGGTTGCTGGGCTACAGCTGCAACCACTGACCATCCCGTGGAAGGGTTGCCCTTTCCAAATATGATGAATGCTGACCTTTGCTTCTGAGGTGCCTCCATGTCTCTCCCTCACGGATCAGCAGTTCCCACCTTGGTGGCTGGGATTACCACTGTGTCAGTGCTGGAGTGCCTCCTGTTGGTCCTCCAGCAACGGGAGCTCACTCAGCATCTTTAAACAGATGGCGAGCCTGCTCCCTGCCACTAATTAGCCTGGCCCTTTAAAAATCTGGATGGGAGTGTCTGAAACACGCCATGCAAAGTCCGGACGTGGAACAAGTTCTCGACCCTGGACCAAAAATCCAGCCCAATGTTTCAGGCTAATCAACTTTCATCAGAATTTGAAAAGAGTTAGAGATGTATGCCAATTGGAATCCAACTACAGATGCATGGAAAAGTGGAAAGAGAGGTAAGAATAAAGGGAAAGTCTGCAATAGGGTAGGAGGCAGGAGAGATTAAATGGCAGAAGAGATGATGATGATGATGCAGGCAAAAGGAGATGGTAATGGGACAAGTAGAGAGATGAAAGATGGGCCTAGGAGGTGTAAATATGGTCATCAATTTTTCGCAACATGTTTTTCAAGTCCCTTGTTTGATATTCCCTTGATGCACAGGTGCTCAACGCTTCCTCACAGATTGGCTGTCATATACCTGTAGTTGTACCTGTGATGAGTAGTTAAT
This sequence comes from Cetorhinus maximus, assembly GCF_964194155.1. Taxonomy (NCBI): domain Eukaryota; kingdom Metazoa; phylum Chordata; class Chondrichthyes; order Lamniformes; family Cetorhinidae; genus Cetorhinus; species Cetorhinus maximus. The sequence goes on along the minus strand of NC_135879.1, from coordinate 208,746,406 downwards.
GGCAAAAAAATTCATTTGCGTAGTGCCACTTCAAACAGCGCTACACAGACCATGTCGATTCTCTGGGGACAGACTGTGCTGCCGGCTGGTACCTGTGTGGGTTTCTTCAATGATAACAATGAGGAAACTTGTATGGGCCGTGCAGGTAGTGGCCCACAACACTGTCTAAACCAAGAAGCTGGTGTAGGTCTGCATAGCGAAGTGAAGCTCCGCAAACAAATTTTCCCCCTAATATGTTTCTACCATTCTTTGAAATTATTTTCTGTGTACTGGCATTCTGTTGGTAAATCCGATTGGCCAGCAATTCTCTAAGCCAGGACTTCCTCCCCAGATGGGGGCAGAAATCTCACCCTAAGCCAATTAATGCCTGGCCAAGTGTAAAATGGCTGTGGGGCAGCCAGTTTTTTCGTGGGTGGGCTCCTGACCGACATTTTAGTCAGGGGTTGGGGAACATGGCAACTCATAAAGTCCATGCCTTAGTAATTGTTTTGCCCTTTCAAACACTACGTTGAACTCAATCATGTTATGCTCACATTAGATAAATCTTCAAGCACTGTTAACTGAATCTGGCTCATTCCTAAATCGAATATGGCATGTCCCCTTGTTGACTGTAGCCTTGTTCCCTTGTTGACTGTAGCCTTGTGACTTACAACTAAATCTAATATGACTATCCCCTTGTTGACTGCAGAAAAATATGTTGCACACATTCAAGAAATTCCCTACCTTTCTGATATCTGCTTGTCTGCTTATCCCAATCTGTAATTATTGTGATAAAAGTGCATTGTGGGTTGGGCAGAATGGAACTGCCTGAGTCTTGAGATAAGGAAGCACTGTTAAGCACCTTTTCAGCCAACCCACTTTCTTTGATCAGGGTTTTGTTGGGTCTTTCCCATCCAACGTTTCCCTATTTTTAATTTCTGCTTTGTATTTTTCCCTTCTGTCATTCATTGCCCTTTTTCTCTCCTCATTAGACTCCTGTTTGCTTCATTGAATATACAGGGGCTGATTCTTTTATGACTGCTCAAACAACCCATTAAATTTTTAATCTTCCATAGTAGTGTTTTTCCGATCCATCAATCTGTGCCCCAGGTGCTTGCAGGCTAACAAAAGTCTATAGATCTCAGATTTGAAATTATCAATTGAGCTAGCATCTACTGCTGTATGTGGGAGAGTTCCACACTTCTGCCAAACTTTGCATTAAGAACTGTTTCCTAAATTCTCTCCCAAATTTAAGGCTATGTCCCCTTGCCCTAATCTCCCCACTGGCAGAAAGAGTTTACCTGTACCCTACCAATTCCTTTCAAAGTCTGAAAAATCTCAGTCAAATCACTCATTACCTTTCTATACTCTGCAGAGTGCCTTTATGTAATCTCTCCTCATAACCTAATCCTTGGAACCCTGGTAACATTCTGGCGAAGCTGTCCTGCACTCCTTTTAAGGACAATATATCCTTTCTAAGGGTTGCCAGAACTGTGTGCAGTATGCCAGGTGTAATCTAATCAGGGCTTTGGAGCAAAGCTTCCTCCCCTTTATATTGTAACCCTTTGGTCATAAATGTTAACATTACATTTGCCTTCTTGATTTTTTTTATATACTTGACTACTTCATTTTAGTGATCTCTAAGTGGGCCCCTAAATCTCTTTGGATTTCCATTGTTTCTAGCTTTTCACAAGTTAAGGAATACTTGGGTTTATTTCTTTTTGGTCCAAAATGGATGACCTCACACTTAACTGTGTCAAAATTCATCTACTACAGTTTTGACAATGTACTTCATATATCAATTTTTCTTTTTCATTTTTGCTCCTTTCTACACTATTTCCTAAGCCACCAATCTTGCTGTTATTGGCAAACTTGCATTTTCTAAGTAATTAATAAATATAGCAAATAGTTCAGGTCCAAGCACAGGTTCTTGTGGGATGCCACTAGTCACTTCCTTTCAATTCAAATACATACTCATTATTGCTAATCTCTCTGTCTTCTACTGCCTATCCATTCTCCTAACAAAGGTAATAATTTGGCTATAGGTCCATGAGCTTCAATAACGGCATCTTATGTGGAACCTTATCAAATGCCTGATAGAAGTCCATACAGACTACTTCCATAGTTATTCCCCTATCAACTACTTTCCTTCCTGAAAAAAATTCAGTTAGGCTCATTGGACATGACCGACCCTTTGCAAATCCATGTTGCCTGTCTCTAATTAGCTCAAATTTCTCTAAGTGCTCAGTCACTTTCCTTTAATTATAGATCCCAATAACTTCCCACAACAGTAGGTCTATAATCTCATGGTTTCTCTCTTTCACCTAGCTCTACAGATGAAGGCTGTAGATCTTAATCATATACTTTCTTCATGGGCTAACACTGTTCCCTCAGTGCCTTTTTAGTAATGGACAAAACTACTAGTAATCCTCAAAGGAGATAAAGACAACTTTCTAAGAGTTAATTAAGGCACTGCTCGACTGTGACTTTATGTCAGACTTGTCTAAAGTGCAATGTGTAGAATTAAGGGCAAAATTGATCTTGAGACCTCTGGGGCTTCACTTTAACGAGTCTTGCTCTACTAAGAACGAGGTTTTGTATGGGAAGGAAAAACTGATCCTAAATCCCTATGAGAGTTAAATTGTCATCCTGGGAATACTGGTAAGAATATACATTTGTCAAACCTGAGATGGCAAACAAGCCTGGTAATTACTCTAGTGTGATGTTATTTCACTATAGTTCACTGCACACAATGCCTGCTTTCTGAGGCAGTTCTTTACTTTGAAAGTGGTATAGACAACCCAGAGTGAGAAATTTGGGTCTTGATTAAATCTTCTCGGTTGTTAAAGTTCACATCAGGCAAGCTCCCAAGAATTGCCTAAGGATTAACTCTGAATGTTTGAGAAAATATAGAAAATCACGGTGCTATTAGAATTGTTTGTGGATAGATGTCTGCTAAAAAGAGCCATAGCCTCCATTCTGCTTCCAGCAGCAGTCAAGGCTTAAAGCACTTTAGTATGTTTTTCAGCCTTGGTGAAAGAAAGAATGTGGAAATGGTTTGGATTATTATTCTCAAATTTATTTCTTTAATCTATCTTTTAAACTTTCTTTAATCAATCATAAATATATTGAAAGGAATAAGCAAAAAAATCTGTGTTCATTCCCTATTAATGATCTAATGGGGACATAAATCAATTTGCCATAGTTATTTAAATTATGGAATTTTCAATATTTACCTAAAAATAACACTGTTCTACACAAGGCAACAAGGTGATGTTTTTGGGTCATTAGTCTTTGGAATTCTCTTCCACAGAGAGCAGTGGAGGATGGGTCATTGAATATATTAAAGCTGAGTTAAGACAGATTTTTGATTGACAAGAGAGTCAAGGGTTATGGGGGGCAGACAGGAAAGTGGAGTTGAGACCACAATCAGATCTGCCATGATCTTCTTGAATGACGGGAGCAGGCTTGATCAGCCGAATATCCTACTCTTGCTCCTATTCCTTATAACCTTATGATCTTTTTCATTTTATAAAATTTATTTTAGTATCTTGCTTTTTGCTGTACTTTTTTTCTTCCCTCTCTAATTTCCCTCTGTATCACACACAATCCCAAATTGTGCTGCCAGGCCTTCTGCACTGATGTTTTCCAATTGCCATTTTAAGAGATAAAAGACAGTGTTACAACTCAACCATTCCTTCACTTTGTCCCTCTTTTGCTCCCTAAGAGAAATCCTTTGCTCCTTATTGCCCTCTGGCCATGTTCAGAAACTCTCTGCAAGGAGAATTAAAGGTGTGAACCAAAGTCCAACTGGTTCATTGCATTTGTTAATATGCAAACAAACACATAACAGCTTGGTTCGCTCCAAGTTTTCTCACCTCTCGTCCCTGTCAGAGCCCCCTGTTTTTCAATCCTACCAACTTGGAGTGTGAAAAAAAGTGTAGATGTAAACTCACAGCCCAGCACTCTGCCAAGTGTGATATCATGCACGACACACAAAGAAAACAAAACAATGCCAAGAAATTAGAACTAGCAACAACTTCAGCTTAATTTAATGAGACTGCCCCATAAAGGGTCGTGATTATTTATGTTTGCTTATCCCTGTTTAAATTGACTTTCCTGATTGAATTAACATGAATTTTTTTTATAATTTTTCTCATATCATTTCACACCATCTTTATGCATTTCTCACTTCTTGACTTATTGCTGCTGTTTTCCTTATTTTTCTGCTCCATGATTCGATGCATGATTTGTTTGCTGCCATGACCCAGACCCTATGGACCCTTTAGATGTTGATTTGTTTCATTTGTTTGGTGATCTTCCTACCTCAATCCCAGATGCCTCCACCCCCATGCTACCACCTGTAGGTGTCCAGGCAGTTGCAGTCAGTCACGACTCTGTCAGGGTCAGCTGGGCAGATAACTCTGTACCTAAAAACCAGAAGTTAACAACAGATGGACGCTTTTATACTGTTCGATGGAGGACGAGCTATTCTGCCAATGCCAAGTACAAGGTAACTGCGAATTCAAACTTCTTTATGAGCTAGCTACGTCTTTCCTCTTTTTAAAGTTATTTTAAAGAATAATCTGAAATTTACACTTTGAAGTTAAACTTGATTTTTTTTAACACTGTTTAACTCATTGAGCAGTCATTGAAAAATGTTTCCATTGTCAAAAAATGTATATCAGAAGGAAAGAGGAAGGTTTCTCATGATGGCTCAGTTGATAAGTGCACTCCTCGTGTACTATGGAATGTGCTACTATAGGTAAATAGACAACTAAAGGTATATTTCCACTTTCAATCGTGGGACTACGCTGAGGTATTAACAACCAGCATAAAAAGTCAATTAGCATCAATGGTTCTGCAGAGTTTTATTTTATTCTTTCATGAGATGTGGGCATCACTGGCTAGGCCAACATTTACTGCCCATCCCTAATTGCCCTTGAGAAGGTGGTGGTGAGCTACCTTCTTGAACCGCTGCAGTCTATGTGGTGTTGGTACACCCATAGTGCTGTTAGGAAGGGAGAGTGAATAGCTCTGGAAATGAAGCAGGACCTGTTAATGCCGGATGTCCACCCACAATGTATAGTCACAAGGAGGCAAGGGACAGACAGCGGTTGTGTTTGCCTCTCACAGCTATTAAAAAGGGGTCTCCCATTGGAACTCCCTCTAGTTATGTCCTCTAAGTCCCTGAGGTACTATATTCCAGTTTGGTACAGAACATTTTAAAGCTGAATTGGGACCCAATGGAGTTTTCTAAGCCAGGTTCATGGGTTAGAACATTCTAAGAAAGGAACTGTGGCCCCAGTTAAATCGGTTCTCTTACAGAAGGTCTGATTTTGAATTATGAAAGCCCACCCTATCAGCCCATCAAACTGCTGGTAAGCCTAAGGGCACCTTAAATATGCCTGACCCCATATAAGGATAGGCAATATTCATGAGTCCTGTTGACCCCCTAAAACAGGCTCATGAATATGTTAATGAGGGCCCAATGCCTGTTTAGGGATCTTTCCATTAAATTTGCAGGTGCTGAGTAAAACTGTCTTCAAGTCTGCTCTGCTTAGCTTTTGGATCAAAATGTAAATTAATTTAAATTAAAATTGATTAATCTAGTATAGCACAATTGTAAGAGTACTCCCTTTTAGAAAAGAAAACTTAACATCTTAATCCTACAATCATTTTGATATCAAAGTTGAACAGGTTAATTATTGACAAGCATCAGTAAGATTGTCAAATTCTCTGAATAGCTAATAATGGTTTCAGGTTTTTAGTATATATAATTACTGTTATTAAGTAAACCCCCAAGTGACAAAGCCCAGGGTGCATACATCACCAGGGTTGAAAAGAAGACGATAAAATATGGAGAAATAATGATTAGGTGAAGGCAAGTTTTAAAAACCTTTAAATTATTTGAAAGCTTGGGAATTAAACAATTACAGCAGGTGATGGCACAATGATTCTTGATCTAAACGTAGTGAGGATAGAGGAAGAAGACAAATTATGTAGGGCAGCTTCACTGTTAAAAGCAATTTTTAATCAATTCATTAAATAAGAACAAAAAATATATATATACCATCCAGTTTAGAAAGCGTTGTCACAGTGTTCCTCCTGAGAAGAACTCAAGGAGAACTCATTAGCTAGTAAACCGAGCTTGGTGTTAAAGGAAAGTATTGGCCTTACTATGTCACTTGGAACAGTGAATACAGAATAATTGCATTTTAGATAAATATTTAAAGCAACAATTTGCTTTGCTTAATCAAATTTGGGAAACCCAGCCCTTTGCACATCCTTAATTTATTGCACAGTTGCTTTTAAGGCTGCCCAATTGAATTTTGTTTAGTATATTCCACTTTTTCAATCTATAGTCAGCAACTTACCACTGCTTTCTGTCTTGTCTTTGTTCAGTCTGTAGATGCAACTGCCTTGAGTCATACTGTCACAAGTCTCAAACCCAACACCATGTATGAGTTCTCAATCATGATAACCAAAGGGCGGAGGTCAAGCACATGGAGTATGACAGCACATGCTACAACCTATGAAGCTGGTGAGTCATTGCGAACTGTCTAAACTGTAAAAAGCCAGCTATTTTGATAACCTTGATGTCTCTTTTTGACTGGATGGATGTGCAATTTCTTACTGAAAAGTCTAGCCTCAAAGGTGTTGTACTGGTCTCTTTCTTGATCACATGAACAATAAGAAGTCATTATGGATGTAAAACATAAAAACTCATTGCGTAGCTATATCTTGTTACATGTTTACCTAACAGTGAAGAGCTTTCTTTCTAGAAGTCACAATTTGCACTGGAGAATTCCAGGCGCTTGATCCATACTGAGTACAAAATTGAATCAGAACTATGCAGTCAGACTGCCAGACTTTTACATTTACTTCAGCATTAAGTTGTTATAAGTCACATTTGTTCTGTAAGGGTCAATTAAGAGATGACGCAGTGGCTAACAAAACATTACCCTTATTTATATATTCCAAATCTTTCAATAGACTAACCAGCAATGAACATATAGCAGCTCTTAATGGGCACTAAGTTCTTCATTCTTTGCAAATAATCTTTTGAAATGTTTCTTTTTTGTTTGTTATATTCTTGGTAGGCGATGTTGTCACGTGTCACATAGGGCAGAATTTTACATTCCCTCATGGGCGGATTTGCAGGTGTTGTTGTGGATTTGGCAGGGTGGGGGGGGGGGAGGGAGAGCCGTAAAATTCCTCAGATGGCCTTCCCACTGTGCTCCCACCCACCCAATCTCTCTGCAATTTTGTGGTGGGACGGGCGAGGAATAGTCAGGGCCACCCAACTTTGCCCTAAATGTAGCCCTTAAGAGCCCTCTTACCAGCTCAGGGCCATTTCCTGACCAGCCTCAATTTTCAGACTGGCGAGAGGAATTCAGTTTTGGGGGTGGGGGGCATGGTAAGACCAGAAGGTGACCTGGCTGAGGCCTCTGGTGGGAAGGGATGGTGGTGCAGGTAACTTCCATCAACAGCCTCTTTTCAACTTCTGGTGAACCCCCAACTCAAGGTTTGGCCCCTGTGGTGCTCCCTCCTTCTCCAAGTCTCTCCACCCCTCTACCCATATTTCCTGTGCCTTCCCTCCCCACCTTGAGATTCCCACACTTATCTGCCCCTGGACTCCCGGGTCCTAGACTTTGGAGACTGCTTGCAATTCCAGTCTTGTCCACTGCAGCTTCTGGCACTGTTGGGATGAGGCAGGACTTCCTCCTGACTGAGGTGCAGAAGTCTCGCCTCCAGCCAATTAATGGCTGTGGGGAAGCCAGTATTGTCAGTGATACATTGGCCATTGACTCTTTGGGTGGTGGGAAGGGAAACCCCTCCATCCTAAAGATCCTGGCCACAGTTTTCAAATCTGAGCCTAGAATCACGCTCAGAATATCCTTCACATTGAGTTCTCTGATCTCAGCCAGGGTTGTCTGGAGGAAGGACCAAATGAAGGTAACAACTTCCCTGCATTAAATTTGAAAGCAATCCAATTCTATTGAAATAGTTCTTATGCCTGTCCTCATTATGTATGCTTAGATGACAGTTAAGACTCATAAAAGAATTATCTTAGCAGGGGCTCTTTTTTGACAGCTGAAGAGAGCTGTTGGCTTTGCTTTATTTACATCTTTAAGTGATTATAATAAGTTGTTCTTTTTGTAATCTCTTTTGTCAATGTCCCAATGTTTATTTGCAGAAGATTAAGCACAAAGGGCTTAAAGCCTCGGATATTGATATTTTAAAATGGTCCATCTGATTGATACTTTCATAGGGTTTTAAGAACAGCAGTTTTTTTTTAAAGAAGATCTGTGAATGGGGTTTTTTTCCAAGCAGTTCCACAAAAAGCATTGTTATAATTTGGCTGACTGGTCCTGTACATAGTGTCCATTGGGTAATTGGTCATACATTGGCATGAGTTAGTATAGAGGATATGAGGGGCCATTGGGGTGGTGGGGAGTATGTGTTAATACGTGGGCTTTAGGGGACCATGGGGGTGGGTGGGATGTATAAGTTGGCACTGAGTTGTATTGGAGGGGGCATGGGTAAGAGCTTTTGAGCTTACCTTTGAAAGGATTCCCAAATCCAGACTCATGGTTCACGACTCCCCTGAGGGGCTCTGAACCATGAGTCATCCAGAAGCTGGCCAGTCTCCATGAATATTGGTGAGAAGGGGGGTGGGGGGGGGGGGTGTGGTGGAGGGAGGATGCTAGGAGACGCCTACCCTCACAATGGAGCCAGCCAGGTTAGAAGTGCAGGATGCTTGCTACCCACACCCTTATCCTGCACCAGAGAAGATTGATTTATTTTGGCAATTTTATGCCCTCGGCTCAGTGCCTCTCCACAACTGCATCTACAGTTTAGCTCCATGTGTTGGAGCTCCATGTTACTACTGTATTCCCCTCGCAAGCTATCAACAAAGGCATGAATATTATAATTTCAATCAAAGAATGAAGATGGTATTTCAATGTTAGAATCTAACTCAGTGCCCATCAAAAGCATTGTTTGTTCAGATAAGATTTGCATGAATTAACAAAAAGATTATCAAAACACTTCAGCAAGTACAAGGGAATGATTCAGTACATGAGTAAAATTCACCTCATGGGTCAACACGTCTGTTAATAATAAGGTACCCATTATCAGGCTTGCATGATGGGTTCAGCTTGGAAAACATTGTTACAGATTCAAGCTTGAAGTGACCTGCTTAGAATTAAGACTCATCTATATGGCCTTTTCAGTAACATTATAAACTTTCAGCCAATAATCCACAGTTCACTTAACATTGCTTTCTGTTTCCTCTCCTCTGCTTTATACTTGGATAATAGCTCCTACTTCAGCCCCGAAGGATCTGACTGTTATCAGCAGAGAAGGAAAGCCTCGAGCTGTCATCATTAGCTGGCAACCGCCAATGGAGGCCAATGGAAAGATCACTGGTAAAATAAGCTTAATTTATATCAGACTTTTTCCATTCTTATCCTCGGTGTAATCTAGGTATACTTTCCAATTCCTATTACTAAGAAGCAGAGAAAAACTATTGGCAATTCTAGCCAATCCTGTTCATCGTTATTTCTACTAAAATCCTATTTAGTCATTATGCTTAAAATTTATGCTAAAAAGTCCAATTTTTAAAAGCAATTTTAAAAATATTGTTTGATCTTTCAAGGTCGATTTACCCTGTGGAAGTGTCTTAAACAATGGAAGCTCCAGTGATGAACTGTTTGGACAGTGAATTACAGGAGCAATTAGGCCCTATTATTAAACAAATTAAAGCTGACTGTTTTTGTTTATGTATCTCATTATGCCAGCTGAGATTTACTGGTCTCCTGCTTCTTCATAATACGTTTTGACATTTCACCAGTCTATCACCCAAAGCACTGAATGAAGAAAGGAATAAGCAGAGGGACAGAGATGTGTGTAGGCCATGACAGAAGACAAAGGCCCAAGACTCATCCCAAATTGAGACTCAGACTACATCGCTATATTGAGGGCAAGCTGCCTCTTGAAGAGGACCAATTTGAGCTGGCTGCCTTGCCAACACAGTCCTCTGGGAGGCATGGGTGGGGAGGAGAACATGAGGGGGTCAAAACACAGGATGGCAGCAGGCTGCAGTAATGCAGCAGAGCTGGGAAGAGAATTTCTGCTAGCTCTAGCTTCATATAATGGTAAGGTTAAAAATATATTCTTACTTTTTGATGATGGCTTTTAAGGACCACTGATTAAGCAGCACTAAGAACCAAAAAGCTCGAGACTAATAAATTCCTGAGAAACAGGCATTAGGCATCTCAGTAACATATGTTAATGCTTGCACACGAATAGGGGAGAGAGCTCATCCTGAGTGAGACACAGCCAGAGTGGGTATTGGCAATTTGGTGCACAGTGAGAATTCGGTGCTTAGGGGACGAGGTGCTCTTTGCATTTTCTCCTTGCTATCCAACTTCCAAGTCATGCTTCCAAGTCCAAGCTATCCAAGTCATGGCAGGAGCACTGAAAGCCGTGGTGTGCTCCTCGTGCTCTATGTGGGAAGCCAGGGACATTTCCAGTGCCCGGGATCAGCATATGTGCAGGAAGTGTGTCCAGCTGCAGCTCCTGGAAGCTCAGGTTTCAGAGCTGGAACGGCAGCTGGGGACACTGTGGAGCATCGCGAGTCTGAGAGCATTGTGGATAGCACGTTTAGAGAGGTGGTCACACCGCAGATGAAGGGACTTGAGGAAGTAAAGGAATGGGTGACCACCAGGCAGTCCAAGAGAAACAGGCGGGTAGTTCAGGAGCCCCCTGGGGTCCCGCTCGCAAATTGGTATTCCATTTTGGAGAATGACGAGGGTGCTGGTTCCTCCAGGGAGTGCAGACAGAGCCAAGCTTCTGGCACCACAAGCAGCCTGTCTATACAGGAGGGGAGGAAGGGAGGAAGAGCAATAGTAATAGGGGATTCTATAGTCAGAGGAACAGATAGGCGCTATTTTGGCCGTCAACATGACTCCAGGATTGTACGTTGCCTCCCTGGTGCCAGGGTCCGGGATGTCACTGAACAGTTGCAGGGCATCCTGAAGGGGGAGGGTGATAAGGCAGAGGTCATGGTATATGTTGGTACCAATGACATAGGTAGAAAGAGGGATGAGGTCTTGCATCAAGAATTCAGGGAGTTAGGCAATAGACTAAAAAGCAAGACCTCTCGGGTTGTAATCTCTGGATTACTCCCAGTGCCGCATGCTAGCAAGCTCAGAAATAGGAGAATAGCGCAGATTAATACATGGCTTAAGAGTTGGTGCAGGAGGGAGGGTTTTAGATTCCTGGATCACTGGGACCGTTTCTGGGGAAGGTGGGACCTGAACAAGCAGGACGGTCTACATCTGAACCAGAGTGGGACTAACATCCTTGCAGGTGAGTTTGCTAGTGTTGTTGGGAGGAGTTTAAACTAATTCAGCAGGGGGAGGGGACACAAAATGTTAGCAGAATAGGGACACATCATGACACAGTAAAACAATCAAGTCAGAGGGAGTACAGCTGCATTAAGTTTCAAGGCAGTAAGGCAAGGCTGGATGGCCTATACTTTAATGCCAGGAGTATTATAGGTAAAACGGATGAGTTAAGGGTGAGTATTGACACGTGGAATTGTGATGTAGTAGCCATCACTGAGACGTGGTTGAGGGAGGGGCAGGATTGGCAGCTCAACATTCCAGGATATAGAATCTTCAGGTGAGACAGTGGAGGGGGTAAAAGAGGAGGAGGCATTGCATTAATAGTTTAGGAGCCAGTTACTGCAGTAAGGAGAGATGATATCTTGGAGGGGGCATCGAATGAAGTTCTGTGGGTAGGGCTTAGCAATAAAAAAGGGGCAGCCACATTGATAGGTGTTTATTATAGACCCCCAGATAGTCAGCGGGAAATTGAGGAGGAAATATGTGCACAATTTGCGGAGGTGTGAAAAACCAATAACAATAGGGTAATTATAATAGGTGATTTCAACTTTCCCAACATTAATTGGGATAGACATACTGTTAAGGGCTTGGATGGAGTGGATTTCTTGAAATGTGTACAGGAGAACCTTTTAGGTCAACATGTAGAGGGTCCAACAAGGGACGGCGCAGGGCTGGACCTAATTCTGGGGAATGAAGCCGGACAGGTGGCTGAGGTGGTGGCGGGCGAGCATTTTAGTGATAGTGACCACAACATAGTACAGTTTAAGCTTATTGTGGACAAAGAAATAGACAAGTTGCAAAAAAATGTTTTGGATTGGGAGAGAGTGGATTTTAGTAAAATAAGGCAGGATCTGGCCAAGGTAGACTGGGAACAGCTACTTGTGGGGAAATCTACAGAGGAGCAGTGGGGGCGTTCAAAAAGGAAATGGGGAGGGTACAGTCTCAACATGTTCCCTCTAGGGTGATAGGAAGGAGTAACAAGCCCAGAGAACCATGGATGACCAGAGATATTCAGGTTACGATGAGAAGGAAAAGAGAGGCTTTTAGCAGGTACAAGGGAAGCAAATCAGCGGAGGCAATAGTGGAGTACAGAAAGTGCAGGGTGGAGCTTAAGAAAGCAATTAGGAGAGCAAAGAGGGGATATGAGAAAGCTCTGGCTGGTAAAAGTAGGGAAAATCCCAAGATATTCTATAAGTATATCAATGGGAAGAGTAGGGCCCATTAGGGAGCAAGGGGGAAATCTATGGGTGGAGCCAGAGGACATCGCCAGAGTGTTGAATGAATAATTTACATCTGTCTTCGCCCAAGAGAATGAGGATGAAGGTATCAAACTCGGGGAGAGAGACTGCGAGGTTCTGAAGCAAATTGATATAGGGAGTTACAAGGTATTGGAGGTGTTGGCAGGCTTAAAAGTGGACAAATCTCCAGGTCTGGATGATTTGTGTTATATGCTGCTGAGGGAGGCAAGGGAGGGGATCGCAGGGGCTCTGACCCAAATTTTTAATTCCTCTCTGGCCACGGGGGAGGTGCCAGAGGACTGGAAAACAGCTAATGTGTTTCTGCTATTTAAGAAGGGTTGATGAGATAATCCAGGGAACTACAGACCAGTGAGTCTCACGTCAGTGGTGGGGAAAGTATTGGAGAAAATTCTGAAGGAGAGAATCTATCTCCACTCGGAGAGACAAGGTTTGATCAGGGAGAGTCAGCATGGCTTTGTCAGAGGGAGGTCATGCCTAACAAATTTGATTGAATTTTTTGAGGAGGTGACCGGGTGTGTAGATGAGGGTAGTGCAGTTGATGTAGTTTATATGGATTTCAGCAAAGCCTTTGACAAGGTCCCACATGGGAAACTTATAAAGAAGGCAAATGCACGTGGGATACTGGGTAATTTGATAAGTTGGATTCAAAATGAGCTTAGTTGTAGGAGACAGAGGGTGATGACAGAAGGATGCTTTAGTGACTGGAAGCCAGTGTCCAGTGACATACCACAGGGATCTGTGCTCAGTCTCCTATTATTTGTCATTTATATAAACAACATATATGACTATGTTGGGGGTAGGATTAGTAAGTTTGCGGATGACACAAAGATTGGCCGGGTGGTTAACAGTGAGGCTGAGTGTCTTGGGCTACAGGAAGATATAGATGGGATAGTCAAATGGGCAGATATGTGGCAGATGGAATTTAACCCTGAAAAATGTGAGGTGATACACTTTGGAAGGAGTAATTTGACAAGGAAGTATTCAATTAATGGCATGGCACTAGGAAGTTCTGAGGAACAAAGGGACCTTGGCGTGTGTGTCCATAGATCTCTGAAGGCAGAGGGGCATGTTAGTGGGGTGGTGAAAAAGGCATATGGGACACTTGCCTTTATCAATCGAGGCATAGATTACAAAAGTAGAGAGGTCATGTTGGAGTACTGTGTGCAGTTCTGGTCGCCACATTACAGGAAGGATGTGATTGCACTGGAGGGGGTGCAGAGGAGATTCACCAGGATGTTGCCTGGGACGAAACATTTAAGTTATGAAGAGAGGTTGGATAGACTTGGGTTGTTTTTGTTGGAGCAGAGAAGACTTGGGGGGGGCGACCTGATCGAGGTGTACAAGATTATGAGGTCCATGGACAGGGTGGATAGGGAGCAACTGTTCCCCTTAGTTGAAGGGTCAGTCACAAGGGGACATAAGTTCAAGGTGAGGGGCAGAAGGTTTAGGGGGGATGCGAGGAAAAACCTTTTTACCCAGAGGGTGGTGATGGTCTGGAATGCACTGCCTGGGAGGGTGGTGGAGGCAGGTTGCCTCACATCCTTTAAAAAGTACCTGGATGAGCACTTGGCACATCTTAACATTCAAGGCTATGGGCCAAGTGCTGGTAAATGGGATTAGGTAGGTAGGTCAGTTGTTTCTCACGTGTTGGTGCAGACTCGATGGGCCTCTTCTGCACTCTATGATTCTATGATTCTGTGATACGTAAGATGCCTGGTGCCCCTTCTATGTGACTCGCTGGGACACCTGAATATGATTTGGCCCAACATATTTCAGGTTGGACATAGTCCCATGAAATTCGATCTTTTTTCTCCAAAAATCTAAAAAATGGGCATGATCAGGTCCAATTTCAACTTAAGACTTCAAAAGCAAGGTTAGAGGGTGAATAATAATTGATCCCCCATTTTAGAGTCATAGATTCTGTCCTTATTTTTGAGACAGTTTGTGTTGATTTTATAGTATTATTTATGGTAAAATAGGAAATACTGAGAAACAGGGCATGCAAATCTGGGGCAATACAACATTACCACTGGCTGAACAGCGTTATTACGGCATAGCAAGTTCACATAGTATTTCTATTATTAATATAGCAATGGGAATTTATAATGCGAAAAGTTCTTAGGAATTATGCACAGATGTAAGTTTTTTAATATATTTAAGATTTTGGGACCTGGTGTTTGTTTCTATTTGACAGTGTCATTCTACTTCCGTCTATCGAAGAGTAATTCTGGATTTTAAGAAATTCATTCACTTAGCTCCCTCTAATTAATACATTACAATAACGGTGACAGACAAAGTGAGGGTGCCAAAATTTGACAGGAAGCAATATGCATATTTTGCAGAAAATGGAGGAGATAACGAAGAAGAGAATTGCTTTGACTGGTTGAAAGGGATTCCTTTGTTAGTTGACAGTTTCTAATGATGCATACTTGCATGAAACTTACTCCATTCTGTTGGCCTTGGTTATGCCATCTCCATGCCAACTCATGCCCTATGCCCACCCATACACCTCATATCCCCATGCTACCTCTCTACCCCCTCATGGTCCACAATCACCTCCATGCCCCCTCATACAACTATACTACCTCTATGCCAACTCATGCCCCACACCCAACCCCCATGTCCGCTCATACCCCTGCCACTTCCAGAACCACCCACCCAGTATCCATGGGCAGATCTCAGGAGCTATATGGAGATAGAACCATAGAACACTACAGCACAGAAAACAGGCCATTCGGTTCTTCTAGTCTGTGCCTAAATATTATTCCGCGAGTCCCATTGACCTGCACCTAGTCCATAACCCTCCAGACCTCTCCCATCCATGTATCTATCTAATTTATTCTTAAAACTTAAGAGTGAGCCCGCATTTACCACGTCAGATGGTAGCTCGTTCCACACTCTCACCACTCTCTGAGTGAAGAAGTTCCCCCTAATGTCCCCCTAAACCTTTCCCCTTTCACCCTAAAGCCATGTCCTCTCGTGTTTATTTCTCCTAATCTAAGTGGAAAGAGCCTACTCGCATTTACTCTGTCTATACCCCTCACAATTTTGTAAACTTCTATCAAATCTCCCCTCATTCTTCTACGCTCCAAGGAATAAAGTCCTAACCTGTTTAATCTTTCCCTGGAACTCAACTCCTTAAGACCCGGCAACATCTTAGTAAATCTTCTCTGCACTCTCTCAATCTTACTGATATCCTTCCTGTAGTTAGGCGACCAGAACTGCACACAATACTCCACAGTTGGCCTCACCAATGTCTTATACAACCTCATCATAACATCCCAACTCCTATACTCAATACTTTGATTTATGAAGGCCAGTATGCCAAAAGCTTTCTTTACAACCTTGTATACCTGTGACGCCACTTTCAGGGAATTATGTATCTGAAATGAAATGAGATGAAAGAGCATGGCAGAGAAAAACAAACTGAAAAGGGTTGGCACTAGCATGGAGCCCTATTTAACTCCAGTAGTGACTGGGATGGGTCAGAAGACTCACCATCTTTTAGGACATGTGCGAGCATGCCATCATGGAACTGTCTAGCAGTGGATAAGTTCAAGTGTTTCAGCAGTATACTCTCTTGAGCTGTCAATATTGATGACAAGATACACGCAATAATTGCCAAAGCAAGTGTATCCTCTGGCAGACTTCAAACATCAATTGGGAACAAAGAGGAGCAAGTCTGTCTCCCAAACTGAAAGTCTGCAGAGCTATAGTCCTGCCCACTCTGCTGTATGCATGTGAGACTTGGATTGTGTACAAGTGCCATGCCAACTTTCGCATGAGCTGAATTCGGAAGCCTCTGAGAATCAGACAGCAAGACAAACTACCAGTCACTGAGATGCTCACTTGAGCTGACATGCCAAGCATCCGCACCATATTGAGACAGTCACATCTGAATTTGGCTGGTCCTGTAGCCAGAATGCCTGACATTCACTAACCAAAGTGAATCTTCTATGGAGACCTTGAGTTTGGGGTGCACTTTCAAGGCAGCCAAAGGAAATGCTGCTAGGACACTCAAGAAAGCTTCACCTAACAGTTTTGATATTGACCTCAAGTCCTGGGGAAAGCTCGCCCACGATCACTGCACCCGGCATAACCAAATGAAAAGCGAAAGTAGGCATATGTCAAAGGCAAATAGAAAATGCAAGGAGAGGAAATCCCGAGCCAGCAGCTTGTCCAAAACTTAATCATCTGTGGTATCCTGTTCTACTTGCAACAGAACCTCCTGGGTGCATCAGTATTAGCAGTCACCTAGGCATGCACCGGAACCCTGCCAAATATGCCAGATGATAGACATGGTCACCTTCACCTTGAAGGATGAACAAGAGATATAAAGTATGAGATCATCTACTTTGGACACCTAAGAAAGTTAGAACAAAGTTTCTTGTAAAAGGTGAAAATCTAGAAACAATGGAGTGCCAGAGGGATTTAGGGGCCCAGGTACAGAAATTGTTTAAAAACTAATGGACAGGTACAAAAATATAATTAAAATGGCTAATTTAATTTTGAACTTTAATGGGGCTGGAATACAAATGGATGGAAATTATGATAAAATATTATAAAGTGCTGTTTAGACCCAATTTAAAGCGCTGTGTTCAGCCCTGGGTACTTCACCTCAGATGGGACATATTGGCCTATTACCAGGTACAGTGCAGATTCACCAAAATGATACCAGGGATAAAAAGATTAAATTATGAGGGGAGGTTGCACAGATTAAGCTTGCAATCCCTTGTGCATATAAGATTAGGGGATGTTTTAACTAATTTGTTTAAGAGAAGTAGATAGGATAGATGGATAAAAATTATTTTCGCTGGTAGGCAAGTCCAGAACAAAGGGACACAGCCTTAAAATTAGAGCTCGGCCTTTTAAAAATTCATTCAAGGGGTATTGGAATCCCTGGCAAGGCCAACATTTATTTCCCATCTCTAATTGCCCTAGATAAATCACCATCTTGTTAGGTAAGGATATTAAGGGTATTGGAAGAAAGGTGGGTAAATGAAGTGAAGATACAGATCAGCCATGATCTAATCAAATGGTGAAACATGGTCGAGGGGCCGAAGGACCTATTCCTGTTCCTATATTTCAGGGACATGAATTATTAACTTTTATAATATTTACCAATTGAGCTAAACCCTATTAATCAAATTGTTGACGAGTATATTGCCAAATCTCAATGATTGGGGCACAATTGTTAATCTTGTTGCTGATGTCACTTATACAACTACGTGGAGAGAACCAGTTAACAATGCAAGCTATGCCAGCTAGAAATAAATAGCTTAGTGTGATTTGAAGGCTCTAATTTAATTCAGGATGAAAGTGATAGTTATAAAGTGCTGAAGTTTTCTTCCCATGGTAAAAATATCATTCAATTACTGACTACTTTCAATTTTCTCCCCACTTGCTGAATAATGGTTTCATGGATGCACCTCTGATATCTTGCCTAAGTAGTCATTCCTCATGTGTGAGCCTAGATGATAACTGTCAGCAGCAGACTATCATAGCTGAGTATAAGAAGACCCTGAAAATAGAAAATCCTGCCTTCACATGATCTTCACACAAAAGCATTTCCAACCTTGGCCACTGGAGACTGATCCAGAGCAGAAATTTACTCCTCCCTAATTCAGGAGTGCTAAGACCAATTGTAATACAGACAGTGCCACTCAGATGGGATCGGAAATTTAGCATAAACGGAGGATAGATTTTGTGACCTTTCTGGCCTGTCCAGCTCAGATACACACTGCTTGCACCAAATAAAGTCTTGACATTGCTTGATTACTGGCTCTTAATTGCTCCCTATTGGTTTTCAGTGAGATCAATATTGCCTCTTTTGTTGATTTCCCCATAGCCTTGAAGCATTCTATTCCTGCAATCCCCTACTGTCCTATGTCCCAGCTTGTGCCCTTAGCTATTCCAGCTCTGGCTTCCTCTCTATTGCCCCTGTCCTCTACATCATTGATGGAAGAGCCTTTAAAGACCCTACAGTCTGGAATTCCTTCCCTAAACACACTCACCTTGTTGCTCCTCTAACCAGCTTTAGAAACCTTCTCATTTTCAACCATATTTTTAGTCATCTCTTCCTCCTGTTTGAAGCACCTTGGGATATTTCCTACATTAAAGGGGTCAAGGTAAATCAATTTATTGTGTGGTGACATTGCATCCAATTCTACAATACAAATACTGTGGATATCACACAAAAGGTGAACCCATCTCATTAATGCATTGTAATCACAAAATAGTCCTAATGATTTTTTCCTTTACCTTTAGGCTATTCTTTGTTTTATACAATAGAGAAGAATGCACCGATTGATGAATGGGCAATGGAGTCAGTGAGTGGTGATAGACTGACCCATCAGATTCTGGATCTCAATTTGGACACAGTGTACTATTTCCGAATTCAAGGACGAAATGCCAAAGGCCTGGGACCCCTGTCTGATCCTATTCTGTTCAAAACACCAAAAGGTTGGATTCCAGCACCAATATTTAAAATATATCATTCTGTGTGCATTAATAGAGTTACAGAGTGTGCTAATAATGTAGCTTTGCATTGAAAAGGATTAATTTGTCGGAAAATTTAATATAATTCTGTCATTCAGAAGGAGATCTTCAGAAAATAATTTCAGGCATCTTCAGAAGGCAGAGTAGAGGAGCTTTGAAGTTCTTTTGACATAGGATTTAGAAAGGAATATTGCTTTATATGTGCAAGGAAGCTGTGATAATTTGCCAATAAATTTTGTTGCTTTCCTTCATGAATGAAGTAAGCTGAGTATTCTAATATTCTTCTATTTACTGTTTATTTAACATACATGGACAAATCTGGTGGTATATGAATTGTAATGAAAAGGCCAGAGCGTGCTTTTGTAGTTTTATTGTGCCGTGTGTGTTCATTCTTGCCTTTAAAGAAATATCTCCTGAATATTTCTTGAAAATCTGCAAACTGGGCCTTTAAAATTCACAAAACTAACTAGATGCATGAATCTAAGGAGCACACTACAATTCCATTCATCCCTTTGGCCAAATAGTTGTGTATGTCTTTTGCCCATTGCTTCTATACATACAGCTAAGTATGGATATCAAAACAAAAAACATCTAAAAATGACAGCCCAGAAGTTACTTTAAGAATTCCGGTGAAGTTAATGGCATTCCATTACTTATGCACAAATCAGATAGCAACTTGAGTGAAGTGCTTATGCGCAGTTAAGTGAAAATCTGAAAGTTGCTATCTTCATCACGCCTGTTTCCCTATTCAAATGTATTAAACAGTATGAAGTTCCTATATTTACATCATAGATACAGGCTAAATTCATGATAAAAAAGTTAGGGCATGTCCATTTCATGCTAGGTACACTTTTTAATGGTCTTAATAATTGCTGACCAATTTCTCTGGCACTGAAAAATAGCTTTTACAAGTGTGGACTCTAATTCCTTCAATTTTTAATTGCCTTTGGAATTTTTTTTAAATTGTAAATTAAATTGTGATTTTCACTTTTTCTTTCTGACCCTTCATATCCTTCTTTCACTTAATCTAATATTTATTTTCCTTTTTATTTCACTTATTGTATCTGATCTGATATCGAATTCAATATTCTAACTTGCAGTTCCAGATTCAGACTCTATGGTGTTCATTATCAATTCTTCAATCTTATGGGTTAAGGAGGCACACCATTGGTTGCTGTATTGACACAGGTCCCAGATCCCGTGTAGACTGTGTCACAATGATTTGATCACACATTTGTCATGCAAAGGCTCAAGGAAACCAAATGACCATGGATAAGTTTAACAAACATCAGGCAGTAAATTCTGGCCCTACAGATACCAGATCTTTTGCCAAATGATAACTAGCATTTTGTGTGTTAGACCTGGAAATCTAGTAGTTTAGATCTGGGGATTTTCCAATATAAAACATTTATTTAGTCATATGTGGAGCCGGGGGCAAACTATTCCTTCTTTAGGACTGGTGGTTCTTTCCAAATTGTTTTTTTCAAAGTGAGATGATAGACAATTATTTGTTCATACTCCTCCCTCGTGTGAGTGGATGCATAGTTTGATTGTGCATGATGGTAATTTTTATATAGCAATTGATTGAAAGCTTATTGTCCATTCATTCCTGGACCAGTATTAAATTTTTATTTATCCTGGCTTAAGCAAGACTCTCCCAGCTAATAGTTCAGTAGTCAAAGAACATGACAGTGTATTGTTATGCATCTTTCTGCTTTGTAAGTCTGTTTTAGATCCTCTGGTATTATTAGTGCTGGAACAGAGGGAATAAGAGTTCCATTTATTATGGGTTTGAGAAGATCAAGGAAAAGCGAAGATTAAGAGCTATTTTATGTAACCTTCCTATTTTAAACTCATATATAAAACTTTTTAAACAGATTTTAAATGTATTTTCCACCACTGCTGAGGAATCTACTGAATTCACATTTAGTGGTGCAGAATAATGAAAGGTTCATAAGCCAAGCAAAACTACTGGGATTGTATTATAAGAGTAAAGAAGCCTTACCACAATTATAGACGACATTGATTAGACCAATAGAAATTGGCACACTGCCTAGAAGTCTCTTGGACTTTACTTCGAGCGGCTCTTACTGCATTCAGAAGCTTCTCACTCGGATCTCTCTTCTAATTAATGAGAGCAGACCGCTTGGCTTCATGTCAGGTTCCCTCACAGTGATGTTAGCCTTGACCCAGTCAGCACATTTCCACTCTTGCTTCCCTTACATTGAGAGTGTGATAATGTAGATGGTGTCTCAAAGTACTGTTTACAGCCTTGCCAGAATAATTAGATGCCCTTCAACACAGGGAATGCTTGGGACATGGACGAAAGGGTCAAAAAGGCAACAGGTCCATCAACAAAGAAAATGCTCCATTGAAAACAAAAGCAAGGGAGGTCATCGCTGACTGCAATAAACTGTTGGAGAGATAGGTGTAACACTACCTTGAGTTTTAGTCTGGAGGGAACATGGTCACCATGGAAGCTCTAAACAACATGGAAAACCTGTCTGTGATGGCAGAGCTGGATATCAAACCCACAGTAGAGGAGCTTAGCGAAACTATTGACTCTCTTGCCATGGGCAAAGCTCCAAGTGATGTTGCACAGGAAACTGGCTCTCCTGCAGCATCTGCAGAAACTTCTCTGTCTCTGGGAGGGGCCCATGCCTCAGGATATGCATGATGCAAAAGTTGTGACCCTGTACAAGAACAAAGAAACCCAAAGCGATTGTAACAATTATTGAGGCATCTCACCGCTGAACATTGTGGGAAAACTTTTTGCCTGTGTTGCCCTTGTCAGACTCCAGACCCTGGCTAAACACATCTATTCTGAATTCCAGTGTAGTTTCAGAACTGGAAGATTTACAATTGACATGATCTTTTCAGTCCAGCAGCTGCAAGTGAAATACTGTGAACAAAGGAGACCACTATATATTGCCTTCATTGATCTCACTAAGCCATTTGACCATTTGAGCAGAGGTGGTTTATTTAAGCTGCTGGAGAAAATTGGTTGCCCTCCAAAGCTGCTCAATGTGATCTCCCCTTTCCATGACAACATTAGAGATAAGGTCAGCTATGACAAAGTAATATAGGAACCCTTTGAGATCAGCAGTGGGGTCAAACAGGGTTGTGTTCTGACAGTGACACTCTTTGGAATCTTCTTCTCTTTGCTGCTGTCATAGCCTTCAGTTCATCTACAGAGAACATCTACTTACATACCAGAACTGACAAAAAGCTGTTCATAGCTGTTCATCTTTGCCCAAGACAAAGGTGTGCCAAGTCTTCATCAGGGAGTTTCTCTGTGCTGACCATGCCACACTAGCATTCCATACTGTCTCAAAGGAACATAGGACTTAGGCATAGGCCATTCAACCCTTTGAGCCTGTCCCACCATTCTATAAGATCATGGCTGATCTTATTGTGGTAACAACTCCACCTTCCTGTCTTTCCTGCCATAGCCCTTGAATCTCTTGTCTATCAAAAATCTATTGTACTCAGTCTTGAATAAATTCAATGACCCAGCCTCCACTGCTTTCTGGGGAAGAGAATGCCACAGACTAATGACCCTCTGAGAGAAAAAATGTTTTCTCATCGCCATCTTAAAAGGGAGACCTTTTATTTTTTAAACTGTGTTCCCTAGCTTGGTTTGACCATCAGCATCAGGAAGCCAGATATCATGGTCCAGGAAGTTTCCATATTGCCATCTAACATCATTAACAATATGATGCTGGAGGTTGTTGATAGCTCCACATATCTAGGCTCCCCAATCACCAGCAATCTGTTATGTGGTGCTGAAATCAACACATGCATTGCAAAAACGGCAGCTGTTATATCCAAGCGGAGTAACAGAGTGTGGAACAACAGTAACCTGACCGAGAACACCAAACTGCAAGTCCACTAAGCCTACATCCTCAGTGCACTCCTCTCCAGTGGTGAGACCTGGGCAACATATGCCAGGCAGGAGAAAAGGCTGAACAGTTTCCATCTTCACTGTCTCAGGTGTATCCTCGGCATCTCTTGGCAGGGCAAGGTCATCAACTCAGAGGTTCTGGAGCATGCAGCATTCACTCATTACTAAGCCAACAATATCTGCACTTGAATAAAAGCAAAGTACCACAGGTGCTGGAAATCTGAAATAAATACAAAGTGCTGGAAAATCTCAGCAGGCCTGGCAGCAACTGTGGAGGGAGAAACAGAGTTAAATTTTCGAGTACAGTATGAGGAAGAAGAGTCATATTGGATTTGAAACTTTAACTCAGCTTCTCTCTCCACAAATGCTGCCAGACCTGCTGAGTTTTTATTTCAGTTATCTGCACTGGCACGACTTCGTTCATTGGATGGATGATGGCTGTATATTCAAAGACCCTCTGAACAGTGAGCGGGCTAATGGGTCACGACCTCCTGGACATCTGTACCTCTGCTAGAAGGAAGCCACGCAAGATATGAAGATGGCAGACATTGACACTGACACGTGAGATACAGCCGCTGACAGCCATGACCTCTGAAGGCTTACTGTTGGGAAGGGCATTGGAAGAGGTGAGCAGAAATGAAAAGGTCAGTTGGCTAGGAAGAGGGCCCAGAGAAACAGAGGCCAGTGAATCCTGCACCTTCTCAGCCCACTGCCTTCCTCTGTAGCAAAGACTGCCATGAGTGGGGGTCCTGAGCTACACCAGACGATGCTTAAGACACAGTTGACTGAATGCAGAGCAAACTATTGTTTTACAAGATGGAAGGCTGCCATTGTTTGTTGGTGAGGCCACATTTCCGAGTACTGTGTATAGTTTTGGTCTTCTTACCTAAGGAAGGATATTCTTGCCTGAGGGGTAGGGCAATGAAGATTCACTCATCCCTAGGATGAGGGGATTATCCCGTGAGGAGAGATTGAATAAACTAGGCCTATATTCCCTGGAGTTTAGGAGAGTGAGAGATGATCTAATTGAAAAATTCTTAAGGAGCTCGACAGGTAGGTGCTGAGAAAATATTTCCCCTGCTTGGGGAATCTAGAACATGAATAAAGGTTTGGTCATTTAAGACTGAGATAGGAGAAATTTATTCGCTCAAAGAGTTGTGAATCTTTGGAATTCTGCTTCAAAGAGTTTGGATGCTCAGTCATTGAGTATATTCAAGACATAGGTCAATGGATTTTTGGGTACAAAGGGAATTAAGGGATGTGGGGACAGTGCGAGAAGGTGGAGTTGAGGTAGAAGATCAGCCATGATCTTGTTGAATGGTGGAGCAGGCTGAAACTTCCAAAGGTCGTCCACTTGCTGCTATTTCCCTGAGAGTTTTCCAATGGGAGACCTATGGCAACTCAGAAAAAAATGAAGTAAAGAGATAAGGACAACATTTAGCTGGAGTGTTTCTACTGATCTTCTACTAAAATAACAGAAGATGAGGAAAATTTCCCTGCTTATCTACTTTGCATTCTGGAGGCTTGTCTGTAACCTAGGAGAATCCTTGCATTCACTAATTTATGTGAAAGAAGTATAAAGTGGGATCCTTCATTTACTGATGCCAACATCTTTGTTAACATTAGTAAATGGATCAATTTTCAACCCATTAATTATTTCTTTAAGCCCACAGGGAGTTTCTAAATATCTCAACATGACAACTTGTAGATTTTACAAAATACCAAGGGAGCTGGCAGATATGCATTTTTTTAAAAAAAAGTTATAAAATCAAAACTGGTTGGCTGAGTTGGTGGTCTGTCATTTAACCTCTGGGACCTGAGTTTAAATCTGATTTGACTAGTGGCATGAAATTCTCATTTCTTTAATGGCTGTAAGTGTCCTAAATGAAGTTAGTTTGGTAAAGGCAAAATACTGTGGATGCTGGAAATCTGAAACAAAAACAAAAAATGCTGGAAAAACTCAGCAGGTCTGGCAGCATCTGTGGAGAGAGAAACAGAGTTAACGTTCTGTACAGACTCGAAACGTTAACTCTGTCTTTCTCTCCACAGACGCTGTCAGACCTCCTGAGCTTTTCCAGCATTTTTTGTTGTTGTTGAAGTTAGTTTGGCATTGTCTCAAATCAATTTGTAGAAAGTTTTGGATGACAGCAGTGAGGTGCCCATGATTTACCACTATCATTAAATTGCTCAAAAACTTCATTAGCATGTCGAAATGGACATGTTAAGATTGATTCAGTTTAGGGTGTGTACCTGTGATTGGAGCATTACTCTGAACCAAATCTGTGACTGTGTGGCTACAAAATATGGAAGAATTTTCACTTGCTAACGCAAACGTTTCTTTCCTCTGAAAAAAAAACATAGGGCAGAATTTTCCGCTGGGCGGGCGGGCGTGCGCCTGACCCACTCGAGCATGAAATGACGCGCGTTGATGTCGGCCGGGCATGCCGATTTCAATGCGCGCTCTGGTGATAATTCGCTAGGCAGGTCCCCGAGGGAGACGGAGGTGCGCCCGCCATTAATCAAGAGGCCGGTTAAGGCCCTTGACACACCCAACTGACTCCGAGTTTATGTAGCCCGTGTGAATTTTCGGCTGTCGCATGGGCAGGCCACAATTGGCAAAAACCCATCCACAGGTGGGCTAAGAAGGGTCAGCAGCATTGTCAGTATGAGTTGTGAGGAGTTTTGGAGACTGTGTGCTGCTGGTTAATTTTGGGAACTGGACAGCTTCATCTCGCTTCAGGGCTGCATTCTGAGCATTTCTAGGCTTCATTTCAGGACTCATTGTTGTCTTCCAGGCCCCCAGAGGATTCAGACTATGTAGGCCCTTCCAAGTATCAGACTGCCTTCCATAACCCTGGTACTGGGGATTGTGGTCTCTAATCTTGGCACCTCCCCTGAGGAGGAAGAGAGGGGCAGAAGGGAGAGGAGGCCAGGTGTCCCAGTGCAGCTTCTAGGGGAGCCTCCTGTGGGAGGAGAGGTGCAGGCACAAAGTGGGGGGGCGCAGGGCCAGCAGGCAGTCCAGGTGGAAGGGACCACGGAAGATGGCACTATCCCACTGCCAGGGTTTACAGGCGGTGATGCAGCTACCTCAATATGTCTGAGGTGCAATGCCGAAGGAGGCTCCGTCTCTCAAGGGAGGCAGTGACCTCCATTTGTCAGATGATTGGCCCTGAGATCAGCTCCAACTGTGTGGGTGGACACCCCATGCCAGTGGCGCTGAAGGTCATGGTGGCCCTAACTGCTATGCCTCCAGCTCTTTCCAGGGCTCAATGGGGGATCTTTGTGGAGTTTCCCAATTAGCTATTCATAATTGCGTCAAACTGATGACAGAAGCTCTACTCAGGCGGGTATTGACTTTCATTCATTACTGTATGGACGAGGCCAACCAGGCTGAGCGAGCCAGAGGCTTTGCAGCAATTGCTGGGTTCCCCCGTGTCCAGGGTGCCATCGACTGCACACATGTGGCCAGCAAGGCGCCAGCAGGTGAGCCTGGTGCCTTCGTCAACAGGAAGGGCTTCCACTCCATGAACGTGTAGATAATGTGTGATCACAAGATGCAGATTCTGCAAGTCTGTGCAAGATACCCAGGCAGCTCCCATGATGCTTACATCCTGAGACACTCACAGGACCTGAGGCTCTTCAGTGCTCCAGCCCGATGGGATGGATGGCTGCTGGGTGACAAGGGCTATCCCCTGAAAAGGTGGCTTATGATGCCTCTCTGCCACCTAAGAACAGAGGCCAAGCAGCGGTACAATAGGAGCCATACCTCCACAAGGGCGGTGGTAGAGAGAGCCATAGGTCTTCTAAAGATGCGCTTCCAATGCCTGGACTGTTCAGGGGGCACACCGTAGTACCCACAGAGTGGGTGTCACTGGTAGTGGTTGCATGCTGCTCTCTGCACAATCTGGCACTGGCAAGGGGGACCCAGTGGAGGAAGAGGATCTTGACTCAGCTGCACAGGGCACAGATGATGAGACCAGTAGTGAGTCCTCGGACGAGCACAGTGAGGAGAATGCTGAGGGCATGGACGCTGACCTGGGTAACCTCCAGGGAGGCAGGGACACCCGGAACACTTTGATCCAATGCTCCTTCAGCTAGCCTACCAAATGAAGACCACCACATGCCAGGGCTGCAGGTTCCACACTTGATCCCTGACAGGACCAGTTCCTTGGCCACCAACATACACACTGTGCCTTTGCAATAAAGTTTCAGGAGACACACGTTCATCATTACATAATGGCCTTCCCTGCAGCTACAGAACAAATGAATCATACAGAGGTCAATAGCACAAAATTAAAATCTCATTTAATTGTGAATGTGAAACATTGCTGAAATGAACATTAACCGGTGTTTTTAATCACACCATTAAAAAAGTTAAAGCAAAATGGGGGAACAAAATATCACCCGTGATGAGGCCGTCTTGTGTTTAAGGTGCTTTACATTTACGTTTACGGGTGCTACGTCTAGGTGCTCCCCCCTCGCTGGCACCGGCATTGGAGACAGCCTGCTCACTCTGCTGTCTTGTTGGCCTTGATGACTTTGGCGGTCGTCCTCTGGCCCGTGGAGTCTGTGAAGCCGCAGCCTCTTCAGATGCAATGGTCACTGGCTGAGGGGCTGCCATTATCCAGAGCGTCCTGAGAGGAGCCCGCAGAGATGACAGGCAGCTTGTGCACCAACATCAGGTCGCATTGGACCTCCCTGCTCACCATTGATGGACGGGCACTAGCTGGGATACTGGGTGCCCAATTCATCTCCAACACTGACTCTGACCAGCTGAGGTCAATGCCGGTGTGAGGGCTTGCAAGTCCGAGCGCATCCCCAGGAAGCTCTGATTGAGTTCCTGGAGCAGCCTCTCCATTAGACTCACCACTCTCTCCATGGAGGAGGCATTGCACTCGGCCATGAGGGTCAACGCAGTGGTCATGCTCCGCTGGGACTCCTCCCAGACGGACACCATGGCATGCATGTACCCTCATATATCTCCACCAGATCCTCCCGCACATCCTGCTGGACTTCCAGCAGCTGCTACCTCAGGGACAACTCCAGAGGCCCATCACCAGCCATCAACTGAACATCGTCCTGGTCTCCAACAGTCCTCCAGCACCCTGGGCACTCTCTGCCTCCACCTGCACCTCAAGCGAGTGTGAAGTGCCCTCACCAATGTGCATAAGATACTAGGCGGCAATCATAGGCCCACCGAGTTGCTGGTATCTGCGCTGGCGCCTGCTTGACAGAGAGGGTGTGACGCAGGTGCATGCTCAGCATGGTGGTCCTCCGGGGTCAGGGGTGAGCCTTCAGGCTTCTCTTAGCGACCGTCTGCTGGTGAGACTAAAAGGGACAAGAAGGACATGTCTATAGTTTAAGTCTTGACACTGTCACTGTGCATGCCAGGCACCCTGGTGAGACAACAGATATCTGCATTATGGTGCCCTCGTTTTTCCATCATCATTGGTGACTCCAGGTTCAAGGCTCACATCAATACAGAGACTACACTAGAATGGTTGCAGTAGCCGACATTCTCACCTCATTGCACTGCACTCTTACCTTCGTCCGGTACCCCAACCTCACTGCGGCCGGTTGACCGAGTGCATGGTGCCTCTCCAGCTCCAGGGCCTCCTGACCGTAGCATGTCAGGATGGGGGGTGTGGGGGTCCCCTGCCAGTTCATGACTTCTCAATATTGTTATGGGATGTCTTCTCCTTGAAGGATAGAGGAGCATCGATTAGTCCACTTTCTACCTGCAGCGCCATTGCAGCCTGGCCAACCCCATCTGAGGAACACCTCGCAGGGCTCAGCCGATTCATGAGCTGTAAGGCACTCTGTCCAAGCAGCCAGGGCTCACCCTCTTGGCCAGCTCCAGCGTCATTGACAGTTGCTACTCACACTCTAACAACCCTCAGGTCCACGGGGGGGTTGCCAGCCCTTAACTGTTCTGCACACCGACCTATGCGAACACGGTACTCATCCTTCCCGATCGCAGCAGATCGTTGAAGCGCTTCCAGCACTGTACCCATGTGTGCCTCACCATATTGTGGCTGCTCACCCCAGATACCTCCTCCTCTCGTCTCTGAGGACAAAGGTTTCCCTCCTGGCTGCCACCTCCTCCAGGAGGGCATCGGAGAAATGTGGGGCCAACAGCCCCACTGACCTGCCCTCCTGCCTACCGTGTCCAACTGCACTGGAATCCGTCGAGTCCTTCCATGGCAGCCTTCCAGGGGCTGCCTGGGCCGCTATTGAATCGGCCACCAGGTTGCCATTGGACCCGGCGGATATCATGCGCCCAGCCCCGTCCGCCCCTTCTCGGAGCTTCCCCAGCCGCCTTTCATGCTGGGCGGGCCTTAATTGGCCCACCAATGTGAAATTACGGTGCTGTGCCTATCGCGGGCGGCGGTCAGCTTCCCGACCGCCTCTGCCAAGCGCACCCGGCAAGGGCAACATTCTGTCCCTAAAATATATTTTGGAAATGTTCTTCTCGATTTGTCTCAATTTCCAAATTGGATGGTGCAAATGGCCTGATTACTGGTGCTGGTGTTACTTTATGGTGAATTTCTAATTTCCAGTCCAGAAACACTTGGACGTGAATTAACACTGTCTGATTTGATGAGAAAGGTATAACATTGGTAATTCTCTCTTCTCCTTGCCTTTTGTTTTGAGTTTTTCCTTCACTACTGTCTCCTACTTTTTTATTATTTGGGAGGATCGTCAGAGGCATTAAAGCTGCTCTGCACTTGGTAGAGTGAATGGGAAGTGAAGAGCTTTGCTCCTGCAAATTTTTCCCACAACTGAGAACTGGTAAAGCTCACTCAGTGGGGACAGTTGAACTTGATCTGTTATAACTGAGATATGAATGTACAATCTTTTGATTTAAGAGTTCAATACTTTGTCCCTAAACTTCCCAAGTCATGAAAACGCCTTCCCCACATAATTCGCAGACAAACTAACATTTGAAATCCTATTTCATAGACTCATTGGCAGAAACACGCCACACAGGGTATGTTGTAGGAAGTTTGTAGTAAGCATCAGCTGGAATCTAAGGCATAAGTTTTGAACATGTCTTTGTTTGATTCAGGTATTTACAATCCAGAAGCAAACTTTGCCAGTTTGGGATACAGGAAAGTAAATGTTGGGAAGATCCCAGCACTTCAAGGGTGGTTATACTCTGCCATAAAGATCCTTAACCACAGGCATCAACATTGTTAATAAAACATTGATTGAATAGTTAGTATTTATCACTAGGATTGGACATAAAAGCAGTGATGTGGTAATCAGTAATAATGACAAAATCAACAAGTATAAAATTACCTTGTGCATTGTCATGAAGGAATTACGTAGAATTTTACAACTCAGAAACAGCTCAATCGATTCAGTAGGTCTATGCCATTGTTTATACACAACACAAGCCTCCTTCTGCTTTACTTCATCTCACACTATCAACATATCCTTTTATCCCTTATTACATCTTGTACTTGGTTAACTCTGCTTAAATGTGTCACCTTCCACTTAAATGCAGATTGTGCAGAATGTGTTGGGTTTAACTTGGAATTTTTTATCATAAAAGTATTTATTTTACAGGTTCACTTTTTAACCTCAATTAAGTTGTTCTATTAAAAAAAAGGTCTCGCAATATAAAATCACTTAAAGTCCCAGCGACTTCTATGAAGTCTGTCGAGTGAGTTACGTGATAAATATTTTCTGTGACTTTCTGGTTTTTTTTTTGTATCTGTTTGAAATGTAAATGTAAAAATGCTTCTCCTTTATTTCAGTTAGTCAATGCGACCAACTTGTGTTACACCTGTTTTTCAAAACTTATAGTCGGTTCCACATACAAGTCTCTCCTTGAAGCTATCAGAATCTAATAGTATTGTCTTTTCTTACAGTTGAACATCCTGACAAAATGGCTAATGACCAAGGTACAGTAGTCCCAGTCTGTCAACTTTTCAGATTGAATCAGAATTGTGCAATATGAACGATGTTGGGTGATATTTTATAATACAGTGCTCCTTCAGGGTCATATGCAGAAAAGAATTGCTGCTCCCGTGGTAATTAATCTCATTAATGAAGTGCCACTGAGCTGAATCTTGTGCTTAATGAGTAAGAAGTAGACTTCTTCAGCAGAGAATTGTTTTGCCTTTCTAGTCAGACAGATCAAGTGAATTGATTTAAGTTCAGTCCTCTTACATGAGATTCAGGCTTCTATGAATAATCCTTTAATTACTCAGTGCATTAATTCAACAAATGAAGGCACCAAGTTTGGCTCTTGTGAATCCTACATTATGGCAGAGATAAGAAAGGCTCTACCAATCAGCAACTGAAAAGCAGAAGGCAAGCAATAACACTCCTCACATTTCTTATAAGCATTTTCAGCTGCCATCTTGGTTTTATAGTATATGAAAGATATGTTAACAACAATGTCCCATCTACCCCTGTTTCCATTAGTAACATCAGTGCACTTCAAGTGAAATGGCCAAACCAGGGTTTGAGGAATTTTAAATGTGAGTTACACAAAAAACATATTTTTAAAATTAGGTTACTCACAGCTGAAGGGTTCTGTGCTCTTATTAAAATACTTTATTTATAGGTGATAAATCAATTTTCAGCTGTATTAATAAACTGCACCTGGTTACCACTCCAAAATAGATCAAAGAAAAGAAAGGTATATTCTGTTATTCTGCCTGATTGTACTCATTCATTGAAGATTTTTGTTGGTGATTATGCGAAATGAATTTTATGAAACGGCGCAATTTTTAATGTGCTTTCACAATTGTGCCCAAAGCAGAAACTCATAGTGCTAAAATAATACTTCAACACCCCTCTGCCTACTCCCTACCTTGGGCATGGGGTCTGCTTATATGGAGGCTTAACTGTCAAGCAGACTGCAGTTTTCTAAATGCATCAGCCTTGATCTGAGCAAGAACCACAATCGGAACACATCGGCCTCACTCTGTTTCTCAAATTCTGGTGAATTCCAATTGAAGGAATGTAACCTCTGAAACTGTGAGGGGGGTAGGTGGGTGGGTAATGCTAACAAATAAGAAATGATGCTATGTTTTGTCTTTGGAAGGTATTGTTATGAATCAGAATAATTTGGTAAATGCACCACAAACAACATATTTTTGCAAGATGCACATATAGCATCAGCATTTTTTTTTATGACTGGGAAAAGATTTTGCTACTTGCAGAGGATGATGTGATTTTCCCTTTGTCAGCAGCATCCCTTGCCCTATTTAGATTCAACAAAATGTCAAAGATGCCAGTAGAGTAATTGACTGAAAGGATATTTGTCAGAGACAAACAGAGTGGGAGATATATAAGAAGGAAAGTAAACAGAGGAAAGGAGAGTC
The DNA here is from genome assembly GCF_964194155.1 of Cetorhinus maximus. NCBI lineage: Eukaryota > Metazoa > Chordata > Chondrichthyes > Lamniformes > Cetorhinidae > Cetorhinus > Cetorhinus maximus. Next base: position 208,714,008 of record NC_135879.1, on the reverse strand, counting down.
TTACAGACAGATAATAGAATCATGGAAAGTGTAGCACAGCTGGTTGGTCATTAGGTCCAGTGCATCTGTGCAAATGATAGTTTTTCAACTGGAGTTATGTATGTGAATCCCACTTCTCTGCTCTTTGTTTTACCATCTCCTTGGGATTTTACCATTTTCCTTGGGAGAGAAGGATTGTGAGATAAAGTGTTGGTGGCAAATGGAGTGTTGCAGGGACAGTAAGAAAAAGGGTGCATGAGGTGCAGGGAGCGAAACAGGCAAAAGTAGTAATGGCAGAGACTATGGCAAATAGAATTTGTGCGAGGAGATCTATTTTTTAAATTTCTTGGCTGTAAGCATTGTCATGAGAAATTAAATGAATGTTAAAAACAATTTACATTCCCGAGCAAAGGAACCAAAGCATGATGGTAATATTGCAATTACTGGATTAGTAATCCAGAGACCTGGGCATTCGCTGGAGATATGAATCAAATCCCACTCTGGCAGTTGGTGGAATATGAATTCGAGACTATGAGTAAATCTGGACTAAAAAGCCAGTCTCAGTAATCGTGACCATGAAATAACTGGATTGTCAAAGAAATCCATCTGATTCACTAATGTCCTTCATGGAAGGAAATCTGGTGTTCTGACCCATCTGGCCTACATATAACTCCAGACCCACAATACTGTTAACTGCCCTCTGAAGTGGCCTGGCAAGCCACTCAGTTGTATCAAACTGCTACAGAAAAGTTGAATAAAAATAAAACTGGACAGGCCACTCTACATCAACCTAGGCACCGGAAACAACAAAGGCACACCTTACCCTGTCAATCCTGTAAAGTCCTTCTCAAAACACCTGGGGCTTGTGCGAAAGTTAGGAGAGCTGTCTTACAAACTAGTCGAGCAACAGCCTGACATTGTCAGACTCATCGCATCATACCTTACAACTAATGCTGCAGACACCACCATCCCTCGGGATATATTGTTCCACAGGCAGGACAGATCCACTAGATGTGGCAGCGCAGTGCCACAGTCAGGATGCAGTCAGGAGGGAGTGGCCCTGGGAGTACAAAACATTGACTCCAGACCTCATGAAGTCTCAGGTTATCAGGTCAAACATGGGCAAGGAATCCTCCTACTGATTACCACCCACTGTGTTCCCTCAGCTACTGAATCAATGCTCTTCCAGTGTTGAACACCACTTGGAAGAAACACTGAGGGTAGTAAGGGCACAGAATCAACTCTGGGTGGGGGACTTATCCACCACCAAGGGTGGAATTTTACAACCCCGGGGGCAGGGCTGTAAAATGCTGCAAGCCGCTCAAAAGCCCATTGACTTCAGCAGGACCAGAAAATCCTTCCGGTGGGAGAGGCCGTAAAATTCCACCCCAAGAGTGGATTGGTAGCACCGTTACTGACCAAACTGGCTGAGTCCTGAAGGAAGTATTTGTCCGACTAGGCCTACAGCAAGTAGTGAGATAACCAACAAGAGGGAAAAACCTACTTGATCTCGTCCTTACCAATCTACCTGTGCAGATACAGCTGTCCATGTTATCATTGATAGAAGTAACCACCACACAGACCTTGTGGAGATGGCGTCCCGTCTTCACACTGAAGGCACCACGGCAGGTGTGGAATTTGAATCCAAAAAAAATCTGGAATTAAAAAAAGTCTGATGATCACCATTGTTGATTGTTGTAAAAACCCATCTGGTTCACTAGTGTCCTTTAGGGAAGGAGATCTGCTGTCCTTACCTGGCCTGGCCTACAGACTCCAGACCCACAGCAATATGGTTGACCCTTAACTGCCCTCTGAACAAGGGGAATTAGGGACGGGCAATAATGTTGGCCTAGCCAGCGACGCCCACACTCTTTGAATGAATAAAAAAAGACACACAAGAAGTCATCATCTAGGACAAAGAAGCCTGCTTCATCGGCACCCCATCCACCATCTAGAATACTTCTCCCTCCACCACTGGTGCACAGTGGCAACAATGTATACCATATGTAAGCCTCCTTTGACAGCACCTTCCAAACCCGCAACCTCTACCACTTAGAAGGACAAGGGCAGGCAACACAGGGGAAAACCACCACCTGCAAGTTCCCTATAAGCCACTCACCATCCTGACTTGGAATTTTATTGCTGTTCCTTCACTGCCACTGGATCAAAATCCTGGAACTCCCTCCCTAACAGCATTGTGGGTGTACCTACACCACATGGACTGCAGCGGTTCAAAAAGACGACTCACCTCCACCTGCTCAAAGCCAATTAGGGATGTGCACCAAAAGCAGGCCTTGCCAGAAATGCTCATGTCCTATAAATGAATAATAAAAAAAAACGCTTGATCTCCCATGTGCAGGAAATCCCAGGTGTGTGCAGAAAGAGAACCTAAAAAATCTTAGAAGAGGACCTAGGTAATGTGGGATATGTATCATCATGCAGTTGGCTAAGGTCAAGCACTTGTAGTGTACACAATAGAATAACAAGGCATTCTCGGCTGAGCTTAGGAGGAGGGCCAAGCATTGCTGGACATGCTGGACATTTTTGTCAACAAGTGCTGACGCAACTATATAATTTGACTATCAGCGTGCAATTCTGACGTTTGTCATTTAGATTCAAAGCTCACCCTGATGGCATGAAAGTGCTGACTGTAAAGGTTCTCCCATGAAATAAGTTTGGGCATCTCAAGTCAGTTCCTTGCAGTCACAGTATAAAATAGCTCCCCCTAATTTGGAAATAATTGGCATGAAATTGGGATCTAACTCAAGCAGAAAGGTGGCTAGAGTGGAATTCTGAAAAATCATCACAGGTTGATCATGCTTTCGAGGCATTATGCAAAGTTAGATCATAAACTCACTTCTAAAGGATGTGATTACAATTTCAGGTGCAGAGTGAAATCCTCCTCAGTATTGCGACATTCGCATATCTGATTATGGCATAAATAAACTGAGGGTCACGAATGGAAAATGTTTACTCCTCATTAGTACGACTCCTCACCTCCAGCATCACACAATTCACATTTTTTGTAAATAATTTCTGGGTGTTCTAATCCAATTTTGGAGACCAGTAAACCTGAAGTGAGAGAGGAGAGAAAAAAACCTTGATAAATATTTTTCAAACACCGACATGATCCTAAAAGCAAAAAAATGACTGACGCAGAGATAAATATGGGGCGGAATTTTCTGTGCCCATTGGCGGGCATTGTGGCAGCCATGAGCAGACAATATGGCGGGAAGGCCAAAAATCGGTTTCACAATGTCGTGAAACCAGTTTGCAACTGTCCGCTCCGCCTGTCAATGACAGGCCACGTTTCCCACCACCACAAGCCGGGAACTTCATTGTAATACATCTGAATATCATTATAAGTCTAGCTTGCCAGAATCATCGCCCCCAAGTCAAATTTACCGCCCAAGTTGGCGGGAAAACATGCCAGTGCAGAACACGTCTTGACAAGTGTGACATGCCGAAATTGGGACTTATCGTTAGGGCCTTGCTCACATCGCAGACATCTGAGGACCAGAAGATGCTGGAGCCCCACAGCTACTGGACCCTGGAGGAATGCGCATCGCATGCTGGGCGGATTCTCATGGATACGGCTCCACCGTGAGGAGCTCACGGAAAGTGGAAGGTCACCATTGAGGGCTTGCTTCGGGACATCAGTGTCTTGGCCATGGTCTGCAATGGATGACTGTCAAGGGGATGGAGAGGAAGGTCCAGCTGTGAGTGGGTGAGGAAGGTGTACCGGGGGTGGGGGTGGGAGCAGAAGGTCTAGATATGACTGGGAGCAGAAGGTGTGTCGGGAGAGGGGTGTGAGTTTGGGGGTTGGTGGAATGATGGTGTCGGTGGGGTGAGGTTCGGAGAGTGGAAACGATGGTGTCGGGGTTGAGGTTAGGAGGAAGGGAGGGTAGTACGGGGCAAGGAGGGTGTAACGTGGGAGAATACGGCGATTGGAGATGTAGGTGTAAAGGGGGGAAGAAGGTGCAAGGGAAAGAGTTCAGAGGGGGAAGGACTTTAGGGGAAGGAAGGAGTTCTGAAGGGGAAGGAGTCTGGGGGAGGAAGGAGTCCAGAGAAGGGAAGGAGTCTGGGGGAGGAAGGAGTAAGGGTGGAGGTAGGAGTATGGAGGGAAAGGAGTAAGAGTGGAGGAAGGAGTAGGGAGGGAAAGGAGTAAGAGCGGAGGAAGGAGTAGGGAGGGGGAAAGGAGTAAGGGGCTGTAAGATGTAAGAGTGGAGCGAAACCATGGGTGGGAAGAGGACGTGAGCTCCAGAGGATATGAGCCTGATGGAGATGTGAGGGTGTGTGTGAGAGTTAGTGGTGTTGTCCCTTGAGGTGTGAGATCCCTGTGGATGTGTGATGGGTTTGTGAGTGTGTGAGTTGTGAGTGATGAGAAGAGTGAGTTACCTTGGTGGAACGGATGAGACCATTCTCATGTTCTCTTTTGCAAGGTGTTGGCGCTGACCACTGTTGCCACCGCTTCCCATGCTGGATTGGTGACCTTGCTTGCTGGTCTTCGCCCAGAGCAGGGGTAGAGGACTTTATTGAGGGCCTCCACTGCGTCCAGGAATGCATCACTGAATCTGGGGGCTACAGTCTTCTTGCCTTTCGGGCCCATGTCTTCTGTGCAGCAGTGCTGGGCTGGAAGCACTGGGAGACGGGTGTGCGGCTGCACTTTAAATATGGCGCCCAGCATGAGGAAGCAGCGAGATGACGGCATGGCAGACAAATCGGAGGTCGCCTGCCAGTGAAATGGTGTGTTTCCCGGAAATACACGATTAATGAGGTGGGATTGGGATGATATGTCGTGAAAAGCTGCCATTGCATTGTGTGTAAAGCGTTCTTTTTCCTGCTGGCTACTGCACTTAGTGCAAATCTGGGATGATTCCACCCGTGGACTTTATTATTCAAGTCCCTTCATCCTCATGGAGTTTTGAATTTTTATGCCAGGGAAAAATGTTTTTCACACAGTGAAAAGGTTAAATTCAGGAATATGCTGTCTGAGCGTGTGCTGGAGACTGGTTCAATCGATGCATTTAAAGGAGAATTAGACTGTTATCTGAAATGAAAGAATGTGAAGGGTTATGGGGAGAAAGTGGGAGAATGGCACTAAGCTAATTGCTCATTCAGAGAGCCAGTACAGACACGATAGGCTGAATGGCCTCCTTCTGTGCTGTAACATTTCTGTGATTCTTTGAACGTAAAACACAATTTCTCATTGGCAAAATTGGACCATAACTTGATGTGATTATAATAAAATCGTGAAGGAATATTGAAATATAAAACATAAAAGCAAGACTATTTTTATTAACAATATATATTGCATCCTGTCAGATCTTCCCAGTGGCAAGTTGAATTTTCACTCCAAATTACTTCATCATTCCTTTGTACCTTGTTACCTGTTTATGTTTTTGCATTGTTGCTTTGTGAGGCATAAACTGCTGTAAATATGTATGTGTCTTTAAGAAATTCCTCACAAAGGATCCTTGTATACTAATGCTAATTTGGAATATTGGCAAGTCAAGGAGAAATGATTGGCTAAACCTCTGAGTTAGCACCATTCTTTCAATTTGAGATGAGAGAATGTGGAGTCAAGAATTACGGCTGTATATAAATATTCTACAATTTTTTTGTATTCATATGTGGGATATGAGCATCGTTGACAAGGCTAACTTTTGTTCTCCATCCCTAATTGCCCTTGGGAAGGTGGCAGCGAGCCACCTTCTTGAACCACTGCAGTCCATGTGGTGTAGGTACACCCACAGTGCTGTTAAGAAAGGAGTTCCAGGATTTTTGTCCAGTGACAGTGAAGGAATGGCTATGTGGTTCCAAGCCAAGATAGCTTGTGACTCAGAGGGGAAATTGCAAGTGGTGGTGTTCCCATGCATCTGCTGTCGTTGTCCTTCGAGATGGTAGAGGCCGCTGGTTTGGAAGATGTTGTCATAGGAGGTTTGGTGAGTTGCTGTAGTGCATCTTGTAGATGGTACACACTGCTGTCACTGTGCGTTGGTGGTGGAGGGAGTGAATGTTTAAGTTTGTGTATGGAGTGCGGTGTATGGAGTGCCGACCAGGTGGGCTGCTTTGTCCTGGGTGGTTTCGAGCTTCTTGAGTGTTTTTAAAGCTGCATCCATCCAAGAAACTGGGAAATATTTCATCACAACCCTGTTTTATGCCTTGTATAAGGTGGACAGACTTTGGGGAGTCAGGAGATGAATTACTTGCTGCAGAAGCCCCAGCCTCTGACCTGCTCTTGTAGCCACAGTATTTGTATGGTTGGTCCAGTTCAGTTTTATGGGTGATTGGAGTGTTTCATGACCGCAATTCCTTATGCAGCCGATCTCCTTTTTTTGCTCAAGGTGATGCTGAAGGTTTCCTGTATAACATTGTTCCACTGTGCTGAAACCCAACTCAGTTCCGTAGCTCTGACATGTGTTCTTTGCTCAGCAGGTAGGAGTGTACATGGAGATGGAGCATTCTGGCCAGCAGACACCAACCTAATTGACAGGAGCAGTTTAAATGGTAAGTTCATAAATGTAAGATGAAATAAACAAAATCTGTTTTTTCTCCCATTAAAGGCACTGGTACCTTGGTACAATATGGTTCCATGGCTGGTAGTAGCCCTTTGGTGCCTCACTGTCCAAATGGGCAGTGATTGTAAGTAAGCTATTCCATCATAGAAAGGTTCAGATGCAGAGACCAATCCTTTTTTCATTCAGCCTCCAGACTATACAGATTTCCAGGTCAAAATAATGAGCAAGGGCAGGAATCCAGGCTAATTTTTCCACATGTTTTAGCGCAGAGAACTGAGGTTAATTTTAGCCAAATTGCAATCGCTGCTATCAGCTAATTCAGCTTTGACCAGAGACTCTCTGGTGCATTTAGCTTCTAAACCATATGGGGTGTCCAAAGATGCATATACTCAGGTGATCTGTTTAATTGGGATTTAAACATAGTATTTTAGGTTAAATAACTATTATTTAGCAAGCACATGTTCTTGGATATTAAATACTGGATCTGACATTTTACTCCAATCAATAACTTTTCCAGTGACTTTCATGCTTAGAATTATTAATGCATTATATATTGTGCTCCTGTGGTAATTTAAGAAACCATTAGGTTTTGCAAGTTTATAGGTCTTCAAATCAAATCCAGACGATGATGATAACTGAATTACAATCATTTCAGCTTTTGAAAAGCTGATTTTTGAAAGAAATTCCTGAAGGAATAGTTACAGTATTTATACAGCTTTCCTGAGGAATTGTTCACCAGTCTGAAAGAAGTCATCGTGACTGACCTTTACAAATTAATCTTTATGTTTTCCAGCTGTCATCACAGCTGTCAAATTCAAACATCATTTCTGTTTAAACAAAATAAAGCTTTTTATTATTTTCTATTCTATGATTTCTGCAGTTACTCCTGTACTATACAATAACCACAGTCAAAAAGGCAGGCAAACAATCTGCTTTCATGCCTGTTCCTTTGCTGCTTTGTAACCAATCACTGGAATTACACATGAACAATCTGGGCTGACTCGCCTTTTGTAATCCCTGTGTGATGACCATGTTTATCACCATCACTCTGTGGCGGATATTAAGAACTCCCTGTATGAAAAATCATGAACAGGAACCAGCATTCTGCCATTCATTGGCATATTGTATTAAAGTACTAGAATGTGTGTTGTTCCAAGTTTAAACAAGTTAAAAGAGTAGGCTGGGGAGAAAACATTGAAATTTTAGAAGGCATTAAATGCTAAAGGAAATGAGATCACAATTAAAAAGTGACTCCATTGTGTCTGCATTTGGAGGTGGATTTGTTTTATTTTCAGTTTGCTGTTTCGCAGTTTTAATACAGATTTAATTCAAACACAAAACAGCTAGGAGGGGAAATATTTTGCCAGGCAAGTAGAGGTGGGTTTGCAAGTGTGCAGGGAGTTAAATCCAGTGAAATTGACATGGGGTGAGGATCCCAACACCATCCTGCCCTCTTGTGTGAATCAGGAACCCCTTTGGATCTGTTGGGTGAGTCATTTTTTTTATTCATTCATGGGAATGTGTCCATCAATAGCAAGGCCAGTATTTATTGCTCATGCTTAATTGACCTTGAGAAGGCAGCGGTGGTTGCCTTCTTGAACCATGTGGTGTAGTATATCCACAGTGCTGTTACAAAGGGAGTTCCAAGATCTTAAGCCAGTGACAGTGAAGGTTCCAAGTCAGGATGGTGTGTAACTTGCAGGTGATGGTGTTTCCACAATTCTGCTGCCCTTGTACTTCTAGGTGATAGAGGTCTTGGGTTTGTAAGGTGCTGTCGAAGGAACTTTGCCAAGCTGCTGCAGTGCATCTTGGTGGAGGGAGTGAATATTTAAGTTGATGGAACAGGGTGCCATTCAAGTGGGCTGCTTTGCCCTGGATAGTGTCAAGCTAATTGATTATTGTCGGAGCTGAACTCATCCAGGAAGGTAGAGAGTATTCCATCACACTCCTAACTTGTGCTTTGTAGATGGTGGGCAGATACTGGGGAGTCAGAGGGTGGGTTACTCATGGCAGAATTTCAAGCCTCTGATCTGCTCTTGAAGCCACTATATTTAGATGTCTGGCCGAGTTCAGCTTCTGGTTAATGATGACTGCCAGGACGTTGATATTGGTAGATTCAATGATGGTAATGCCATTAAATGTCAAGGGGAGATGGTTGGATTCTCTCTTGTTGGAAATTGTCATTGCCTGGCACTTGTGTGACACAAATGTTGCCATTTATCTGCCCAAGCCTAAATGTTGTCCAGATATCACTGCGTGCAAGCATGGACTGCTTCAGCATCTGTGGAGTTGTGAATCATACTGAATATTGTGCAATCATCAGAGATCATCCTAATTTCTGACCTTATGATGAAGGTCATTGATGAAGCAGCTGAAGATGATTGCCCCTAGGACACTACCCTGAGGAACTCGTGGAGTAGTTGAGATGATTGGGTCCAACAACTGCAGCCATCTTCCTTTGTGCTATGTATGACTCCAGCCAGTGAAGAGTTTTCTCCCTGATTCCCATTGACTTAAATTTGCCTAGGGCTCCTTGATGCCACACTAGGTCAAATACCTGCCTTGAGTTCAAGGGCAATCACTGTCACCCCATCTCTTGATTTCAGCTCTTTTGCCCGTTTGGACGAAGGTTGTAATGACTTTGTGGTACCTAAATTGAACATTGGTGAGCAGGTTACAGCTGAGTAAGTGTCACTTGATAACACTGTTCCATCCATCACTTTGCTGATGATTGAGAGTTGACTGATGGTGTGGTAGTTGGCCAGATTGGATTTTTCCTACTTTTTGTGGACAGGACAAAATTGGACAATTTTCCACATTGCCAGGTAGATGCCAGTGTTGTAGCTGTACTGGGACAGTTTAGTTAGGGGTGCGGCTAATTCTGGAGAACAGTACTATTTAGTATTTAAATAGTACTATTTAGTACTATTGCTGGAATATTATCAGGTCCCATAGCCTTTGCAGTATCCAGTGCCTTCAATCAAATTTCTTGGTATCACATGGAGTGAATCGAATTGGCTGAAAACTGACATCTGCAATGCTGGGGACCTCCGGAGGAAGCTAAGATGGATCATCCATTCAGCACTTGGCTGAAGATGGTTTCAAATACTTCAGCCATGTCTTTTGCACTAATGTGCTGGACTTCCTGGGATATTTGTGAGGCCCCCTCCTCCAGTGAGTTGCTTAATTGTCCACCACCATTCATGACTGGATATGGCAGATCTGAAGAGCTTAGATCTGATCCATTGATTGTAGGATCAATTATCTCTGTCTATAGCATACTGCTTCCAGTGTTTAGCATGTATGCAATCCTGTGTTGTAACTTCACCAGGTTGGTGCCTCATTTTTAGTAGGCCTCGTGCTGCTGTCCTTTATTCCTCTTTCAATGTAATGAAAAAGCCAGTTAAGAACTCTTTCAACCCTCAGTTCTGGATTTCCCAGGCAGGACACCTGTCAGGGTTACCGATGAGAGTACACAGCGGGAAAGCTTGCTCAGTGAAACTGACAAGCTGTGACGACTTTGATCAGTGAAAGCAAAAAGCTCTTGACATGGCTAGGTGAGAGGCAGTTGCGAAAAAGAATCATATTGGACTAGAAACGTTAACTCTGTTTTTCTCTTCACTGATGCTGCCAAACCTGCTGAGTTCTTCCAGCATTTCCTGTTTTTTATTGAGAGGCTGTTGTTCAAACTGCTTCTTATCTGAGACTGTGCCATCACTGCTTGAAAGATGATTGCCAACTTCTTGGAAGGCACTTCACCTGTCTAGCACTTCACTCGCCTTCAACCACACTTCCCTGCTTCCAGCTTACAGAACTGCAGCTCCTGCGGCGGCACCTTGTACCTCTGATCAGGGGCAAGTGCAGAAGCAACATTATCACCAGGAACAACAGCCACCAGCAGCAGCAGCAGTTGCCTTCTTCTAAATAGCACTCGCCTCCACAAGGCAGAGAGGATGGACAAGATCCAGCTGGAAGGAGACAAGAGGCAGACCATCAGCTCTCTTGACATGTTGGGACACCAACTCCTCAGGAGGCTCAAGCCCTCACGTCAGGTCACTACAACATCTGCATCCTCCTGGCATAAAATCTCCTCCCCATTGGACCAGGGAGGAACAAATTGCCAGTTGCCAAGAAGGTGTTTGTCATCAGTTTCTGAAGATTGAGAAAGGTACAAAGTACTGCAAAGTGCGACAAAACAGATAGTAATAGTTCCTGAAAAGGGAGTATGAAAGGAACCTTGCATTTCAGAATCACAGAATCACAGAATCACACAGTGCAGAAGAGGCCCTTCGGCCCATCGAGTCTGCACCGACATGTGAGAAACACCTGACCTACCTACCTAATCCCATTTACCAGCACTTGGCCCATAGCCTTGAATGTTATGACGTGCCAAGTGCTCATCCAGGTACTTTTTAAAGGATGTGAGGCAACCCAACTCCGCCATCCTCCCAGGCAGCACATTCCAGACCGTCACCACCCTCTGGGTAAAAAACTTTTTCCTCACATCCCCCCTAAACCTCCTGCCCCTCACCTGAACTTATGTCCCCTCGTGACTGACCCTTCAACTAAGGGGAACAGCTGCTCCCTATCCACCATGTCCATGCCCCTCATAATCTTGTACACCTCGATCAGGTCGCCCCCCACCCCCAAGTCTTCTCTGCTCCAACAAAAACAACCCAAGTCTATCCAACCTCTCTTCATAACTTAAATGTTTCATCCCAGGCAACATCCTGGTGAATCTCTTCTGCACCCCCTCCAGTGCAATCACATCCTTCCTATAATGTGGGGACCAGAACTGCACACAGTACTCCAGCTGTGGCCTCACTAAGGTTCTATACAACTCCAATATGACCTCCCTACTTTGTAATCTATGCCTCGATTGATAAAGGCAAGTGTCCCATATGCCTTTTTCACCACCCCACTAACATGCCCCTCTACCTTCAGAGATCTATGGACGCACACGCCAAGGTCCCTTTATTCCTCAGAACTTCCTAGTGTCATGCCATTCATTGAATACTTCCTTGTCAAATTACTCCTTCCAAAGTGTATCACCTCACGCTTTTCAGGGTTAAATTCCATCTGCCACTTATCTGCCCATTTGACCATCCCGTCTATATCATCCTGTAGCCCAAGACACTCAACCTCACTGTCAACCACCCGGCCAATCTTTGTGTCATCCGCAAACTTACTAATCCTACCCCCCACATAGTCATCTATGTTGTTTATATAAATGACAAATAATAGGGGACCCAGCACAGATCCCTGTGGTATGCCACTGGACACTGGCTTCCAGTCACTAAATCATCCTTCTGTCATCAAACTCTGTCTCCTACAACTAAGCTCATTTTGAATCCACCTTATCAAATTACCCTGTATCCCATGTGCCTTTGCCTTCTTTATAAGTTTCCCATGTGGGACCTTGTCAAAGGCTTTGCTGAAATCCATATAAACTACTAAACTGATATCAAAACCAACGCAAAACATTTTTGCAATTAAATTAGGGAAAACAGGGTGGTCAGGGTAAATTTGGCTCCCTTGAAAAGTGATAACATTGATAATATCAATGTAAAATAAAATAAGGAAATGGAAAACATGCCGAATAATTATGTTGCACCAGTATTTACTATAGAGGAAGACATCAGTATGCCAGCGATCCCAAGGAAACTAATGTTGAATCAGAGCCCAGGATTCTCTGAAATAATTCTAAGCAAAATAATAACAATGAAGAAAATAATGGTGCTAAAGACTGACAGATCCCAGGACCAGATAGTTTCGATCCCAGGTTTCAAAGGAAGTGGGTGAGACCATTGCGGCTGCCCAAACTATAATCTTTCAAGGTTCTATCAATTTGGGAACCATTCCTTTAAATTGGAAAATTGTGTGTGTCAGTCTGCTATTTAAGGAGGGTGACAGAGAGAAAGCTGAGAATTATAGTTATCCTAACATTTGTTGTCGGGAAATTGCTGGGGCCTATAGGGGAACCGAGCACCTTTAAAATGCTCAGCTGATCAGAGAGCACCGGCTTGGATTTGTAAAGGGTAGGTCATGCCTGATGAATCTGATTGATTTTTTTGAAGAGATGACTGAAGTAGTGCATAGGGAAATGTTTCTGCATGTCATTTATATGAACTTCTAGAAGGCGTTTGGTAAGGATCCCTCGTAAGAGAAGTTGGAGTTCATGCGATTGAAGACAAATTATTGTTTAGGAAATTGGCTGAGCAGCAGAAGACAGAGAGAAAGGATTAAAGATGGGTACTCTAATTCGCAGGATGTGACTAGTGGTGTCCCATTTGAATCTGTGTTGGGGCCTCAACTATTCACCAAATTTATTAACGACTTAGATGATGGAGTAGAAAGCCACACATCCAAATTTTGCTGATGGCCCAAAGCTATAGGCAGCCTTGTAAGCAATGTAGATGAAAGCATAAAATTTCAAAGACATAAGAGATACTGAATGGGCTAAACTGTAGCAAATGGATTTCAGTGTAGGCAAATGTGAGGTCATCCACTTCGGACCTAAAAAGGATTAAACAGGGTACTTTCAAAATGATGAAAAACTAGAATCAGAGGTCCAAAGAGCCTCGTGGGCCCAGGTACACAGATAATTAAAACTTCATAAAATATTCCAAAGGCCAATGGAATACTGGTCTTTATATCTACTGGACTAGAATACAAGGGAGTAGCAGTTATGCTTCAGCTATACAATACTCTGCTTAGGCCATACCTGGAGTACTATGAGTAGTTGTGGGCAGCACACGTTAGGAAGGATATATTGACCTTGGAGGAATTGCAGTGTTGATTTATCAGAAAGAAACCTGGACTCTGAGGGTTAAATTACACGAAGAGATTACAGAAACCAGAGTTGCATTCGCTAGAATTTAGAAAGTTAAGGGGTGATTTGATCAATTTTTCAAGATATTGAGGGGAACAGATGGATAAATAGGAAGAACCATTTTTGCTGGCCTAGGAGGCATGTTTAAAAATTAGAACCAAATTGCTCAAGAGTGAAATTAGGTAATACTTCTACATGTGAAGGATGGTATAAGTTTGGAACAATCTTCTGTAAATGCCAGTTAATGTTTAATTGTTAATTTTAAATCTGAGATTGATAGATTTTTATTAACCAAATGTACTAAGGGATACGGGGCAAAGACGGGTATGCAGATCAGCCATGATCTCACTGGAGGCCTTTAAAGGCTTGATGGTCTAAATGGCCTACTCTCATTCCCGGGTTCCTAGAAACAGATAAATGGTTGAAGGGGAAAAAAAAGTAAGGCTGTGGGAAAAAAGCATAGGAGGGGGATTAATTGGATAGCTCTACCAGAGAGTCAATAAAACCACGATGGACCAAATGGCCTCCTTCTGTGCGGTATCATTCTCTGACCTTATTTTTCTATAGACATTAGAGGCTCTACTTTGTCTTCAGGAATATTGCAAAATGGATGATAGCAAATTAATGGGCTGTTTTCTATTTTGCTTGATTTTCTTTTCCATGTTGCTTCTGGTCTATTCCATCCTTTCACACTTTTATACATTTTATCATATCACCTCATAATCTTCATTCATATGGTGACGAATTTGCATTTTTGTCGAGTCTTTCTTTATATATGTCAGGCAGCATTCAAGTGAAATAAGTACAGAAAATGCTGGAAAAATTCAACAGGTCTGGCAGCATCTGTGGACAGAGAAACAGAGTTAATGTTTTGAGTCCAAACAACTATTCTTCAGAGCTAAAAAGAAGTAGAAAGGTGATGGATGTTATACTGTTTAAGAGGGGGTAGAGCAGGTGGAGCAAAATAGAAGGTCAGGGATAGGTGGGAGCTCAGGAGTGATTGACAAAGATGTCATGGACACAAGACAAAGGGAGTGTTAATGGTGGTGGTAAAGACTAAAAAAGGTGCTGATATTGGCATAGAGGTAAGATAGCAGAATGTGTTATTAGCAAAACAAGTTTCAGCGTTCTGTGAAGGTACAACATAGAAACAAATGACAGATGGCCCTGTGAGGAGAGGGTCTGTTGAGGAAAACAGATTTAAAAAATATAAAAAAGTAAAAACACATATAAAAATAAATATAAATAAATAAAAAGTGGATTAAAAAAGGGGTCAAGATGCAGGAGAGAGTTCATGGTCTGAAGTTGTTGAACTCAATGTTAAGTCCGGAAGGCTGTAAAGGGCCTAAGCAGAAGATAAGGTGCTGTTCCTCCAGTTTGCGTTGGGCTTCACTGGAACATTGCAGCAGGTCAAGGGTGGACATGTGGGCATGAGAGCAAGATGGTGTGTTCCAGTGAATCTGTATTCTATCTTCCCTAAAACTTAAATATTATTCCTATAGTGTGAAGCCAAATACTGCACATTGAACTCAAATTTTTTTTTTCATCCACAGGATGTGGGCTTTGCTGGCTGTGCCAGCATTTATTGCTCATCCCTAGTTGCCCTTGAGAAGGTGATGGTGAGCTGCCTTCTTGAACTGCTGCAGTCCATGTGGTATAGGTACACCCACAGTGCTGTTAGGTAGGGAGTTCCAGGATTTTGACCCAGCAACAGTGAAGGAACGATGATACATTTCCAAGTCAGGATGGTGAGTGACTTGGAGGGTAACTTCCAGGTGGTGGTGTTCCCATCTATCAGTTGCCCTTGTCCTTCTAGATGGTAGTTGTCATGGGTTTGGAAGGTGCTGTCGAAGGAGCCTTGGTGAATTCCTGCTGTGCATCTTGTAGCTGGTACACATGCTGTTACTGTGCGTCTGTGGTGGAGGGAATGAATGTTTTTGCATGTGGTGCCAATCAAGCTGGCTGCTTTGTCCTGGACGGTGTCAAGCTTCTTGAGTGTTATGGGAGCTGCACTCATCCAGGCAAGTGGGGAGTATTCCAGCACACTCCTGACTTGTGCCTTGTAGATGGTGGACAAGCTTTGAGGAGTCAGGAGGTGAGTTACTCATCAAACGATTCCTAACCTCTGACCTGCTCTTGTAGCCACAATACTTATATGGCTAGTCCAGTTCAGTTTCTGGTCAACGGTAACCCCCAGGATGTTGATAGTGGGGGATTCATTGATGGTAATGCCATTGAACATCAAGGGGCAATGGTTGGATTCTCTCCTGTTGGAGATGGTTATTGCCTGACACTTGTGTGGCGCGAATGTTATTTGCCATTTGTCAGCCCAAGCCTGTCCAGGATATTGTCCAGGCCTTGCTGCATTTGGACATGGACTGCATCAGTATCTGAGGAGCCGCGAATGGTGCTGAACATTGTGCAATCATCAGTGAACATCCCCACTTCTGACCCTATAATGGAAGGAAGGTCATTGATGAAGCAGCTGAAGATGGTTGGGCCAAGGACACTACCCCGAGGAGCACCTGCAGTGATGTGCTGCAGCTGAGATGACTGACCTCCAACAACCATAACTATTTTCGTTTCTGCTAGGTCTTGTGCTAAAGTCATACTTGAATCATAAAGTCATTGAATAGTAGAGCACATAAAGAGGATATTCAGTCCATCGTGTCTGTGTTAGCTCTTTCGAAGTGCAATCCAGTTATTACCACCCGATCACTCTTTCCCAATATCCCTGCAATTTTTGTCCAACTATTTGTCCAATTCCCCTTTGATAGCTACTACTTAACTGTATCCACCATCCTATTAGACAATGCATTCTAAATCCTAATCACTCGTTTCATCGATCCTTCAACTATTGGAACACTACCAAAACTGTTCATGATTTTAAACACCTCTGTCAAAATATCCTCTTAAACTTACATTTTCCCGCACTGCGTTTTACAATGTCTGTCTGGAGGGCCTCCTGGTCCCTTGTAGGTGGATGACCTCTAGCCCCCTGTCCACCTCCTGCACCAAGGCTTCCAGTGCTGCACAAGTGAACCTTGGAGCCTACCCTCTGCCATGTTGTGTAATTCTTGTGTCCTTGCACGTAAAACTTCATTCTAGAATGGCTTCTAACACTTACCTGCTCTAGTCAAAGTGCTCCGCCCCTTTAAGAGGTGTAGGCTGGCTTTGAGTAGTGCAGGCTAGCTTGAACTCATGATGGCCTCTCATGATTTTGCAGTCTTTGCTGATGCATGCAGCCACTCAACAATGAGCTTAGCATTGGCCGCATGCTGCAATCATGTGAATGAGCGGGCAGCATAAAGTTTGCATGCTTCTTGCATCAGAAGGAACGGGACTAGTGCATTGCCACCCCCAGCAAGGAATTTGAAACTGTCCCTTCTCCACCATGGCACTGCAATTCATCAGGGTTTCCCTGGATATCCTGCTATAGTGGGTGTTTCCCATATTTTTCAAGTTCCATCAGTGACTTGTTACATTTATAATAGAAGATCATCTTTACCATTTAGGATACTTCTTTCTTGCCTTGCATATACTTACCTAACCTGTTCCGCTCATATCAACAAGTGTATGGCGTTGGAAGTAATCTTGAAGTGTTTTTTTCAAAATACCTATTATGAAATCCCTGAAAAGTATAATCACAGAAGCAACAACTTGCATTTATATAGCACCTTTAACATTGTAAAACATCCTAAGGTGTTCCAGTGGAGTGTTGTCAAAAAAGTTTGCACCAAACCACCTGAAGAGATATTTGTATAAGTGACCAAAAGTTTGGGCAAAGCGTTAGGTTTTAAGGTGTGTCTTAAAGGAGGAAGGGAGGTAGCAACACTTAGGGAGGGAATTTCAGTGCTTCGGATTCAGACAACTGAAAGCATGGCCACCAATGGTGGAGCAATTAAAATCAGGATTGTGCAAGAGGCTAGATTTGGAGGAGTGCAGAGATCTGGGAGAATGCAGGACTGGAGAAGGTTAGATAGATAAAAAGAGGTGAGGTCATTGGAGGATTTGAAAACAAGGATGCAATGAGCGGGAGCAAGTCAGCAAGCACAGGTGTGATGGGTGAAAGGGACTTGGTGAGAGTTAGGATACAGGCAGCTGGGCATTCGATGAGTTCAAGTATTTGGAGGGTAGGAGATGGGATGCTGTCCAGGAGAGCGTTGGAATAGTTCAGTCTAGAAGTAGCAAAGGCATGGATGAAGGTTTCAGTAGCAGATGGGCTGATAGAGAGGAGGAGACAGGGGATGTTAGAAGGTGGAATAGGGCTGCCTTGATAATGGAGTGGATATTTGGTCAGAAGCTCACCTCAGGGTCAAATAGGATACCAAGATTGCATCTTGTTCAGCCTGGTTCAATCCCAGACAGATCCCAAGTAGAGGAATGGAGTCAATGGCTAGGGAACAGATTTATTGGTGGAACCAAAGATAATGGCTTAATTAGTTGGAAGAAATCGATGCTCATCCAGGACTAAATGTCAGGTATGCAGTGTAACAAGTCAAAGGCAGTGTAGAGGTTGAGAGAAGTGATGGTGAGGTCCAGCTGGGTGTTGTCAGTGTACATGTGGAACCTGACATTGTGCTTTTGGATGATATCACTGAAGGGCAGCATGCAGATGAGAAACTGGAGAGGCCAAGGATAGATTGAAGTTTGGCTATTTGGAGTTGAAACAACAAAGAAACCCCAAAACTCATATTAAAACTTGGAATTGAACAAGGCAAAGCTGAGCTTCAGATCCTCAAATGCATTTGTAGCTAAACTTGTAAAATAAATTGTTGTAGCAGTAAATGGAATTTGTTTTCATCTGAACTGAAAGCGTGCAGCAAATAACACTGATTATTTATGATTTATATTAGCTTTGTACTTTACAAGCTGAGGGAGATGGAAACTCTGCAATGACAGAAATTGGATACCACAGGCCCCAAGTTCCCATAAGTAGCAAAACACTGCCAGAAACAAAATTTCATATTTCATCCAGAACAGTCCTGTAGCCCCTCCCACCCCCCACCCCCACCAACATCCCCTACCCTCCCTGGCTCTCTATTAACTACTTTAGAGCTGGACAGTAATTCAGATCTCTAGCCTCTAAAAGCGGAGGGCTTGTGGTGCAGCGGGTAACATCCTTGCCACTGAGCCATCCTTGCACTCCAGGACTTGATGGCCAAGGAAGGTGTGTTCGTGATGGGACAAAAAGATTGAGAATCAACTTGTAGATCCTTCCAACATATGCCAATGGCAGGCAATACGAGCAGGAGAAATTCCTGGTCAGCAACATCTACCATCACAATCCACAACTCCAGGCTACAACATGCATGTAAAAGTGTACATTGCCACAGGAACTCAGACTCTTTTGGGTGGGCAGCCCGCTTGATTGGCACCCCATCCACAAATATTCACTCCCTCTGCCACCAACGCACAGTAGCAGCAGTGTGTACTATCTACAAGATACGCTGCAGGAATTCACCAAGGCTCCTTAGACAGCACCTTCAAAACCCACGACCGTGACCATCTAGAAGGACAAGGACAGCAGATACATGGGAACGTCACCACCGAGATGTTCCCCCCAAGCCGTTCACCATCCTGACTTGGAAATATATCGTCGTTCCTTAACTTTCGCTGGGTCAAAATCCTGGAACTCCCTCCCTAACAGCACTGTGGGTGTACCTACACCACATGGACTGCAGCAGTTCAAAAAGGCAGCTCACCACCACCTTCTCAAGGGCAACTAGGGATGGGGAATAAATGCTAGCCTCACCAATGTTATTCAAACCCCGTGAATGATTTTTCTTTTAAATCAATAAGTTTGAAAAGCAAACATATACACAACTTGCAGTGGCTGATTAGAATTTTTCTGTAGTAAGAGAACCTAGGCTGCCTCAAACCTTTGAGTGATACGCGGGAGATGTCATTATGCCAGCAAGATTTGTCTTCTTTGTTTTATTGCATTTAATGCTCCTGTCATCCATGATTTTGTTAACATTCATTTTAAATTTAACTAGTGCTTAGAGAATCAGAGTACACCATCCTTTCACCTCTGGTGACGGGATTTTAATCCAGTGAACTGCTGGAATGAAGCTCCTCTCTCTTTGACAGCTGCAAGAGCCTCACGTGAAATGAGACTGAGTAGTCGGCAAAAGTCCAGAACAGAAAACTGCCCATAATTCATTACTAATTTGGCAGCCTCCGTCAAGGATGGATGGTGCGAAAAATCGAAATTACACACTAGTATGGGAGGGGTCTCTACTGTGATTGGCTTTATGCCCATTGTTCCTTTGTTTTTAACTCATACTGTGCCTCTTGTGCTAGCGGTTCACTCTCCAGCCAGGCACTGATGGGAAAGTGCACCATTCCCTAAACTAAGCACCAAGTCTCTCCCAACCCCATGCATAAGACTTAAATTGGCCATTAACTAACTACCTTCTTGATGGAATTTGTTATATTTTAACTTCTGAGGAGGAAATGTGTGCAATTTGATACTGCCACTTTGGGTCAAGAATAATTGCTTTCAGTTATTTATTTTTTGCTGCATGACACAGTCATAAATTTAGGTTTTAATCTGACCAAACACAATCCCTTCAGGCCAATTTTTGGGTATCTTCACCCCTCCTTCCTTCTGATCTCATGGATAGGAACAAGCAGCTGATGGCAAACTCTTTAGCTAGCTCAGGCAACCTTTACAGACTGCTTTCATGCTCACTCTTCCTAATCAGAGTATTGTCTCGAGTCAGTCTAATCAGTTTTGTTTTTCAATATCACTGAGCAGGTTGTGACACTTAGGGCAGATTTTTCAGTTTGGCGGGCGGGCCTGGGATCATCCAGGAAACGGACCACCGCCTGCGATCTGCCCACGACTGCGATTTCACGCTGGCAGGCCAATTAAGGCCCACCCAGCGTGAAATGTGGCTCCCCACTGGTCGGGAAGGGGCAGGCAACTCTGCAGCCGGTTTAAAACGGCACAGGCAGCCCCTTGAAGGCTGCCATGGAAGAACGTCTCTACTGCGTTCTGAATACTCAAGTTATGGAGTTGAGTGCGTCTGGAGGAGCCAGGTGGGAGGGCAGGTCAGGTGGGCATTTGGCCCCCCACTTTTCGGATGACTGCCTCGTGGTCCATCAGGAGGAGTTGGCTGCCAGCAGGGACACCCTTGCCCCCAGAGGTGGGAGGATGAGGCCACCACACTTCATAAAGAGGGCATGGGAGGAGTTTGCAGCGCTGGTTGGCAACCATGACGTGGTGCAGCACACATGAGTACAGTGCTGGGAGAGATTCAATGACCTGCTGTGCTCAGGAAGGGTGAGTACCACGTTGGCATGGGTCAGTGTGCAAAAGTATTAAGGTGTGGCCATCCCCCCCTGGACCTCAGGGGTGCTAGAGTCCAAGAGCCAACTGTCAGTGACGTTGGAGCTGAGTGCCTTGCGGCTCGAGGGCTGCGACTCGGATGTGCCCTCTGAGGTGTTCCTCAGCTGGGGTTGGCCAGGCTGCAATGGCGCTGCAGGTGGAGAGTGGACAAATCAATGCTCCAATGTCCTTTCAGGAGAAGATAAGCCATAAGCAATCAGAGAGGTCGCGTACAGGTGGAGGCCCGCCCAACCTGTTGCTCACCAGATTTGAGCAGGACATCCCTGAGCTAGAAAGCCGGCATATTCCATGTGCAACTGAGAGTGGAGAGGCGGGGGTACCAGACGAAGATAAGAGCGCAGTGCACAGAGGCGAGAATTTCGGCTTTTGCAACCATTCTTGTGTAGTCTTTTCATTGATGGGAGCCTCAAACCTGGAGCCCCCATTAACCATTGAAAGACGTTGACACTGTGATGCAGATCTCCATTGTCTCACCAGGGTGCACAGTGACAGTGTGATGACTTTAGCTAAAATCATGTCCGTGCTCTCCCTTAGATTCAGCAGCACGCACTCACCCCCTGGACCCCGAAGCGCCACCCCTGACGCCGGAGGACCGCCTGGCTTCATTTGCACCTGCGCCACACTCGCTCTCTGAACCAGGCACCAGTGCAGATACCAGCACCTCGATGGGCATTAGATCAGCGGCCTGAATGTCGGTGCACATTGGTGAGGGCACTTCACAATCAATTGAGGTGCAGGCAGAGGCAGAGAGTACCCAGGGTGCTGGCAGTTGGAGGACTGCTGGGGACCAGGACGATGCTCAGTCAAAGGCAAATTATGAGCCCCTGGAGTCATCCATTAGGCAGCAGATGCTGGATGTCCAGTGGGATGATGTGGCGGAGATCCATGAGGATATGCATGGCTGAGTGCACGGCCTCCTCCATTGGGAGAATGGTGACTGTCATGGAGAGGCAGCTGGAGGGACAGAATTAGGGGTTCCTGGGATTGCGCTCGGACCTGCAAGCTCCCACACATGGAATGACCTCAGGTGGTCAGTGCAAGTGTGGGAGATGGATGAAGGACCCAGTACCCCAGCTAGGTACCCGCCCATCAATGGTGAGCAGGGAGGTCCAGAGCCACCTCACTTTAGTGCATGAGCGGCTTGTCATCTCTGTGGGCTCCCCTCAGGGAGCTCTAGATGATGGCGGCATCTCCTCCAGCCCTCCAGCAGTGACCGTGCCATCTGATGAGGCTGCGATGACTGGGGAGATGCCAGCCATGGCACTGGCTGCTCCCTCCCAGGTAGGGCCAGCACAGGCTCCACTGGCCAGAGGATGGCCACCTAGGCCATAAAGGCCAACAAGACATCAGAGTCAGTAGGCTGTCTCCAAGGCTGGTGCCAGTGAGGGAGTGGGGTAGTATGGGGGGCGGGGAAGCACCAAGACGTAGCACTCAGAAATGTAAGTTACAGGCACCATGAGCACAAGAGGGACAGTTCACAGGTGATTTTCGTTCATTTATGTTTGGTTTATATGTCTGCTGGTGTGGACCTCAACGCCAGTAATGGTGATGTCATTATGCATTCAATGTGACAATAACATTAAATTTGCTTTGGTTCTGATGGCCTGAGTATGCTTCACCTTTTTTCCTTTCTGGTTCGGGGTACGCCAGTAAGTGATGCTGGATGCAAGTGCCTCGATATTTCATTGCACAGGCACTGAGTGGACTTTGGGTGCAAATGAAAGGGTCATTTCAGACATCTAGGATGGAGGCGGCAGTCCTGGCATGAGGTGGAAGCAGATCTTTGGCAGCCTAGCTGAAGGAGCGTTGGATCAAGGCATCCCTGCTTTCCCTGCCTCCCTGGAGATTACCAAGGTCTGCCTCCATGCCCTCAGCATTCTCCTCACCATTCTCCTCTTCTGACTCACTACTGGATTCATCATCTGTGGCCTGTGGAGCTGCCTCAAGATCCTCTTCCTTTAGTGGGTCCCTCCTTGCCAGTGCCAGATTGTGGAGAGCACAGCATGCAACCACTGTCAGTGACACCCACTCTGGGGGGTATTGGAATGCATCCCCTGAACGGCCCAGGCATCGGAAACACATCTTGAGAAGGCCAATGATGCTCTCTACCACCACCCTTGTGGAGCCATGACTCCTATTGTAATGCTGTTCTGCCTCCATTCTTGGGTGGCGGAGAGGCATCATAAGCCACCTTTTCAATGGAAGCCCTTGTCACCCAGCAGCCATCCATCCAGTCAGGCTGGAGCACTGAAGAACCTTGGCACCTGGGAGTGTCTGAGGATGTAAGCGACATGGGAGCTGCCAGGGTATCTTGCACAGACTTACAGCATCTGCGTCCTGTGGTCACACATTATTTGCACGTTCATGAAGTGGAATCCCTTCCTGTTGAAGAAGGCACCCAGCTCACCCGCTGGCTCCTTGATGGCCACATGTGTGCAGTCAATGGCACCCTGAACGTGGGGGAACCCAGCAATCATTGCAAACCCTTTGGCTTACTCAGCCTGGCTGGCCTCGTCCATATGGAAAAGAATAAAGGTCAGTACCTGCCTGAACAGAGCTTCTGTCACCAGTTTGACGTAACTGTGGACGCCTGATTGGGAGACCCCGCACAGATCCCCCACTGAGCCCTGGAAAGAGCCGGAGGCATAGAAGTTGAGGGCCACTGTGACCTTCAGTGCCACTGGCACGGGGTGTCGACTCACACAGTCGGAGCTGATCTCAGGCCCAATCATTTGACAAATGGAGGTCACAGTCTCCCTTGAAAGGCAGAACCTCCTTCGGTATTGCACCTCAGTCATATTGAGGTAGCTGCATCACTGCCTGTAAACCCGGGCAGCAGGATAGTGGTGTCTTCTATGGCCCCTTCCACCTTGGATTACCTGCTGGCCCTGCTGTGCGGCTTGTGCCTGCGCCTCTCCTCCCACAGGTCCCTCCCCTGGAAGCTGCATTGAGACACCTGGCCTCCTCTCCCTCCTGCCCCTCTCTTCCTCAGAGGAGGAGGTGCCACCAGCAGAGACCACAATCCCCATTACTAGGGTAACGGAAGGCTGTCTGATACCTGGAAGGGACCACACAGTCTGAATCCTCCGGAGCCACCAATAAGTCCTGAAATGAAGCCTGGAAATGCTAAGAATAAAGCCCCGAACAGAGTCGAAGCTGCCAAGTACCAATAAGCAACCAGCAGCAAACTATCTCCAAAACTCCTCTCTACTCACAATGGCAATGCTGCTGACCTTTTTTATCCCGCCCTTGGACGAGGTCTTGCAAATTGTCGGTTGCCCGCCTGCCTATTTTGCCTGTGTGATGAGCATGAAGTCACACAGGCAGCGTAAAATCTACCTTAATTGCCTTTTAATGGCTTTAACTGGCTTTGTAATTGATGGCGGGCGCAGCTCTGGCTCCCGCACGCACCCGCCAACCGAAATATCGCGCAAGTGCACAATGACATCGGGACGCTCACCCGCTCAGTGAAAAATTCTCCCCTTAAAATAGTGTGAAAAGCTAGTTACAATTTGTATACATTTCAATTTTATTGATGAAAAAATATTCCATTTAAGTTGCACTTATATTCCTATATAGCAACTATTTGTGCTAATATCTTTTGTGATTCAGAATTCTGGAATTCCTGCTTTAAATTGCAATCAATAACCAATAAAGCGAGAACTTGTTTAATATGTTGCATAGGATTTTATTAAGTTTAAAAAAGGCAGATGTGGCAACAGCAAATTAATAAATAAGATTCAAACATATAACAGATAAATTGATAGAATTTATACAAAATCGAATGATAAATGAATAGTGTGGTGGGTACATAGGATGATAGATAGACGGGATGAGAGATAGATGAGATTTTAGTTAGATAGACATGTCAGATAATAGATAATAATGACACCAAGATGCATCCTTGTAATACAAATTCTTGAGGTTTCATAATGTCATTAATTATGAGGTTTCCAATTTTTCTTACCCTTGCACGACAGATACTCTGGTTAAATAGTGGAGATGCCATTATATTCCTAGAATAGGTTTATCATAGGGCAGTCCAGTTGTTGACAGGCTGCCCAAGAATTTCTAAAATTTTAAACCAGACCACAGAAGTCATATTTTAAAAATCACAGGCAAATTATTCACTTACATTTATATTTTGTGATGTAAAGCTATTCATTAATGATTTTTTAAAAATCAGCAACAAAATAAACAGTAGGGCAATTTTACAGAATTGCATTCTCGGTCTAAAGATTGCTGTGGCAGGAATGCATGTTGGGAATTTGACTGTGGAGGCCCCCACAACATTGCTTCTCTGTTAAAATTGATAGCCAAAAAATCTTGCATGGTGTGACTTATGATCACAAATCATGAATATGGTTGTATACAGCACAAAGATTTGAGTCGCAAGCACTAATTCTTAAAATCGACTTGCAAAACTCAGGCCATGTTCCCAGCTCCTGCTGTGAAGTCAGGTGTCCCTACTTTTGTAATATGGGTTCTTTAGGTATCTCAATGATGAGATCTTGAGACTTGTATATTTAAACATGAACTCTTTATTTTTAACTTTTAACTATTTACAGATCCCAGGTTACTTTCATACATGGTGCTGTTACCTCCATGCAGGTTGGTTCCAGAGTGTTCTTTGTAAACTGCACTGTCAATTATCATGTGACTCTATGCATCATACCATGGGTGATGCTATTCCCGAGTCCCACATTAACCCTTACTCTGCTGAGCACCTTTACATTACAGAGGCACATCATACAACATCCCCCTTTCTCCTCCAAACAAAACTTTCCTTTCCAACTGAGTATAACTATTTGTAATACAATCTTTACTTGCTATCCCTGCTTCCCAATCTCAAGTCTCTGACTTTATAAAATCAGATGGTCTTGAGGTTTGACAGTTTTTCCACATCTCGGTCTGTTACGTTTGGAGGAATGGTAGTAGTACTCTGTGTTTCTGGTACTCGGCTATCTCCATTTGATTCACTTGTAGCACTCCTTCGAGTTACATTTCTCTTTATTAACAACTTGTCTGCTTTATGCAGACACTGTGGGTTTGTCCCATTCCTTCCACAGGGAGTGTGCGCTCCGTTCACTCCTAGAGTGGACTCAAATTTTCTTTTTCATGGTGTCTGCCATGTTCTTGCTGGATGTATACATTTTGCAAATGGAACCTGCACACCCGCCGACCTGTCAACGGCCTATTAAGGCCATGAGAAAACTAATTGAAACCATTATGGACCTGCCCGTCCAGCCTTAAGGTTGGCGGGCTTCTGAAAAAGCATGAAATCTCATCCACGGGTGGGATGAGATTTCATGAGTGATTTAAAAATCTCAGAATATTTCAAAATGAAAGTTATGGACATGTCCCAACTCATGTGACAGTGTCATATGAGGGCACATGGCAGCAAGATTTTTCTCTCATCTTTATTAGAAGTTTCAAATCTGAGCCGATCTCCCTTCGGCAGCACTTTGCCTCAGGGAGATCTGTGCGCTCTTTTGTGTGCATGCGCGAAAGAGTGCTGTCCCGGCTCAGGGAACCCCCACTCCCCACCCCACCCCATACCCCCCGGCCCACACAGGGAGCGCATAGCACTTCCTGGTGGACGTCACGCTGGGCGGGCCTTAATTGGCGTAAAATGGCAGCGCGCCCCCGACTGGGGATGCCGATCGGGAACCCGCCCGCTCCCGCAATCCCCCCCGATGGGGGGAAAATGTTGGCCATGGCTTCATTATCCACACGCAGTTTGGAAAGTTTGATGGCTTTTCCTTTCAATGCCTCCTCTTTTCCATTCAACTGCTTCTTCAGTTCTTCAGACTGTCTCTTGTAGCTTTCAGCTTCCTCCTGAAATATAGAACATTGTTGTGTCTTCTCTGCTAACTGTTTCTTAAGTTTGTTCAGAATATGTTAAATTCATTTTCCTTCTCTTTGTTATTTTCCAGAGGAGTAAACTTTGTCCTGAGGAATTCTTGTATCATGTGAAGGTCTTTCAACAGGTTTTCTTTTCCTTTGTGAAGCCCGCTTACTTCACCTTGAGCTTTCCTGTAATTCAGCATACTTTCCTCAAGTTTCTTCTGCGATGATTCCATTCTGCTGTTTAAGACAATCTTCATTTCTTCATCTGGCTGAATGGTTATACATTCCTTTTGCATTTGATCTTGAAGGACAGCCAGTTGTTCTGTCAACTGTTTATTTTCTTGTTGACCTCTTACCAAATCACTCTGTGCTTCAGTACATCATTTTGTTGCTACTGATAACTCCAGTGCAGCTTTTCCTGAAGTAATATACAACATCCTTTTTAGCCACTCATTTTTCCATGGATACATATTTATTCCTTAAGAAGTATTTCAGGGTTGCAACTTCTTTGTGTGCCTTTTCTGCCAGCTGTTTTTCCTAGCTGTACATCTGGTTGCGTTTTCCCAACTACTGCTCTGATCTGCCAGCTGTTGAATTGAGGGTGATTATCTCCTCCTGGCACCTTTGTGTCATCTCTGAAATGTGTTTGTTCAGATCTCGAACAGCCTGGTTCATTGAAGACATAAATTAATCATGCATTTTCAAAGGTATATACTCAGCTTGAATCTTGTGCTTCAAATTTTCCAGTTCAGTTCTAATGCGAACATTTTCCTGTAGAACAGCTTTATTTAATTTTTGCACATTTTGTTTCTTTTGAGTTACCTCAGATAGCTTTCCTTCATTCACAGCCATCTGTGCACTCCATACTGCCATTTGTCTCCCTCACTCATTGGAGTTTTGGCTCCCTCTCTCTGGAATTTTCTGTTGCCCTCTCTCTGCGGTCTTTTGTTGCCCTCCCTCTGTGGTCTTTTGTTGCTCTCTCTTTAGGGTCTTTTGTTGCCCTCAGTACTTTATTTGGAGTTGCCCTCTATCTGGGGTCTCTTGTTGCTGTCCTTGGTGCTTCATTGAGAGTTGCATGGTGCTGTTACCTCCATGCAGGCTGGTTCCAGAGTGTTCTTTCTAGACTGTTCTCGCAGTCCAATGCCATGTGACTCTATACATCATATCATGGGTGGTATGATTCTCCAGCCCCACATTAACCCTTGCTCTGCCGAGCACTTTTACATTACAGTGGTATGCTGGCACATCATACAACACCTGCAGGGTCAACAATGTAGGGCACTGCCAACATTGCACCTCAACGAATTTCAGGCTCAATCAGTTAAAGACATAAATTCCTTCAACATATGCTATCCTGTGTGTGCACAGTTGTTTACATGTTATTGTCAAAGTTTTTAAATCTATAACATAATACCACTGAAGTGGAATTAATTGTGGCAGATAACTTGGTCATTGTACTAGTTTTAATTTTCCAAAATTCTCTAGATTCTGGAAAGATCCCATCAGGTTCAAAAATAGAGAATGTAATTCCTCGAATGAAGAAAGGAGGGGCACAGAAAGCAAGAAACTACAGACCAGATAACTTAACATAGGGAAAATGCTGCAATCTATTATTACAGAGGTTATAGTGGGCACTTAGAAAATCTCAGTGCAGATTCAACATGGTTTTATGAAAGGGAAATTGTAGACTCATAGACATTTACAGCACAGAAGGAGGCCATTCAGCCCATCGTGTCTATGTCGGTCAACAATGATCTGACTACACTAATCCCAATTTCTAATGCTTGGCCCATAGCTCTGGAGGTTATGGCATTGCAAGTGAATATCTAAATACTTCTTAAATGTTACGAGAGTTTCTGACTCAACCACCCTTTCAAGCAGTGAGCTCCAGACTCCCACCACCCTCTGGTTTAAAAAATTTCTCCTCAATTACCCCCTTAGTCTTCTACCTCTTACCTTAAATCTATGCCTCTTGGTTATTGACCCTGCTACTAATGGAAAAAGTGCCTTCCTATCCACCCTACCTATGCCCCTCATAATCTTTTACACCTCTATCAGGTCTCCTCTCAGCCATCGCTGCTCCAAGGAAAACAACCCAGCCTATCCAATCTTTCCTCATAGCTCAGACCCTCCAGCCCAGGCAGCATCCTGGTAATTCTGCTCTCCAGTGTGTTTATATCCTTCCGATAATGTGGTGACCAGAACTGCACGTGGTGCTCCAGCTGTGGCCTAACCAGCGTTTTATACAGTTCTAGCATAACCTCCCTGCTCTTGTATTCTATGCCTCAGCTAATAAAGGCCTTCTTAACCACCTTATCTATCTGTGCTGCTACCTTCAGGGATCTGTGGATATGCACACCAATGTCCCTCTGGTACAAAAACACAAAATGCTGGAAAAACTCAGCAGGTCTAGCAGCATCTGTGGAGAGAGAAACAGTTAAGATTTCGAGTCCATATGACCCTTCTTCAGAGGGGTACCTCTGATTATCAGTACTTTCCAGGTCCTACCATTCATAGTGTTATCCCTTGTCTTGTTAGCCCTCCCGAAGTGTATTACCTCACACTTATTCAGGTTGAATTCTATTTGCCACTGCTCTGCCCACCTGACCAGTCCATTGATATCCTCCTGCAGTTTACGGCTATCCTCTTCACTGTTTACCACCCTACCTATTTTCGTGTCATCCGTGAACTTCTTGACCTACACTTAAGTCCACATCATTTATGTACACTGCAAACAGCAAGGGCCCCAGCACCGAGCCCTGCGGAACCCCACTGGAAACAGTCACAGAAACATCCCTCTACCATCACCCTCTGCTTCCTGCCTTTCGGGCCAATTTTGGATCCAATGTGCCACTTTGCCTTGGATCCCATGAGCTCTTACTTTCTTGACCAGTCTGCCATGAGGGACCTTATCAAAAGCTTTGCTAAAGTCTATGGCCTGAATCTTCGGCTCGGCGAGCGGGGGCAGGGCCCGCTCCCTGAGGCATAAAATGATACGTGGTGACATCAGGTGAGCGTCCCAACATCACCACGCGTCATTTAGATTTTCAGTTCAGCGGGCGCACAGCCGACTCGGCTGCATCCCCGCTGAACAGTCAAAGGCCTATTAAGGCCATTTAAATATCAATTAAACTAATAAACTGAGCTGCCCGTGCAACCTTAAGGTTGGTGGGCAGGCAAAGAGCCCAGGTGGCCTTTGCATTTTTCATGGAACCTCATCCATGGGTGGGATGAGGTTTCATGAAGTGTTTATAAATTGAATAAAAATTTTTATAAAAATTCATTGACATGTCCCAGCTCATGTGAACCTATCACATGAGGGGACATGTCTTAAAATTTTTTCTTTTCTTTATTAAAATTTTGGGAACTTAATCTAATCTGCCTCAGGGAGATTTCTGCACTCTTATGCGCGCATGTGCAAAAGAGCACAGGCCCCAACTCAAGGAACACACCCCCCTACCCCGCCCGCACAAGGAGTGCTCAGTGCTTCCGGGTGCACAACATGCTGGACGGGCCTTAATTGGCCCATCCACATAAAATGACGGCGTGGGCCCAATCGGGGGCGCCAATCGGGGGCGCCGATCGGGTCCGCACCCACCCCCAACCGTCCCCACATGGGGCAAAGATTCTCCCCCATGTAGACCACATCTAATGCAATACACTCCTCAACACTCCTGGTTACCTCCCCAAAAAATTCGATCAAATTTATCAAACATGACCTTCCCATAATGAATCTATGCTGACTATCCCTGATTAATCCATGTCTCTCCAAGTGCAGGTATATTCTGTCCCTCAGAATTCTTTCTAGTAACTTCCCCACCACTGAGCTTAGACTGACTGGCATGTAATTTCCTGGTCTGTCCCTTCCTCCCTTTTTTAATAATGTGACAACATTAGCAGTCCTCTGGCACCTCACCTGTGTCCAGAGAGGATTTGAAAATTACTGCCAGAGCCCCTGATATCTCTTTCCTTGCCTCCCTCAACAGCCTGGGGTACACCTCATCCAGGCCTGTGGATTTATCCACTTTTAAGGCTGCTAAACCCACCATTACGTCCTCTCTCTGCATGTTAATTTCCTCTAATACTTCACAGTCCTCACCCTGATGTCTATACCTGCGTCGTCTTTCTCCATTGTGAAGACAAAGGCAAAGTATTCATTGAGGACTGCACCCACGTCTTCCGGGTCCACACACAGATTACCTCTATGGTACCTGATTGGCCCTACTTGTTCCTTAGTTATTCTCTTGCTGTTTATATATTTTTAAAAAACCCTTTGGGTTTCCCTTTATTCTACCCTCCAATGCTTTCTCATGCACTCTCTTAGCTTTCCTAATTTATTTTTTAAGCTCCCCATGCACTTTTTATACTCCTCTAGGGACTCTGCTGTACTGAGCCCTCGGTATCTGCTTCTCTTTTCTCCTTAACCCTAACCTTTATGTCTGTTGACATGCAGAGTTCTCCGGACTTGGTCCCCCACTTTGTCTTTATGGGATCATATTTGCCCTGTGCTCTCGCTATTTCCTCCTTGCAACGCCACCCACTGCTCTGACACAATTTTACCCACAAGTAGCTGCTCCCAGCCCACTTGAGCCAAATCGTATCTCATCTTAGTAAACTTAGCCTTTTCCCAGTTTTGAACTTTTATTCCCGGCCCAACCTTATCCTTTTCTAGAACTATCCTAAATCTGATTGAGTTATGGTCACTATCTCCAAAATGCTCCCCTACAGATACACCTTCCACCTGCCCGGGCTCATTTACAAATATTAGGTCCAGAATTGTCCCCTCCCTTGTTGGGCTTTCTACTTACTGGCTAAAAAAGTTCTCTTGGATGCAACTTAAGAATTTTGCTCCCTTCCTACCGTGTACACTAAAACTACCCCAGTTAATATTTGGGTAGTTAAAACCCCCCTACTATTATTGCCTTATTATTCTTACACTTCACTGAAATTTGATAACATGTTTGATCCTCTATCTCTCCCTGACTGTTTGGGGGCCTATAGTACACAGCCAACAGCATGTTTGACCCTTTTTGTGTTTTTTACTTCTATCCATTTGGCCTCATTTGATGACCTTTCCAAGATATCATCCCTCCTCACTGCTATAATTGATTCCTTGACCAATATTGTGACCCCCCCCCTCCTCTTCTATCCCCCTCTCTATCTCGTCTGAATACCCTATAACCAAGAATGTTGAGCTGCCAATCCTGCTCTTCTTTTAACCAAGTCTCAGTCATAGCTATGATATCATGCCTGTCTGTGCCCTCAGCTCATCTGTCTTATTCCTCAGGCTCCTTGCATTAAAATATATTCCATTTAGCCTTGCTAAACTCACTTCTTTCTTATCTAGCCTATGTTTCCTCTGCCTTCCAGTCTCACCAGCATTTTAACTTCTAATTCCATCTCAGCTTCTTTCCCCTCTGAACTACTTTTCAAGATCCCATCCCGCTGCCAATTTAGTTTAAATCTGCCCCAACATCTTTAGCAAACCTGCCCGCGAGGACGTTGGTCCCATTCCTATTCAAATGTAACCCGTCCAATTTGTACAGGTCCCACCTCCCCCAGAAACGTTCCCAATGCCCCAAGACTCTAAAGCCCTCCCTCCTGCACCATCTCTCCAGCCACGCATTTGTCTGCTCTATCCTTCTGTTCCTATACCCTCTACTGCATGGCACTGGGAGTAATCTGGCGATTACAACCTTTGAAGTCCTGCTTTTCAATTTCCTACCTAGCTCCCTAAAGTCTGCTTGCAGGACCTCATTTCTCTTTATCCTTATGTTGTTGGTCCCAACATGGACCATGACCTCTGGCTGTTCACCCTCCCTCTTCAGAATGCCCTGCAGCTGTTCCATAACATCCTTGACCCTGGCACCCAGGAGGCAACACACCATCCTGGACTCACGTCTACAGCCGCAGAAGCGCCTGTCTACTCCCCTCACTAATGAATCCCCTATCACTATTGCCCTTCCACACTTCTTCCTCCCACCTGAGCAGCTGGACCACCCACAGTGCCATGGCCTTGGCTCTGGTTGGCCTCCACAGAGGAACCGTCACTTTCTCCATTTTCCAAGGCCAAAAAACTGTTTGCGAGTAAGATACATTTGTGGGACTCCCTCACTACCTGCCTGGCCGCCTCCTTCTGTCTGGCGGTCACCCATTCCCTCTCTGCTTGCACTTCCTTAATCTGCGGGGTGACCATGTCCTGAAACGTGCTATGTACAAACCTCTCAGCCTCGTGAATGCACCGTAGTGCCCCCAGCTGCCACTCAAGCACCAAAACCCGGAGCTCGAGTTGCTCCAGTCGGAAGCACCTCCTGCATATATGGTCATCCAGACTGCCAGAAGCATCTAGGATTTCCCACATAGCACAGGATGTGCAAATCATGGGACTGAGCTCCTCAGATATATCTTAACTAAATAAAATATGGACCCTTGCTTTTATTTTACCCTTACCCCTACTTGAGTATAGACTAGATGCTAGACCCTCTAGACAGATTAGATCCTTTAGGTGCTGCTGATTGCCTGTCCCAAAATCCTCCTCTTGCACTCTCCTCTAACTAATTTACGAGAATTCTTTGTGGAAGTAACTCGTAATGTGGATACAGGGGAACCTGTGCATGTGGTGTACATAGATTTCCAGAAGACATTTGACAAGGTGCCACATCAAAGGTCACTACACAAAGTAACAGCTCATGGTGTAGGGGGTAACATATCAGTATGGATAGAGGGTTGGTTAGCTAACAGGAAACAGAGAGTAAGCATAAGTGGGTATTTTTTTGGTTGAAAGATGTAATGAGTGGAATGCTAGGGTCTTCACTTTTTTTTATTCTTTCATGGGATGTGGACATCACTGGCTAGGCCAGCATTTATTGCCATCCCTAATTTCCCTTGAGAAAGTGGTGGTGAACCACCTTCTTGAACTGCTGCAGGCCATGTGATACAGGTACACCCACAGTGCTGATAGGAAAGGAATTCTAGGACTTTGATTTGGAGGGAAACTTGCAGGTGGAACTTCCATGTATCTGCTGCCCTTATCCTTCTACGTGGTCGAGATCTGGGTTTGGAAAGTGCTGTTGAAGGAGCCTTGGTGAGTTGCTGCAGTGCGTCTTGTAGATGGTACACACTGCTGCCACTGTGCTTTGGTGGTGGAGGAGTGAATGTTGAAGGTGGTGTATGGGGTGCCAATCAAGTGGGCTGCTTTGTCCTGGATGGTATTGAGCTTCTTTAGTGTTATTGGAGCTGCACTCATCCAGGCATGTGGAGTGTTTACAATCTATGTCAATGACTTGGATGAAGGGACTGAATTTATTGATGACACAGAATCACAGTGCAGAAGAGGCCCTTCGGCCCATCGAGTCTGCACCGACACGTGAGAAACACCTGACCTACCTACCTAATCCCATTTACCAGCACTTGGCCCATAGCCTTGAATGTTATGATGTGCCAAGTGCTCATCCAGGTACTTTTTAAACGATGTGAGGCAACCCAGTGCATTCCAGACCGTCACCACCCTCTGGGTAAAAAAAGTTTTTCCTCACATCCCTCCTAAACCTCCTGACCCTCACCTTGAACTTATGTCCCCTCGTGACTGACCCTTCAACTAAGGGGAACAGCTGCTCCCTATCCACGATGTCCATGCCCCTCATAATCTTGTACACCTCGATCAGGTCGCCCCTCAGTCTTCTCTGCTCCAACGAAAACAACCCAAGTCTATCCAACCTCTCTTCATAACTTAAATGTTTCATCCCAGGCAACATCCTGGTGAATCTCCTCTGCACCCCCTCCAGTGCAATCACATCCTTTCTATAATGTGGCGACCAGAACTGCACACAGTACTCCAGCTGTGGCCTCACCAAGGTTCTATACAACTCCAACATGACCTCCCTACTTTTGTAATCTATGCCTCGATTGATAAAGGCAAGTGTCTCATATGCCTTTTTCACCACCCCACTAACATGCCCCTCTGCCTTCAGAGATCAAAGGTAGGTATGAACATAAGTTGTGAAGAGGACATAGGGGTCT
Source organism: Cetorhinus maximus (assembly GCF_964194155.1). Lineage (NCBI taxonomy): Eukaryota > Metazoa > Chordata > Chondrichthyes > Lamniformes > Cetorhinidae > Cetorhinus > Cetorhinus maximus. The sequence goes on along the minus strand of NC_135879.1, from coordinate 208,679,450 downwards.
GCAAAGGAATATAGATAGGTTAGGTGAGTAGGAAAACATTTGGCAGATGCAGTATAATGTGGGAAAATATGAACTTGTCCACTTTAACAGGAAGAATAGAAAATCAGCATATTATCTAAATGGGGAGAGATTGCAGAATTCTGAGGTACAGAGGGATCTGGGTGTCCTGGTACATGAATCACAAAAAGCTAGGATGCAGGTACAGCAAGTGATTAGAAAGGCAAATAGAATGTTGTCGTTTGTTGCAAGGGGAATGGGTTATAAAAGTAGGGATGTTTTGCTACAGTTGTACACGGTATTGGTGAGACCACATCAGGAGTACTGTGTATAGTTTTGGTCTCCTTACTTAAGAAAGGACATAATTGCATTAAAAGCAGTTTAGTAAAGATTCACTTAACCGAGTCCTGGGATGAGGGTGGTTATCTTATGAGGAACATTTGGACAGCCGGACCTGTATCCATTGGAGTTTAGAAGAATGAGAGGCGATCTTATTGAAACATACAAGATCCTTAAGGGGCTTGACAGAATTGATGCTGAGAGCACCAGAACTAGAGGACACAGCTTAAAAATAAGGTATCTCCCATTTAAGAAGGAGATGAGATGATTGTTTTTTCTCTCAGAGCATCTGTGGAACTCTCTTCCCCAGACAGTGGTAGAGGCAGGGTCATTGAATATTTTTTAAGGCAGAGGTAGATAGATTCTTGTCAAAAAGGAGAGTCAAAGGTTATTGGGGTTAGGCAGGATTGTGGCATTGAGGCCTCATCAGATCAACCATGATCTTATTGAATGGCAGAGCAGGCTTGAGGGGCTGAATGGCCTACTCCTGCTCCTAATTTGTATGTCCGTCTGTATGCCCATATGTCTCAAGAAGTAGTGTTGAAATAACTGAACAGATAATTTCTTAAATGATTTGGTTGAGGTTTAAATGTTATCTAGGGCACCAGAAGAATTTGCTGCTCTTCTTCAAATAGTATCATTGCACTTGTATGTCCACTTGAGAGAGCAGATGGGTCCTCACTTTAATGTCTCATCTAAAAGACAGTACCTCTGACAGTGCAGCACTTCTTCAGTACTCAACATTGCAACCTGATTTTTAAGTGCAGCAGGAATTTAAGTCACTTATTACTGTCTATCAATAATAATTTTTTTGGGTATTTAAAAAAAATTATTTCCACTGAGACCTGCTCTGTATTTTCTGTTTCCTTGAATGGATTTTTATGCCATCAGCATAAATCACAGTAAAAATTGAAAAGCTTCCCCAACTGCAGGTTCTTAAATATGCTGTTCCCTGATGTACATGAATGATGGTTAAATGAGTTGAAGCTTGAAGTTAAAACTGAAAGAAGTTGTTTCCTTGGATCCAGATTATTAATGCTAATTTATGATCATTTTAAGTTTTTGTGAGATTGGCAGGATACTTGGATGTTTTTTGACATCAGCAAAATGGCTTCAAAATGACAATATTAGGGGCATTTTTGGAAGTAACTTTGGGGTTGCACGCATGAAGGAAACTCAAGGCCATGATGATTGACAGAACAACAACAGTAAGACATTTTTTTTTTTTATTGTAAAAATATACTTTATTCATAAAAATCTTCAATCACATTCAAAACCATTTCAAAAACAACATTACAAGGGTACAATCCAGGTTAAACTTTTACAAAATGTATCACCAGGTGCATCAGTACAAACAATATTACAATCATTTACAGCCTTTCATTTTGATCTGTACAGCCCGAGGGGCTCTAAACAGTTCCCAGTCTCTCGGTGCGCTGTGGTAGAAAGGTCTTAGACAGCGACCCTTCCCCATTGCGCCTTTGCGGCAGCTGCCCCAAGCTTTAGTGCGTCCCTCAGCACGTAGTCCTGGACTTTGGATTGTGCCAGTCCGCAACAATCGGTCGGGGACAACTCTTTGTGCTGGAAGACCAACAAGTTTCGGGCAGACCAAAGCGCCTCTTTCACCGAGTTGATGATCCTCCAGCTGCAGTCGATGTTTGTCTCGGTGTGTGTCCCTGGGAACAGCCCGTAGAGCACAGAGTCCTGTGTCACAGAACTGCTCGGGATGAACCTCGACAGCAACCACTGCATCTCTCTCCAGACTTTCTTTGCAAAGGCACAATCCACAAGGAGGTGAACAACGGTCTCTTCCCCACCACAGCCACCTCGAGGGCATCGTGCAGAGGGGGTGAGACTCCTGGCGTGTAGGAAGGATCTGACGGGGAGGGCCTTTCTCACCACCAGCCAAGCTACGTCTTGGTGCTTGTTGGAAAGTTCTGGCGATGAGGCATTCTGCCAAATGACTTTGACAGTCTGCTCGGGGAACCATCCCACAGGGTCCACCCTCTCCTTATCCCTCAGGGCCTCTAGGACGTTACGTGCTGACCACTGCCTGATGGACTTGTGGTCAAAGGTGTTTTTCTGCATAAATTTTTCCACCAGGGACAGGTGGTACGGCACGGTCCAACTACTTGGAGCGTTCCGCGGCAGCGTGGCCAGACCCATCCTTCGCAACACCGGGGACAGGTAGAACCTCAGCACGTAGTGACACTTGGTGTTTGCGTACTGAGGGTCTACGCACCGCTTGATGCAGCCACACACAAAGGTGGCCATCAGTATGAGGGCGATGTTGGGCACGTTTTTTCCCCCTTTATCTAGAGGCTTGTACATCGCGTCCCTGCAGACACGATCCATTTTCGACCAACAACAGTAAGACATTTGGCATTGTGTAAATTTGTACGGCATTTGCAATGACTATATTGGTGCCTTCCTTTGGTCTGGGTATCTCAAAAACACTGCACATTACATTACTGCTGAGTGTGAAATAAGTCAGAGGGTGAGAACACGTACTGTACTCGAAGGGAATTTAAATGTGTAATGTTGCTAAGATGTTGACCTGATTAGCAGTAACCTGTGAAGGACAAACTTTCCTTTAGAGGTTTGGGGATTCATTTGCATCTCTTTAGTTCAGGCAGAGCCTCACTTAACAAATCTTGTCCCAGAGCTCACCTGGGATTAGTAAAATGAGCTGGTTCCAAAGAATATGCCACCTGATGGGATCATAAACTCTAATTTCACCTAATACAATGGGAGAACAGGACTTCAGACTGCATGATATTAATTGCATGATTGTTAGCAATCGTACCTTAGACACACAATCAACTTAACTGCATCATATGCACTTTTAAGTTCATAACAGTATATGAATGAGGAAGTATCACAAGGCATGGAGATATAATATGCTGGGGTGCATAAACTGCGTGGGAAATGTAATAACAAGACTCACAATATACGATTAAAACATTAGATTGATTACTTCCTTTAGCTATGGTGCTTGGAAGGACACAGAACTGCACGATTTTTTCCTACATTTAATAGTTTGAGTGTTAGGAAACCTATACCTACATATGCTTTTAATGACAAACTTCCTTACTCCATCCTCTAGGGAAAACAATCTGTCTAGATCAGTGTGCAATTGTGTTATGAATAACAGTAACAACTTATATTTCCATTATACCTCCAATGCAATAAATCATTCCAAGGTGCTTCTCAGTGGAAGGACAGACAGCAATAATTAATAGGAATTAGAAGTGGTGATTAAAGACATGGTTGATAAGGTTTTGAAAGCACGGAGAGCAGCAAGGGAGAGAGAGGCAAGGGAAGGAATTCAGAGCCTGGGACTGAAGCTGAAGGCTTTGCCACAAACCGTGAATTGTTGAGGCGCAAGGAAGCTGGTGAGAATCGAAGGTTATGGGAGGTGACCTAGGGCTGGAAGAAGTAAGGATGAGATGTAACTGTGGAGATATTGGGTTTGAAAGAATTTTGATATCAGTATGTTGGTGGAATGGAGACGATAGAGGTGACGAGTGAGTGGGACTTGGCACATGATTGGATGCAGCTGGCAGAGTTCTGCATGATAAAAGTAAAATACTGCAGATGCTGGAGACCTAAAATAAAAACAGAAATTGCTGGAAAAACTCAACAGGTATGGCAGCATCTGTGGAGAGAGAAACAGACTTAACATTTCGAGTCCAATATGACTCTTTTTAGGAACTGTACCGAAAGGAGTTATGTTGGGCTTGAAACGTGAACTCTAGTTCTCTCTCCACACCTGCTGAGATTTTCCAGCACTTTCTATTTTTATATTAGAGTTCAGCATAAGTTGGACTTTCTGCAGGGTGGAGGTCAGCCGAGCAGTCAACCGGGATTTTGTCAAGGCAGAGATGGCCCCATCCACAGGCCACAAAACTAGGGTCAACCCCGCTGTAGCCATATCTGGGAGCACCGACCGGATTTTATGTCTGTTATACAGCTAATGAGATCCCACTTCCAGGAGCTGCTGGCCAATCAGAGGCTGGCAGCTCTTCAGTCCCAGCAGCTGCACTGGGACCAGTAGCTACTGCTGGGACTGCACCCAGTCAGGAGTAGCAGCATGGACGTTGCCCTCGGACCAAGGTAGGTGGGGTCAGGGTCACTTGTATTAGATAGGCAGACACCAGTGAGGTGAGGATGGTGGTTGGTGAGGGCAGGCAGGGAGTTGCAGTGGGGGGTGGCCATTGATGCTGGAGGGGCCCTCTGTGGGCCACAGTATCTCTGGCAGGAGTACACCCTCCCCAAACAGGTCCGCAGGGAGGCCGCCAGGGTTCATATGGCAATCACACCATACGCTGGTGGCCCAACTGTGCCTGATAAAATGCCGATGTCGGCCGGAAGAGATCCTGAAATGACCACTTAAGGCCCTCGATTGGCCTCTGGGCAGGAGGGTCATTCATCACTTTCCCACCACTGGTAAAATGCCATGGCAGTGGGAAGCTGGCGGGTTCTCCACACCACACTTTGTCTTCCCTCCCATCCTTTCGGCCCCCCTCACTTCCTATCCTGCTCCTGCAGGTCCTGTAAAATCCTGGCCATCAGATCTGAAGTTAAGGAAAATAGTTAAGGATTTCATCAGCAGTGGAGAAATATTGTGGAGGTGAAGTCTGAAACTAAGATCAAGGAGAATCAGCAGACTGAAATTGAGACTGTTTGCTTTCACCTGAAAAGTGGCCTTGAAGGGGCATGGAGATGGGTCTCTAGGCACACGTTTTTGGTGGGTGCTGAATATGATGGCTTTGCACTTTCTCAGGTTCAATTGAAGGAAGTTCTAGCTCATTCTTTGCTTGATGTCTGACAAGCAAACTGACACAAAGATGGTCATGGAATGGGGAGGTAGATATGCTCTCATTAGCATACGGATAGACACTGCATTGCATTGAGCAGCCTAACAAGCACTCCTTAAATGCCACTTACTCTAATATACCAGATGAGTTTATGCTTCTTTGAAGATTTTTGTGAGAGGTGCTGAAGCCTGCCAACTCCACATTGCATTTGACAGATCCAGGCAGCTGTAGGGATCTCAGTCTTAGTCCAATTGACTTTTTAAATTCACATAACATTGACACACCTTTGTATAGGGGATGAGAAGAGCCATATGCCATTTTATGCCAGATTTGATCGCACGCAAGTGATATGTTTGACCCAATTACTTTCATGATTGCTTTGTCATGAAGGAAGCACCCCTTTAAGTCACAACTACTGGAGGTTAAAGATCAATGAAGAAAAAAATACACCAAAATTTGGAACATGATAGCTTCTTGATGAATATAAATATTTGCCCTTTCATCCACTGTGATTACTGCTAGAATTCTCATCTGCAATTACTGTGGGGAATCACTTGGTTATTGCTAGCAGTTATCAGAGTGACCAAATGATTATTCATGGGCTCAACTGAAGGTCGCTTGTGTAATCATGTGGAAAGATAAATAGACCAGCGACATAATGAAGGATAAACTGTTAGAAGTGAAGAATGGCAATAATCAGTGTGTTTGCAATTATTATGAGATGTACAGCCTTGCAAGACAATCGACTGCATGATCTTTACAAAGCAGCTATTACCACAAAATAACCATAATAATGGTTCCATGTATAAACAGGATCACTTTACATTTACATTTAGATGTGACTAAGACAATCCCTTAAAGACAAGGCTAATTTAAACGATAAAGGCAACACCATTCCCTTGGCAGCTTGACCTGGACAAAACTTAAAAATACCTAGGCGGAGAGACTTTGGGGCAAGATATCATCACATAAGCTAAGTTTCAGTCAAAGGCACAGGATGTCTATGGAAGATAAAACTATAATTCAAAAGGCAGGTGGAGAGGGACCTAGTGGGGTATATATATATATACACAAATCATTGAAGGTGACAGGGCCGTTGAGGAAGTAGTTACAATGGCTTATGGGATCCTGGGCTTTATAAGTGGAAATATAGATGGAAAGAAGCTATGATGAACATATATAAAACACTAGTTTGGTCTCAATGGTGTCCAATTCTGGGTATCACACATTAGGAAGGATGTGAAAGCTTTAGAGGGGAAGAGACCGAAGGGAATGTTACATGGATAGTTTGGAGAAGCTGGAGTTCTCGTTAGAGGCATAGACTATTTTCTAAATGGGGAGAGAATTCAGAAATCTGGAGTGCAAAGGGACTTGGGAGTCCTAGTCCAGGATTCTCCTAAGGTTAACTTGCAGGTTGATGCGGTAGTTAGGAAGGCAAATGCAATGTTGGCATTTATTTTGAGAGGACTAGAGTATAAAAGCAGAGATGTGCTGCTAAGGCTTTATAAGGCTCTGGTCAGACCACATTTAGAATATTGTGAGCAATTTTGGGCCCCGTATCTCAGGAAGGATGTGCAGGCCCTGGAGAGGGTCCAGAGGAGGTTCACGAGAACGATCCCAGGAATGAAAGGCTTAACATATGAGGACTCTGGGTCTATACTCGATGGAGTTTAGAAGGATGAGGGGGGATCTGATTGAAACTTACAGAATACGGAAAGGCCTGGATAGAGTGAACGTGGGGAAGATGTTTCCATTAGTAGGAGAGACTAGGTCCCGAGGGCACAGCCTCAGAGTAAAAGGAAGACCTTTTAGAACAGAGATGAGGAGAAACTTCTTTAGCCAGAGAGTAGTGAATCTATGGAATTCATTTCCACAGAAGGCTGTAGAGTCCAGGTCATTGAGTGTATTTAAGACCGAGATAGATAGGTTCTTGATTGGTAAGGGGATAAAAGGTAACGGGGAGAAGGCGGGAGAATGGGGTTGAGAAACTTATCAGCCATGATTGAATGGCGGAGCAGACTCGAAGGGCCGAATGGCCTAATTTCTGCTCCAATGTCTTATGGTTTTATGGTCTTAGAGAAGAAAGTGTTGAGAGGAAATTTGATAGAGGTGTTCAAAATCATGAGAGGTCTGGACAGAAGAGATATCAACATCCTGGGGGTTACTATTGACTAAAAACTGAACTGGACTAGCCAAATAAATACTGTGGCTATAAGAGCAGGTCAAGGGCTGGGCATTCTGTGGCAAGTAACTCACCTCCTGACTCCCCAAAGCCTGTCCACCATCTACAAGGCACAAGCCAGGGGTGTGATGGAATACTCTTCACTTGCCTGGGTGAGTGCAGCTCCAACAACACTCAAGAAGCTGATACCATCCAGAACAAAGCAGCCCACTTTATTGGCACCCCATCCTCCACCTCCAACATCCACTCGCTCCACCACCAACACACAGTAGCAGTAGTATGTACCACCTACAAGATGCACTGCAGCAACTCACCAGGACTCCTTCAACAGCAACTTCCAAACCAGCGACCTCTATCACCTAGAAGGACAAGGGCATGTGAATGCCACCACCTGTAATTTCCCCTCCAAGACATACACCATCATGACTTGGAACTATGTTGCCATTCCTTCGCTGTTGCTTGGTCAAAATCTTGGAACTCCCTTTCTAAAAGCACTACAGATACATCCACATTACATTATGAGGTTTGCAATAGCGTAGTGGTATTGTCACTCGACTAGTAACCAGAGACCCAGGGTAATGCTCTGGGGCACCTGGGTTCAAATCCTGCCATGGCAGATGGAATTTGGATTCAGTAAAAATCTGGAATTAAAAAAGTCTAATGATGACCATGAAACCATTGTTGATTGTTGTAAAAACCCATCTGGTTCACTAATGCCCTTTAGGGAAGTAAATCTGTTGTCCTTACCTGGTCTGGCCTACATGTGACTCCAGACCCACAGCAGTATGGTTGACTCTCAAATGCCCTCAAGTGCTGGCCTAGCAGTGATGCCCACATCCCATTAAAATATTAAAAAAGAGGGAGAAACTGTTTCCATTAGCAGAAGGGTGAGAACCAGAAGACACTGATATAAGACGAATGATAAAAGAAACAAGAGAGACATGGAGTGAGTAGTTAGGATCTGAAAGTGTGGTGGAGGTAGACTCAATTGTCACTTTCAAAAGGGATTTGGATAAACGCTTGAAGAGAGAAAATTTGAAGTCTGTGGGGAAAGGGCAGAGGAGTGGGATTTGCTGAGCTGCCCTTGCAGAAAGGTGGCATGGATACGATGGGCTGCATGGCTTCCTCCTGTGCTGCAACCATTCTCGGATTCTAGAATGAACAAACATTGTGCAACAAAATGAGGTGGGGGTGCTGATTGGCACACTGGCAGAAAACTCATCAAAAAACTCAAACAAGTTATTCAAACATGATTTATCCTAAACCATTCAGTGCTGGTTTCCTTAATTAACCCACTTTTGGCCAAGTGACTATTAATTTTGTCCTGAATCATCATTTCAAAAAACTTTTCCACCACTGAGATTAAACTGACTGGCAGGTAGGTGGCAGGAAGGGACAGTTGTGGCTGGTGTGAGACAGATAAGAAGGTAGTTGCTAAGGTTAATCTCCCAGCAGACATGCTGGGCTGGAGGTTGGTAAGAGAGGAGGATGGGACAATTAGGGTTGCTTATAAGGAGGCAGTACATGTGCCTCAAAGGGTCCTTTAGAGACTGTTGAAACAGGTTGTAGTGTGGCCTTATCGCCAAGTCACACCTTAGCATCCTTTCCTATATCTTCGGCCACTTATCCTCCTTTGAGCACCTCACATTATCAACTACCCCCAAGTCCCACATCAAATTGCTCTCTTCTTTCCTTCTTCAGCTTGTGCCTCTACATCCTCAAATTTGAACCTCTGTCTTAGGTCCTCATATCCTCTCTCCTCTGCTTCATCGCTGTCTTGTCTCTCCTTCCATATAACCTCTCTCGCCTACATTGGGCTGGATTTCATGCTCATCCACTGGTGGGTTTGAAGGCGCCGACCTGCCCAGCAACTATAAGCCAGTCAGTTTAATCTCAGTGGTGGGAAAGTTTTTTGAAATGATGGTTCAGGACAAAATTAATAGTCGCTTGGCCAAAAGTGGGTTAATTAAGGAAACCAGCACTGACTTGTTTAGGATAAATCATGTTTAAATAACTTGCTCGAGTTTTTTGATGAGTTTTCTGCCAGTGAGCCAATCATCGCCCCCCACCTTATTTTGTTGCACAATGTTCGTTCATTCTAGAATCCGAAAATGGTAGCACTGATTTGTTTAGGGTAAACCATGTTTAAATAATTTGCTTGAGTTTTTTGACGAGGTAGCAGAAAGGGTAGATGAGGGTAATGCAGTTAATGTGATGTACATGAACTTCCAGAAGGTGTTTACTAAAGTGCCACACATAGACTTGTGAGCAAACTTAGAGCTTTTTGGAATAAAAGGGACAATGGCGACATGGGTACAAAGTTGGCTGCATGACAGGAAACAGAGCGGTTATTTCTCGGACTGTAGGAAGGTTTACAGTGGGGTTCCCCAGGTGTCAGTGTTGGGACCCTTGCTCTTCTTGCTATATATTAATGACTTAGACCTTGGTGTACAGGGCACAATTACAGAATTTGCATATAAATCTCAGAAGTGTTGTGAATTGTGAGGAGGATAGTGTTAAACTTCAAAAGGATATAGACAGGTTGGTGGAATGGGCAGGCAACTGGCAGATGAAATTTAATCAGAGAACTGTGCAGCAATTAATTTTGGTTGGAAAAACGCAGACAGGCAATATAAAATAAAGGGCACGATTCTAAAGAGGGAGTAGAGGGACCTACAAGCACAAAGTGGGAGTCCAGTGAAGGTTCACCAGATTGATTCCTGGGATGGAAGGATTGTTGTTTGAGGAGAGATTGGGCTTACTAGGCCTGTATTCACTGGAGTTTAGGAGAATGAGAGGGGATCTCATTGAAACGGATAAAATTCTGATATGGCTGGACAGACTGGATGCAGGGATGATGTTTCCTCTGGCTGGGGGTGTCTAGAACAAGGGGTCTGAGGATAAGGGGTCGGCCATTTAGGATTGAGATGAGGAGAAACTTCTTCACCCAGAGGGTGGTGAACCTGTGGAATTCTCTACCACAAAGAGTTGTGGAAGCCAAGTCACTGAATATATTTAAGAAGGAAATAGATAGATTTCTAGACTCTAAAGGTATCAAGGGATATAGGGAGAGAGCAGGATTATGGCGTTGAGATAGAGGATCAGCCATGATCATATTGAATGGCGGAGCAGGCTCGGAGGGCCAAATGACCTACTCCTGCTCCTGTTTCCTATGTTTCTATGAAGGTGGCAGGACAGGTCCAGTGAGTGGTTAATAAAGCATATGGCACCCTACGCTTTATTAATAGGGGCGTGGAGTACAAAAGCAAGGAAGTTATGATAAACCTATATAAAACACTAGTTCAGCCTCAACTCATCTATTGTGTCCAGTTCTGGGCACCACACTTTTGGAAGACATGAAGACATTAGAGAGAGTGCAGAAAAGATTCACGAGAATGGTTCCAGGGAAGAGGAACTTAAGTTACATGAATAGATTGAAGAAGCTGTGACTGTTTTCTTGGAGAAGAGAAGACTGAAAGGATACTTGATAGAGATATTCAAAACCATGAGGGGTCGGGTGATAGTATTTAAGGAGGAACTGTTCCCATTGGTGGAAGGATCGAGAACCAGAGGACACCCGTTTAAGGTGATTGCCAAAAGAAGCAACAGCTTCCCAATGAGGGAAATTTTTTTAATGCAGCAAATGGTTAGGATCTCCTGAGAGTATGGTGGAGGCAGATTCATTTGTGGCTTTCAGAAGAGAATTGGATCCTTATCTGAAGAGAAAGATTCGCAGGGCCATGGGGAAAAGGCTGGGAAGTGGCACTAGGTGAGTTGCTCTTGCAGCCAGCCAGCACAGACACGATGGATCAAATGTCCTCCTTCTGTGCTGTAACGATTCCATGATTCTATGATTTTAGTACTCAGTGTCTTGGCTCAAGTGTAAAGAATGGCCACTTGGGTGAGGTGACAGTGATCTTTCTTTGGATCAGTACTCTAGCTTGAGTGACCACATTCAAGAGAAGTGCTGGGATTGAAAATATTCGATCAATGCTTATGTCTGGATGCCAGTGAGGAATTGCTGGGTTGAAAACTGATATAATTAAGGTGACATGTTGCATAAGTAGTGCACTATCCTATTTTTTGTACAGTATTTAACATTCAGCACTATAATTGCCATTTGTGAAGCATTTATTTTACAGGCATATTTGTCTCCATAGCAAAAATGGAATTTGTTTCAATAATGACAAGCAGCCGGATTGATTTGGTTAACCCTCTTTCTCAGATTACTTCTGGTACAACAGAGTTGAGGAGGTTCAGCTTTACAATAACTACTTTAAAAAGGCTTATTTGGCATATGCAGGTATCACTAAACTAAACGTTAGTTTAGTGTGCTGACATCCTGCGGTGCTATATTGATAGCATATTGGTTCATGTGTGAGATTCCCTCATCTCCCCTGGAACTGACTGGGGAGGTGAACAGAGGAGACACAATCCTTCCCTTAGGATTTGAGGAAGGAAAATGCGAATTAAAATAAATTGGTGCCGTTTTAGCCTCAGGAGGAAAACACTTTAAAGTATACCAAACTTCCTTTGCTTCTGTTTCCTTTCTATTCTCTGCTTATCCTCATGGCCACATTATTTATTTTCTTCATTTCGAGAACTATATAACCTATTTCAAGTGTAAATTTATGAGAACACAGGAGCTTTTAGGTCAAGAATAACCCACTTCTTCCAAAGCTACTGTGAATTTTAGGTCACCACATTGGCTAACTCAGCACCAATTAAACCCAAGACTGACATGCATGGTTCATCTCCTCACAATATTTGGCCATCTAATCCTGAGGGAGGCGAACAATCAACAACTAAAAGCCACATGATGATCTGGATATATACTTAAACAGGAAAGATATGCAGAGCTGTGGGAAGAAACACAGCAGTGGGACTAATTAGTTTGTTTTTTGGAAAGTTGGCATAGAGATGATGGACCGAATGACCTCCTATGTGCTATATAATTATATGACTTATAAAATGTAGCCCTTGGAGCTCCTCTGATGGATTAGCTCCTGAAAGCAATGGGGAGCTGGATCATGTTTACCAGAAAGTCCAAGGTTTAATCTGTGCTGCGTTCGCCAGTGCAGGAAAGGCTCAACAATTGACTTCCAGTTGTGGAGGGAAAAATCGGAGTTCCCACTTCTCATTATCATCATCCAGTGAGTCCAGAAAGGATATGTGGACATTAGATGAGAACAGTATCAGGGTTTGGCTCTGATATTCCTGGTTATTCAATGTTAGGGCTCACACATAGGAACAAAGGGGCATGGGACTTAGGAGTTGGAGTAGGCCATTTGGCCCTTCGAGCCTGCTCTGTCATTCAGTAAGATCATGGCTGATCTAGCTGTAATCTCAATTCCACTTTCCTGCCTGCCTTCCATAGCCCTTGACTCCCTTGTATATCAAAAAACAATCTAACACAGCCTTCAATAAATTCAATGGCCCAGCCTCCATTGCTCTCTGTGGAAAAGAATTCTACAGACTAATGACCCTCTGAGAAAAGAAATTCCCATCATCTTCGTCGTCTTCTTAAACTGTGCCCCCTAGTTCTAGACCACCCCACGAGTGGAAACATCCTCCTAGTATCAAGTCCCCTCAGGATCTTGTATGTTTCAATAAGATCACTTCTTATTCTTCTAAACTCCAATGGACATAAGCCTAATCTGTTCAATCATTTTTCCTAAGATCAGCTCTTCATCCCAGGAATGAGTCAAGTGAACCTTCTCTGAACTGCTTCTAATGCAATTACATCGTTTTTCAAACAAGGAAATCAAAACTATACACATTACTGCAGATGTGGTCTCACCAATGCCCTGTACAGCTGCAGTAAAACTTCCCTACTTTTATAGTCCATTCCCCTTGCAATAAATGCCAACATTCCATTTCCACTTGCTGTGTTTTTTGTAGTGTTTTTTTGTGATTCTTTTACTATGAAACCCAGGTCATTCTGTACCACCAAGTTATGCAATCTCTTTCCATTTAAATAGTATACTGCTTTCCTATTCTTCCTGCCAAAGTGGACAAGTTCACATTTTCCCACAATACACTCCATCTGCCAAAATTTTGCTCACTCACTTAATCTACCTATATCCTTTTGTGGACTCTTGACAACTTACTTTCCTGCCTATCTTTTTACCATCAGCAAATTTAGCCACAATGCAGTTGGTCCCTTCATCCAAGTTATTGACATAGATTGCCAGTAGTTGAGGCCCCAGCACTGATCCCTGTGACACTCCACTAGTTACAACTTGCCAACCTGAAAAAGACCCATTTATCCCTACTCTCTGCTTCCTGTTAGCCAATCAATCCTTTATGCATGCTGATATATGTTACCCCCTATACCTTGTACTCTTCTTATCTTGTGTAGTAACCTTTGCTGTGGCCTCTTATCAAATGCCTTTTGGAAATCCAAGTACACTACATCTACGGGTTCCCCTTTATCCTCTTTGCTTGTAACTTCCTCAAATAACTCTAATAAATGAGTTAAATTCAACACGGTTTCCCTTTCACTTGAAGAACGGTAACTGGGGTGACCCATCTAAGGGGAGAAAAATGTAACATCTTTCCCTGACCTTCACAATTAATAGATATTAGAGCAAAATTCCAGGGCATAGATCCAACCTCACAAAGTGTTCAAACAATATCAACCCATGGCCCAAGGAATATGGAAACCATCATGTTGTTTTGTTTTGCCTTTTTTCTTTTTTTTCCTTTTAGTACTCTTACTATGCTTCATCTTATTAGTTGTCACAGCTCCAAGCAACAATCTTTGATTAATTATGTTCTCTCTGTCCCAAACCCTGAGTTTCACCTGCTGAGTTAACAATCCTTGATGAAGGTTCTGGTTTCTATTCACATAGTTCAAAATTGTGGATTTCATCTTGCAGTTTAATAAACCATGATGAATGATCCTAATTTCTGTTCCAAATGGTGGGTTTCATCTCCCGCTGTAATATCTTGATGAGTGTATTCCACCTTTGACACCATGTGTGACACAGCGTGGCTGCAGAGTTCTGAATAATGTTTCAGTATTTGATGGGCTGCATTAAACAAATTATATTTGAAGTAAAGCTCACTGCTTTTTTACAAGAGTTACTTCTCACTATACGACAGGTTAATCCTCCAATGAAAACTGGATGTGGGCGTCACTGGCTAGGCCAGCATTCATTGCCCATCCCTAATTGCCCTTGAGGATGTGGTGGTGACGCGCCTTCTTGAACCGCTGTAGTCCATGAACCATAAAAAAGTTATGGTGCAGAAAAAGGCCGTTCAGCCCGCCATGTCTGCACAGAAACTAGCCACTCAATTTTAATCCCATTTTCCAGCACCTGGTCCATAGCCTTGTAGTTTACAGCACTTCAGGTGCAGATCCAGGTACCTTTAAAATGAGTTGAGCGTTTCAGTCTCAACCATCAATTTACAGATGCCCACTACCCTCTGGATGAAAAAGTCTTTCCTCATGTCGCCTCTAATGCTTCTACCAATCACATTAAATCCAAGCCCCCTGGTAGTTCACCCCTCAGCAAGGGGAAACAGGTCTTTCCTGCCTACCCTATCTAGGCCCCACATAATTTTGTACACCTCAATTAGGTCACCCCTTAGCCCCCTCTGTTCTAAGGAAAACAACCCTAGCCTATCCAATCTCTCCTCATTGCTGCAATTTTCCAACCCTGGCAACATTCTTGTAAATCTCCTCTGCACTGTCTCCAGAGCAATTATGTCCTTCCTATAATGTGGTGACGAACTATACACAAAATTCCAGCTGTGGCCTAACCAGCATTTTATACAGTTCCATCATTACATCCCTTTTGTACTCAATGCCTCATTCGATAAAGGAAAGCATTCCATATGCTTTTTTTACCACCTTGTCCACCTGTCCTGCCACCTTCCTCAGAAAAGTTGTATTAAGTTAGTAAGACACAATCTTCCCCTAACAAACATGCTGACTATCCCTGATCAATCCGTGCCTTTCTAAATGACAGTCTGCCCTGTCTCTCAGAATTGATTCAAATAATTTGCCTACCATCAAAGTGAGAATCTCACTTTTGAATACCTCCCACCAATTTGACATTGTTTTCCCAGCCCACTTTCGCCAGTTCACCTCTCAGCTTTAAAAAAAAACAGGAGAACAGTAGATACACCCACAGTGCTGTTAGGGAGGAAGTTCCAGGATTTTGACCCAGCGATAGTGAACGATATAGTTCCAAATCAGGATGGTGTGTAGCTTGGAGGGGAACTAGAAGGTGGCGGTGTTCCCATGCATCTGCTGCCCTTGTCCTTCTAGGCATTCGAGGTCGTGATTTTGGAAGCTATTATCAAGGGAGCCTTGGTGAGTTGTTGCAGTACATCTTGTAGATGGCTCGCACTGTTGCCACTGTACATTGGTGGTGAAGGGACTGAATGTTTAAGGTGGTGGATGGGGTGTCAGTCAAGCAGTCTGCTTTGTCCTGGATAGCGTTGAGTTGCTTGAGTATTGTTGGAGCTGCACTCATCCAGGCAAGTGGAAAATATTCCATCACACTCCTGACTTGTGCCTTGTAAATGGTGGACAGGCTCTGGGGAGTCAACATGTGTATTACTTGCCACAGAATTCCCAATGTCTGACCTGCTCTTATATCCACAGTATTTATATGGCTAGTCCAGTTCAGTTTCTGGTCAATGGTAACCCCCAGGATGTTGTCAGTTGGGAATTCAGCAAGGATAATGCCTTTGAATGTCAAGAGGAGATGGTTAGATTTTCTGTTGTTCAAGATGGTCATTGCCTGGCACTTGTGTGGCGTGAATGTTACTTGCCACTTATCAGCCCAAGCCTGGACATTGTCCAGGTCTTGCTGCATTTGGACATGGAATTCTTCAGTTCCTGATGAGTCGGGAATGGTGTTGAACATTGTGCAATCATCAGCGAACATCCCCACTTCTGACCTTATGATGGAGGGAAGGGCATTGATAGTAGTTGAAGATGATTGGGCCTAAGACAGTATTCTGAGGAACACCTACAACAATGTCCTGGGACAGAGATGGTTGACCTCCAACAACCACAACCATCTTCCTTTGTGCTACGTATAACTTCAACCAGTGGAGAATTTTCCTCCTGATTCTCATTGACTTTTGTTAGGGCTCCTTGATGCCACACTTGGTCAAATGCTGTCTTGATGTCAAGGATAGTCACTCTCATTCACCTCTTGAGTTCAGTTCTTTTGTCCACCTTTGAACCAAAGCTGTAATGATGTCAGGAGCTGAGTGGCCCTGGCAGAACCAAAACTGAGTATTAGTGATCAGGTTATTGCTGTGTAAATGCCGCTTGATAGCATTATCAACGATGCCTTCCTTCATTTTGCTGATGCTCAAGAGTAAACTGAAGGGATTATAACTGCCTGTGTTGGATTTGTCTTGCATGTTGTGTACGGGACAGGACATACCTGGGCAATTTCCCCCATTGCTGTGTAGATACCAGAGCCCTAGCTGTACTGGAATAGCTTGGCTAGGAGCATGGCAATTTCTGCTACACAAGTCTTCAGTACTATTGCCAGAATATGGTCAGGGCCCATAGCCTTTGTAGTATCCAGTGCCTTCAGCCAAATCTTGATATCATGTGGAGTGAATTGAATTGGCTGAAGACTGGCATCAGTGATGCTGGGGACCTCAGGAGGAGGCCAAGATGGATCATTCACTCGGCACGTCTGGCTGAAAATGGCTGCAAATGCTTCAGCCTTATCTTTTGCACTGATGTGCTGGTTTCGCCCATCATTGAGGATTGGGGTGCTTGTGGAGCCTCCTCCTCCTGTTAGTTGTATAATTGCCCACCAACATTCACTGCTGAATGTGGCGGGACTTCAGAATTTAGATCTAATCCTTAGTTGTGGGATTGCTTAGTTCTGTCTATTGCATGCTGCTTATGCTGTTTGGCATCCAAATTAGTCCTGTGTTGTAGCTTCACCAGGTTGGCATGTCATTTTTAGGAATGCCTGCTGCTATCCTGGCATGCCATCCTGCATTCTTCATTGGACCAGGGTTGATCCCCCAGCTTGATGGTAATGGTAGAGTGGGGAATATGCCAGGCCATGAGATTCCAGATTGTAATTGAATATATTCTGTAGACAACAACTTCCAAACCCACAACCACTACAAACTAGAAAGAAAAGGACAGCAGATACATGAGAATACCACCACCTGGACATTCCCTTCCAAGCCACTCACCATCTGGACTTGGAAATATATCGCTGTTCCTTCACTGTCGCCGGGTCAAAACTCTACAAACATACAAAATACAAAATTTTGAAATAGGGGCAGAAGTAGGCAATTATGCCTCTCTAGCCTGCTCCGCCATTCAATAAGATCATGGCTGATCTGGCTGTGTTTCGAGTTCCACATTCCCATCTACCCCAATGATCTTTGATTCCCTTGCCTAACAAGAATCTATCTACCTCTGCCTTAAAAATATTCAATTACCCTGCCTCCACCACCTTCTGAGGCAGAGAGTTCCAAAGACGCAGAGCCCTCTGAGAGAAAAAAATTCACCCCATCTCTGCCCTAAAAGGACAACCCCTAATTTTAAAACAGTGCCCCCTAGTTCAGGAGTCACCCACAAGAGGAAACATCCTTTCCACGTCCACCTTGTCAATATTGCTCAGGATCTTATATACTTCAATCAAGTCACCCCTCACTCCTCTAAACTCCAGTGAAAACAAGCCCAGCTTGTCTAACCTATCCTCATAAGACAACCCACTCATTCCAAGTATCAATCTAGTAAACCTCCTTTGAACTACCTCCAATGCATTTACATCCATCCTTAAATAAGGAGACCAAACTGCACAAAGTATTCGAGCTGCGGTCTCACCAATGCCCTGTATAACTGAAGCATAAACCCTTACTTTTATGTCCAATTTCTCCCATAATAAAGGATAGCATTCCATTAGTCTTCCTGCTTACACGCTGTACCTACAGACTAACTTTTTGTGACTCATGCATGAGAATGCATAGATGCCTCTGTACCTCAGAATTCCGCAGTTGTTCTCTGTTTGAGTAATACTTTGCTTTTTTATTCTTCCTGCCAATGTAAACAACTTCATATTTTTCCACACTATACTCCATCTGCCAGAATTTTTCCCACTCACTCCAGTTATCTATATCCACCTGAAAACTCCTTATGTCTTCTTCACAACATACTTTATGTCGTCTGCAAATTTAGCTAACAATGCCTTCGCTCCCCTCATCCAAGTCATTGATGTAAATTGTAGAAACAGACCATTGCGGGACTCCACTCATCACATCTTGCCAATCAGACAAAGACCCATTTATGCATACTCTCTGTTTTTTGCCAGCCAGCCAATCTTCTATCCAGGCTAATAGGTTATCCCTTACACTATGAGCATTTATTTTCTGCAATAACCTTTGATGTGGCACTTTATTAAATGCTTTCTGGAAATCCAAATACATTACCTCTACAGGCTCCCCTTTATCCACAACATATGTTACTCCTTCAAAGAACTCTAATAACTTGGTTAAACATGATTTCCCTTTCATAAAACCATGCTGACTCATCCCGATTACCTTGAGCTTTTCTAAGTGCCCAGCTATAATCTCTTTAATGATTGACTCTAACATCTTCTCCATGACAGACATGAAGCTAACTGGCCTATGGCTTCCTATTTTCTGCTCCTTCCCTTCTTGAATAGAGGGATTGTATTTTTTGCTTTCCAGTTTGATGGAACGTTTCCAGAATCTAGCGAATTTTGGAAAATTAACACCAACACATCTACTACCTCATTAGCCACCTCTTTTAAGACCCTAGGATGAAGTCCATCGGGACCTGGAGACTTGTCAGCCCGCAGCTCTATCAGTTTGCTCAGTATTGCTTCCCCAGTGATTGTAATTTTACCAAGTTGCTCTCTCCCCTCCACTTCCTGATTTACAGCTATTACTGGAATGATTTTTGTACCTTCTATAGTGAAGACAGAGCAAAATATTTGTTCATTTAATCTGCCTTTTCCTTATTATCTACGATTAATTTCCCATTCTCATTCTCTAGAGGACCAACACTCACTATAACTATTCTTTTCCTGTTTGAATACCTATAGAGACTCTTGCTATCTGTTTTTACATCTAGCTAGCTTCCTCTCATACTCTTAACTTCTTTCTCCTGATTAACCTTTTAGTCATTCTCTGCTGTTCTTTATATTCTGACCAATCATCTGTCCTGCCACTCATCTTTGCGCAGTTATATGCTTTTTCCTTAAGTTTGATGCTTTCCCTAACTTCTTTAGTTACCCATGGATGGTGGGTCCTCCCCTTAGAATTTTTTCTTTATAGTAGGGATATACTTATTCTGAGTATTCTGAAATAGCCCCTTAAATGTCTGCCACTACTTCGCTATTGATCTATCCCATAGCCTAGTATCCCAGTTCACTTGAGCTAGATCAGCTTTCATGCCCACATAGTTGCCCTTATTTAAGTTTAAAATACAAGTCTTGGACCCACTCTTCTCCCTTTCAAACTGCATGTAAAATTAAATCGTATTCTGGTTGCTGCTACCTAGGGATGCCTTTACTCTGTGGTTATTAATTAACCCTGTTACATAACGCAATACCAAGTCTAATATAATCTGCTCTCTGTTTGGTTCCAGAACTTGCTGCTCTGAGAAACTATCTCATCCGGGCTACTACTGCCAATTGATTTTTCCAGTTTATATGTAGGTTAAACTCACCTATGATTATTGCATCCCTTTGTCAGAAGCACCCAATATTTCTTCTTGTATACTTTGTCCTACATTGTGGTTACTGTTAGGGGGCCTGTAGACCACTCCCACTAGTGGCTTCTTTCCCCTACTATTCCTTATCTCCACCCAAAATGATTCTACACCCTGACCTCCTGAACCAAGGTCATTTCTAACTATTGCGCAAGTGCCATCTTTGATTAACAGTGCCACCCCTCCACTTTACCTAGCTTCCTATTCTTCTTCAAAGTCATATACCCCTCAATATTCTGGAACTAATCCCTCTCATCTTACAGCCAGGTCTCCATAATGGCTATCAGATCATATTTATTTCCTTCAATGTGCGCTATCAATTTGTTTACTTTGTTATGAATGCCATGCACATTCAGATACAAAGCCTTTAGTTTAGTCTTTTTGTTATCTTTGTGACACCTAGTCTTGATTCTTTGTGCATTCTTACGTTTTTTCTCTCTGTCCCTTCCTGCCCTTTTCTGACCCTCATTTCCCATAATACTATTTTCCTATCTTACCTTGTCTCTACTCTTTGATATACCACAGCTTTCCACATTTGATCCCTTGCCCCTACTATTTAGTTTAAAATCTTCTCTGCTTCCCTAGCTGTGTGATTCAACCAGCTAGGTTCAGATGTAGACCATCTCAACCGTACAGCCCCAACTTTCTCTAGTAATGGTGCCAGTCCCCCACAAACTGGAACCTACTTCTCCCATGCCAGCCTTTGAGCCACGTATTCATCTCTCTAATTTTATGTACCCTATGCCAATTTGCATGCGGCTCAGATAATAATCCTGAGACCTTTGAGTTCTGATTTTCAATTTAGTGCCTAGCTCCTCATACTCTCTACTCAGAACCTCTTTCCTAGTTCTACCTATGTCATTGGTACCTACATGAACCATGGCAACTGGATCCTCCCCCTCCCATTGTAAGTTCCTCTCCAGCCCTGAGCAGGTGTCCTGAACTCTGGCACCAGGCAAGCAAGTCCAGCCATCTGGACTCTCGCTCTTTGCGACAGTGTCAATCCTCCTCACGCTACTGTCCTCTACTACCACAATGTTCTTTTATGCTCCCCTCACTTGAATGGCTTCCTGTACTACGGTGCCATCGTCAGTTTGCTTATCCACCCTGCAGCCCCTGCTCTCATCCAAACAAGCTGAGAGAACCTCAAACCTATTGGACAATTGCAGAGACCTCTGGGTCCGCTTGCCTGCCTCACTTGCAGTCACACCCTCCTGTCCCTGACATCTGACCAAATCAGAAGACCCTACCCTAAGTGGTGTCATTGCCTCCTGTTGCAAAGCAACCAGGTAACTTTTCATGTTCCTGATGTGTCGCAGAGTCGGCAGCTCAGCCTCCAGCTCAATAACGCTGAGCTGAATTTCCTCAAGCTGCAAACACCTACTGCAGACGTGTTTGCCCTGGATCACAGTGTTATCCAGGAGCTCCCACAAGCTGCAGCCTTGACACATCACCAGTCCTGCAATCCTTAATGTGTTTCAAATAATTACACTAATCACTTATGTTGCTTTTTTATATATTTTATTAAATTTACCACCAATGTGTGTACAATTTTAAACCTTAGGAATAGAATATAACTTACCCACTTACTAGATACTCACCAAACAGTTAGCTCCTTTCCCTGTGGTAGAGCAAGAGCCAATTCCTATGGGGTGAGAACGATAGAAAAAGGAAATGAACACCTCCTTGCCCCCTTCACTGAACTCCCCCTCTCACCAAACTCCAAGTTGTCACTCTATTACCTCAGCTGCACTCCGTTTGTTCCTTTTGTTGTGGTTGTTGTTATTGATGAACCCAAATGATTTGTCTTGTGTTCATGTGCACATGGAAAGAGCAGAATTTCCAGCTGAAAAGGAAGAAAAACGTGAACATGATGCCAAAATTAGGCCACACCACCTTGCCTACTAGCTGCCCTGCCTCTGTTCCTCCTTGTCTTTAAGCAGTTCTAATGATCGTGGGCTTGAATTTCTGCGTCAGGTTTTCTTTATCATCTGCCACAACTTTAAAAGATACTCCTTGGAAGCTCTAAAGAAATGGTGTAAAAACTGACCTAGTGTGATTGTATCCTACCTCAAATTCCATCCCTAGCTGATTGTATATTGGAAATCCTAAGGGAGTTCAGGGCCTTATAGACAGTGCATGATAGTATTGTCTGTAAACCAAAATAACCAAATTTACTGAACGATCCCCAAATGAATACCAATAAGATTTCACTTTTTGTAACATTTACTTTAACATAAATGAGAATCAATGTAAATTAAACATGAATTAACAGGTAAACCTGTATAGCCCCATTTTCAGTACACAGTTCTTGCAAGCAAAATTCCAGTCCATTTCCTTCAAGGACCTAGCTGACTCTATGCAGGCAGCAGCAAGCTATTCTGTTTGCTATTTTTGCCTGTGCCTGTTATAACTGCTTCCGGGTCAAGGGTCACCAGATCATGTGGACCAGTATTTCTTATCCAAAAATTATAATTGCTCCCTTTATAATTGATACAAACTCTTAAGTTCTTTTCAAACATTTTTCAAAACAATTACAGATTCCCTAAACATGTTAAGGTAATTACACATTTTCTTTGTTACTGCTTTCCATTCAAAGGTCATCACAGTACACTATCTATTCTGAAGACTTAATAGTGAGCTCAACACTGTCATCGCCTGACATTCATTAACAGCAATCACATTCACACTCCATCAATGAGTTACTGCAATTATGTGCAAAAAGCAGGAATCTCAATCTAGTGTTAATGATGTAACTTGTATTGTTCTTATTGCAGAGATTAGCCAACTGAACTTTCTGGTCTGTTAAGGCTAATTTATATACCACAAAGTGTGCTACTAATTTAGACATCAATTCTGGCCATTATGAGCATTTTAAATCTCTACTGGGGATCAGGTACCTTCCACCCTGACTATGCTTAACGCCAGACCTTGCAATGTTACTGTGATATAAACTGAAACCTGTCTGTATCTTTCATTTCCTGCTTGTTGCATTGGACAAGTGGGCTGTTGGAAATAATAAAGAAGAACACTGCAGGTTGGCCAGAATGACGTATCTGGGCTCAGGGGAATCACTGCCTACCTTTTTTGAATAATTTAAAGAAGCATAAAGTTCAGATGAAATGTTCACAAATCTAAGTTGTGTGACACTGCTCTAGCCTAACAATCTAGTTTGGCCCGTTCTGACAGGACATTTTTATAATTCTTTCAATAAGCATCTGTCACTTTCCCAGATAAATGGTTCACTTAGCTGAGTTTAAAATATCACTCAATGTTTATAGATGCTTTCAGACAATTCCCCCAGTGTGACCTTAATCCAAGGTTGAACATGCACATTTAAAATAATATGGGTTCATGTTGTTGCTATGTTACAATGTGAATGCAGCTGATGAGTGCCTGAAATGTGTTATATCCACAAGTTGCACTAACGATGGAAGATTGAGGTATTATCAGCAGTAATGTTCTTTTCCTTCTAGTTGTCATTTTCTTGTATTTTATTGTCATTTTCTGTGCTGTCTTGCTTGTAGACAATTTTAATATAAGATTCAAATGTGAGAGAAGGACACATTTTTCAGGCATGTATTTAAACATCTCATCTACCATGATGAAAAGTGTGGATTTGTTATCAATATTGCAACAGTAAAAGCTATAAGAGTTTATGTTGCTTGCTGCAGTAAATATGCCACAGTTGTAAAGCTTTAAACCTTCAATAATCATTTGTAGGAATAATTAATTGCACAAGTCCTTTTGTAGTGAAATGTGCATGTGCATGTGTGTATGTCAATTGTGGATTGCTTCCTCACTCTTGAAGGTCAACTAGGAAAAATACTGCATGAGTGAGGTGCCAGAGGGCTACCAATGCCTGAGAACCATACTCTCCTTCCCCTACCCCATTCCCAAACTAGGTACTAGACAGGTAGAAAGGCGCACCAGGCACCTATGAAGGGTTGGAATGGTCTAACTTTCCTCCCTGTGGTGGCCCTGGCTCGGAGGATGGTCACCAGCTTCTGGGTCTCCAGGCTGCTCTGGAAGAAAGAAAGGGAGCCTATCCACAGTTTGGCTGCTGTGGATGCACTACAATGTGAAACAGGTGGGTTGGGAACATCCCCTCCTGTCTCATTCAGTACTATTGCTGGACCTGCTTCAATTGTATGTGTAGGGTTAGTTACGTTCATTTATGTTCGCTAGAAAGTCCCTGGGCTGTGTATTGGGAGCTAGTGTGCAGGGGCAATGGGTCTCCGTCCTCTTTTCATCACCACTGTTCCTGACAACTTGAGTGTTCCTCAGGTGCAACAAAGAGGAAAAGTGCCTCTTGAGTGTTCAGACGAAATCAAATAAAATATCTACTATTTCCCAGCACAATGCGCAGGAGCTTCCAACCTCAGTATCACTGCATTATTCTCAAAGAACAGCTTTTATATGTGAAATAAAACAAACAGTTTGTATATTCCAAAATGGAATGTCATGTTTGCCTTATGTAAACCTCAGTGTGAAATAAGCAGTGAATATATATAGGTAAACCACAGGCCTTGTGGTCAGATAAGTCAAACTGAAGCGTTTCTACAAAGGAGGCATCACCTGTACTGCCTTTCCTTCCATTTGCTCCCTAAAAGCATTACAATGTGTTCAGCACACCTGCAGATAGCCTTATTTCGAATTTACATGGGTTCAGTTGAGCTGCTGGAGGTGATTAATATCAGGGTTACTTTCAGGGCAAGAAACAAGACTTTCTCATCAGTTGCACAATGCTGGAATTTAGATGATGTCACAAAGAATTTGGCCAATTTCCTTACATTATCAGGCGCACCAAACACCTGATCCAGATTTTCACTGGCTGCTCTGACTTTTGATGCAGAAACTTACATTTTCTTTTCCCTTAAGGGCATATTGATCAGTTTCAGTACATGAGTGTTAAGATGATGTCACATGAGGAGACTGACTTCTTTTGATAAGCTGGTGCTGCAATGAAGCTACCAGCATGCCAAAGGCATGTTCCAGAGAGCTCCTGTTTTTAATGTGCCTGTTCCTCATTGGTAACTTGTTTTCTGCTGAGTGAATGAATGGAAAGAAGGAGCCAATTGCTTCAGGCCTGCTGGCGATGGCCTAACAAGAAGTCAGCAATTTTTGAAATACGTTTAAACTAAGAAGCTGCAGACACCGTGCGTAACCAGGCCTACCAC
Organism: Cetorhinus maximus; assembly: GCF_964194155.1. Lineage (NCBI taxonomy): Eukaryota > Metazoa > Chordata > Chondrichthyes > Lamniformes > Cetorhinidae > Cetorhinus > Cetorhinus maximus. Next base: position 208,654,193 of record NC_135879.1, on the reverse strand, counting down.
TCCACCACATTTGGTGGTGATCTTACTTGAAGGGTCATAATTTCTTATACCTGAGAGATGCAGTCTCCTGGCCCTGTAATTCTTTTCTGCCCTTCCTCAACCTGGATGCAGAGCAATCTCAGCCAGAGCGAAAAAACGAAACAAAACAGAACTGGGAAATAAGAGTACTGATCCAAACTGGCATTCCATTTTAAGGCATACAAGGCTAGTTTGGACCAGTACTGTTATTTCCCAATTTTTACTGTTTTTTCCTAAAAAAAAAGTTCCAGTTCATCTTTTACTTTCCAGTTGGGAACTCTTGCAAATCCTGTCAAGAGCAGAAAGAGAAATAGGAAAGAGGGAAACACAAAAATTAAAATAAAATAATTTAATGAAAGATAAGAAGCAGCAGAGAATTTGCCTCATTATTCACCAGGTTATGGGTTAATTTTGTAGGTTTGTATCCTACCTTCTGTTCTTTTGGGCATCTAAAGATATAACATTGACCTAGAATGCGCTCACATTGCTAGCAGAACAAGGCAGCCTTATTCTAGTTACACAAAGATAACTTATAGAAGCACAGCTATTTAAGCATAAAGAGGAAGCAATTTCTGCCCAGTATAATTGCGCAATTGTAACCCTGCTGGCTCTACACAAGAGTTTTTTACTGTAATGCCATTTCCCTGCTCTTTCACTTTTCTTCAAGTGCTTAACTCCCCTGAAGTGTATTGGCTCAGTAGACATTTGCGGTGAAGTATTCCATATTCTAATAGCCATAGCATGAAGAAAATTCCTCACTTTATATTTTTAGGACTAATCATAAGCTTTCATATCAACATTTATTGTTTTCCTTCCAGAGCCTCCAATTGGTCAGATGCATCCACCTCATGGCAGTGTGACTCCTCAAAAGAATGGTAATCTGCTGGTGATCATCGTGGTTTCCATTGGTGCAGTAACAGTTGTCGTGGTCATTGTTGTTGCCGTCATCTGCACCCGCCGATCTTCAGCACAGCAAAGGAAGTATGTTTGTATTTTATTAATTAATCTTCACTCAGCTGTGGTAACTTCTGAAGGAGGTCACCTGATGCCTCAGTGAGTTTATCAACCAGAAAGATCTACAGTTGAATTTTTGTTTTGGGTTGATTTAGCTGATCTGATTCAGGTTAGTGGTAAAGATGCGGCATAAAATTTTACAGCACAGAAACAGACCATTCAGCCCAGTTGGTCTTTGCCAATGCTTTTAATTCCAGTTAGTATCTATAATGTAGTAAAACGTCCTAAGGCACTATACAGGAGCAATAATCAAATAAAATGTAACACCAAGCTACATAAGGAGATATTAGGACTGTTTACTAAAAGCTTGGTCAAAGAGGTGGTGGCATAGTGGTATTGTCACTGGACTGGTAATCCAGAGACCCAGGTAATGTTCTGGGGACCTGGGGGCCACTGCAGATGGTGAAATTTGAATTCAATAAAAATCTGGAATTAAAAGTCTGATGATGACCATGAAACCATTGCTGATTGTTGTAAAAACCCATCTGGTTCACTAATGTCCTTTAGGGAAGGAAATCAGTTGTCCTCACCTGGTCTGGCCTACATGCGACTTCAGACCCAAAGCAATGTGGTTGACTCTCAAATGCCCTTTGAACAAGGGCAATTAGGAAAGGGCAATAAATGTTGGCCTAGCCAGTGATGCCCACATCTCATTAACAAATAAAAAAAAGGTAGGTTTTACAGGACATCTTAAACAGGAACTTAAGAACATACGAATTAGGAGGAGGAGTAGGCTGCTCGGGCCTTCGATATTCCCGCCATTAAATGAGATCATAGCTGATCTGAATGTAACCTCAACCCCACATTCCTGCCTACCCCCGATAACTTTTCACCCCCTTGTTAATCAAGAACCTATCTAGCTCTGCCTTAAAAATATTCAGTGACTCTGCTTCCACTGCTCTTTGAGGAAGAGAGTTCCAAAGACTCATGACCCGCTGAGAGAAAAAAATTCTCCTCATCTCTGTCTTAAATGAGCGACCCCTTATTTTTAAACCATGACCCCTAGTTCTTGATTCTCCCACAAGAGGAAACATCTTCTCCACATCCACCCTATCAAGATGCTTCAGGATCTTAAAGGTTCCAATAAAGTCACCTCTTACTCTTTTAAACTCCAGCAGATGGAAGCCTAACCTGTCCAACCTTTCCTCATAAGACAACCCACCCATTCCTCGTATTAGTCTAGTAAACCTTTTCTGAACTGCTTCTAATGCATCTTTCCTTAAATAAGGAGACAAATACTGTGCACAATACTCCAGATGCGGTCTCATCAGTGCCCTGTACAACTGACGCATAACCTCCCTACTTTTGTAATCAATTCCCCTCACAATAAATGATAGCATTCTATTAGCTTTCCTAATTACCTGCTGTACCTTTTGTGATTCATGCACGAGGAGAGCCAGATCTCTCTCAATCTGAAAGCTCTGCAATCTCTCACCATTTAGATAATATGCTTTATTTTTCTGTTATTCATGCCAAAATGAATGATTTCACATTTGCCCACATGATATTCCATTTACTAGATCTTTGCCCACTCATTTAACCTGTCCAAGTCCCTTTGAAGCCTCCTTATGTCCTCTTCACAATTCACTTTCCTACTTACCTTTGTGTTGTCAGCAAATTTAGCAACAATACCTTCGGTACCTTCATTAACTTTTAAAAAGTTGAGGCCCCAGCACTGCTCGCTGTGGCACACCACTCATCACATCCTGCCAACCAGAAAACCACCCATTTATGCCAACTCTCTGTTTGCTGTTAGATGGCCAACCTTCTATCCATGTCAATATGTTATCCCCTACATCATGAGCTTTTATTTTTCGCAATAACCTTTGATGTGGCACTTTATCAAATGCCTTCTGGAAATCCAAGTTCAGTACATCCACCAGTTCTCCTTGATCCACAGCACATGTGACTCCTTCAAAGAACTCCAATAAATTGGTTAAACATGATCTCCCTTTCACAAAACCATGTTGACTCTGCCTGATTGCCTTGATTTTTCTAAGAAACAAATTTGGAGAGGTTTAGGAGGGGAATTCTAGAGTTTAGGGCCTAGGCTGCTGAAGACATAGTCATCAGTGGTAAAGTGAAGAAAACCGAGGCCAGAATTGGAGGAATGTACCTATCTCTGAGTGTTGTAGGGCTGGATGAAGTTAGAGTGATAGAAAGGAGCGAAGATACAGAGGGATTTAAAAACAAGAATAAGAACTTTTAAATTAAGGTCTTCCGTGAAGGGCTCATGTAGGCCAGCTAACACGGGTGATAGGTGAACAGGATGTGGAGCAGAATTTAGTGTTGGCGACTGGGGCCCTGCCCACCAGATGGAGAACCCCGCATTGTTTTTCTATGGGTGGCCCAATGCAATTACCAGATAACCAGACACTTACCTGGACAGCGATTGACCTCCTGTTAGATTAAGCCCTCAGTTGGGTGGGAATTCCACTCCTAAGAGCTACTGGTAAGACATTGGAGTCTTCACCAGGGATCAACACTGGATCCCTGGAGAGAGTTAAGTGGGGTGGAAGGGGGGGTGGCAGGGAGGAGGTCATCTGTGAGGTGGGATGACGGGGTTGAAAGCAAAGGGCAGGGGATTGGCCTTCAGGTGGACCTTCCCTCACCCCCACTTCCTGATGCTGGTCCCATCGATTGGGCACCAAGTGCCTGTGAGCGAGGGACCCCCTAGTAGACCACTGACAAACCTGATAGGGTTTATTGGGCGGGTTTCTGGAGGCACAGGAGACCTTTGCAAGTGTCGTTTAATTCCTCGGCCACCATTAAATCCTGGGGGGGGGGTGCGCTCAGTGTTAATTGGGTTTAAGTGATTCCTTAATGAACCTAACTGACTTCAGGCTGCGAGTGGGTGACTTTTCCAGGTCGGCCCTTTTCAGGTACGCGGTCTCTCATGCGATTCTCCAGACCGCCCAGCATCTTGCCTGTCCCAGCAGGCCCCAGTGAATTCCACCCTGAGTTAGGTTACAAGTACGGCCTCAGCAAAGTTTTACAGAGGATGCAAGGTGGGAGGTCAGCCATCAGCAATGGAACCATCGATTCTAGAGGTAACAAAAGCATTGATGAAGCAGATGAACTACGGCAGGGAAGAGGCTGACGACGTTATAGAGTTGGAAGTAGACAGACTAGAAGGTCGTAAATCCTGACCTAGCTGTTCACAGCCAAAGCATGGGCTGCAATACTGCAATTGCTCTCAGTCCCTAATACAGGGAGGGAAAAATTCAGCCAGGGGTTTCCCATGTAGATTGTGAGCTATCTGATGACTGCTTGTGGAAAGTTTGCATGTGTAAAAGTGGTTGATAGCAGGAATGACTGAGCTATGATATCCTCCAGATTTGCACCTCTTGCTGACACTTGTAGTTTTCACAAATGAGGAATGGCCTCTATGATGAAGTATTGGAAGGCTGCTGCTCCCCATGGGATCATACTGCAGCATGTCAAGAGGGGAGACAATGGGAATAAAATTGTTGCATCTATCAAATGTTCTTGTTTTTCCTGTTACTTTTATTCTGCTCAGTGAGTTTTCGTTGTATCAATCAGTGCTATCATAGGTTAATTAATTGGCAGTGCCAGCAGTAGCGCACCTTTTCTTTGCTTGTATGAGAATTAAAATTTAACCTTATCCTTTGCACAAGTCTATCTTGTGATTGAATAAACAACATTCTTGAGGGAAGATCAGATCACTAATGTAGGGTTAAAAGGACATAATTTATTTCTTATTTGCAATTTCATCTTATGGACACATTAATTAAGGTCTCATTAATTTCTCACTAATTGGCTTTAAACTCAAAGATAAGTGGTAGAAAAGTAAGATTATTGTATTTACTTGTTCTTCAATTTATGATCTTCCCATCACAGAAAGCGTGCAGCACACAGTGGTGGCAAACGAAAGGGGAGCCAAAAAGATTTGAGGCCACCAGACCTCTGGATACATCATGAAGAAATGGAGATGAAAAATATTGAAAAGCCCTCAGGCACAGATCCATCTGTGAGAGATTCACCCATGCAGCAAAGCTGCCAGGATATAACCCCTGTCAGCCACAGCCACTCAGAGAACCAGCTAACCAGCAAAAGTGGTTCACATTCAGGTAAGCCCAAGTACAATTAAAGGTTCTTACTTAATATGCCTTATGAACTAAAATCTGTGCACAGATTACTATTGGTTTGGAGCGTCATCTGTTGCAAAATCCGGGCACCTTCTTCATGATTTTCCACCCTTAATGTGGTTTTCTGATATGCACTCTGGTTGGGTGAGAAGTCGGCAGATGACTTACTTGTCTCAGAATCCCCAGCCTCTGACCTGCTCTTGTAGCCTTATTTAGATGGCTGATAGAGTTAAGTTTCTGGCCGATAGTAAACAATGGATGTAGGTGATGGGAGAGTCAGTGATGAGAAAGTGGTTGAACATCAAGGGGAAATGGTTAGATTCTCTTTTGTTGGATGGAGATGTTCATTGTCCAACATTTGTGTTGCGTGTATTTTGCTTGCCACTTAACAACCCAAGCTTGAATGTTGTCTAGATCTTGCTGCATGCAGGCATGAACTGCTTAGGCATCTAAGGAGTTGTGAATGACACTGAACACTGTGCAATCATCAGATAACATCTCCACTTCTGACCTTACGATGGAGCGAAGGTCATTGACGCATCAGCTGAAGATGGTTGGACCGAGGACACTATATCCTGCAGCAATCGCCCTGGACTGAGATGATTGGCCTCCAACAACCATAGCTATCTTCCTTTGTGCTGGCTACTACTCTAACCAGTGGAGAGTTTTCCCCAGATTCCAGTTGACTTGTTCTGGTTGAATACAGTTGTGTTGCTGATAGCCCACAGCACCTTGTGGATGCCCAGTTTTGACATGCATGATTATCTATCCCACTTAATACACAACACGATGGAGGGTGTCCTTTGTGTGAAGACCAGATTTCGCCTCCACAAGAACTTGGCATTTGTCACTCCTACCAATACTTTGATGGACAGATGCATCTGTGACAGGTAGATTGGTGAGGACCAAGTGGTGTTTTTTCCCCTCTTGTTGGTTATAACACCACTTGCTGCAAGCCCAGTCTGGCAGATATGTCCTTCAGGATTCAGCCAACCTGGTCAGTAATGATGCTACCAAGTCATTTTTGGTACTGCACATTGATGTCTGTGTCCTTGCTACCCCACAGCGCTTCTTTTAAGTGGTGTACAGTGTGGAGGAGCACCAATTCATTATTTGACAATCTAGTAGTTTCACAATCATCATTACTGACCCAATCATTTTATTCCAGATTTATTAATTAATTGAACTTAAATTCCCCAACTACCATGGTGGGATGTGAACTCATATCTCCAGAGCATTAGTCCAGACCTCTAGAATTACAATTTCAGTAACATTACCACGATGTTGACAGTCTTGTTGCTGGGGGCCATTGGCATCTCCTGCGGGCACTCCTACCCAGCAGCTGATCAGTCTGTCAACCAGTGAGCTACTGGGTGAATGACAGAATAATAAAATAATGAAGACCTGCTGTTAAATTTGACAGGACCTCGGACTTCCTGCCATTTCTGCATTTGTTCCCCGCAGACATGCTCCTCCGCTTCCTCCCTGCCACCCCATAAAAACCGGGGCCCGTGGTTCAGAAAAGTTATACTTATTAAATAAACCTTACAGCTCTGGAGTAACTTTTCCCACCGTGAGTCAGGGTTTCCTGATAATAGAGCTGCTATGACATGTAGATGGGGCCACTGATTTACAGTGACTGAATAAACTGATTTTTTAAAGTAAATGTAATCTGGGATTTTTATCATGCTTGTCCTGATTGAATTCCATGTCTCTATCCCTTTTTCTCTGAAAACTGGTGTCCTTCAGTTTAGATACATATTTCTTAAAGTATCCATTTAACAGCTGTCACTTACCAATTTTAAAGCTGGGAATGCAGACCAAGATGTCTCTTGTATCTCCCTGTTATTTATCCAAAATCGAGAGGAGCAGTCATTTAAATGAAAGTGAAAGGTTGTCTTGTTGTGTAGCAACATAATAAAGGTATCTGTCCTGCAAAATCATTGAACGGAATTTTCTGCGGGAATTGTGACAGGCGGGAATGCAAAATTGGGCATGAGGCCAAAAGTTGGATATCTACCGGCAGGAAAATGAGATGGAAGTTTTGCCTCAGGACTTCCATGGTGGCCTAGTAGCAGGCCGACTTTCAGGCTGATCCATGTCGAGAACCCTATTTGCATGCATTAGCATGTTATGAATAATCATTAAAATTACAACTCATAGGAATTACGTTCTCCTTCCTAATTTAGTACCACGTCAGTGGGTAATTAGATCGGTCTGATTTACGATTGGATAAAAGTGACATGCAGCTGCCCACCTTCACTTCACTCATGACCTCGAGGTGTGTATACGCAGTGTTCGCCTACCTTTCACTGAGATGCTGCCATCTTGTGCCCCTGCTCCGACATGACAGCTAGCGAAGCTGCTCTCCCAGGCGAGATCAGGGTGGACAGGCTGTCAGGGTTGCACCATACCCGGTCAGACTGTTGAGGTGCGCAGGCAGGGCTGTGCTGCAGCTGGAGAGACCAATGGGGGCTGCAGTCCCTGGAGAGACTGTTGTGGGACGCAGGCAGGGCTGTGCTGTAGCCGGAGAGACTGTTGCGGGGCACAGGCAGGGCTGCACTCTATCCGGAGAGACTGTTGTGGGGCACAGGCAGAGCTGCACTGTAGTCAGAGAGACTGTTGTGTGGCAGCCGTGTTCGTGAAGTGTTCTCCTGATAATGAACCCAAGCCTAATATAGATCTAGGTCCCACTGAGGTGTGTGTCTCTGCGCTGGTGGAGGATGCAGGTGAATGCAGTGATGGCTCAACATCTAATGGGTCCCCATGGACTGGGGGCTAGGGCTGAGGGGCTGGCTGGAGGTTTGTCTTGGCCTGCTGGTCCCTGGAAGAGGGAAAAAATAGAATTAGTTCCTGAATAGGCAAAATCCAACATTACATTTAACTCACTGCGAAGGTCATGACGTGTTGGACTAATGGAGGATTCATTTGTACGAGTTTGCTGGGGGCCTTCGCCACAGGAGCAATCCCTGTCCTCCCCTGCCAACTCGGCTGCCTTCTCAAAGGGAGTCAGCTCCTGTATTTCGGGGGTTCCTCCATTGGCCTGGGGCCTATCCCTCTTGTTGTGGGCTAGCTTTGCCTGCATGAATACAGATGGAATGGAATGTGATGAGAATGGGTGGAAGAGAAGTTGAGAAGCGTGCTTGGCTGCTGTGTGTGCTTGCCCTCCCCAGTAAGGGCAGAAGATGTTGATTGTGAGGATGATCCACAAGATGATAGTGATGTTGAAGTGTGTGTGAGACATTCCGTACAGATGTCCCTTCCGCTAATAGTATGTGAGACTCCTGTGGACTGTAACCGTTAGAGTGCCTGATGCCCTTATGAGAGTGTGAGTCTACAATGAATAGACTTACCTGGTGGAGCGGATGAGATCATTCATCCTCTTTCTGTACTGCAGGGCATTTCTTTCTTGTGTGCCACAGGCACAGACCTCCCTGGCGACCTCCTCCCAGGCTGGTGAGGTCAGGTTGGCTGCCCTCCTGTTGCCATCCCTCAGGAAGAGGACATCTTGGTGCTTGCAGATGGTCTGGGGGAGAGTCACCAGGGAGTCATGGCTGAATCGCAGTGCAGAGGGCTTCCTTCTCCTGGTGGACATTACTTTCGATGACACAGCTGGCATGCAGAGAGTGAATGTGTGTTTGGGCGCTGCTTGAATATGGTGCCAGGAATTACAACCCCATGAGGTAACGGCAGACGGATGAATCAATGCCTGCCCCGTCACATGATTTGCTGAGCAGATCGCCAATGCATAATTGATGAGCTTTCAAAAGGAGAACCCACCCCACCAATCAGAGGGAAACATTCTGACTATTCTGCCCGCTACCACACAGTCTGAAAAACAAAAAATTCCACCAATTGTCTTCTTGAGATGATACTCTACTTATCCATAATGGTGCGGGTATGGGGCTAGTGGAGTAGAATGAGATTGGGTTGAGGATTCAGAGTACAACAGCAATCAGTCACTCTGGGATCAGTTGCCATTTACTCATAATGGAAGCTATACCTGCTCTCAGTATACATAGGTACATATGGGCTAATCACAGCCAGACTTGGTGTAGTCCCCTGGGTAGCCCAGGGCATTCTCCCCCTGACTCTAGAGCCTCTGGCTCTCCCCCTGACTCAAACTCCTCCTGGTATTTTAAAGAAAATATTTGTTCATGGGATGCAGGTGTTGTTGGCTAGGCCAGCATATGTTGATTCCCCTCGTTTAGAGGGTATTTAAGTGTCAACCACATTGCTGTGGGTCTGGAGTCACATGTAGGCCAGACCAGGTAGGGACAGCAGATTTCCTTCCCTAAAGGACATTAGTGAACCAGCTGGGTTTTTATGACAATCGGCAATGGTTTCATGGTCATCGTCAGACTTTTAATTCCAGATTTTTATTGGATTCAAATTTCACCATCTGCCATGGTTGGATTCAAACCCAGGTCCCCAGAGCATTGCCCTGGGTCTCTGGAATACCAGCCCAATGACTATGCCACCACCTCCCCGCAGGGGCTGCATCTTCAGCCCATCAGGAGAATTTGTTGTCCAGAGCAAAGAGGAGTAAAACTCCAATGTGTTTATATCCTCCTCCATTTTCAGTTTCATGGCTATAATGACTGTGCAATTTCTGAGATGTGATATTTACCAGTATTGTGTAGGGGCACTGATATTCAGCTACGCTGGAGATTGTTCTGCACTTGAGTACCACAGAGGAACGGTCCCGGGATTTAAATAGCATTAGAGGGCACCATTACAATGTCAGCAGTTTACGTGGACAAGTTCCATCAAAAATGTGGGCATTGGAATTTAAAAGTTGACGCAGGAAATATACTCAAACATTAATATAATATTGGTGTATTGGTGTAGCATTTTAAATCATAGAGATAGTTCCATTCAAACCCAATGATAGCATATTTTGATTATTTTATCTGAAGGTCATGATCCTGATGAAGTTGGAAGCAGTATGTCCACGTTAGAACGCTCTCTGGCAGCTCGAAGAGGAACACGACCAAAACTGATGATTCCCATGGACTCACAGCCCACCAATCCAAGTGAGTAACTTTGGTATTTTATGATTCAAACCAATTTCTCAAGTTGGGTCTCAAATCAGGTAGGATTACATAGAATTGCATAAAATATGCACAACATATGGCCTAATTAGTCTATGCTGGCTGCTGACTCTCTTATTAACTGAGTGTTTTATATGACTGAGGTGGGGCAATGTCATTCTCAAGGAATTGGGGAGAAAGGGGAGTTAGAAACTAGTGCTTTGCTTTTAGAGAAAGGGATGCTGATTGCCTGGCACTTGTGTTGTGCGTATTTTGCTTGCCGCTTATCAGCCCAAGCTCGAATTACACGACCTGCCTGAGAGTGTCTTATTCTACAGTTAATGAACCATGTACTGTCTCACCTAAACTTTGCATTTTGGTCGATAAGTGAAAGCCTGAAATTGAGTGAAATCTAAATTGGAAAATATAAATGAACATTTTGTTCTAGGCTCTCAGTGTTATCTGATTCATCGTAACATCATCAAAGCGCCAAAGCAAATCCAAAGATGAAGTTATCACGGCCTTTGCAGCGTAACAGCAGCAAATGTTCTATTAGGCCTTCATCAGTTTTGTCTGAAATTTAAATCAACTGATATTTTGAAGCAATTGCTTTTCCTCCACTTACACACATTCAGTCGTGTGTACTCTTACATTCAGCCACAAGAATGGAAAGTGGATGATAAATAGATTGTTAGGCTGAATGGTATAGGAAATGGAAGTGTCACGTGTAGTAATGTAGTTAAGCCTCTGGCTTAAGATACATTTTTTGGGGTAGATTACAGGAAGTTTTATTTCACGGCTGGCATGGATTAATACAATCCAGGAGTGCTTGACGCTCATACTAACTGAATTATAGCAAAATTAGACAAGTACAGGATCACAAAATACTGTGCAGCCCATCTGGCTGAAGCCATGAACAAATAGCTCTCAATCCCTCAAATAACTAACTACTTTTCTCTTAATTTTTTCCATCTTATCGGCCTCCACTGTCTCACTGGGCAGCCCATTCCACATATTCTCCACTAGTTACATAAAATAATTAAATCTAAACCTCCTGTACATCATCTCTCTTTCAAGACTGTCCCTTAGTTCCAGAGCCAATAACAAACATATTACAGGTAGATGATAAAAATGCTGCCCACAGGTTTTTATTTTTATTTTATTTCATAACGGAAACCTCAAATCCAACTATGCAGAAATTGTCAGAGTCTGAAAACTCGACATTTTTTTCCTGCGCTCCAGTGAACCTTGACCCCACCTGACCCAGTTTGGAAAGGTTCAAGGGGCTGAATTTTACACTGATCGGGCAGGCGTGCGCCCGACCCGATTGGGCGTTAAGCCATGTGAGATGACATCGGGCGAGCGTCACAACGTCATCGCGCGCTCGCGCAATATTTTGCTTGGCGGGCACACACAAAAGTCAGAAGCTCGCCCGCCGACAATTGGGAGGGCAGTTAAGCCCATTAACGGTGCAATTGTCTGCTATTTCTTGTCGTCCATCCATCTTACGGTTGGCGGACGGGCAAATCGGCCAGGCGACCTTTACATTTTTCATGAAGCCTCATCCAAGGGCGGGATGAGGTTTCCATTATGAAATAAAATAAAAATAAAAATCTATGGGCAGCATTTTTATCATCTATATTTTCAGGTACCTGATTGTGCTGCTCAGAAATTTTTTTTCTGCTTTTTAAAACTTTATTGGAATATTTTCAGGTCTTCAGCCCCCTGAGGCAGCTCTCTGCCTTCAGGGAGCTTTCGCTTAGCGCTCGCCCGCATCCGCATTGACATCATCGCCCACCCTTCCCCTGGCAGCGCTGAGATTGGCCAGCCAGCATGAGATCACACTCGGGGGCCAATCGCAGTTGACGGTTCATTTCCCGGCCAATCCCACGCCTGCCAATCATGCCCACCTGCCGAGCTAAAAGTTCAGGCCTAGGAGTTGCCAAGTACAAATCAGTTTCACACGTCTGACTTCCCGCACTCCAGCGAACCTTGACCCCACCTGACCCAGTTCAGAAAGGTTCGGGGAGTTGCCGAGTGCTGATTGGCTCTGTGCACCTGACGTTTCCTGTACTCCAGGGAACCTTGACCCCACCCAGCCGAGTGCGGATGTGGCAGAGATGGTTCAACTCACGCCAGGGTCCCACAGCTCCTGACCTCATTACAGCCTTGGTTCAAACATGGACAAAAGAGCTGAACTCCAGTGGTGAGGTGAGAGTGACTGCCCTCGACATCAAGACAGCATTTCACTGTGTGTGGCATAGAGGAGCCCTAGCAAAACTGGAGTAATTTGGGAATTGGGGGAAAAACTCTGCGCTGGTTGGAGTCATACCTAGTGCAAAGGAAGATGGTTTTGATTGTTGGAAGTCAATCATCTCAGTCCTAGGACATCAGTGCAGGAGTTCCTCAGGGTAGTGTCCCAGGCCCAACCATCTTTAGCTGCTTCATCAATGACCTCCCTTCCATCATAAGGTCAGAAGTGGGGATGTTCACTGATGATTGCACAATGTTCAGCACCATTTGCAACTCCTCAGGTACTGAAGTAGTCTACGTCCAAATGCAGCAAGTCCTGGACAATATCCAGGCTTGGGCTAACAAATGGCAACTATCATTCGCACCACACAAGTGCGAAGCAATGAGCATCTCCACCAACAAGAGAGAATCCAACCATCGCCCCTTGACATTCAATGGCATTATCATCACTGTATTCCCCACTATCAACATCCTGGGGGTTACCATTGATCAGAAACTGAACTGGACTGGCCATGTAAATACAAGAGCAGACCAGAGGCTAGATATCCTGTGATGAGTAACCCACCTCCTGACTCCCCAAAGCTTGTCTGCAGTCTTCAAGGCACAAGTCAGGAGTGTGATCGAATACTCTCCACTTGTCTGGATGAGTGCAGCTCCAACAACACCCAAGAAGCTTGACACCATCCAGGACAAAACAGCCCACTTGATTGGCACCCCATCCACAAACATTCACTCCCCCCACCGCCGACAAACAGTGGTAACAGTGTGTACCATCTACAAGGTGCACTGCAGAAACTCACCAATGCTCCTTAGGCAGCATCTTCCAAACCCACAATTGCTACCATCTAGAAGGACAAGGGAAGCAGACACATGGAAACACCACCGCCTGCAAGTACCCCTCCAAGCACTCACCATTATTAAATCTAATCAGTGAAAGGTAAATTAATATTCGCTGTGACATGGCCATTAACCCAAAGTGCTTTGCAACCATATCATTTGGTTACTTGTGTCCCCTATACACTGACTTAAGGCGTTCTGATTTGAATTAAGGAGACCTGGGTTTTCTTTCTGAAAACCAGCAAGTTCTGAAGTCTGCCAAGGTTGCTGGATTTGAGGTACTCTATCTGTATTAGCATTCAACATATCTACTTCCCTAAGAATGTTGAGTACTTGAATAATACCTTCCAGAGTTAACAATGTCAGGCTCTTCAACTTCATTCTATATCTTAGGTATCTTGAGCGAGGCATCTTTTGGTTGTCCTTTTTTGCACTGCTTGAATATATCCTTGCTGTAGTACAGTGACTAGAATTGTACACAGTGCAGTAGATATATCTGCACTTGTACCATGTACAGACTCATTGTCACCTCCTGCAATTTGTGATTTGTGCTTCTCACATCCTGAGATCTAGCTAGCTTTCTTCACTTGTGCTGCCCATTGTCTTGTTGGTAAATTATTATATTCCTAATTATTAGTAGGAAGTTGTTTTATTTTGCTAGCCAATTCTTTATGTACCCTTGTATATAATCTATCTGGGCCTGCTGCATTTTCTTTCTTTACCTTTCTCAGACTATCAATGACTGCCTTATCTAAAAGCTTATTTTCTTCATTGCTTCCTCCAATCTCTCCCATACCGGGATATCAGAGAAAGAATTCCTTTAGCCCATATTAACATCTTCCATCATGCCCACCCCAAAATTGACAAAAATAATATATAATTGAAACTAAATCACAATTTCTCACTGTTCTTACCAGGTAGGGGGATAAAATGCTCCCCTCTGTCTCACTGGTGCGAATTGGGCATTTACTTCAAAATTAAAATTATAACTGAACTAACATTAGCAAAGGAAAATACATCCTCAACTTAAAGCACTCCTGTGAAGCTACAACATAAGTTAAAAAAACTCTCAGTTTGAACATAACGGAACTAAAACTTTTGAAGTTCGTTGTCTCGCTTTTCTTATATAATTTTGAAATACAAATGAGCAGAAATGCTTAGAAGCTAATGAAAATTAATCCATCATTACAATTGACACTGGTAATGAAACATCCTGAGAAATTAGGTAGACTGCACATGCTCAGACTGAGGAGCACCTTTGGCGGAAATGTCTTGTCAAAATCCAGGATTTTGGCAGGGGCTGAGATATTGACGTAAAAGCTATAACGAAGATACTAACAGATATAGGGTAGGATTTTTTGGATGGCAGAGTTTTCCGCCTGGCACTTGAAGAGTTGCCTCCGAGGAGTGTTAATTGGCTCAATCTGGAGGAAGTCTTGCATGAGAGAGCTGCCGGCCAATCTGTCTGACCGGCCATTCTGTAGTCCCAGCAGTGCCAGTTCCAACAGTCACCAGGACTGGGATGACGAGAAGTCCTGAGATACCAAGTTCAGGACCAGATACAAGCCAGGAGCTGGGGGGGTTCTCACAATAGGAGAGGAAGTGAGGCCTGGGTTGGTGAGGGAGCGGGGGCGGGGGTGGCGGTGGGGAGAGGGGTAGGTGAGTGGTCTTGATGAAGAGGCCAGGGGCTAGGGAGCACCCAGAAGGGGGAGGCAGACCTTTCGGGTGGTGGGATGGCCCTTGAAGGAAGTGCCCCCCAACTTCCTGCCCAAGGCCCGAGTAGGGTAATGTACCAGGCTTTACCCCTACCCTTGAGCTCCTCCTGCCAGCCACAAAATTGAGGCAGGGTAGGAAGCCTGGCCACTTAGGTCTCAACTGGGCAAGGGTGGATGGGCCACTCTAAGCTTTGCCCACCCCACATAAAATTGCAGACAAGTTGGGGAGCAGGTGGCAGGAAGGCCACCTGAGGAATTTTACAGGCCCCCACCCCAAAAACTTGCCAGCAAGGGACCATAAAATTCTGCCCATAAAAGACAGTTTATTGGATAAGTTTCATTGTGATGTTGTGAAATATATAACATAACAAGCTGGGCTCCCCATCCTATGTCCAGAAATAAAGGGAGTAAAGTTAAAAATAAGGTTCAAAAGGAAGATAAGGAAAATGTTTTATGAAGTAATGAGCTGAGATATTCATCGTATGGCATATGGACTGAATGAGATAGGGATTAAAGCTGAAAATCAGACTACAAAAATGTCCCTATGAACTAATTTATTTGAAGCATTTGTTATATCCAACAGATTTCATTCAACAATTCACTTAATTACCTTCTCTCTCACACGATTATTTCAATTAGCAATTTTAATCCCATAAATATGAAATTCAAATATCTAAACTCACACAGAATTATTGTACACACAAGAACAGTATTTGACAAAAAAATGTCTTTTCTCAGTGAATTTACTTTTGTTTGCTTTACTTAGCTTGGCTTGACTGTAGTTTAATTAGATTTACACTTTCCACTAATCATTCTCGACATCCTCAGTGTCATTCTCAAAATACTTAGGATCAAAATCTACACATACATCTACACCTATTTCTTCAATGTTTGTTACCACTCTGAATATTTCATCATCAGTATCAAAGAGAACATCTGTAGTATCACATTTTCAGTGTCACTGTCTGTATTTTCAGTGTTTGTTCAAACATCAAATATTTCATGATAGACCACATGAGAAGTTCTTCCTTCTTGAGACAAAGCAATGAGATTTCTTGGTGATCCTGTTCAGCTGTTATATTTTCTGATGTTTTTCAAGACGTGTTTTGATGTTGTTGTTCCCATAAGCAGAATATTCAGTAGGTCAGGTGGCTCAGTTAAGAGTGGCAGTCGTATTATACTGTTTGTGCAACACATTGAAGGAGGCTCTTCTCTCCACTTTTTTGCACCACAATATTCACAAAACCCTGACTGACTGCAAATATCAAATTCTGGGTCTGACGCATAATTATGAGGAGGGTCAGAGATGAAGGGTCCCTTGCATTCTGTCGCTCTCTGTCAACTTTGTGCCTTCTTGTTCTAAGCCTCATCAGTGTCCCTCTCTCTAATTGCTGTTTGTTGCATTCTGTCAACTTTTTGCCTTTTTGCTCTACCCTCTTCATTTTCCCTGCCTCTCCAAGGAATAACATGTGGTGTCTCAGCATATAACTTACATGAAACAAATAAAATATGAAAAAAAAAACAAATAAAATATGAAAGAAAGTCAGGGAATTTTAAATAATCTTTTATGGGATGTGGGCGTCACTGGCTCGGCTCATCCCTAGTTGCCCTTGAGAAAGTGGTGGTGAGCTGCCTTCTTGAACCGCTGCCATCCATGTGGTGTAGGTACACCCACAGTGCTGTTAGGAAGGGAGTTCCAGGATTTTGATCCAGCGACAGTGAAGGAATGGCGATATATTTCCAAGTCAGGATGGTGAGTGGCTTGGAGGGGAACTTCCAGGTGGTGGTTTTCACATCTATCTGCTGCCCTTGTCCTTCTAGATGGTAACGGTCCTGGGTTTGGAAGCCCTAAGGAGGCTTGGTGAGTTGCTGTAGTGCATCTTGTAGATGATACACACTGCTGCTACTGTGCATCAGTGATGGAGGGAATGAATATTTGTGAAAGGGGTGCCAATCAAGCAGGCTGCTTTGTCCTGGATGGTGTCAAGCTTCTTGAGTGTTGTTGGAGCTGCACTCATCAAGGCAAGTGGAGAGTATTCCATCACACTCCTGACTTGTGCCTTGTAAATGGTGGACAGGCTTTGGGGAGTCAGGAGGTGAGTTACTTGCCACAGGATTCCTAGCCTCTGATCTGTTCTTGTAGCCACAGTATTTATATGGCTAGTCCAGCTCAGTTTCTGATCAATGCTAAACCCCAGGATGTAGATAATGGGAGATTCAGTGATGGTAATGCCATTGAATGTCAAGGGGTGATGGTTCGAGCCTCTCTTGTTGGAGATGGTCATTGCCTGGCACTTGTGTGGTGCGAATGTTACTTGCCACTTGTCAACCCAAGCTTGGGTATTGTCCAGATCTTGCTGCATTTGGACATGGACTGCTTCAGTATCTGAGGAATTGCGAATGATGCTGAACATTGTGCAATCATCAATGAACATTCCCGTCCTGACCTTATGATGGAGGGAAGATCATTGATGAAGCAGCTGAAGATAATTGGGCCTAGGATACTGATCTGAGCAACTCCTGCAGTGATGGAACTGAGATGATTGACCTCTAACAACCACAGCCATCTCACTTTGCGCTAGGTATGACTCCAACCAGCAGAGAATTTTCCCCCTGATTCCCATTGACTTCAGTTTTGCTAGGGCTCCTTGATGCCACACTCAGTCAAATGCTGCCTTGATGTCAAGGGCAGTCACTCTCACCTCGCCTCAGGAGTTCAAATCTTTTATCCAGTTTTGAACCAAGACTGTGATGAGGTCAGGAGTCGAGTGGCCTTGGCGGAACCCAAACTTGGCATCAGTGAGCGGGTTATTGCTAAGCAAGTACCGCTTGATAGCACTGTTGATGACCCCTTCCATTACTTTACTGATGATGGAAAGTAGACTGATGGGGCAGTAACTGGCTGCGTTGGATTTGTCCTGCTTTATGTGTACAGGGCATATCTGGGCAATTTTCCATATTGCCAGCTGCTTGCCAGCATTGTAGCTGTATGGAACAGCTTGACTAGGGTGTGGAAAGTCCAGGAGCACAAGTCTTCAGTACTATTGCCGGAATATTGTCAGCGCTTATAGCCTTTGCAGTATCCAGTGCCTTTAGCCATTTCTTGATATCATGTGGAATGAATTGAATTGGCTGTAATGCTGGGGACCTCCAGAGGAGGCCGAGATGGATCATCCACTCGGCACTTCTAGCTGAAGATTGTTGCAAATGCTTCAGCCTTATCTTTTGCACTGATGTGCTGGGCTCCCCCATCATTGAGGATGATGGTATTTGTGGAGCTTCCTTTTCCAGTGAGTTGTTCATCACCACTCATGGCTGGATTTGGCAAGACTACAGAGCTTAGATCGCATCCATTGGTTGTGGGATCACGTAGCTCTGTCTGTCGCTTGCTGCTTATAATGTTTGTCATGCAAGTAGTCTTGAGTTATAGCTTCACCAGGTTGGCTGGTGCTGCTCCTGGCATTCCTTCCTGTGCTCTTCATTGATCCAGGGTTGCTCCCCTGGCTTGATGGTAATGGTAGAGTGAGGATATGCCAGGCCACAAGGTTACAGATTGTGGCTGAGTGCATTTCTGCTGTGGCTGATGGCCCACATCGCCTCATGGATGCCCAGTCTTGAGTTGCTAGATTTGTTCGAAATCTATCCCATTTAGCAAGTTGGTAGTGCAAAATTCCAAATGATGTTCGACATAGAGGAATACTGATTCATCAGCTGAGGGGTGAAAGCAGCAAGTGATAATCAGCAGGATGTTTCCTTCCCCATGTTTGACCTAGTGCCATGAGATTTCATGGGGTCTGGAGTCGACATTGAGGACTCCGAGGGCAACTCGCTCCCGACTGCATGTCACTGAATACAAAAGCAGGATGTAATGATGAAACTTTATAAAACACTGGTTAGGCCACTGCTGGAATTGTGAGTACAGCTCTGGTCACCACATTACAGGGAGGACATAATTGCTCTGGAGAGAGTGCAGAGAAGATTTACAAGAATGTTGCCAGGGCTTGTAAATTTCAGCTATGAGGAAAGATTGGATAAGCTAGGGTTGTTTTTCTTAAAACAGAGGAGGCTAAGGGGTGACTTAATTGAGGTGTACAAAATTATGAGGGGCGTAGATAGGGTGAACAGGAAAGATTGTTTCCTCTAGCTGAGGGTTCAATTACCGGAAGGCATAGATTTAAGGTGATTGGTAGAAGGATTAGAGGGGACATGAGGAAAAACTTTTTCACCCAGAGGGTGGTGAGCATCTTGAATTCACTCCCTAAGTTGGTGGTTGAGGCTGAAACACTCAACTCATTTAAAAGGTATCTGGATCTGCACCCAAAGTGCTGTAACCTGCAAGGCTATGGACCAGGTGCTGGAAAGTGGGATTAAAATGAGCGGCTAGTTTCTTTTCTCTCTTTTTGGTTGGCGGAGACACGATGGACTGATCGGCCTCTTTTCTATTGTTCCATCTACAACACGATGGAGGGTATCCTCAGTGTGATGACGGGACTTTGTCTCCACAATGACTGTGCAGTGGTCACTCCTACTGTCATGGACTTGCATTTGCAACAGGTAGATTGGTGAGGATGACATTGAGTGTGTTTTTCCCTCTTGTTGGTTGTCTCAGAACCTGCTGCATGCGCAGTCTAGCAGCTATGTCCTTTAGGACTCAGCCAGCTCCGTCAGTAGTGGTGCTACCAAGCCACCCTTGGTGATGGACATTGAAGACCCCCACCCAGAGTACATTCTGCACCCTTGCCACCCTCAGTGCTTCCTCCAAATGGTGTTCAACATGGAGGAGCACTGATTCATCAGCTGAGGGGTGGAGGTGTTATGTGGTAATCAGCAGGATGTTTCCTAGCCCATGTTTGACCTGGTGCCATGAGATTCATGGGGTCCAGAGTCGATGTTGAGGACTCCTAGGGCAACTCTTTCCTGACTGTATTCCACTGTGCCGCCACCTCTGCTGGGGCTGTCCTGCCAGTGGGACAGGACATACCCAGGGATGGTGATGGTGGTGTATATATCAAGGGATGTTTCTCAATGCAAAAAGAAGTTAGGTTGTAAAATGCTGCCCACTTTTGCCGGTTCATGAAAGCCTTTATGGGGTGAATTGCTCTCCTCCATTACAAAAGTTGGTTGTGAACCAACCAACTTAAAAAAAGGCCACCTCGCAACAATAACACACTGGCAGTGGCCTAAAAAAGCAAAGAGTGGGGCGTCCACCCCTCATTGAGAAGAAGTCCCGCTCTGGAGAGCTGCTGGCCAATCTGATTGACCGGCAGCTCTAACAGTCCCAGCAGCACTAGAGCTCAGTAGCGGGCGCTGCTGAGAATACAAGCAGGCCCCCGGGAAGAAGAGAGCAATGGACCCCGAATGACCCAGATTCAGGTAGGTGCAGGATATTTGGGCAGGGTGGGATCGGGCACCGTGGGAGGGTGGCGAGAGGGGTGTGGCGGGGTGGATTTTGAAGGCCAAGTGGCCTCCCACGGCTGTATCCACAATAGATGTACCCCCTTCCTTCCCATTTTTTCATCACTGATTGTGAGAAATCGGAATCCCCTTCTTGCCTGCCTGCCCATGCCAGCCACATTATGGTGTGGGCAGTATAATATTCGGGTCAGTTAGCCAGTTAGCTTGTTAACCGGCTCAATTGACCGATAATGATTTTTATTTAAAATGGTGGGCTGGTGTTGAAATCAGCCTACTGTACTATGAAACCAGCGTGTTGACGACGTGTTTGCAACCCAATGACATCACGTCGTATTTTACGCATGCACAGAGTGGCAGCACTCCTGATTTACAAAAGAAAAATTCCTGGCTTATGTTTGTCATCATACAAATGAGGTTGAGTGGAAAGGCGAATCACAATTTTGAGTGTGATTTTTACCCAATTGCAAATTGTTTTCGAAGCAGAAAGTCTACTCCAATTGTTTTCAATGGCTTTCCCCGGTAATTTATTCCACAATTCTATCTGTTCAGATAGAACCTCATTTCCTTCCTCTAACTTGCTCATTTTTAACTGGTGTTCACTGAAATGTGAACCTTGCTCTAATATACAGCTAAGAATGATTTAACATTCCAAATTTGTAATGAAATCTAGTTTTGTATTTGTTCATTTTTCTCTGTGGTCATGTATTTAGCACCTGTGGATTTTTTTTATTTTGATTCATTCAATGGATCTGGGATTCGCTGGCTGGTCCAGCATTTATTGCCCATCCCTAATTGCCCTTGAGAAGGTGGTGGTGAGCTGCCTTCTTGAACTGCTGCAGTTCTTGTGGCGTGGGTACATCCACAGCGCTGTTAGGGAGGGTGTTCCAGGATCTTGATCCAGTGCCAGTGAAGGAACGGCGATATATTTCCAAGCTGGGATGGTGAGTGGCTTGGAGGGGAACTTCCAGGAGGTGATGTTCCCATCTATCTGGTGCCCTTGTCCTTCTAGATGGTAGCGATCATGGGTTTGGACGGTGCTGTCTAAGGAGTCCTGGCGAGTTCCTGCAGTGCAACTTGTAGATGGTACACACTGCTTCTACCGTGTATTGGTGGTGGAGGAAGTGAATGTTTGTGGATGGGTGCCATTCAAGTGGGCTGCTTTGTCCTGGATGGTGTCAAACTTCTTGAGTGTTGTTTAAGCTGCACTCATCCAGGCAAGTGGAGAGTGTTCCATCAGGCTCTTATCTTGCGCCTTGTAGATTGTGGACAGGCTTTGGGGAGTTAGGAGGTGAGTTACTCGCCGCTGGATTCCTAACCTCTATCTAGCTCTTGGAGCCACAACATTTATATAGCTAGTCCAGCCCAGTTTCTGGTCAATGGTAACCCCCCACAATGTTGATAGTGGGGGATTCAGAGATGGTAATGCCATTGAATGTCAAGGGACAATGGTTGGGTTCTCTCTTGTTGGAGATGGTTATTGCCTAACACTTGTGTGGCGTGAATGTTACTTGCCACTTGTCAGCCCAAGCCTGGATATTGTCCAGGTCTTGCTGCATTTGGACATGGACTGCTTCAGTATCTGAGGAGTTGCGAATGGTGCTGAACATTGTGCAATCATCAGCAAACATCCCCACTTCTGACCTTATGATGGAGGGAAAGTCATTGTTGAAGCAGCTGAAGATAATTGGGCCTAGGATACTGTTCTGAGTGATGTCCTGGAACTGAGATGACTGACCTCCAACAACCACAACCATCTTCCTTCTTGCTAGGTATAACTCCAACCAATGGAGAATTTTTCCCCTTATTCCTATTGACTTCAGTTTTGCTAGGGCACCTCAATGCTTTGATGGCTGTTGGTTAACTGAAGATTGTAATATTCAAGGATCAGAATGTTCAGAGGCCAGTCCTTTGAAAGAGAAGAGCTGAAATTCCTTGTGAGGGAAACAGAGTTTTAAAGAATTATTGGTACTCACTGACATCAAGGGTTGTTTCTGAGAAATTTGTGGGCTCTGTCTTGGATGTGCCTGCCACTTAATGTATAGTTTGTGACGTGTCTGACCGCAATTTGCCTGTTAATTCATATTTATCTCATGTTAATTCTGGATGTTAGAGTTAGATAGTATTTACCGTTTGCTTTGTTGACTTGTATATAGTAAAACCTCTTTAGTTTGTTTAAAACTCTGGACTTTTCTAGCTTTATTCTCTTAGCAAGTGACTGGAATTTCAAATTTCGTCGACTTTAAACAAAAAGTTACTGGTCCGTAACCAGAATGGGTTATGGTCTGCGATCGCAACAAATGCGTCAAGGCAGATGTGTTTAGTACAAATGATGATGACATCACATGGTCAGTAAAGCTATCATCTTTGTCTTACAACCTTCAAAGTGGCTTCAGAATTCATTTGTCTGCAGATAATCTCCCTTGAGTTTCCTTCAGCAAAAACTGATGGGCCAGGATTTTGCCCTCGTCGGACGGGTCTCGGCGGCAGCGAGCAGGAGTGGTCGGGAAGCTGACCTCCGCCTGTGATCGGGGCCCGACCACAGTTTCGTGCCAATTAAAGCCCGCCCAGCATGAGACGTGCGCTGCAGTGCTCAGTGCTGCCTGTGTGCGCGGGGGTGGGGGGGGTAAGGAGGGCGAGCGGGGAGCTTCGCACATGCGCTCAGGTGCGCACAGGAAAAGTTCCTTGAGGCACAGAACTGCCTCAGGGAGATGAAGATTTTGAGAATTAAAAATAAAGAATTTTGAAATGTTAAAAAACATGTCCCCTCATGAGCAGGGACATGTTATTAATGAAATGTTAAAATTTTAATTTAATTTTTAATAGCTGTTGGAAACCTCATTCTGCCCGTGGATGAGGTTTCCTAAAAAATCCAAAGACCATTTGGCCTTTTCACCTGCCCGCCAACCGTAAGGTTGAATGGGCAGCAAAAAATTTAATTCAATTATTACTTTAATGGCCTTAATAGGCCTTTTTATTGTCAGCAGGCGTGCTGCCGGCTCCTGTGCGCGCCCGCCGACTGAAGTATTGCACAAGTGCGCGATGACGTCAAGATACTCGCCCAACATCATGCGCCTCATTTTACATTCATTCAGGTTGGGCGTGTGCCCACCAGACAAGCGAAAAATTCTGGCCATGGTGTACTTTTTGCAAATCAGAATGAATAGAAATACAATTTAATTTAAAATGCAGCCTATGTGCATAAACATAGCATAATTGGGTGTGTTCTTTTTGCAATATTTTGAGTGCTTTTCCTTAAGCACACATTTTTAGTTTGTTGACAATGTGACATAGAAATGATGCTTTTTTACATTTTCCTAATTGTAGCTGTTGTAAGTGCGATTCCTGTTCCAACACTAGAGAGTGCCCAATACCCTGGCATCCTACCATCTCCGACATGTGGATATCCTCACCCGCAGTTTCCATTGCGGACCATGCCATTTCCCACACTGACCGTCGATCGAGGATTTGGATCAGGTAAGAATCCATTATTAATTTAATTTTTATATAAAATTAAGCTTTTATTTAAGAAAGGAGAGAGATTGAAAGCAGGAAACTATCGACCAATTGGCCTAACATCTTCCACTAGAATTAGTTATTAAGGAGGTTATAGCATAATACTTAGAAAATCATAATGGGATCAGGCAGAGTCACAAGGCTTCGTGAAAGGGAAATCATGTTTATCTAACTTATTGGAGTTCCTTGAGGAAATAACAAGCAAAGTGGATAAAGGGGAATCTGTAGGTGTGGTGTACTTGGATTTCCAAAAGACATTTGATAAGGTGCCACATCAGAAGTTACTGCACAAATTGAAAGCTCATGGTGTTGGGGATAACATATTATCATGGATAAAGGATTGGTTAGTTACAGGAAGTTAGTAAACAGGAAGCAGAAAGTAGCGATAAATGGGTCTTTTTCATGTTGGCAAGCTGTAACTAGGGATCAGTGCTGGGGCCTCAACTATTTACAATCAATATCAATGACTTGGTTGAAGGGACCAAATGTATGATAGCTAAATTTGTTAAGGGCACCAAAATAGGTAGGACAGTAAGTTGTGAAAAGGTCACAAGGAGTCTGCAAAGGTCACAAGGAGTCTGCAAAGGGATATCGACAGGTTAAATGAATTGGCAAAATATTGGCAGATGGAGTGTATTGTGGGAAAATGTGAACTTGTCCACTTTGGCAGGAAGAATAGAAAAGTAGCATATTATTTAAATGGAGAGAGATTGCAGAACTCGATGGTACAGAGGTATCTGGGTGTGCTGGTACATGAATCACAAAGGGTAGTATGCAAGTACGGCAAGCGATTAAGAAGGCTAATGAAATGTTGGCGTTTATTGCAAGAGGAATGGAATATAAAAGTAAGGAGGTTTTACTGCATCTGTACAGGGCCTTGGTGAGACTGCATCTGGAGTACTGTGTACAGTTTTAATCCCCTTAATTGAAAAAGGACATATTGCATTAGAAGCAGTTTAGAGAAGGTTTACCTGACTGGTTGAAGGGCTTATCTTATGAAGAAAGGTTGAATAGATTGGATCTATACCCATTGGACTTTAGAAGAATGAGAGGTGATCTTATTGAAACATATACGATCCTGAGGGGACTTGAAAGGGTGGATACTAGCAGAATGTTTCCTCTTGTGGGAGAGGCTAGATTTAGGTAACATAGTTTAAAAATAAGAGGTCTTCCTTTTAAAAGTGAGATGAGGGTATTTTTTTCTCTCAGAGGTTTGTTAGTCTGTGAAATTCTCTTCCCCAGAAAGCAGGAGAGGCTGGGTTATTAAATTTATTCAAGGCTAAGTTAGATAGATTTTTAATAGACAAAGGAGTGAAGGGTTATGGGGGCAGATAGAAAGGTGGAGTTGAAACCAAAATCAGATCAGCCATGATCTTATCAGATAGCTCGAATGGCTTACTGCTACTCCTATTTTTTCGTTACATCTAGTTAAAGCAGGATATCATCCTTTACACCAGAATATGATAAAAATTAAAATTGAAAACTTTGATATTTCTCTATTTTTATCATTAAAGTAGAATGATGCTGCAGTATAGAGTTCAATACATCCACCATATAAAACCTGGACAACACAATAACATGCAAGTTTTTTGTACACTTGATCAACTTGAAAGGCACCCTGTATAATAGACCAATACAAGAAGAGAAACAGAAACACTGGGAACTGAGCTCTATGAAGTTGCATGCAACATAGGTTATCATGAGATTATCCACTTTGGTAGGAAAAACAGAAATACAGAGATTTTCTTAAACAGTGAAAGGCTGGGAAGGACTTGGGTGTCCTTGTTCGTGACTCACTGAAAGCTAACAAGCAAGTACAGCAAGCACTTAAGAAGGCAAATGGTATGTTGGCCTTTATTACAAGAGGATTTGAGTACAGAAGTAAATATGTCTTACTGCAATTATATAGAGCCTTGGTGAGGCTATGTGTGGAGTATTCTGTACAGTTTTGGTCTTCTTACCTAAGGAAAGATATACTGGCCATAGAGGGAGTACAATGAAGGTTCATCCTGGGATGGAGGGATTGTCCTGTGTGGAAAGGTTAAATAGACTAGGCCTTTATTCTCTGGAGTTTAGAAGAATGAGAGATGATCTCATTCAAACATACAAAATTCTTACAGGGCTCAGCAGGGTAGACACAGGAAGGATATTTGCCCCTGGCTGGGTGTGTCTAGGACCAGGGAACACAGTCTCAGAATAAGGGGAAGACCATTTAAGACTGAGATGAGGAAAAATTTCTTCACTCAGAGGTTGGTGAATCTTTGGAACCCACTGCCCCACAGGGCTGTGGAGGCTCATTCATTGAGTATGATAAACTTCTACATATTAAAAACATTAAGGGATTTGGGGATAGTGCAGGAAAATGGTGTTGAAGTAGATCAGCCATGATCTCATTGAAGGGTGGAGTGGGCTCAAATGACTGAATGGCCTACTCCTGCTCCAGTTTCTTATGTTCTTATCTCACTAAGTCTATGGTGCAAAATGTCAGTCATGTAATTGATCTCCTGGTAGTTCCAAAGATAGAAGTAGTATTCCCTCTGCTTACTACAGAGATAGATCACAGAATCGTTGTGGTGCAGAAGGAGGCCATTTGGCCCATTGCATCTGCACAACCTCTCCAACTACGCAATTCACTTAATGTCATTCTCCTGACTTCTCCCTATAACTCTACACATTCTTCTTCTTCAGGTAGCAGCCTAATTCCATTTTGAATGCTTCGATTGAACCTACCTCCAGTACACTCTCAGGCAGTGCCACTCTTGTGTGGAAAAGATTTTCCTCGTGTCATTTTTGCTTCTTTAGCCAATTACTTTAAATCTGTGCCCTTGTGCTCTCAATCCTTTCACGAGTGAGAACAGTTTCTCCCTATGTACTCTGTCCAGACCCCTCATGATTTTGAGTACCTCTATAAAATCCCCTTTCAGCCTTCTTATCTCCAAGAAAAACAGTCCTAACTTCTCCAATCTATCTTCATATCTAAAGTTCCTCATCTCTGGAACCATTCTCGAGAATCTTTTCTGCACTCAAACTAACGCCTTCACATCCTTTCTAAAGTGTGATGCTCAGAACTGGGCGTAGTTCTCCAGCTGAGGCCAAACTAGTGTCTTATGCAAGGGTTCGGGTGAAGGGAGATTTAGAAATCAAAAGAGAAAGATTGAGGCCTCAAACAGTATAGCGATGTGGGTAAAGACACACAAAGCAGAACAGGAAGGGATAGAAAGTGACAAAAATCGTACATCAGCGAGTAAGGTCATTGCAAGAAATAATTGTAAAAAAATGAAATTAATGGTTCTTCATCTGAATACACAAAGCATCTGCAATGAGATAGATGAACTAGTGGCACAAATAGAAGCCAATGATTTAGATCTAATTGGCATTACAGAAACCTGACTACAAGGTGATCAAGGTTGGGAAATAAATATTCCCGGATACACAATATTTCAGCAAGACAGGCAGAATGGCAAAGGAGATGGGGTAGCTCTGATAGTAAAGGATGATGTAAGGACATTAGTGAGAAAGGATCTGGCCTCAGAAGATCGTGAACTAGAATTCGTATGGGTGGAAATTAAGAGTAGCAAGAGTCAGAAAATGCTGTGTGAGTAGGATACTGTATGCTTTATTAACTGTGCTCTCAACCTGTCTGGCCACCTTCAATGACTTATGCATATATGTTCCTAAACCCCCCTGCTCCTGCACCACCTTTAGAGTTGTACCCTTTTTTTATATTGTCTCGCCATGTTCTTATTACCAAAATGAATCCCTTCACATTTCTCTGCATTGAACTTCACCTGCCACCTGTCCACCCATTCCACCAACTTGTCTTTGTCCTTTTGAAAAAAAGTTCTACACTATCCTTCTCACAGTTCACAATGTTTCCAAGTTTTGTATCATCTGCAAATTTTGAAGTTGTGCCCTGTACACCAAGGTCTAGGTCATTAATATATATCAAGGAAAGCAAGTATTCCAACACTGACCCCGGGGAAATCTACTACAATCCTTCCTCCAGCCCGAAAAACATCCCTTAACCACTACTCTCTGCTTCTTGTCACTCAGCCAATTTTGCATCCATGTTGCTGCTGTCTCTTTTATTCTGTCAGCTATAACTCTTCTCACAGGTCTGTTGTGTGGCACTGTATCAAATGCCTTTTGGAATTCCATGTACACCACGTCAATAGCATTGCCCTCATCAGCCCTCTCTATTACCTCTTCAAAAAACTCCAACAAGTTAATTAAATGAAATTTCTCTTTAAGAAATCCATGCTGGCTTTTCTTAATTAACCCGCATTTGTCCATGTGAGTACTAATTTTGTCGCAAATTATTGTTTCTAGGAGTTTCCCTGCCACCAAACTGACTGGACTGTAGCTGCTAGGCTTATCTTTATACCCTTTTTTGAACAAGGGTGTAATGTTTTTGCAATTCTCCAGTCCTCTGGCCTCATCCCTGAGTCTAAGGCCAGTGCCTCCCCAATTTCCACTCTCACTTCTCTCAGCATCCTTGGATGCATCTCATCCGATCATCGTGCCTTGTCAATTTCAAGTATAACCAGCTATCCAATGCCTCCTCCTGATCAATTTTAAACCATTGTAGTGTCTGAATTTCCTCCTTTCACCATAGCATCTTCTTCCTCGTAAAGACAGATGCAAAGTATTCATTTAATACTTCAGCTATGCCCTCTGCCTCCATGAGTTGTTCGCGTTTTTGGTCTCTATTTGTCCCTACTCCTCCATTTGCACCATTTTATCTAATTTATATATAAATAGTATTATATTTTATTATATAGATTTATATAAGGTAGTGTTATTATTTTGATACTGTGGTATAAGCAATACAGATGTGAGGATGTTCTGAAGTCTCTTGTCATAAATGGAATATCTATTGTCACTCTAAAGAAATAGAAGGGTATGGTGTTAGGTTAGATAAAAAGGGGTCGGAGGTGGTCCCTGTGATACTTAAGTGCCAGCATTGACCAGTTAGGTCAAATGGCTTATTTCTATAGTGTAGACTCATAACTGAATATAATTCAATGTAACCGCGGTTTTCTTTTTCAAAGCCATGAGTGAGGCTCAAACATCGCACCTTCAGCAGCCAGCCTTGCTAACCCAGACACAGCCTGAGCATCCAACGGGTGAGGAGGCTCCGAGCAGAACGATTCCGACGGCCTGTGTCCGTCCCACTCACCCACTGCGCAGCTTCGCAAACCCCCTGCTACCTCCTCCAATGACTGCACTGGAGCCCAAAGTTCCTTACACGCCTCTTCTCTCTCAACCAGGTAAGCAGCAATGAGCCAATGGTTGTAATTACTTTTTGTGAATTGTCATCTTGTTGGAGTGCTAATTTCCTTGACTACTTTAAGGAAAGTGATTGGAATAATACTGAAATACTCAACTGCAAAAGGCAACATTTTCAGCTTAGAGGTGATGAATTTCCTGACCAATTTCAAGAGCAATCTTACATCTTACTAAAACAAGACTACAATAGTTTTACGAACTCTCTGATAGCTCAAGTACTAAGAAGCTGTGATTGTTCTTCGTAAAACTGAAGGCCAGCCAGGAAAAAGTTTGCTTGGGTGCTTCTTCTCCTTGTCTTTGTTCACTATCATTTTTACAAATAGGTTTTAGTACCAAAAAGGCAGAAAAATAAGAAAGTAAGAGCAAATCGATTCCTGTTTAAAGTTAACACTCTACTAAACAACTGCTAATGGGGCAGTAAACACATCTAATGATGATAGCTTCATGCTTTGGCTTTGGAGGTGTGTATAGTAATTGAAAGTGCATTCAATAGCAGGAGCGAGTTACATTTAAACATGTTTTGTTAGCTGAGGATAACAAAGAAGAATCATTGAAAGGCAAAAGCAAATTACTACAGAAGCTGGAAATCTGCAATAAAAACAGAAAACGCTGGAATACTCAGCAGGTTAGACAACATCAATGGATGGAGAAACAGTGTTGATAGCCCCAGTCTTCCGATCATGATCTGAACCCCTATTTCCAACCCTGATTAGACAAAAAAGTACCCCCTTACCTTCCTCCGATTTTTCAGGGCAATCTTCTGATGGAGGATCCTGCTGAACTCAGCTGGAAGCTGTGCAGAAACCATGTCCCCTTTTTACAGCACTAGCTGCTGTATTCTGGTTAGGTAAAGAGTTTAAATGTCCCAAATCTTCTTTGGATAGAAGGTAAGCATGTAAGGGGGTAGTATGAGTGAGGTAGTGGGTGGGTAGGGCAGCAGGGTAGCAGCAGGATAGGGTGATAGGTCAGGGGGTAGCTGTGGGGTGTCGAGTAGGGAGCTGGGGGGGAAGGGTCGGTCATACAATCATCCAGGAGTTAGTCAAGGATTTTTCTGTCTAACATTTCCTGCATAACTATTCAGATAAGTAAGTTGGAACTGTCTGAAGTCTCAGATTCTAACTCAGAGTTGGAGACTTTTTCAAAGGGTTCCCAGGGGAATTGCCCATTAGAAGTTGAAACTTCCTGGGCAATTTCCACTGAGTTAGTGCATTGGGACTTCCAAGGCATCCAGTAACGCATCTTACGGGTTACGTCTGGTCTCTGATGATCCAGAGACCGGAAGATCTGGGCCAATGTTTCAGGTCTGTAACCTTTCATCAGAACTGCCTGAATGGTCATTGACCTGAAACATTAATTCTGTTTTTCTTTCCACAGATGTTACCTGACCTCTTAAACATTTTCCAGCATTTTCCATTTGTGTTTTATTGAAAGACACTTTTCTCATGACGAGGCAGCATCTGTGGAGAGAGAAACAGAGTTAGCATTTTGGGTTCAATATAATTCTTCTTTGGAACAAGAGAGAAGTAGGAAAGTGATGGTTTTCTACTATTGTAAAAGGGGGGAGGGGCAGATGGAAGGAAAGGGAACATCAGGGGATGGGGATAGAGGGCAGGAGAAAATAAATGGCAAAGATGGTATGGAACCAAAGGCAAAGGCAGTGGTAATGGTTGTTGTAAAGAAACAAAGCATTGATCCAGAGTAGGTGTTAATGGCACAATAAAGGACTGCCCTGAATTAAGCAAAGACATGAAAACAAGATACAGACTGGAACTTGGCAAAAAAAAAAAGCAATCCACATGGAGAACAGAGTTCATGAACTTTTTCAACAGCATAAAACTCATCACATTTCTACCTCACTTCAGTTACAAAGAAGAGTCATATTGGACTCGAAACGTTAACCCTGTTTCTGTCTCCACAGATGCTGCCAGGCCTGCTGAGTTTTTCCAGCATTTTCTGTTTTTATTTCAGATCTCCAGCATCCACAGTATTTCGCTTTTATTTCTCATGACCATCTCCATAGCATTGAATATGTTTAGCCACATATTAAGGGAGAGAAAATCCAGTGGTTCTGACTTGGGGAACACTCAATGGTAGCACAACGTGGCAGAGAACGGGCTCCAAGATCTTCCACTCCTGCACTGGGGGTTTTAGTGCTGGAGGTGGAGAGAAGAAAAGACATAATCCACTCACAGAGGGCCAGTAGACCCTCTAAGAAAACTTTTCAAAGGCAGTGGAACTAGATAGCCATGGTAATCAATGCCAGGAGAACCTGGATGCAGTGCTGCAAAAAGGTCATTGACCTCACATGAGTGGTCAAGATCAGAGAATGTATCTTCAAAAGCCACACCCACCAGCTGTACCACCATGTCTCAACACGGCTCAATGCACCACATCCCCATCATTCACCTACCAACAATTTCTATCAGGTCTCATGCCTAATCTTAATTGCTTAACCATACTGTCACAAAATTAGTACTGCTGCAAGCCTCACACCCGTATCTCACAACTTACATACACAGCCAGCTAATCAATCATGACAGCCACGTCATTCAAACACATTACAGTACATTCACTGCCACACTGCCCTCACTCAGGATCAGGTGGCACATAATCAAAGGCCGAAGAACTAACCACCAAGCAACAAACACAACTGCATGTCCTTTCCCAGATGAGGAGATAGTGATTGCCATAATTGGAGCAGCCATTTTTTAATATTCGTTCATGCGATGTGGACATCGCTGATTAGGCCACCCCTAGTTGCCCTTGAGAAGGTGGTGGTGAGCTGCCTTCTTGAATCCCTGGAGTCCATGTGGTGTAGGTACACCCACAGTGCTGTTTGGAAGGGAGTTCCAGGATTTTGATCCAACGACAGTGAAGGCACCGTGATATATTTTCAAGTCAGGATGGTGAATGGCTGGGAGGGGAACTTCCAGGTGGTGGTGTTCCCATCTATCTGCTGCCTTTGTCCTTCTAGATGGTAGAGGTCACTGGTTTGGGAGGTGGCGTCAAAGGAGCCTTGGTAAGTTGCTGCAGTGCATGTTGTAGATGGTACACACTGCTGCCACTGTGCATCAGTAGTGGAGGGAGTAAATGTTGAAGGTGCCAGTCAAGTGGCTGCTTTGTCCTGGATGGTGTCAAGCTTCTTGAGTGTTGTTGGAGCTGCACTCATCCAGGCAAGTGGAGAGTTTCCAATCACACTCCTGACTTGTGCCTTGTAGATAGTGGACAGGCTTTGGGGAGTCAGGAGGTGAGTTACTCCCCACAGAATTCCCAGCCTCTGACCTGCTCTTGTAGCCACAATCTTTATATGGCTGGTCCTGTTCAGTTTCTGGTCAATGGTAACCCCCAGGGTGTTGTTACTGGGGGATTGAGCGATGGTAATGCCATTCAATATGAAGGGGTGATGGCTAGATTGTCTATTGTTGGAGATGGACATTGCCTGGCATTTGTAAGGCGTCAATGTTACTTGCCACTTATCAGCCCAAGCCTGGATATTGTTCAGATCTTGCTACATATGGACACGGACTGCTTCATTATCTGAGAAGTCATGAAAAGTGCTGAACATTGTACAATCATCAGTGAATATCCCCATTCCTGACCTTATGATGGAGGGAAGGCCATTGATGAAACAGCTGAAGATGGTTCACTACCCAGAGGGACTCCTGCAGTGATAGCCCGGGACTGAGAGATTGACCTCCAACAGCCGCAAGCATCTTCCTTTCTGTGAGGTATGACTCCAACCAACTCTGCTGCCATCACAGCTGCAGATACCAGTGTGCAAAGGGGCTTGCAGGGTTTACGCCAGTCCAGATATCTGTCATCCAGCAGATTACTAGGATTGCTGCAGCACTCCAAGGGAGTGGCTCCATGGAGCAGCTGCCCTCCCTGAGGATGACAGTATTCGCGATCCCTCCACTAACATTCTGCCAGTGTCCTTGCTGTTGCCAGACACCTCAGACTGCTGCAGCGAATGCCGAGATGAGATACCTCTCAGAGTTGAAATGCAGCACCCATAAAATGATTTGCGCACAGTCTGCACAATAGTGAAGCCTGCAATCCTCACAAAGCCGCATGTTCACTCTGTCTGCTTCTCTCTGATAAGAGAGAATGAAATGTATTCAGCTCTCTTGAAATACAGAGCCTCAGTAACCTCCTTTATGCAACATTGGATATCATACTGGGAAATGTTAAAAATGTCAATGACGAATGGCCACAGTCACCTTCACAGTCACCTTGCCCTGCTCTGAGGCTGCAGTGGTGGCTGCAGCAGGTGGCAGATTTTACTGAGAACATCTTAAATGAAGTGGAGACGTTTCACACATTGTTCTTCATTAACGTTCAAGTGGGAGAATTGCTCCCTGAACTTCTTGGGCAAATATAGCCCCTTGTTAAGAGCCTTTCTCCCCTCTTCCTCCTCCACCCTCTTGCAGATATCCTGCACTGTGTAGCCACTGCTCATTCTCCCTGTCATACTGGATTACTTGGGGATGCAAATTATTGCACCCATGGGCAAGATCTTTAGGTCAGCGAGTGGGGGGCTGGATACCTCTCCCCGACGTGTAAAATAACGCGGGATGACGTCGGACGGAACTCCCGATGTCTCCCCGCGTCATTTTCATTTTCAGGTTGGTGGGGGCGCAGCCGAATCAGCTGTGCGCCCGCCAACGTGTCAACGACCTATTGAGGCCATTTAAAAAGTCATTCACATAATTAAGGGATCTGCCCGTCCAACTTTAGGGTTGGTGGGCAGGCCGGGAGCCCTGGCAGGCTTAAGAAGAAGCATGAAACCTCATCCACGGGCGGAATGAGATTTCATGATGGTTTTTAAATATTTAATAAAGATTTGAGTTAAAGTGATGGACATGTCCCAACTCATGTGACAGTGTCAGGGGAATTTTTTACACATTTGTCTTAAAAGTTTTAATTCCGGGGTGATCTCCCTGAGGCAGTACTTAGCCTCAGGGAGATCAGTGCGCTCTTTCTGTAATAATAGGAATTCTGATAGACGCTGCTGATGATGATTGTGTGAGCTTCCTCTGTAATCAAACAAAAGAACACTCTGGCTTTAAATGGTAATGACAGCCCTACTGATCAGGCCTTTATTTGCTTGGACTGGTGTTGGAATCAGGCAAAGATAAAATGACAGTAACCAATGCTCAATTAAATTCAGCTATAAAATCCCAAAAGCTTTAGAAACCGATAACTTTAAAAAAGAGATTTGAATTCCCAGTCACTGACTTAAAGGAACCACATGGCAAGATTTCAAGACTTTTACTGTAACAAATGAACTAAAATCTACCTCAACTAAACATACTTAGTAATACACTTAACTACAGAAAAGCTATCCCTTAGTAGTTTCTCAATACAACCGATAATCCCACGTCACGTTTATACATTATGGTGCACTCTCCACGGATTACAGTCTTTACAGGAACCGGTCCAAATTTACTCCTAGCTTCTAATGGGTTTGCCTCTACCCATTTCACTGTGTTGTAATGTCCAGTGTCTGTCGTAAGTCGCCTCCCTCAGTCTTCTGAGAATCCCCAAACCAACTTCTTGCAGCAAGGCCACTCTGGTGATTCCTTCTCCCGACGACATCAGGGAAAATCTTCCAGTGTCATTAAATCCCTTCAGGTTCCTTGTCTTTGACCAGAGGATAAGCTTTTCTTAGTTCATCCATGGGATGTGGGCTTCGCTGGCTGGGCCAGCGTTTATTGCCCATCCCTAGTTGCCCTTGAGAAGGTGGTGGTGAGCTGCCTTCTTGAACTGCTGCAGCCCATGTGGTGTAGGTACATCCACAGTGCTGTTAGGGAGGGAGTTCCAGGATTTTGACCCAGCGACAGGGAAGAAAAGGCAATATATTTCCAAGTCAGGATGGTGAGTGACTTGGAGGGGAACTTTCAAGTGGTGGTTTTCCCATCTATCTGTTGCTCTTGTCCATCTAGATGGTAGTGGTCGTGGGTTTGAAAGGTGCTGTCGAAGGAGCCTTGGTGAATTCCTGCAGTGCATCTTATAGATGGCACACACTGCAGCAACTGTGCATCAGTGGTAGAGGGAGTGAATGTTTGTAGATGTGGTGCCAATAAAGCTGATTGCTTTGTCCTGGACGGTATCAAGCTTCCTGAGTGTTGTGCAAGTTGCACTCATCCAGGCAAGTGGGGAGTATTCCATCATGCTCCTGACTTGTGTCTTGTAGATGGTGGACAGGCTTTGGGGAGTCAGTAAGTGAGTTACTCGTTGCATGATTCCTAGCCTCTGACCTGCTCTTGTAGCCATAATATTTATATGGCTAGTACAGTTTCTGGTCAATGGTAACCCTCAGGATGTTGATAATGGGGAATTCAGTGATGGTAATTCCATTAAACATCAAGGGGTGATGGTTAGATTCTCTCTTGTTGGAGATGGTCATTGCCTGGCACTTGTGTTGTACGAATGTAACCTGCCACTTGTCAGCCTAAGCCTGGGTATTGTCCAGGTCTTGCTGCATTTGGACATGGATTGCTTCAGTATCTGAGGAGTCGCAAATGCTGTTGAACATTGTGCAATCATCAGCGAACATCCCCACTTTTGACTTTATGATGGAAGGAAAGTCATTGATGAAGCAGCTGAAAATGGTTGGGCCGAGGACCCTACCCTGAGGAACTCCTGCAGTGATGTCCTGGAGCTGAGATGACTAACCTCCAACAACCACAGCTATCTTCCTTTGTGCTAGGTATGACTCCAACCAGCAGAGAGTTTTACCCCTGATTCTCATTGACTCCAGTTTTGCTCGGGCTCCTTGATGCCACACTCTGTCAAATGCTGCCTTGATGTCAAGGGCAGTCACTCTCACCTCACCTCGACTCCCAATGGAATTCCGCCTGGTAGCTAAAAGAGAACAGCCTTTTCACCTGCTATCCAGAATGGCTGCTGATTTCCTCTCACACTCTTACTCTTTGTCTGTCTCTCTCTTTCTCTCTCTCTCTCTCTCTCTCTGTGTCCAGGGTTTTTAAATCAGACTGTCAGACTGCCTGAGAGACTGTAAGTATACCTATGGCAAAGCCAGCTCTGTTCTGTCCTTTTTTTTCAGTTGTTAAACCTGGCATGTAGATTTCAATAGCACTTGCCTTGGGCCCCCTGAACACACAGGGGCCACCAGGCCACACAGGCTTATCTTTGGGCAGAATTGGAAGCATGTAAAATGCCCCTCTTCATTACTCCATTTTACCCAGAATTATAAAGGTCCTCCCCTGTCGTTTCCTCATAGACCTGAAATGTTATTTCCTTAAAGCCTTTATCCAATTATTTTTCCGAACGTTGTTGTTGAATCTGCTTCCATCACCCTCTCATGTGGAGCATCTCATAGAATTATAGAATGATTACAGACCAAAAGGAGGTCATTCAGCCCATCATGCCTTTGCTGACCCTCTGAAGGAGCTATTCACCTAGTGCCACTCCCCTGCCTATTCCCCGTAGCTTTGCAAATCTTTCCCTTTCAGATAATGATCAAATTCCCTTTTGAAAGCCTCAGTTGACCTTGCCACTACCACACCCTCA
Organism: Cetorhinus maximus; assembly: GCF_964194155.1. Taxonomy (NCBI): domain Eukaryota; kingdom Metazoa; phylum Chordata; class Chondrichthyes; order Lamniformes; family Cetorhinidae; genus Cetorhinus; species Cetorhinus maximus. The sequence goes on along the minus strand of NC_135879.1, from coordinate 208,617,461 downwards.
GGCAGGGCATTCCAGATCTTAACCACTCACTGCATGAAAAAGTTTCTCCTCATGTCTCCATTGCTTCTTTTGTCAATTAACTTAAATCTGTTCCCACTGGTTTTCAATCTTTCCACCAATGGGACAGTGCACCCCTATCTACTCTGTCCAGGCCCCCTCATGATTTTGAATACCTCGATCAAATCTCCTCTCAACCTTCCATTCTCCAAGAAACACATTTTCAAATTCTCCAATCTTTCTACCTAACTGAAGTTCCTCAATGCTGGATCATGACAACTCACTGCACAATTTTTAGTTTCACATCCCACCTCCGGTTCTTTGCCAATTATATTAAATATAAGTTCTATGTCACTGGAAAGAGTTTCTCTTTATTTATTCTATCAAACACTTTGTGATTTTAACTACATCTATCATACCTCCCCATAACTTTATCTATTCTAAGGAGAACTGCCCAGGCTTCTCTAATCTCTCCACAAAACTGAAGCCATTCTTCCTAATACCATCCTAGTTAATCTCCTTTTAAAAAAAATGTTCTTGGGATGTGAGCATTGTTGGCAAGGCCAACATTTATTTCCCACCCATAATTGCCCTTGGGAAGATGCTGGTGAGCAGCCTTCTTGAATTGCTGCAGTCCATTTGGTGTAGGTACATCCAATGTGTTGATAGGAAGATAGTTCTATGATTTCAGCCACAAGTTTTCAGATTGTGCTGGAGAACAATTATTTCTCTAATTGCACAGCACCTCATGGGTGACCAGTTTTAAGCTGCTAGATCTGTCCAGAATCTATCCTATTTGGCATGACGGTAATGCCACAAAATACAATAAATGCTGTCCTCAATGAAGATGGGACATCATTTCCACAAGGACTGTGCAATGATCACTCCTATCAAAACATCATGGACAGATGCATCCACAACAGGTAGATTGGTAAGGATAGGATCATATTGGTTCTCGCACCACATGTCGCAGGCTCAGTCAAAGAATTATGTCCTACTGGATTCAGCCTGCTCGGTCTGTAGTGGTGTTATTGAGCCACTCTTGGTGATAGACATTAAAGTCCCCCACCCAGGGTACATTCTGTATCCTCGCTACTCTCAGCTCTTCCTCCAAGTGGCAAACAGCAGGAGGTTTCCTTGTCCATGATTGACCTGATGCATCAGACTTCATGGGGTCTAAAGTCAATGTTTAAGATTCCAAGGTCCACTCACTGCAGACTGTGTACCATTGTGCTGCCAGCAGTGAGACAGGCCCTTCCCAGGGCTGGTGATGGAAGTCTCCAGGACATTGTTTTAAAGCTATGATTCTGTGAGTGGGCCTATGTCGGGCTGGTGCTGGACTGGTCTGTGGGACTGCTCTCCAAATTTTGGTACAAGTCCACAGATGTTAATGAGAAGGACATTTCAGGGTTGACCGGGCCGTATGTGCCTTTGTCATGTCCAGTGCCTAGGCTGATGCTGGTTACAGCTTAATTAATCAGTCTCTGTCTTAGACAAGTAACACATAGACCCAACATAGCTGAAAGGCATTTCTGTTTATATGAAGTCTATGCAATCAGTGCAAGTAATGATTCAGTGCACTTCATCTGAATGCAGACTAAGCACCCATTTATCTCGTGCTGTCATTCTAGATTACTTGCAAGATTGACCCAGTTTCCACTTGCCAGGGATGTTATCAGTTGATGATACAGTAAAAATACCTCATCCATCAAAGGTTTCTAAGTATGACCAGCAAGCCCTTCATCCTTAAAATAGACAGAGCATTCCTTTTATCCAATTATTTCAAATAAGCAAATTTTATATATGGCTTGACTGTTAAATGTGTAACTGAGAGATAAGCCTTGATTTTAACCTCCCCCACACCCCCTCTGACAGGCAGGAAAGGGTTGAGGGATGGATTAAAACCCTAAAAATCAAGATCCCAGCTCTAAACCACCACGTTTTTAGCAGCCATAATATAACGGTGACAATTGGTAACACTCCAGTAAACCTCCTCTGTACTCTTTCTAATGTTTTTACATATTCCCTGAAGTGTGCTGTCTAGAATTGTCCACTATGCTCCAGCTGAGCCTTAACCAACAATCTATAAAGTTCTAGCATGATCTCTGTGGTTTGATTCCTCGCCATTTTTTTAAACCATCTTTTCCACTTGCGTGGCCACCTTTAGGTATCTGTGTATATGGACATCTATACTTTTCAAAATCCTTTAGAGTACCACTTATAGTATAATGTCTTTCCATGTTTGTTCCAAAGCAGAGGGAGAAACGAGACTAACAAGCAGGACCTCAAAAGGAGTCATTTTTTTTTATTATTCATTCACGGGATGTGGGCTTCGCTGGCTGAGTCAGCATTTATTGCCCATCCCTAGTTGTCCTTGAGAAGGTGATGGTGAGCTGCCTTCTTGAACCGCTGCAGTCCATGTGGTGTAGGTATACCCACAGTGCTGTTAGGGAGGGAGTTCCAGGATTTTGATCCAGCGACAGTGAAGGGACGGCAGTACACAGGTCCCTGACGGCAGCAGTTCAAGTAGACAAGGCTGTAAAGAAGGCATATGGAATGCTCATCCAGGAGTGGCATTGGGAAGTCTAGCCAATTTTAACATGATCATAATAACGGTTGGCAGAATGTTAGGTGGCAGGGAGGTTGCCTACCAGTACCCAAGTTAAATGTGGGGACTAAGCAGAGAGGATGACAGTGGTTCTGGGGTAGTAGTGGATGAGGAAGGGGCAAGTTGCGGCCAGTGGAATCCTATACTTCCCATATGGGGCCCAAAAGAATATTGCTGCTCCTTCAGGTCCCACAAATAAAGGTTTTAACCTTACCTGGAAAGGCATTGTCGGCCTTCTGACCTGGTTACATCTGCCAGTCTGGCCACTGATGGACCTCTGCTCTTTCCAGGTTAAGTTTGTATTGGGCTACTAATGTAACAGGACCCCAATGTGCACAGATATGGAGCCCCGTCTAACTCAAGGAAGCATCTAGTATGTCTAATTAGAGCCTGATGGTGGACTTTATTACACTGAGCTAATATTTTTCTTATTTTTTTGAGGGATGTAAGCAGTATTGGCAAGGACTGCACTTATTGCCTATCCCAAATTGCCCTTGAGAAAGTGTTGGTGGACCACTTTCAAAGCTGCCGTCCATGTGATGTAGTTATACCCACAGGGCTGTTAGGAAGGGAATTCTTGGAGTTTGATCCAGTGACAATGAAAAAAACGACAATATAGATCCAAAAATTATGCGTGACTTTCGTGGAGGGGTGGTGGGGGCTGTGATTTTGGTAGTGGTACTTCTCCCTTTTTCCTCCTTTCACAGGATGTGGGCATCATTGGTAAGGCCAGCATTTATTGCCGATCCCTAATTGCCTTTGAGAAAGTGGTGAACCACCTTCTTGAATTGCTGCAGTCCATGTGGTGTACAGTCCACAGTTTTGTGGAGTTCCAGGACTTTTGACCCAGTGACATTGAAGGAATGCAATATATTTCCAAGTCAGGATGCTGTATGGCTCAAAGGGGAACTTGCAGGTAGCGGTGTTCCTATGCATCTGCTGCCCTTGTTCTTTTAGGTGGTAGGGGTCGCGGGTTTGGAAGGTGTTGTCAAAGGAGCCTTGGTGAGTTGCTGTAGTCTATCTTGTAGATTGTAGAACTTCTGCCATTGTGCATCAGTGGTTCAGGGAGTAAATGTTAAGGTGGTGGATGGGGTGCCAATCAAGCGGGCTGCTTTGTCCTGGATGATGTTGAACTTCTTGAGTGTTGTGAGACATGCCCTCATCCAGGCAAGTGGAGAGTATTCCATCACACTCCTGACTCGTGCCTTGTAGATGGTGGACAGGCTTTGGGGAGTCAGGGGAAAAGTTACTGCCTGCAAAGTTCCCAGCTTCTGATCTGCTCTTGTAGCCACAGTATTTATATGGCTAGTCCAGTTTCTGGTCAATTGTAGCCCCCCAGAATGTTGATAATGGGGGATTCAATGATGGTAATGCCAATGAATGTCAAGGGGAGATGGTTAGAAACTGTCTTGTTGGAGATGGTCATTGCCTGGCACTTGAGTGGTGCAAATGTTACTTGCCATTTATTAGCCCAAGCCTGAATGTTGTCCAGATCTTTCGGCATATGGACAGAGACTGCTTCTTGCTCCAACAAACATTCCACTTTGAGTCAGTAAAATTACTTAACCCAAACTCACCAGCAGATTATCAAGACTACAGTTCAAGTATTAACACGGTATTGCTTAAAAAAGAGACATGCTGTCGAAGCTTTTCATCTTGTACTCATCAGGACAGACACAAATGCCCAGTCTACCTGAAATTACCCTGGAAGGGTAAGTTGTCTCAAAGATTTGAGCAACAGGTGAAGCTAGCTGTTTAATGCTGTGACTATGCAATAGGAACACAAGTGGCGTTTTTCACTAACAGGATGCTGCCATCAAGCCAAAATGACATTCTGCCTACCACACAACTGTATAATGTGGTGTATGAGTTTCAGTGTCAGTTTGATGCCAGGTATGTGGGCCACACATCCCAATGACTAGTGGATTATATCAAACAGCATGTCCCTTCAGCTGTTCATAAGAGGCAGAGTATTGACTGGCCCCTGCTTGCAAAACTCGGAACATAATATTTCACGTTAGATGTAGTTCTGTGGCTGGACAGCACCTTACTGAGCAATCCGAGTGTGCTAAGAATTACACTAACAACTAATTTAAGATTATCAGCTGGGCTCACAGTGTGGCTCACTTACGCTTGTTAGAAGCTACATATAATTTTACCCAGGGGCCTGTCCTCTTCAAACAGAAAGAGAATGTCTAGGCATTGCACCTTTTTCAATTAAACAAAAGCATGGGGGAAAACGCTTCCCTGGTGCATTCCCCATGGCAATGGCTCAACCAATCAGAGTCAACTTACTTGTTTTTGAATTTAAACAGAAACCTGAGGGATAACTATTCTCTGGTGCACATTCTATGGCAACACCATGACCAATCAGAGTCCACTTGCCAACCAATCAGCGCCCTTTTCTTGTACAGTATAAATTGTTGTCCCCTTTGAAATTTGGTATTCTTGCATCTGACCTGATGAATGCAAGATGAAAAGCTTTGACATCATGTCTCTTTTCTCAACAATATTCAGGTCTGTACTACCAAGCAACTATCACATTTTTACTATTGTGGTAACTAAACAATTTGCTTGGCAAGAATGCTTCACATTGTCTTAGTCTATTTTTTCGGAAACCAACACTGATAACAAGATAAAAGGGAAGGGATAGGATCTGCTGAAATTAAGTTCATCTAATCAGCACAGGTAACGATTTGGTGCACTTCAAGTGAACTCTGACTAAGCAGTCATTTATCTTAGGCTGGCAGTTTCACACTGTTGGGAAAGCAACCCCTTGAGGAGGAGGCTTCACTGTGCATCTTTATGCTGTGTCCATTTTATCAACATGTGCTGTTCTTCCAACATTTCTGTAAATCTTGCACCCAGTAGCAACCTTTTCAGTCTTTCATTGATCAATATGTCAGGAAGCATGACAGGACTAAAAAGCACTTCACAGTGTTGAGGAATTGAGATTGATTTTTTTCCACTTCACAAACTGCAAGATGGCCCAAGTAGTCTCAACTGAGGCTCAAGCAGACAAGTAGTCAATTGATCCATGTTCACCTTCATTGTCAGAAATTTGTGTATCCTTGGGAATCCAACCTTCCCCCCCACCCCCCCAACCCCCCACTACCCTACCCTTCCACAACTACTTCCCACCCCTCAGCGCATCATAAAAATGTCCGGAGCAGAAATAATAAAATATGTTGAAATCACTTCTACATGCGTAATATGAAAACAAACTCCTAATAATTTGGATTCAGTTCACTGATGAAACCTATCTTTCCCGTTCCTTTGCGCTGTAAATGAAATGTGAGGCTATACTTTATTGAATTTGAACTGCAGGTACAGGCTTTGTGCCTGAGAGTATTTATGAAGAATTTGAGCACACAGGTCAGCAGGCTCCACAGACTGGCCTATCCATTATTAAGGGATAAATTGTGTGGACTCCACTGACCTCTGCATCCATATTCCCAAAATGCACTGCTGATGCAAATATACCCAGTAGCATAAATTTGGCTGTACATTTTTTTTACATTAATTCTTGGGATATGGGTGTCGCTGACAAGCATCCATCCCTATTTGCTCTCGACAAGGTAACATTGGGCCTTCTGGAACTGCTGCAATTCATGTGGTGAAGGTACTCCTACAGTCCTGTCAGCTAGGGAGTTTCAAGATTTTTAACCAGTGACAATGAAGGAACAGTATTATATATCCAAGCTGGATTGGTGGAGGGGGACTTTGAGGTCATGGCTTTTCCAGTCGCCTGCTGTCCATGGTCCTGAATGGTGGGGGCCATGGGGTTGCAAAGTGCTGTCAAAAAAGCTTTGGTGATTTTCTGCAGCACATCTTGTAGTTCCTGCACATTGCATCCACAGGACACCAAGACTGGAGGAAATGGATGTTTAAGCTAATGGATGGGTTGCCAATCAAGTTGACTGCTTTGTTCTAGATAGCAATGTTGCTTTCTTGAATAATTATACTTTTTGGAATTTTCTGTTGAGTGAATCACATTGGGTTGATGTACGTTATGTCTGTTCCTGATAATGCTCTGGCATATTGTGGACTGGAGTGTATGGCTGACGCCCCACTATTTCCAAACACCAAACTCACTTTCTTAGCTATGCCATCAGGTTGACTTGCTGAGTCACCATGTGTTACTCCCAGATTGCCAGAGGTCCAGCCAGCAAGTGCTGACCTCTTGCCTGGAGAATAATACATGGTGTGAAATAAAGTGCAAGGCTATAAGAAATCAGGAATAATATGAATCTTAAGGAAAGCACATCACCATTTTTGTTCGTGTCACTGATTTTTCTGTGAGATTGTAAGTTTGTTGCTGAAACATATGCTTAAGGTATCATCCTGTGCTTCAGATTTATTAATCAGGGTGCTTGCTGTCTGTAGTAAATGAATGATACAGAACTATACTATTTTAAACATCTCGGAAGAGTAGCACTTGCTGTAAATTGCACCTCCACCATGTGCTATTAGTAACTTTTCATATACTTCTATTCCACTCGCTATGCATCTGTCACAGACATGATTCTGAAAGTATGGAATGGATGAGTTTGTTGCAAAATATGGGGTGGAATATATTTGGCCAGACTTTCACTTTTGTGTAAAAGCAAATTACTGCAGATGCTGGAGATCTGGAATAAAAACAGAAAACTCTGGAAAAACTCAGCAGGTCTGGCAGCAACAGTGGAGAGAGAAACACAGTTAATGTTTTGAGTCCAAATATGACCCTTCTCTGAACTGTTCAGAGTTTGAGCTGTTCAGAGTTTGGAGTTCCGAAGAAGACTCATGTTGGACTTGAAACATTAACCCTATTTCTCTCGCCACAGGTGCTGCCAGATACTGAGCTTTTCAAGCATTTAGTTTTTACTTCACTTTTGTGTGCCTCACCCTGTAAATGCAAAACTATCTTATGTTATTCAGACTGAAGCATTTTTAATATTCCATGTTATTTTAACTAATCCTGTGAAAAAATATCCTTGGAGTGGATTTTAACCATATCAGCCTGATGGAAAGAAACAGGACAGATGAGCAGGCAAAGCTGCCTACACTCCCAACCTTCAACCTGCCCAGCGGAGATGGTGGTGCAGTGGTAATGTCACTGGGCTAGCAGAGACCCAGGTTGATACTCTGAAGACATGGGTTCAAATCCCATCATGGCAGCTGGTGGGATTTAAATTCAATTAATAAATCTGAAATTGAAACCCAGGGTGGAATTTTCTATGCCTGCTGGTGTCAGGCATGTTTGGTGGTGTGAGCGGACAACATTTGGTTTGTGAAACCACTTTGCAATCATCCTCTCTGCCCGTTCTGTTTCCTGACGTCGGAGACCTCATTATAATACATCTGCATCTCATTAGAAGCCCAGCCTGCCTAAATCATCACCCCACACTGGATCATCTGAATCACGGCGACATGTTTCACAACAGCATATATAAGGCATGCACTTGGCGGGCTGCCCTCAGAGGGGAACTCGGAGGTCAGTGCGCAGTAACGTTGCGCCGCATTCACGAGGGTCGCCTGTTGGATTTCAAGGTTGAGGTTCAGGTGAGAGCACAGACAGGTTGCTTTTCCAAAAGAGTTACATCTTCTTAACTTTCCTAACCCTGCCACTACATCTTGGTGCTCCCCAGCCATCCACAGCAGAGTTGGAGGCAGCCTGCTGGCTGCTAAGCCTTGTGCTGACCTTTGAGGGCATCCTCTAGAGGGCCCACAGCCTGCTTTCGGAGTCCTGCTGTGTGGCAGTGTCACCCACCTTGGCCTTTGGAGCTGGAGCTGCTGAGGTCACAGGAAGAGGGGCATAGGATGGGCCGGACACTCCCAAAATCACCTGGGTGGATGGCCCTGCTGATCCTCCTCCCTATGGGTGCACAAGGGCCCCTGGCTGACTCCTTGAGGAGATGGGGTAGCTGGAGCGATATCGAGCTGCCTGCACCCCTTTCGTGTACATACATTTGGAGTCCAACTATGGCGTCGGCAATGGAGTTCAACCCGCACAGCAATGCAGACCAATGTCCTGGACCAAGGTCTCCATGGTGGCCACCATCCTACCAGTATTGACCTTGGTGCATTGGTATGCCGGGGCTATCACCTCAGTCTGAAGGCGGATGGACTCCTCCATCATGTCTTGCAATCTGGGGAGTGCAGCAGACATCGCTTCCTGATGTTCCCGAGCTTGCCTTTGCAGCTCCAGCAACTGTGACAGGACCAAGTCCAGAGGCTCATCATCTGACTCGGACTCAGCAGTCGTCTGAGTGCCAGAGGCCTGGGAAGTCCATGCCGCCACCTGCTGTTGATTAGACAGTGCAATGTGCTCACCAGATTGTGATTCTGAGGCTACTCTAAAGCTTGGTCTCAATGAAATGTGTGTCTCTGTGCTAGTGGAGGGTGTGGGTGAGCGCTGTGACAGGGCTTCAAGGAGGGTGCCTCCAGATTCCTCTTCAGAGATTTCTTCGGGGCTTGATTGGAGGCCTAGGATCTTGGACTCCGTTGGCTGTTTCCCAGATGTGCCTGCTAAAACAAGGAGAGATAATTAGTGCATGGCAAGGGAGTGTGGAACAGGACACATCACTCACAGCATGGTTGTCTGATGGATGTTGCACTGCTGGATCCTCACTTGGTAGAGCACCGCTGACATCACCGTCAGCACAAAAACGGTCCAGATCCTTGCTGGCCAGCTGGATGGCTCTATTTTCAAATACCATAAGACCATAAGACGTAGGAGCAGAAACAGGCCATTTGGCCCATTGAGTCTGCTCTTCCATTCAATGAGGTCATGGCTGATCTAATAATCCTCAACTCCACTTTCCTGCCTTTTCCCCATAACCCTTGATTCTCTTACTGATTAAAAATCTGTCTATCTCAGTCTTGAATATACTTAACAACCCAGCCTATATAGCCCTCTACAGTAAAGAATTCCACAGATTAACTACACTCTGAGAGAAGAAATTCCTCCTCATCTCTGTTTTAAATGGGTGACCCCTTACTCTGAGATTATGCCCTCTGGTCCTAGACTCTCCCACAAGGGGAAACAACCTCTCAGCACCTACCCTGTCAAGCCCCCTAAGAATCTTATATGTTTCAATAAGGTCACCTCTCATTCTTCTAAGCCCCAATGAGTACAGGCCCAACCTACTCAACCTCTCCTCGTAAGAAAATCTCTCCATACCGGGATCAACCTAATGAACCTTCTCTGGACTGTCTCCAATGCCAATATATCTTTCCTTAGGTAAGGAGACCAAAACTGTTCACAGTATTCTAGGTGTGGTCCAATGAGTGCCTTGTGTAGTTTTAGCAAGATTTCCCGATTTTTATACTCCATTCCCTTTGAAATATAGGCCAACATTCCATTTGCCTTACCTATTACCTGTTGAACTTGTGTGTTAGCTTTTTGGGATTGATGCATAAGGACTCCAAAATCCCTCTTCTGCAGCCTTCTGCAGTCTTTCTCCATTTAAATAATATTCAGCTCCTCTGTTCTTCCTGCCAAAGTGCATAACCACACGTTTTCCCACGTTATAGTCCGTCTGCCAAGTTTTTGCCCAGTCACTTAACCTGCCTATATCCCTCTGTAGACTCCTTGTATCATCCTCACCACTTGCCTTCCCACCTATTTTTATGTCATTCGCAAGCTTGGCTGTAGTACATTCGCTTCCCTCATCTAAGTCATTGATATATATTGTAAATAACTGAGGCCCCAACACTGATCCCCGTGTCACTCCACTAGTTACAGGTTGCCATCCCGAAAATGCCCCCCTTATCCCAACTCTCTGTCTTCTATTTCTATATTCTATTAGCCAATCCTCTATCCATGCTAATATACTACCCCCAACACCATGTGCTCTTATCTTATTAAGTAGCCTTATGTGCAATAGCTTATCGAACGCCTTTTGGAAATTCAAATATATTACATCTACTGGTTCCCCTTTATCTATTCTGCTTGTTACTACCTCAAAGAATTCTAATAAATTTGTTGGGGCTGGCTCGCCGAAGTGTAAAATGATGCACGACGACATCGGGGGGAACTCCCAATGTCACCGTGCTTCATTTAAATTTTCAGGAAGGCAGGAGCGCAGCCATATCAGCTGTGCGCCCGCTGCCCTGTCAATGACCAATTGAGGCCATTGACAGAGTCAATTATGTAATTAAAGGACCTGCCCATCCAACCTTAAAGCTGGCAGGCAGGCCAGGGGCCCCAGCGTGAACTAGAAAAAGCATGAAACCTCATCCATGGGCGGGATGAGGTTTCATGTAGGGTTTAAAAAATTTTAATAAAGTTTTTGTGACAATTATGGACATATCCCAACTCATTGTCACATGAGGGGACATGTTAGGCAAATTTTACTGTTCTATTTTTAGGTCTTGTACATTTTGAGCTGATCTCCCTGAGGTAGCACTTAGCCTCAGGGAGATGAGTGTGCTCTTTCGTGTGCATGCGCGAAAGAGCACACTCTCGATTTTGGGATTCCCCCCTGCCCACACGGGGGCGCATAGCGCTTCTGTGTGGATGTCACGCTGGGCGGGCCTTACTTGGCCCGCCCACGTAAAATGGTGCCACGCTTCCGATCGGAAGCGTACCTGTGCACGCCCGCCCTTCAACATCCCCCCTAATGGGGGGAAAATTCAATCCTATGTATTTCTAAATGCTCTGCTATTGCACCCTTTTTAATAGACATCAACATTTTTTTGTCTCCCTCCCTTTTTGAATTAGGGTGTTACATTGGCCATTCTCCAATCCTCTGGGACTTGTCCAGAATCTAAGGATTTTTGGAAGATTACCACCAATGCATCCATTATTTGTGTAGCTACTTCCTTTAATATCCTAGGATGCAACCCATCAGGTCCAGGGGACTTATTGGCCTTTAGCCTCATTAGATTCCCTAGTACTTTTTCTCTAATGATAGTTATTGTATTTATTTATCCCCTTCTTTTACCCATTGGTTATTTAGTATTCTTCCGTGAGGACCTTGATTTCCAGCATTCCACCAGCCTGCAACCTCTCCCTGTTGTTGTGTGCCAGCTTGTCCTACATCAGTAGAGATGGAGAGAGTGTAAGCAAAATGCTTGCCAGGCCAGATGATAAGTATGCCTGGCATATGTGTGTGATGGGTTGAGGACAATGAAGGTGTGTGTGAATGGCAATGTCCCTTGACCTGGCAATGAGTGAGGGCCCTGTGAATGTGTGATGGGTTTGTGAGTGTGTGAGTTGAGAGTGATGAGAAGAGTGACTTAACCGGGCAGAATGGAGGAGATCATTCATCCTTATCGGCACTGGGTGGCTGTCCTCTTTTGAAGGGCGTTGGCGCTGAGCACCACTGCCACCACCTTCCATGCTCAATAGTGATGTTGCTGCCCCTCCTGCGGCCGGAGCAGGGGTAGAGGACATCATGGCGGGCCTCCACTGCATCCAAAAAGCGTTCGAGGGATGTGTCATTAACCGGGGTGGGGCTGCAGTCTTCTTGCCTTTCGGGGCCATGTCTTCCGTGCAGCAGCCCTGGGCTGGAAGCACTGAGAGGTGTGCACATGGCTGTACTTTAAATATGGCGCCTGGTGTGATGAAGCATCGAGGTGATCGTGTGGCAGGCAAATGAGAGCCCACCCGCCATGGAAACCATGTGTTTCCCAGGAATGCATAATTAATAAGGCAGGTTTGGGACGTTACGGCGTGAAAAGCTGCCATTGCGGCTGACAGGTAAAACATCCTTTTTCCCACCTGTATGCAACACTCAGATGCAAATCTGGGATGATTCTGTCCCTAGTCTCAGTAATGGTGACCATGAAACCATCATTGATTGTCGTAAAAACCAATCTGATTCACTAATGTCCTCTAGGGAAGAAAATCTGCCGCCCTTACCTGGTCTGGCCACATGTGACTCCAGACCCACAGCAATGTGGTTGACTCTCAAATGACCTGTGATGGAATAGAGGCTCATCTTCCGACTAGGCACTTTACAGCCTTCCGGTCTGAATATTGAGTTCAACAACTTTAGATCTTGAACTCCCTCCTCCATCCCCACCCCCTTTCCGTTTCTTCCCCCTCCCTTTTGTTTTTTCCAATAATTTATATAGATTTTTCTTTTCCCACCTATTTCCATTATTTTTAAATCTATACCTTTTATGCCCTTTTAGTCTTATTTCACCCCACCCCCACTAGAGCTATTTGTACCTTGCATGTCCTGCTATCCAGTCTTAATTAGCACATTCTTTTAGATAATATCACCACCTTCAACACCGCTTTGTTCTTTTGTCTGTGACATCTTTTGGTTATCTGCTACTATCACTGCTTGCTTGTCCCTACAACCTCTCCCCACACCACCACCCCACCTTAAACCAGCTTATATGTCACCCCTCTCCTATTTTTACTTAGTTCCGTTGAAGGGTCATGAGGACTCGAAACGTCAACTTTGTTCTTCTCCACCGATGCTGCCAGACCTGCTGAGTTTTTCCAGGTATTTCAAATCAATGATCAGTTGCTTTTGCTTCAGCAGAGGGGAAAAACACTTACAGGAACATTTCCTCTTGGCCTCTTTACTGATGCAAAGAAAGAGAAAGAACTTGCATTTATATGGCACCTTTCATGACCTCAGGATATCCTAAAGCACCTTACAGTCAATGAAATCCTTTTGAAGTGTAGCCACTATTGGGTAAATAGTTTGTGCAGAGATGGTTGAGCTACATAACCCAGATGTGTGAGGATCATGTGTTTTATCCCTAAAAATTAATGTCATGGTTCACAGAGAACAAATACAGTGAGGTACATTATTAAAGGCTGTAAAGTGCCTAATTGGAAGGTGAGATGGTGTTCCTCCAGTTGCGGTGGGCTTTACTGAAATATTGCAGAAATGTGGGCATGAGAGCAGGATGGTGAATTGAAATGGCAAGTGACAGGAAAGTTGGGGTCATGCTTGCAGACTGAGCAAAGGTATTCTGCAAAGCGGTCACCCAGTCAGCATTTAGTCTCTCCAATGTAGCGGAAACAATATTGTGAGCAGTGAATACAGTAGGCCAAATTCTGCTCAGTTTTTTCAGCACTTTCTGTTTTTATTTCAGGTTTCCAGCATCTGCAGTATTTTACTTTTATATTATACAGAAGGTTGTGGACATTGAAAGATTTGTCTCAACATGCTTATATGAAGACAGCATATCAATCATTTGATTTCTCATCCCAGAACACCAGAACCCTCATTGTGCAAATAGTTGTAGATGGTGGTGGTGGGGGAAACAGGGGGGGTGGTGGGTGGTGATGGTGGCATTTACAATATGACTTTCATAAATAATGATACAAAAATAAGCATGTTAACACATTATGCTATCTGACCTTTATGCCACTATTAACAACTTCCTTAGTCTTTAACGCTATCATTACCACTCCCTTTGTCTTGTGTCCATGACATCTTTGTCAAATCTCTCCTAAGCTCCCACATATCCCTGACCTTCTATTTTGTTCCACCTACTCTACTTCAGCACCTCCCCTTCTTCAACAGTATAAAACCCATCACATTTCTACCTCTTTTCAGCTCTGAAGAAGAGTCATATGGACTCGAGACATTAACTCTGTTTCTCTCTCCACCTATGCTGCCAGACCTGCTGAGCTTTCCCAACATTTTCTGTTTTTACTTCTGTGTAATATGCTCTTGTTGATATCTTCAATGTGTTTCCCTCACAAAGTAAATCTGTGCAGATTTCCTACCTGATTGCATGCACTCCTAGATAGATCAGCAGTTTAGCCACAATTAATGCAGCTCCCTCTCCTTCACTTAAACTCATTGTTGCGCCTCCTGCCTCAATTTGACCCAGTTTACAAACATATTGTGATTGTCTGATCTCACTATCGCACACAGTGCGAGGGCAAAGCTTGCCCTGTGATTTAATAGTTTGAACTGCCCAGTTAAAGGGATCTCACTTGAGTATTTGGCAATCCCTTGTACTTCATTTAGGCTACGGTGACTTGATGTGTGAGAATACAATAACAGTGGTTATAATACAAAACGTGGTTATGCCCAAAGAACAGGATGCAAGGGTGAAGAACAGTGATGGGATTTTTAGCTTTCTACCAACTATGTTTAGTTGTATACATTTACAGCAACAAAAGTAGGTCATCAGCCCGTCAAGCCTGTCCCATCATTTAATTAGATCATGGCTGATCTTTCCCTCAAATACCTGATGTGCATTTCCAACATTCTCTTTCTCCTAGTTCATCAACACATCCAAAAATTCAAAACCGAGATGAATAGATTTTTGTGCGGTAAGGGTATCAAGGGATTTGGAGCAAATGGGAGTAAATGAAGCTGAGGTATAGGATTGAGAGGCTTTATGGTCTGCTCCTGTTCCAATATCCCTATCTACAATCCCCCACCTCACTCAGACTATACAGTCCATGCTCTCATCCTGCTACCTGATAAATTAATGCAGCAGTGAAAAGCCAACCATGTATGTCGTCATGTTTGTCAAGCTGTATAGTCAAAGCATGAATGAATGTGTTGATGTATTGAATGTCATCTTGCCTGTTGTCAGGAAAAATAAATAACTTCAAAGGAGAGAAACTTATCCTCAAGGAAGTTTATTTGTAAGATTTTAATTGAAAATTTAGAGTCATTCTTCATTTTGTTTCATACTCTTTTGGCCCAGGCAGGCAAGAACCACAATCCTACTCACTTATGGGAAGGGAGTTGATAAAGTTGTTTCTTGAACATAAGTATTGTGCACTGCTGTACCCTGCCAGGAATTTCAGAGAGCCAGGTGGAATAGAAAGCTCTGCAAATTAGTTTGAAAATAATAACAGCAGCCCAGACTGGCAGGGTAACAACTCAAATGCTGACATACAGACTAGAGACCAAACTCTGACATATGATGGAATGTCCTCAGCTCAGCTGAGATGATGTTTGTCACCTCTCATCCTGGAAGGTTAAAAATTGACTTCAAGTGTGTATTTGTTGCGGCAGGTATGTATGAGTTTGAGAGGACGAATTCTACTCATTCCATTTAGATTGGCTTTGAGTCCTTTCTTCCAACTTTGTTTGCCTTTCCACCTGAAACCCGTGTCCACCATTACTTGCTTAGCTTTATGTTTGTAAAGAAACTCCCAGCATTTGGAGTTTCCTTCTGGTCATGAAGCTGACCCATTGCTCCTGAGTGGCAGTTTCACAATTATAAAGGGCAAAGGATAGTTTAATAACTACAGCAAAAAATAACAAAATTGCCACTATCAGCCTACTTGCCCCATGCTTTATTTCCAAGGTTCTTTCTGAGCAGTGTAATAGAGCCCCCAATGTATGGTTCCTCTTCCTGTAGTTAAAGAAATGAGAAAGAAAAAGAATGATGCTAAAAATCTGCCAAATATCCTTATGATTTTTGCTCTTACTTTATGCTGACTCTGACTCTCCGAAGGCTGTTCTGCCACTGGATGTGTGTAAGGGTAGACTATAGTAAATCCCCCTCCAGTCAATCATTATCTACACTTAAGTCTGGCTCACTGGACCCTCACCCCTAGACCAATTGAGTGACATGGCAAGAAAATGGGAAAACACAGGGTTGAAGTTAATGGTTGCAATGGTGGCCAAGTCCACTGGCCAGAAAGCTGGTGGCAACCCCACAGTAGCCATTTTCAGAAATCCCGACGGAATTCAATGTCAGTCAGGCAGTTAATTGCCTACTGTCAGGGTTTCAATGCCTTTAAAGCTAAAGGTACTGTGCAGATATTACTTTAAGGGAATATGCAAATGAGCAAATAGCAAGGATGTAAAGCAGCATGTGACCAGCAGCTAGTAGTGTATGTAGGAATTGCAACAAAGAAACATAGAAAATAGGAGCAGGAGAGGGCCATTCGGCCCTTCGAGCCTGCTCCGCCATTCATCATGATCATGGCTGATCATCCAACTCAGAAGCCTGCTCCCACTTTCTCCCCATATCCTTTGATCCCTGTTGCCCCAAGAGCTATATCTAACTCCTTCTTGAAAACATACAATGTTTTGGCCTCAACTTTCTGTGGTTGCGAATTCCACTGGCTCACCGCTCTCTAGGTGAAGAAATTTCTCCTCATCTCGTCCTAAATGGTCTACCCCGTATCCTCAGACTGTGACCCCTGGTTCTGGACTCCCCCACCATCAGGAACATCCTTCCTGCATCTACCCTGTCTAGTCCTGTTAGAATTTTATAGGTTTCTATGAGATCCCCCCTCATTATTCTGAACTCCAGCGAATATAATCCTAAACGACTCAATCTCTCCTCATATGTCAGTCCTGCCATCCCAGGAATCAGTCTGGTAATCCTTCGCTGCACTTTCTCTCTAGCAAAAACATGCTTCCTCAGATAAAGAGACCAAAACTGCATGCAATATTCCAAGTATGGTCTCACCAAGGCCCTGTATAATTGCAGCAAGACATCCCTGCTCCTGTACTCGAATCCTCTGGCTATGAAGGCCAACATACCATTTGCCTTCTTGACCGCCTGCTGCACCTTCATGCTTACCTTCAGCGACTGGTGTACGAGGACACCCAGGTCTTGTTGCATATTCCCCTCTCTCAATTTATGGCCATTCAGGTAATAATCTGTCTTCCTGTTTTTGCTACCAAAGTGGATAACCTCACATTTATCCACATTATATTGCATCTGCCATGCATTTGCCCACTCACTCAGCTTGTCCAAATCACACTGAAGCATCTCTGCATCTCCTCACAGCTCACCCTCCCACCCAGCTTTGTGTCATCTGCAAATTTGGAGATATTACATTTAGTTCCCTCAGCTAAATCATTAATATATATTGTGAATAGCTGGGGTCCCAGCATCGATCCCTGCGGTACCCCATTAGTAACTGCCTGCCATTCGGAAAAAGACCCATTTACTCCTACTCTTTGTTTCCTGTCTGCCAACCAGTTTTCTATCCATCTCAATACACTACCCCCAATCCCATGCGCTTTAATTTTACACGCTAATCTCTTATGTGGGACTTTGTCGAAAGCCTTCTGAAAGTCCAAATAAACCACATCCACCGGCTCCCCCTCATCAACTCTATGAGTTACATTCTTGAAAAATTCCAGTAGATTCGTCAAGCATGATTTCCCTTTCGTAAATCCATGCTGACTCTGTCCGATTCTACCACTGTTTTCCAAGTGCTCAGCTATTAAATCTTTTATAATGGACTCTAGAATATTCCCCACTACTGACGTCAGGCTGACTGGTCTATAATTACCTGTTTTCTCTCTACCTCCGTTTTTAAAATAGTGGGGTTGCATTAGCTACCCTCCAATCTGTAGGAACTGTTCCAGCATCAATAGAATCTCGGAAGATGACCACCAATGCATCCACTATTTCTGGGGCCACTTCCTTAAGTACTCTGGGATGTAGATTATCAGGCCCTGGGGATTTATTGGCCTTCAACCCCATCAATTTCTCCAACATCATTTCTCTACTAATACTGATTTCTTTCAGTTCCTCTCTCTCACTAAATCCTGTGTTTCCCAACATTTCTGGTATGTTATTTATGTCCTTTTTGAAGACAGAACCAAAGTATGTATTTAGTTGGTCAGCCATTTCTTTGTTCCCCATTATAAATTCCCCTGTTTCTGACTGTAAGGGACCTACATTTGTCTTCACCAATCTTTTTCTCTTCACATACCTATACAAATTTTTACAGTCAGTTTTTATGTTCCCCGCAAGCTTACTCTCATACTCTATTTTCCCCTCCTTAATCAATCCCTTGGTCTTCCTTTGCTGAATGCTATAGTGCTCCCAATCCTCAGGTCTGTTGTTTTTTCTGGCCAATTTGTATGCCCCTTCTTTGGATCTAATACTATCTCTAATTTCCCTTGTAAGCCATGGTTTGGCCACCTTTCCTATTTTACTTTTGCGCCAGACAATTGTTGCAATTCACCCATGCGCTCTTTGAACGTTTGCCATTGCCTATCCACCATCATCCCTTTAAGTAACGTTTCCATTCCATCATAGCCAACTCACGTCTCATACCATCATAGTTTCCTTTATTAAGATTCAGGACCCTAGTCTCAGAATCAACTATGTCACTCTCCATCTTGATGAAGAATTCTGTCATATTATGGTCGCTCATCCCCAAGGGGCCTCGCACAACTAGATTGCCAATTATTCCTTTCTCATTACCCAATACCCAGTCTAGGATAGCCTATTCTTTAGTTGGTTCCTCAACATATTGGTCCAGAAAACCATCCTGTATACACTCCAGGAATTCCTCCTCTACGGTATTGTTACTAATTTGATTTGCCCAATCTATACGCAGATTAAAGTCACCCATAATTACAAATAAGACCATAAGACATAGGAGCAGAAATTAGGCCAATCGGCCCATCGAGTCTGCTCCGCCATTCAATCATGGCTGATAGTTTCTCAACCCCACTCTCCCACCTTCACCCCATAACCTTTGATCCCCTTACCAATCAAGAACCTATCTATCTCGGTCTTAAATACATTCAGTGACCTGGCCTCCATAGCCTTCTGTGGCAACGAATTCCATAGATTCACCACTCTCTGGCTAAAGAAGTTTCTCCTCATCTCTGTTCTAAAAGGTCTTCCCTTTACTGTGCCCTCGGGTCCTAGTCTCTCCTACTAATGGAAATATCTTCCCCACGTCCACTCTATCCAGGCCTTTCAGTATTCTGTAAGTTTCAATCAGATCCCCCTCATCCTTCTAAACTCCATCGAGTATAGACCCAGAGTCCTCAAATGTTCTTTATTGCACGCATCTCTAATTTCCTGTTTAATGCCATTCCCAACATCACCACTACAGTTTGGGGGTCTATATACAACCCCATCTGATGTTTTTTGCCCCTTAGTGTTTCTCAGCTCTACCCATACAGATTCCACATCGTCGGAGCTAATATCTTTCCTTACTAATGCGTTAATTTCCTCTTTAACCAGCAATGCAACTCCACTGCCTTTTCCTTTTTGCCTCTCCTTCCTAAATACTGAATGCCCCTGGATGTTCAGTTCTAACCCCTGGTCACCCTGCAGCCATGTGTCTGTAATCCCGACTATATCATACCTGTTTACATCTATTTGCACGGTTAATTCATCCACTTTATTGTGAACGCTCCTCGCGTTAAGGCACAAAGCCTTAAGGCTTGTCTTTCTCACATTACTTGTCCCATTCCCATTATTTTTCACTGAGGCCCTGTTTGATTCTTGCCCTTGATTTCTCTGCCTATCACTTTTCTTATTCCCCTTTCTGTCTTTTGTTCTTGTCTTTGATTCCCCCTCCTCTGACTCTTTGCATAGGTTCCCATCCACCTGCCATTTTAGTTTAAACCCTCCCCAACCAATCTAACAAATATTCCCCCTAGGACATCAGTCCCGGTCCTGCCCAGGTGTAACCCGTCCAGTTTGTACTGGTCCCTCCTCCCCCAGAACCGGTCCCAATGTCTCAGGAATCTGAGACCATCCCCCTCACACCATCTCTTCAGCCACATATTCATCCGATATACCCAGCTATTTCTATTCTGACTAGCACTTGGCACTGTTAGTAATCCTGAGATCACTATCTTTGAGGTCCTGCTTTTCAACTCACTTCCTAATTGACAAGGACAGTGCTGTCCTTGTGAGTAATAGCTGCAGAATCCATAAAGTTGATCTATCTGCTGAGCCATCCTGTAGTGTATTTTCAAATAAACTGAATCTATGTATAGCTCACCAGACCTGTGTGTGAGATTGGTGATTTGTATAAAGTAGACATAGAAATGCAACAGATGCCACCTCTAAGAGCTGCGAGCAAGTGGAGGGAGTGGGCCTGGTAATGCAACCGGCCTCAGAGCAGTGAAGATGGAGGAGGCTCCAGAACACAGTTGAGTAGTGTTAAAAGAATAGACTTGCTACTGAAACTTTCCATCTCGCATTCACCAGGACAGGTGCAAAAATGGCAAATTTCAACGGGAGCTGCAATTTATACAGCATGAGAAAAGGATGCTGATTAATTGGCAAGTTGATTGTGATTGGTCGAGGCACTGCCAGGAAGAATGCAGCAGAAAACTATTGTTCCCCATGCTTTTGGTTAATTCAAAAAAGGAGCAATTCCTGGACATGTTATTTTTGCTTGCAGAGGACAGGTCCCTTTATATAAATACATGTAGCTTCTAGCAAGCATGAGTGAGCCACATCGCTCCTAACTGACAATCTTAACTTGGTTGTTAGTGTAATTCTTCGCACACTCGGGATTCTTCAGCAAGTGCTGCCCAATCGCAGAATCACATCTAATGTTAGATATTATGGTCTGATAAAAGCAAAATACTGCAGGTGCTGGAAATCTGAAATAAAAACAGAAAAAGATGGAAAAACTCAGCAACATCTATGGAGAGAGAAATAAAGTTAATGTTTCAAGTCCATATGACTCTTCCTGTGTTTTACAAGCATGGGCTAGTTGAGTACGGTCAGTACTCCACTTATTGTGAACAGCTGAAGGGACGTGCTGTTGGATACGCATGTGGCCTATGGCCTGCATACCTGGCACCGGCACTGAAATTCATATACTATATGATCCAATTATCAATCAGGCTCTCAATATGGGCTGCAGAGTGCCCGATCTGAAGGGCAACCCCCCCAAGCCTACAGGGAGGTCGCCAGCTTTTAATGACCACCACAGTAGCCAAGTCCACTAGCCAGAAAGTTGTTGGTAACCCCATCAGAGCCGGATCTCCCCATGTGTCGTTCAAACCACCCCTGCCTGTCATAGAGTCCCAGCCATGATGAGATGTGGTCCTCAAATGGCCATTAATTAGTCACTTAAGGTCTTTGATTGGCCTCCGGGTGGGAAGGACATTCTCCACCCTCTTCACCCCTGACTTGATCGGAAGGAATCAATAGTTGACAGGCTGTCCACTTCCTGCCTTCCCTCCTGATTTATTCACTTGATGGGCTGTGAATCTTGGGAATTCTCTGCTCCAGAAGGCTGTGGAGGCTCAGTCATTGAGTATATTCAAGGCAGGGATC
The DNA here is from genome assembly GCF_964194155.1 of Cetorhinus maximus. Lineage (NCBI taxonomy): Eukaryota > Metazoa > Chordata > Chondrichthyes > Lamniformes > Cetorhinidae > Cetorhinus > Cetorhinus maximus. Next base: position 208,595,914 of record NC_135879.1, on the reverse strand, counting down.
GACAGACTTTTTTTTGACACCAAGGGATTCAAGGGATATTGGGATAGGGTGGGAAATTGGAGCTGTGGTAAAAGATTATCCATCCTTATTGAAGTAGGCTTCAGGTTCTCTTATGACCTGCTCCTGCTCTTATGACCTAATAAAGCAAATATAGCCTGTCATATGCAGTACAGGATATCCTGCATTGCCCGTATGCATGGGATCTATATAAAGAATCAATAGGCTTACACAGGGCAAGACATTTTATACTGCTTTTAGGCTTGCATCTTTTAAACTACTTTACATATCAGCTGTTTGCACCTACCTATGCTAAATCATGCAGCCAAGATTCAAATTTCTAATAAAAGCTTTTAGCAAAATAAAATTAAATCACACATTTTCTGCTGACTCTTTAGATGCTAATAGCAGTCAGTCTAGGCATTGTGTTTCAAAAGTTGGTCTGTCATTTTTCATCAAATTAAATCAAAAGGCTTTGGAAACCAAAGCAGAATATTTGTGGACTTGTGTTGCGATCTTTATCAAACATTTGTGGTTGTTTATTTATACAATATACTTATATAATACCTGTATACACAGTTGACTGTTAAATAAATACATTAATCTATTGCAATTATATTTATTAAGGAATAAAGTAGTATCTATGTCTGGATTCAGCTATTTTTAAGTTGCCTCTTCTGTTGTATTTCTATAATGGCACTATCAGCAGAGGCAGGGGAGATGTCAGCTGTGGCTCAGTTCATAGCACCCTCGCCTTTGAATCAGAGGGTTGTGGGTTCATGTCCCACTCCCGGAAAACCAAGAACTGTGATTGTACTCAAAAGAGTTGCAATCTGTGACTGTTGATAACTCGAAAGAATATCACCAGAGGCAGGCCTGCTCCCATGACAAGATGTAATAAAGACAAGAAGGCACAAGTGCCTTCAGTGATATAAAGATTTATCTGAGGAAGTTCCACACAGCTAGCATGGCAGAAAATCTGTAGTCTTATAAAAATCCTACAAAGTTTGAAGAAATTAGTTGTAAATCAGCACAGGTTTGGGGGATTCTCCTCCACGATGCAGCCTGAGGGGACGAAAGGGGACTTTAATTACCTGTACATAGGCTGGGATAGTGGTAGCGTAAGGGGCAGTGAGGTACAAGCATTTCCAGATTGTGTTCAGGAGAATTTCCTACAGCAGTATGTGTCCAGTCCAACAAGAAAGGAGGCACTGCTGGACCTGGTTCTTGGAAATAAGCTGGGCCAAGTAGGTCAAGTGACAGTTGGGGAATATTTAGGGGACAGTTTTTTGTTATTCATCCATGGGATGTGGGGTTCACTGGCTGGGCCAGCATTTATTGCCCATCCCTAGTTGCCCTTAAGAAGGTGGTGGTGAGCTGACTTCTTGAACGACTGCAGTCCATGTGGTGTAGGTACACCCACAGTGCTGTTAGGAAGGGAGTTCCAGGATTTTGACCTGGCAACAATGAAGGAATGGTGATATATTTCCAAGTCAGGATGGTGAGTGACTTGGAGGGGAACTTCCAGGTGGTGGTGTTCCCATCTATCTGCTGCCCTTGTCCTTCTAGATGGTAGTGGTCATGGGTTTGGAAGGTGCTGTTGAAGGAGCCTTGGTGAATTATATCATAGGTTTAGGATGACAGTGGAAAATGACATTGGTCAATCCAGAGAAAGAATAATCAACTGGCAGAGAGCGAACTTCAATGGGGCAAGAACAGAGCTAGGCCGGATAGGTTGGAACCAAAGGTTGGTGGGATAAACAGTAGCTGAAGAATGGGCTACCTTCAAAGTGGAGATGGTTTGGGCACAATCAAAAGGGAAGGGTAGGACAAACAAATCTAGAGCTCCCTGGATGACAAAGGAGATAAAAATTAAGTTAAAGAAGAAAAAGTGTGCTTACGACAGTGTCAGGTAGCAAATACAATTGAGAACCAAGCTGAGTACAGAAGGTTCAGAAGGGATGTGAAAAAGCAAATACGAGAAGCAAAGAGGGATTATGATAAAGGACTGGCAACTAATATAAAAGGAATTCCCAAAGTATTCTATAAGCACATCAATAGTGAAAGGGTAGTAAAAGGAGGAGTGGGCCAATGAGGGACCAAAAAGGGGATTTACACATAGAGGCAAGAGGCATTGCTGAGGTGTTAAATGAATAGTTTGCATCTGTCTTTACCTACGAGTCAGATGCTGTCCAGGCCATGGTGACAGAGGAGGAAACTCAATCACTAGAAGGGTTTAACATTGATAAGGAGGAGTTATTGGATAAACGGTTGGCACTTAAAGTCGATAAGGCACCAGGACCAGATGAGATGTATCCAAGAATATTGAAGGAAGTGAGAATGGAAATTGCAAGAGCACTGACAATAATCTTTCAATGCTCCCTGGATTCGGGGTGCCGGAGGACTGGAGAATTGCAAATGCTACGCCCTTGTTCAAAAGAGGTTGTAAAAATCTGCCCTGCAATTACAGACCAGTCAGTTTAACTTTGGTGGTGGGGAAACTTCTAGAAACAATTATTTGGGATAGAATTAATAATCAAATAAAAAATCGTGGATTGATTCAGAAGAGTCAGCATGGATTTGTTAAAGGAAAATCATGTCTAACTAACTTGCTGAAGTTTTTTGAAGAGGTAACAGAGATGGTTGATGAGGCCAAGGTCGTTGATGTGTTGTATATGGACTTCCAAAAGGCATTCAATACAGTGCCACACAACAGACTTGAGAGGAAAGTTATGGGTCTTGGAATAAAAGGGACAGTTAAAACGTGGATACAAAATTGGCTGAGGGATAGGAAACAGAGATTAATGATTAATAGGCATTTTTCGGGCTGGAAGAAAGTTTGTAGTGGAGATCCCCAGGGGTCGGTATTGGGACCCTTGCTCTTCCTGATATATATAAATGATCTAGATCTTGGTGTGCAGGGGACAATTTCAAAATTAGCGGATGACACAAAACTTGGGAGAATTGTAAACTGTGAGGAGGAGAGTGTAGAACTTCAAAAGGACATTGACATATTGGTGGAGGGGGCAGATAGGTGAAGTTCAATGCGGGAGAACTAAGAGATGATACACTTTGGTACAAAGAACATGGAGAGACAGTATAACATAAAGAATACTATTCTAAAGGGTTGTGCAGGGGCAGAGAGACCTGGGTGTATATGTACATAAGTCATTAAAAGTGGCAGGACAGGTAGAGAAAGCTGTTTCTAAAGCATACCGTATTCTAGGCTTCATTAATAGGGGCAGAGAGTACAAGAGCAGGGAGGTTATGATGAACTTATATAAGATATTCGTTAGGCCTCAGCTGGAGTATTGTGTACAGTTCTGGGTGCCACATTATAGGAAGGATGTGAATGTACTGGAGAGAGTGCAGAAGAGGTTTGTGAGAATGGTTCCAGGGATGAGATACTTCAGTTATGAAGAAAGATTGGAGAATTTAGGACTGTTTTCCTTGGAGAGGAGAAGGCTAAGAGGAGACTTGATAGAAGTTTTCAAAATCATGAGGAGCCTGGACAGAATAGATAGGGAGAAACTGTTCCTGTTCGTAAATGGATCGAGAGCCAGCGGGCACAGTTTTTAAGTATTTTGCAAAAGAAGCAAATGTGAGGTGAGAAAAATCTTTTTCACACAGCAAGTAGTTAGGGTTTGGAATGCACTGCCTAGAAGTCTGGTGGAGGCAGGTTCAATTGAGACTTTCAAGAGGGCATTGGATGACTATTTAAACAAAAATAATGTGCAGGGTTACGGGGAAAATGAAGGAGATTGTCACTAAGTTAAAATGCTCAGAGAGCCAGTGCAGACACAATGGGCCAAATGGCTTCCTTCTATACCGTAACAATTCTATGATTCTGTGAAATTGAGCTGAGCATGAGGGAAAATTCATGGATGGAATATCCTCCCTTCCTCCTGTTATGTCTTCTGAGTTAGAAACAATCAACTTTAGACTCAAAATGCTGGAGCTTCATCAAGTGTACTTCTTGCTGCTCTCCATGTGGCTAGTTGGCTGCTACACTGATACATTGTTACTCGGCACATGACTGCAGTGCGACAGTGAATATTGCACCCCAGGATATATATTTACATAACAATTAGTTCCTTGCTCTTAACAAATAATATAACAATATAACAGCCCTCACAAGGACCACTGTTGACCATTCCATCCCCACTACACGGAAGTATTTCAAGGAGTGGAATTCAGGTCCTCAGAGGACTTCTCTTCCATTCCCACCAAATCCTGTTGTTTCCTGAGTCTATCATTTGGAAGCTGGTAGCTGTAGGATAAAGCATTAAAGGCTTGGACATATCATACAGGTAATGCAAAAACTCCTGAAGGTCCTGGTCTCAGCTGAAACCTTCATTATGACACAAGAATACAAGCAATAGGAGCAGGAATAGGCCATTCAGCCCTTGAGCCTGCTCCACCACTCAATAAGATCATGGCTGATCTGATTGTGGCCTCAACTCCACTTTCCTGTCTGTCCCCATAGCCCTTAACTCCCTTGTCGATCAAAAATCTATCTAACTCAGCCTTGGTATATTTAATGACATAGCCTCCACTGCTCTCTGGGGAAGAGAATTCCACAGACTAATGACACTCAGAGAAAATTGCCGAGTAGGTGCCGCTGCTGGAAAATGCGACCTCAGAACCCATTTTTCACCCCAATGTTGGGGTCCCACTCAACTGATCATCAGCCTGTTAACTTTGTTTCTCAATCTCCAGAGATGCTGCCAGACCTGCTGAATATTTTCAGCATTTTCTCTTTTTATTTCAGATTTCCAGCATCTGGGGTACTTTGCTTTGTCGAACAATGTTATTGTTGATTTGACGTATTAGTCATGGTCCAATCACATGGTCTGATCACATGACTTTCACAAAGTCAGTCATTATGACATCAGAAGAGGGCTCAGATAAAAGACAGTTAGCTTCATTATTTAGATATCATAACAATAGTCTGACCTTTCCTAAATGCCTGCTAATTTGCCCATTGAAGCCATTGACAGTGCCTTCAAGAAAATCTTTACTTTTTTTTCAAAGCGTAAATTAAATGCTTCACTGCAACTTTGGAATTATCTTTCTTGAAATGTAATATTTTCCACTGACGTTATAAGTATACTCTGCATTCAATGGATTTCTTTGATATGCAACATTTAATCTGACTACTTATCCTCTGTCAGCAGAATGGCTACTGAATGAAGAAATACAACTTTTTAAATTCACCATACATTCTAGTGTGGTGTCAAGTCTGTGATCATGATTAAATGTGCTTTATCCACCATAATTATAACAGATTACCAGAATAATGTTGCATTTTAGTCAATACTGCTTGTTGGAAATTTTGTGGTGTTGTCGGTATAATCAATATGGTAATAGATACATGCTGCTCTGGTGAAGTGAAAGACACTTACTGTGGCTGCACATCAGTTCTTATAAAACGAATATGGTATATTCCAGTCTACAGTGTATTCTGAATAATGATATCAACAATTAAGCCCCAGTTTAAGACTGAGACTGGGGAAAACCACGTTTAGAGCAGGATATTGGTAAATTGAACAAATTATTGCTGTGAGTTACCACATGCAGTTCAAGCTTGTCTCTGACCTATGGGAAGTGAAAACACATGAGTAGAAACTGCGAATGCAAAGTCTTTTGCCCCCCGGGCTGCCAGCAACAGTGCCCTGGAGAACATTCCTCCATTTCTGGAGGTTCCTGGACAATCCAAGAGGGTTGGCATACCCTAAATGAAACATAGAGTCCAAACTTTGGGATGCCTCTGTCTATGTAATAAGGCAGCTCATTGTAGCTCATTGGGGTTTTCTCACTTCATACTGGCAACCTCCCTTTTAGTGGTGGGAATCCTATTATATGGAATAATGGCCGACCCAGGCAAGTGATGTGGGGTTAGGATGGATCCAGAAGCATGGGCAGAATTTCCATTTTCATTGGAGCTCCCCTCCAAAGAAGAGAAACCTGGTGGCATCCCTGTCACCTATTCCTGGTTATTACACGTTGCTGTGGTATTTGTAGGCAGTGTTGCCTATACAGGCCAGCTGTCCTGTTTATTCCACTATCAACTTGGACAGTTCTTTGTCAAATGACAAGCAAAATCCACAGCCAAAATTTTATTTTTTGGAAGTAATAATAGTGACTTTTGAAAGACTCCATATGCGTCATCTTAATCATGCTCAGTTGTTTTAGTGCTACCGATTGGATAAAATGTAGATGCCACCAATTGCAATTCACAGTGATGAGTATATGTTTTTGCCCTGTGGGATCCGAGCATCACTTTTGCTGATGGAGTCCAGGAAATTCAGGGACATGATCTTGTCCGGTCCTTGCTGGAATTTTTCTGCACATGATTTTCATTCTAGTTAACGCCACCCTGATTACTAATACCCATCTTGTGTGAGAACTTGATTTTGTTAAGGCCTAAATAGTTGCTAATCATAGTTGTGATTCCCCATTCTTAACAGTGGGATCCTGCTATGCCCTCAGCCTGCCCATTTGTAGTGGATGCAAAGAAACACGCTGTGTACAAAGGAGTTCTTAGAGAGGCATTTGTAATTACGTTTTCCTATCTTCAATTCTAACGGCGTTTTTATGTTTCTTTTCTCCCATGATGTTTCTTTTCTTGCTCTTTTTGTGTTGTTTGAACATGGTCAGGGTGTCTCTATGGAAATAAAACATCCGGATGTTGTTTGTAAAATTTCTGGGAAGCCCACTGTCTTTGGAACATCAAAAAGTGATCAGCAGGACAGAAACAAAGGGGCATATATAGAACCATAGAACTGTAGGACACTACAGCACAGAAAACAGGCCATTCGGCCCTTCTAGTCTGTGCCGAAATATTATTCCGCTAGTCCCATTGACCTGCACCTAGTCCATAACCCTCCAGACCTCTCCCATCCATGTATCTATCTAATTTATTCTTAAAACTTAAGAGTGAGCCCACATTTACCACGTCAGATGGTAGCTCGTTCCACACTCTCACCACTCTCTGAGTGAAGAAGTTCCCCCTAATGTTCCCCCTAAACCTTTCCCCTTTCACCCTAAAGCCATGTCCTCTCGTGTTTATTTCTCCTAATCTAAGTGGAAAGAGCCTACTCGCATTTACTCTGTCTATACCCCTCACAATTTTGTAAACTTCCATCAAATCTCCCCTCATTCTTCTACGCTCCAAGGAATAAAGTCCTAACCTGTTTAATCTTTCCCTGTAACTCAACTCCTTAAGACCTGGCAACATCCTAGTAAATCTTCTCTGCACTCTCTCAATCTTACTGATATCCTTCCTGTAGTTAGGCGACCAGAACTGCACACAATACTCCAAAGTTGGCCTCACCAATATCTTATACAACCTCACCATAAAATCCCAACTCCTATACTCAATACTTTGATTTATGAAGGCCAGTATGCCAAAAGCTTTCTTTACAACCTTGTCTACCTGTGACGCCACTTTCAGGGAATTATGTATCTGAACTCCCAGATCCCTTTGTTCCTCCGCAATCCTCAGTGCCCTACCATTTACTTTGTATGTCCTACCTTGGTTTGACCTTCCAAAATGTAACACCTCACACTTTTCTGCATTAAATTCCATCTGCCATTTTCTGGCCCATTTTTCCAGTTGGTCCAGATCTCTCTGCAAGCTTTGAAAGCCTTCCTCGCTGTCCACTATGCCTCCAATCTTAGTGTCATCAGCAAACTTGCTGATCCAATTCACCACATTATCATCCAAATCATTGATATAGACAACAAACAACAATGGTCCCAGTACAGATCCCTGAGGCACACCACTAGTCACAGACCTCCAGTCTGAGAAGCAATCATCCACTACCACTCTGTCTTCTCCCACACAGCCAATTTCGAATCCAGTTTACAACCTCTCCATGGATACCAAGTGTCTGAACCTTCTGAACTAACCTCCCATGTGGGACCTTGTCAAAGGCCTTACTAAAGTCCATGTAGACAACATCCACAGCCTTTCCTTCATCTATTTTCTTGGTAACCTCCTTGAAAAACTCTACAAGGTTCGTTAAACACAACCTATCACGCACAAAGCCATGCTGACTATCCTTAATCAGCCCTTGGCTGTCCAAATAATTATATATCCGATCTCTCAGAACACCTTCCAATAATTTACCTACTACTGACGTCAGGCTCACTGCCTGTAATTACCTGGTTTACTTTTGGAGCCTTTTTTAAACAACGGAACAACATGAGCTACCCTCATGGCTGTTATACCCATACAAGGGCTGTTACAAAGCACTCATTGTATCTCAGGGAGCAATATAGCATTATGTCATCAATTTTATCTGCTAATCATGGCATCCTTTCCTGGTAATAGCCAAGAGCAATTGACTCTGCATCTCTGGGACCAGCACAAAGCTGTGCCATCACCTGTATACCTCATATTACTTTGGCTGCGGTCTTCACAGACATCCTTCCATGTAAGACCATGGAAGAAAGTCACATACGTGTCAGACAGTTGACTGATGCATTGCTTGGCAGTCCCAGCACTTTGGGCCGGATTTTTTGCCCCCCAATGGACATGTGGATTGGGTTGTGAAACATTGAGCTTAGTTATTTTTGCTGGAGAAAACTATTTTCCTCTGCCTTCCCGACCCCACACCATTTTCGTGTGGCCTTTTCACGAGTTGGGAAGGCCCTGGATGCAAAATGCATAAGCACCTCTTCCAATGTTGAGATCCCCGCATCTCCTCCCACAAACTACTTTCATGTGCTGGTGTGGGCCGTGAAAGCCCTGAAAAAACACTCCTGCATGAAGAGCTGTGACTACTCAGGGCAGCCTGCTGAGGAGTCAGGAACATTCTGACAGGTAAGTGTAAAATATTTTTGACACCTTCAAATGTTACCGAGATGCTGCTTTTGTAATGTAGGTATGTTTTTAATGCAGTGATTCATCATAGGGATCTGTCCTGCAAAAGTAAGTTGACCCTTATATTGGCCAGCATTGTATAACTGTTTTCAAGCATTACAGTATTTTTTCCAATTGTCAAAAGTGCCATAATGCATTAAAACATGTAAAAAAAATTGCCCTGTCATATTTTGTGCTGTGCAACTCCAGCTGTAAAAATAAACGTACTTTTGAAAGTTGAAAGAAATCTCTGCACCTGCACCCCTCCATTGATTGACAGGTACTCCACTTTAAAATGGAAATGGGACACCATTCTGTTCTGACAGTTTCAGGCAATGGAGCTGGAAGTTTTAATAATGATAGCTGTAGCTATTATGAAGGCTTGTACAGGTTTCAAAAGCTGTAATGGCTTCAGCTCACCAGGTGACCTATTGATCTAAGAGGGTTTGAAACATTTAAGGGCGTGTAATAACAGAAAATGCCTCTGAAGTATTTTCTTGTTTGTTTACAAACCTAATAGGAATTTGAGAGTTTACAATCGATTTTGCACAGGAGTAGTTTTATTTCTAGTATCAATGATAGTGTGTTTCAGTTATAGATTGTTAGCGGTTTAATTTCTTTCCAATGATTTTAAAATAATTCCCATTACTACTGCATAGCTCCTGAGGACTGTACATAGTGCATGCAGAGTGAGTGGCTATGGAAGATAAATGGGGTGTGGAGGTGCATGGGTAATCTGAGGTGGCATGGACAATCTGAGGAGGCATGGGGTGGCATGGCTGATCGGAGGGAGCATGGAAGATGTGTGGGGATGGTGAAGCGGGTGAGGGGTGTGGTTTTTAGGGTCCTTTAGACTATATTGGGAGCTGGGAGCTGGGCTGTTGTGTTGGAGAACCGAGGTGGGCCTTCTAACCAGCCTGCCTCCCCATGCACACTCCTCACACACTGCATTATGACTCACAAAATGCACTACAAACCCAACCCCTGTGTGAAAGACAAAAATCACAGGCAAAGTCACACATGGGTCGGGTGTGCATTTTGGAACGCGCCAAGATGCACAGGTTGGGTTTTCCTGAGCCAAGTAAAAATCGACACCTTTAATTTCCTGCCCAGTTGAATAGCAACAGGAGCTTGAACATCACACCATTCTATTTGTTAAAATAGAGGGATCATTGATGGCAGCATGTGGCTTTCCGGGCAGTAGCTTCATCTGCCACCAGCACTCATTACTTTTCGCTTGTGTGATGTGACTTTACCTGTGCTACCACCTGACTCTAACTTTGGCATGCTTGCAAACCTTAGTCAGGAGGACACAGGGTGCACGAGGTATTGTTTTGACCAGAGAATTGTGGGGAGGCTCTTGCTGCAGGTCTAAAATGAAAGAAAATGAATGAAATTTGGAATACTGGCTCCAAAACATTCAAACCAAGCCTACACCATCCCAAATGCATGTGATGGTTATGCGCTAGTGTGCATGCTTTTGGGGTAGTGCATGAGGCGAAACAGATACATGACTGAATAGAGTTATCCTGAGCTGAGGGGGAGGCCTGCCACTCCATCTTCGCTTTTGCCCCTTATATGGAAGAATGTCTACGATTGCCTCCACCGCGTTAATGAAAGAATTACAATTTCTGAGCCATCCTTCAGTTCAGCTATGTTCTCTTTTATTCTGTGCCTTCTTGCCATATAAGCATAGAATAAGCCTGCACATATTGTAAATTGTAACAGCATATAGCCAGTAATAGGCATTTGCTGAACCTGCAGCTTACGTTGTGTGTCATGCATCATGTAGCACTTTGAAGATAAAGTATAAAGGTAATCAATTTAAAATTGCAACTTGAATGTATTCCCTGCTAGAGTATGAGTATTTACAGTAAGAAATGAAAAAAGTTATATTGCTTTGTGAAGACTTGGCATGTAAAAAATAGGACAACGGGTAACTTTGTGGCATATTGAGCCATCCAGTAGGTATATGGAAATGTTGTGTGGTCTTACCATGACAATTTCAATCAAATGTGCCATCTTCTTCCATACCTGTTTCTGGGGTGGGTGGAAGGGAGGGGGCGGTGGCAATTTTAATCCTATCCACCTGGTTTAAAATCACCAAGGTAGTGCACCCACTCTGACATCTTCGGAAGCTGATCATTTCTGATTTTAACTTGCTCAGTGGAGCCCAAATCCGGCAGAGCCGTTTTTAAACATATGCAAGTGGGTCCCAATGACATAGTAGGAGCCAGACTACAATTTGAACTTGGCGGCCTCTGCAGAAAGCTGCAAGTAGCTTTCAGGCCCACAAGTAAAGCTCAAGCCTCTCCTACCATGGAATCTGCCCGCCTTCCAGTGTGAGATCCCAGTGGGACAGCCCCTGAAGCCATTCCCATCATTGACCTGGTCTCAGTGGGTGGCCTCTGGGCCATGCAATTTTCTACAGTGGGCGGACTGTGCCGGGCATACAGAAATGCTCTGGGTGAAGTCTCTGTGACAAACAGGGCAAACTACTCCACAATCCACCTCGTGTAGGGGTACCCCTGATTCATCTGGCTTGTGCACTCTACTGGTCCATACTTGCACATTTTGCAAGTTTCCATCTATAAGAGGGATGCCTCACAAATTATATTTTATAAGTATGTAATTATTTTATAAAAATGCATTGCCTAACTGGCAATCAAGAGTTATATGTCATTTAACTTTGGTATTTTGTGGGTTTTGATCACAGGTACTAATCTTACGCTGAGTCATGGTAAGACGGCCTCACTGGGACTGGCTGGAAAAGCGAGATCTCCGCTGCTTCCTGTTTCTGTCCCAACAGCCCCAGAGGTCACAGAGGAGAGCCACAGGACAGAGGACCAATCTAATGTAAGGTCAATAGAATTAGTTACATTTTAAAAGCAAAATTGCTGATACTGGAAGAATTGTTGTATCATATGTTGGCAGTATTTTCCTTTCAGTAAGATTACAATTGGTATCAATGAAGTCAACATACTGTCAGCAGGATGAAATTTCTCTGCTGTTGTTTTATTCATACAAACACAATAGAGGCAAATTTAGCAATACCAGGCAAGCTGGAATAGAATATATGGTAACTGAAGGTAGGAACTTGTTTGACCGACCAGACTACAAATTTAGTGCTTATTTCTGTTCAATCAGAGTTTAAAACACTGTCACATTTCAAATATATATATTTTGTAACGCTAAACCTGACCGATAGCAAGTTTACCTGAGATTGACTCCGGATTACATCTCAGGATGATCCAAATAACAGTCTAGATTCAGTGGACTCCTTCCTGTAGTTGATGTTACCATGTCAACTTGCCATTGTTCAGAACTCCTGATATTTCACATTTTATACAAATGGCATCACAGAAGTACCTGAAAATATTATTTTAAAAAAGTCAAAATGGTGAATAGTGCAAATCGTATTTTCATTTTATGTTACACTATAATTTGAATTCTGAACTTGGTTACACTCTGAGAGTGTTAAGTCAGTCGCAAAGTAAGTATTAAACTGCATTTAGAATAGTCCTGAAAGTGTTTTTGAGAGACCCTTTAATCATACTGTTTTGTCTTTTCCATACTTCAAAATGTCTGCACAGTGTAAAACATGGTTGTCATGTTTCCTCATTCAGGTATATGAGCAAGATGACCTGAGTGAGCAAATGGCCAGTCTGGAGGGCCTAATGAAGCAGCTGAATGCCATCACAGGCTCGGCATTCTAACCATCACCTGCTAGAGACAAATCAACCAGGAGCCAGGCAGCATGCCAGTATTTATGTACTGACCTTGGGGCACGTAGTGTGCACTCTCTTCAACACTTTCAGTTCAAACAAGGAAATTCCTCAAAAGGACATTGTTCTGTTGGCAACTGTTCCATTGCTCATCTGTATATACACACTGTCTTAGAGTAACACACTGGAATTTTGTGGTTGAGTATTTCACTTGCAACTAGGCAGCTCTTCCAGAGAAGTTTCTAACTTTGAGCAGGAATGGGGTCAGGGGGTGGGGTGGGGCGGGGGGAATTACAATAGCAGTAAAATGGAGTTGGTGAGCATGCTCTATCAGTGATCCAATACATTTTGGGAAAATGCTTCCTCCGCATCTCAGACAATAAAATACTTGTAAAATGGAGTCTGTAAACACACTCCATTAGTGGCCCAATTTGGCTTGTGGCGGGTAAGGCTGTGGTTTTTAGACAAGAAGTCTCAAGCGATGCCGGATGCCATGCACAATAGGAAAAACAATTGAGCACTTTGATACTGGCACATAAATATTGATTGTTTAAAAAGAACATAGGCTGTGTTAGGGGGGCATGAGTATAAGGCAATATTTTAAATAATTCACAGTGGTTTGTCAGCTTACATTTAAAGGATTCATTCAGTGATCAGAGTGCAAGCCTCAGACAGTATCATTAAAAGCACACTGCAGGCCATGAAGGATCAAAACTTCTGTTCAGTTTTGGTATGTGCTCATCCCTGAAGATCATGTTCGTGACCCTGTTTAAAATGAAACCATCATGGATGCTTTATTGATCTTTGAAGGAACCATTTGTTTTTTTTCTTTTACCCATTTGATAAAAGAGAAGGTAATTAAAGCTGAAGGTGCAGATGTAACAAGCTGTTCAGAATTCTTGAGCACTCTGTGCTACATTATCTTAATGGGGACGAAAGACACATTATCTAATTTTTGATGTTGTTGGACATATTGCCATGATGGATTCATTATTCAACAATGGATTCTTTGACAATTAATTACACTTACTACATAATTTGATCACGAAAATGTAACGGTCAAGGTTTTGGCATTTTTTATAGTATCCAATTGCATCACATTGTGTGCCAACAGGTCAAGCATTTAAGGTTGCAGATTTACTGTGGCAACTCTTAGGCCAAGAATCACAGCAGTAAAGCCTGTCATCTGTTGCAGTTCCTCTCAAGTATTGCTGCTGTACTTTGTTTGCCTTTTATATGCGCAAAAGAGCAGCAACAAATAAACTGCAGAACAATGTATATATCTGGTTCTATCATCTATAATAAAATAAGCCCCCCAGACAGTAAGTAATGCTTTCTTGTTGGTTAATCAACCAAGTAACCCTTCTCTAGCTATCAAAGTCACATATCCATGACCTCATGGCTTTCAGCACAATCTAATAACCTGACAGCAATAAAGAACAAGAAAGATGTTTGGGACCAATAGATTCTATTTTGACAAATGTCAAAGCTCATGATAGTTTTGAATTCCTTAATGCCAACAGATTATAGGGTTCCATTGAATTTTCCCAGTTTTGGACACTAATTGGCATTTTCAATATAAATTTCACAGTGGAGTATCCCACATCGGAAATGCACATGTAATCTAACTGTTGCATACTGCTTAAGGCTCTCCAAAGTCATCCCTGACAGCTGTTTGAAATGAATGCTGAGCTCACGTACATTACCTGGGTAAGGAACCTTTTGGGAAATTGGTGGTTGGGAACATTTTTAAACCCACTCAGAAAATCATGGTGAGAATACTCAGGAAGCAGGCAGAAGCAGTGACTTTTTAAAAGGATTCCCATTTCGCAGAATCACAGAATCTTAACGGCACAAAAGAAAGCCATTCGGCCCATCATGTCTGCGCCGGCTCTCCAAATGAACATTTATGACCGAGTACCATTGCCCTGCCTTTTCCCTGTATCCCTGCGCATTGTTTTTATTTCCATTGTGATAAATCTATGGATAGTCATTTTTAGATAATTGGGGATTTACAAAATAACTTCCTGACTGCTTTTGCTGAGGTTTGGAAGTAGTTAATATTTAGTAGCTATTGGAGCTGACTTTTGGCCACAGCTGTGCTCTGTCACTTCACTGGCAGCAGGTGTACTGGGAAAGATGGGAATGTTGTTGGGATTTGCCATTGAAAGCTGTTGCATCAGGGGGAATTGCAAAAACAGCAGGAGGTTTGGTAGCACAGGCCTGTGACAGGACGAAGAAGCAAGAAAGGAGGAGGCTAGGGCACATGCAGATATTTTGCAACAGGCTGTCTCACCCCAACCTGCTTCAGCAGACAGGCAATCACTGACTTGCAACACATGTTGTTGCAAGAATTGGTACCAAATACCAGACCTAGACACAATACTTCCTGTGGCTCTGAACTTCTATATCAACAACTCATTTCAGGCTGCAATAGGTGACATTAGCAACGTCAGATAGTTTTTCTGTCCTAGTGACCTCCAATCAAATGTTTGATGTCCTCTTTGAAAGGAGACAACACCTTTCAAGGCAGGCTGCTGATCTGGAGGAGAGAGCTGTCAGATTGCATCACTGCGTTTCCTCAGCTGCAAGGCCTCACTGATACACACACATTGCCCTATATTGTGCCTGTCAAGAAGCAGCCACATTTGCTGAATGTTCAGTTACTATGTGACCAGAAGCAGTGAACAATGTAACTCTGTGCCCAGTTTCCATGGAGTAGTCATGATGCCTTTAAAAGACCTTCATCCCCTTTGCCTTCCAGCCAAACCAGTGGTTGGCAGGCTGGCTCCTTGGAGGCAGGGGTATCCCCGCTACATCTGGCTCATGGCCCCTGTCAGGAACCCAGGCACAAACGTAGATGCCAATGCAATGGAACCCACAAGAACCTTCACTGAACAAACCATAAGCACCCTGAAGCAAAGGTATGTGGACTAAACCAATAGAGTACTGTGGTTATTGCCCTGAATCAGTGTCCCAATTTGTAGTGGTTCTTCATTCTAAACAACTATACTATAATGCTTCCGAGTGCTCAGTGAGCCTTCCAATCCAGACATCTCTACTTTATCTTTCAAAAGTATCTGAAATGCCAATCTCGGTGTTGGTTCTTGCTGAGGTGAAGCCGAGTGATGGTGCCATTGTGAGAGCTGCTTTCTTCCAGCACCTCAGCCTCTAGACGTTCTACACATGCTTCACCTGAAATGGAAGAGAGGGCCAAGGATTAACATTTAGTATCAAAGATAAGGACAGACAGATGAGTGACTGCTGAAAGCAGTTGCAGTTTGTCAGGAATAGTGTGTGACAGTGAGATTTTAGTGAGAAGTGAAAAGAGTACAAAAGAGCCAAGAGTGCTGCGATGTTTGTCCTCACCATTTACCAAGCTCCAGATACAACCCCTGACTCCCTGACCTCCTCTATGATATGCAGGACACCTGTATACAAGTTCTTCCTCCTTCTGCCCTTCTCTTTCTTGCTATTGTTCATGAGCCTGTCCTACAAGAAAGAAGGTAGAATGTTAGTGGAAGCTTAAAAAGATGCTTTGGGAATGTGCATGTCAAGATCAATAGCGTTGCTAGTGTGTGAAAGGGGACATGTGTGTGGAGATAAAGTCAGTAATATTTCAGAAAGTAGGAGGTGCAGAGTATAGCAGAAGGAAGTGGAGTTAAGTGTACTGCAGTGAATGGAGGAGTATGTCGATAATTGGGTAGGAAAAGGGTTCAGTGTGCTGGTGCTTTAAATAGTGTGGGTTTACAGTGCAGGACAAATAGCATATAGGAGTTAGGAATTTTAACTCAGATACCTAATCAGGTCAGTAATCATCTTCCGGCATTTCAGGCACGTTGGGGTGATATTTCTGTCATCTCTGCCATCTATGCCAACTGGCACTGAGCAGCTTCTCCGGCTACTTTCTTGTTCTCGAAGTTTCTCCCTGACATGATAAGAGATTGCCTGCAGCCAAAGTGCATCTGTCCTTTTAAATGTGGATTCAGATTGTTAGGAACCCGTGATAACCACATCTCTGATTAGGCTAGCTGTTATTGAACAGCGCAGCTAATGCGGGCTGCCCATCTATTTATTGATAATCAGCATCCCTGACCAATTTTACTTCCTAGTTCCATCCACATGAAGAATTGTGCGCTACCTGCAAAGTGCCAATCCTGCCTAAAGGCTGCCCGGATAAATTTCTAGGTGTATGGGTTTGTTTGAAAGCTGAATATTTATGGACGAATAGTCATAATCTAATTTGACTCTTGCTGCATTATTCTTGGATATTTAGGAATTGTGGCTCTATGACATATATCATTAGTAAACAAGCCTTCAAGCTATCACTGGTAGAGCCCTGCAGTGCAAAGTGATACTGAAATTTAGAACTAGGCATCTGAGCCATGGTGGTTTAGATCAATAACTTTCTTATCTTGTTTACTGTGACTAGCCACAATCTATTTTCTGGATACTTAAAAAAAAGTCCTGAAAAATGTAAGGCAATGTTGCAACAATTAAATTTTCGCAATCATTTTCAATATTTCTTTTCAATTAACTTTTCCTACTGTTGAAACTTACATTGACAAGTTGTCCAAAATATCCTATGGGACATGATGCTGAGTAAGAAGAAATGTGAAATATCTATGGAGGGCAGCAGGCCAGGGTTGAGTAATGGAAGTGGGGAGGTGGTGGCATAGTGGTATTGCCACTGACTGGTATTCCAGACACCCAGGGTAATGCTCTGGGGACCTGGGTTTGAATCCCATCACAGCAGATGGTGAAATTTGAATTCAATAAAAAAAAATTCATGATGATGATCATGAAATTTGTCATAAAAACCCATCTGGTTCATTAATGCCCTTTAGGGAAGGAAATCTGGTGTCCTTACCTGGTCTGGCCTACATGTGACTCCAGGCCCACAGCAGTGTGGTTGACTCTTAAATGCCCTCTGATTAGGGATGGGCAATCAATAAATGCTGGCCTAGTGACATCCCATTAAACGAATTAAAAAAAATAATGGAGATGTGAGAGTGGCTGAGTATTGTGGAGTTTTGGGGATGAGGGGGTCTAATGCCAAACATTGAGCAAGCAGGGTACAGTCCAGCATTGGGTAATTACATGTGTGAATTTAATGATCTGGATGGCTTGTTTACATTTTGTTGTTTCTTATGTTCTGACATTCATTGGTTACTGACTGGCATGCTGGGAGAGCAGTTACTGGGCTGCAATGAGAGGTTTTAATTTGCATATACGCAAGGCCACAAAGCACTCAGGGTCAGTAAGGATGAGAATTGTAAACTCATGACATTACTTGACCGGGAATCAATGTAGGTCAGCGAGCACAGGGTGAAAGTTAAGACACGGGCAGCAGAGTTTTTGGATGACCTCAAGCTTACAGAGGGTAGACTGTGGGATGCCAGCCAGCAATGCTTTGCAGTCATCAAGACTAGAAGTAACAAAAGCATGAATGAGGGTTTCAGCAGCAGATGGGCCAAGACGGGGCAGAGAGAGGCAATGTTACAAGGTGGAAATAGTTTGTCTTAATGATGGCATGAATATGAGGTCACAGTTAAATATGACAACAAGGTTGCGGACAGACTGGTTTAGTCTAAGACTGTTGCCAAGGATGGATCGGTAGCTAGGGAACAGAGTTTTGGAGCAGCAACCAAAGACAATGGCTTCAGTATTCTCAACATTTAATTGGATGGAGTTTCTGGTACTCCAGTACCGGATGTTAGTAAACAGTGTGGTCACTTAGCAATAGTGGAGGGGCAAAGAGAGGTGATGATGAGGTAGATCTGGGTGGTATCATCATAGATGTGAAAACTAACGCTGTGCTTTTGGATGATGTTGCTGAGGGGCAGCACATTGATGAGAAATAAGAGGGAGTTAAGAATTGATCCTTGGGGCACACCAGAAACAACAGTATGGGAGCAGGAAGAGAAGCCATTGCAAGTGATTCTCTGGCTGTAATTAAATAGATAAGAATGGAACCAGGTGAGAGAGGTTTCAGCCTGGAAAGATAGGCATGGATTTGTTGTGGGGGTGGGGGGTGGTGACAATGTGTTCAGCATCTTTGGCGTGGGAAGGGAGATTGGAGCTTTGGCAGTAGTTTACAAGGAAGATGGAGTCAAGGGTTTATTTTTGAGAAGAGGACTGATAACAGCATAGGAGAGAGGGACAGCATCCGAAAAGAGAGAACCATTTCCAAAAATGGCTAACATGGAGACCAGGAGGGGAAGTTAGATAGTCAGCAGGATAGTGGGAATAGGGTCTCATGAACAAGATAAGCTTGGAGAGGACATGAGAGGCGATAGGAGAGAAATTGGAGAAAGATGTGAGTTCAGGGCTTGGGCAGGAGGGGCATTCAAGGAAATTTGGTCAGATGGGTTAGTGGAAGGGAAGGAGATGGCAGAGGCAGCAGACTGGATGGTCTTGATCTTACTGACAAAGAAGCCCACGAGTTCCTCACACTTATTGTTGGAGGTGGAGGTGGAGGAAACAGGGGAGAAGGGTTAAGATGACGGTTTGGAGTAGAGAAAAGAAGCTGGAGGTTATCTTTGCATTCCAGGATGATCCTAGAATAGTGAGCAGTTTTTGCAGATGACTCAATAGTGCTTAATATAGTCCATCCAGAATCTGGCGGCGGAAGGCTAAATCTGCGTCACTTGAACTTAAGGGAGTGGAGATGAGGACCATACCAAGGAGAGCAGTCAAGCTGAGAGAGAGTAATGGTTTTATTGGGGACTAGGGCATCAAAGGTGAGTTGAAATGAGTTGAGAATAAGGGATACAGCTGGGAGAACCTGAGAAGGTTTTAGATATTATCCATTCTATGCTAGAAATGTAATTGCTTAATACTTACATGAGGTGCTAAAGGTGTTCCTTTCTGCAGAATTATCATTTCTCTTCTAGAGAAACACAAAATATTCCCAGCTCACATCCCCTCCCAGATCTTTCTCAATTAAAATAATACATTTGATTGGCAATAATAAGATCTGTCACATGCCCATTCCCATTGGTAATTTTCGACATCTGCCATCGAATGGGCCACTGTTAATTGTTAGCTTCAGAAATCTGGCTCAAAATATTTTATTTAGAGGGGAATAGTTAGTTGGCTGGTGAATTTGTATTCTGGTGAATACTGACATGCGTAACATGAATACAGAATACTTTAAGGGTTAGGGCTCTCCCACAACAAACCTTCCTATTAACTAGATGTACGAGAACTACTGACCTTGGCCCTTTGAGAGTGAATTACATCCAACAGCAGCTTCAGTCAGAATTTTCTTTCTGCTCTATTTGAGCATGTAGGGCAGTGTATGCTACACTTTAGGCAGCAAAACTAGTCCTGTAGAATTTAATCATTACTATGCCACAACAGGTTTACTAATTCCCTCTTCCTGAGGCTATTGACAATTTTGCCCATCCTTTGATAGCTCCTTTCTGACTAATAACAAAGATTAATATGATCATGTCTATGAAATAACTGTTAATCTTCAGGTCTTTGCCATTTAATCCTAAAGTAGTCGATGCAGTGGCAATTTTTATTTTTTGCCACTCAAATCACATTTTCATGTTAAGTCGCACCCAACTTCAAATTGGACACTAAGAGCTGTAAAATAAATACAAAGCATATTGGAGATAATTTCTCAATTCAGATGGTCTCAAAGTTCCAATTTCTAACCTAGTGCTAAACTGAACCCACTTACAGATTACGATATATCCAACTGTTTCAATTATATTGATTCTGAACCAAAGGAATGGATTTACTGGAGGCGCCAGGGGTCTTACCTGTTGGCTGGAGATGAGCCAACAAGAGCCCTGCATCACCTATTTTCAGGAAGGCCTGCTGCATTAAGTGCCACTCAGACACTTACTGGACAGCGGTGGACCTTCCCCAGGATCAAGGACCCTGGGGTGGAAGACCCACTTGTCGAGAGCTGCCAGCCATTCAGAGGCCAACAGCTCTATTGAACAGCAGTGCTACTGGGAGGCAGTGGCTGCAGCTGGTACTACACCCACTTGAAGCCTAGGATCGTTGCTGGATCCCAGGCCACAGGGGTATGATGACAGAAGGGGCGTCACAGGGTGGGGGTCAGAAACAAAGGCTGGGGGGGAGGGGGATGCTCTCAGAGGACCCCTTCTTTTCTGATGCTGGGTTCCTCAATCAGAAGCTGAGAGACCCTGAAGGCGGCCCTCACCCACCCCGGGAGCTCTGCAAGCAATCCCCCCACAGGTTTAGCTTGTCATGCACCCCCACATGGTGAGCCCCCCCCACCCACTGCTGGGTTAGTACCCAATAGCAGCAGAATGAGGCAAGTGGGCATTAATTGCCCACTTAAGGGCTTCAACTGGTGGTGGGGCGAGAAGTACATCCATAGACTTTCCCGTCACAGAATTAATCAGGGTGGAGGTGGGAAGCGACAGGGTCCCCACCCGCCACCCTCATGCCTGATTAAATGCCCCCACCACTAAACTCACTGGGTGGGGGAGGGCATTAAATTCTACCCAAACAGTTGAAGTGAAGTAATAATAAAATTGCTCACTGACTGAAATTATCTCATGTTAAGGCAACTGTTGTAAAATATATCATTAACATCTCTGAAACTTGCTATTTTGCAAATTAATTTCAGCCTGATGTCTAGCCTTATGCTTTCAATAAATCATATAAAGACAGGGGAGCATTAATTTTAGCCCTGATCAGCTGGGTGACACCCATAAAAGGAAATGAATCTGGAAAACCAATTCATTTTGGTTTTAATGCTGAGTTTATCAGCTTGTACATTTGGTGGTACAATAATTTTTAATACCTTGCCTTTAACTCACTAGTTGTTAAATTAACATGTACTGTTTCTCTTTCTTCTGTCTTTTTTACATTCATCTCCTAGTTTATCCTAAAAATTATCTATCTGTTCAAGTTTTCTAGTTTTAGTAGATTTCATACCAAACACTACTTTTGATGCCAAGATTAATATATGGATGAGCAGACTTCAGGGGGGCACAATATATTCCACAATAAAAATAGTGATGCCGAGTTGTTTGAATCATTGAGTCATTTTACAATTAACTTATTTTCTACTCCTCAGAGAAAGATCTATACAAGGCAGACAGAGAGGGAGCATCTGCCTGTAGCGATTTTATCTGCCCATACCTTCATTATATCTAACAGATTAGTTGCCAAATTAACATTGTTTTTTTTAAAACTTCTGTCTCTTTTACATGTGTCTACTAGTTCATCTTGTAATGTTTTAGGTAGAAAAAAAATAAATTTTCACCTTTCAAAGGTAAAACCAGCCATTTTGTGAGCCATGATATCATTTCTGTTGACGCTTGAAATTAATTTTCTTATATTTTTAAATTTGTTTCAGTTATTTAATTTAGAAGGTGCAAGGACAGTAGTGTAATGGTTATGTTGCCAAAAACTAATCCAGAGGCCAGGAACAATAACCTAGAGAGCACAAGTTCAAATCCCACCATGGCAGTTTAAAATAGATTTTATTTTTTATTAAAAAAACTGGAAATCTCATTTATTCATTCATGAGATGTGGGTGCTGCTGGTAAGGTTAGTATTTATTGACTTTCCTTAGCTGTCCTTGAGAGGCCTGTGTGACAACTGGCCATTTCAGAGGGCAGTTAAGAGTCCACCCCATTGCTGTGAACATAGAAACAACATAGGACATAGGAGATAGAAGCAGAAGTAGGCCATTTGGCCCCTCAAGCCTGCTCTGCCATTCATCTAAGTCATGATGGAACTTCTACCTCAGCATCATTTTTCTGCACCAGCCCCATATCCCTTGATATCTTTACTATCTAAAAACCTATTGATTTCTGTCTTGATCATACTCAATAACTGAGCTTTCAGAGCCACCTGGATAGAGAATTCCAAAGACTCACCACCCTCTGAATGAAGAAATTCCTCCTCATCTCGGTCCTATATGGCCTACCTCTTATTCTGAGATCGTGCCCCTGGTTTTAGATCCCCCAGCCAGGTGAAACATCCTTCCTGCATTGACCTCATTGAGTCCTGTAAGAATTTTGTATACTTCAATGAGATCACTTCTCATTCTTCTAAACGCTAGAGAATATAGACCCAGTCTCCTCAATCTCCCCTTAAAGGACAATGCTTCCATCCCACGAATCAGTCTGTTTAACCTATGTTGCACTCCCTCTATGTCAAGTATATCCTTCCTTAGATAAGGAGACCAAAACTATATACTATACTCCAGGTGCGGTCTGACCAAGGCTGTATACAGTTGCAAGACTTTTTTAGTCCTGTGCTCAAATCCTCTTGCAATAAAGGCTAACATACCATTTGCCTTCCTAATTACTTGCTACATTTGCATGTTAGCATACAGTGGTTTATGAACAAGGACACCTAGCCCCTTTGGACATCAACACTTGCAAATCTCTCACCATTTAAGAAATACTCTGCATTTCCTACCAAAGTGGTTAAATTCACATTTTGCTACATTATATTCCAACTGCATTGTTCTTGCCCAGTTACCTAGTCTGTTTAAATCCGTTCAAAGCCTCTTTGCATCTTCGTCACAACTCACATTCCCACTAGTTTTGTGTCATCAGCAAACTTGGAAATATTACATTTGGCCCCCACATCCAAAAAACTCATGTGGATTGTGAATAGGCAGGACCCAAGCACTGATCTTTGAGGCACCCCAGTAGTCACAACCTGCCAGCCTGAGAATGACCCATTTATCCCTACTCCATTAACCAATTCTCAATCCATGCTTGCATATTACCCTCAATCCCATGTGCTCTAATTTTGCTTACCAACCTCCTGTGCGGAACGTTATTGAAAGCCTTCTGAAAATCCAAATACACCACATCCACTGGTTCCCCCCTATTCTGCTAATTACATCCTCAAAAAACTCTAACAGGTTTGTCATTCATGTTGTCCCTTTCATAAATCCATGTTGACTCTGCCCAATCTTAGCATTATTTTCCAAGTGTCCAGTTATCAAATCCTTTATAATAGATTCTAGCATTTTTCATACTACTGGTGTCAGGATAATGGGCCTGTAGTTCCCCATTTTCTCTCTCTTTGCTTTCTTAAATAGTGGGGTCATATTTGCTACCTTCCAATCTGCAGAAACCTTTCCAGAATCTATAGAATTTGGAAGATGACCACCAACGTATTCACTACAGTACAGACACTTCTTTCAACACTCTGGGGCATAGATCATCAGATCCAATGGATTTATCTACCTTCAGTCCCATTACTTTCTCCAGTACCACTTTTTTACTGTCACTAATTTCTTTCAGTTCCTGATTCTCGCTACTCCCTTGGTTCTCTAGTATCCCCGGAAAATTTTTGTATCTTCCTCTGTGAAGACAGACACAAAGTACTGGTTTAGTTTCTTTGCCATTTCCTTATTCCCCATTAAAAATTACAGGAGTCCATGTAGAGCCACAAGTGAGATTACAATATTCTGTTCATATGATAGAGGTTTCATTATTATAGCTTCCTGGGGAATGCTAATATATGACTAGATAATTAGGCAGCTAACAAGAGACTGGTAATTCTGAACCTCAGAATAATTAGCACGCTCAAAATCTGCATCTAGTATTATGGGAAGTTTGTAGGTGCAAATTTTTTAAAGTGAATTGGAACCATTTAAAAGCACAATTTTTCTCATGACCGGTCCCTTTTTTTAGACTTTGTTAAACACCGACTAACTGCAGGCATTGTAAAAGATAGAAGATGTAACATAGATGATCAATAGTTATTGTACTGACTTTTGCTGACAGACATTCATGGTTTTAATATCAACAGGCAGCATTGTTGTCAGTCACCTGGTGGGTAACACGACCACTTCAGCATCAGTGGCCCTGACCCCTGCAGCATGATCTTTCAAGTGATGCTTAACTGCAATTTTTAAAGTTAGTTTTTGAGGTCTCCCTATTTTAAGCTCAGTAAACTCGGTTGCCACCTTCAGTGCTTTGTTGAGGCTATTGATGTTTATCCCTGTGGCTTGAGCAGACATGTCCTTTGCTCTTCCCTTCCATCCAGCAGGTCCAAGATGTGGTTGACCTAATCACTGGCTTTCAGGCCCCTGCTCACCACTTCTTGGGCACCTGGCGTAAGTGTGTGATCGTTCCTGCATCGCTGTCCACAATGAAGAGCATTTCTGCTGTCTGGGGGAGTGTGCCTTAAACAGCTTCATTCAGTGCCTTGGCTGGTGCCCCTGCCTCCATTTCCATGACCACCAGAGGTTGTTTTGGGTTAGTATCTATGAACTGCTTAGTCTTCTCCTGTACCTTCTTCAGCAAGTCAGCTTTACTGGCTTTGTCCAGATCACCCATAACCTTCTTCGATGACTTCAGTTTGTCCCTCAGTTCATCCTTCTGTCAATGGGGAATGACTGCAACACTAATCATCCCTGAGTGACCTGCAATCTCTTTCTGGATCTCTTTATTGGGAGGCTTCTGGCCTTGGACCTTTGACACTTGTGCAACAAGAGAATTCTGCAGAGTGTCTGCCTTTCTTAGTGCCTTTTGAGCCTCAGATCCTGTGTCTGCCATTATTCTCCTAATGCCCTTTGCGATAGCTTCTTCTGACACAATCACAAAAGGACCAGCATGGCAAGAATTCTGCAGGTGCGTTCCACCGCAGAACTCCCCTGAAGTGACAGAACTCACTGATCCAGATGGGTTACTTTCAGAGGGTCATGAGCCGCAAAAGGCTGTGAAAGTAGTCTTTGCATATTTTTAAGGCAGAGGTAGATAGATTCTTGATTATCAAGGGGGTAGGCAGGAAAGTGGAGTTGAGCTTACAATCAGATCAGCCATGATCTTATTGAATGGTGCAGCAGGCTCGAGGGGCCAAGTGGCCTAATCCTGCTCCAAATTGGTATGTTCGTATGTTTGTATAAATTCTCCTGCCTCTGCCTGTGGTGGGCCCACATTTTTTCTTTGCTAACCTTTTCATTTTTACATACCTATAGAAGCTTTTATTGTCTGTTTTTATGTTTCCCGCTAGTTTACTTTCATGTTTGTGACTACATCATAAGACCATAAGACATAGGAGCAGAAATTAGGCCATTCGGCCCATCGAGTCTGCTCCACCATTCAATCATGGCTGATAAGTTTCTCAACCCCATTCTCCCGCCTTCTCCCCGTAACCTTTGATCCCCTTACCAATCAAGAACCTATCTATCTCAGTCTTAAATACACTCAATGACCTGGCCTCCATAGCCTTCTGTGGCAATGAATTCCATAGATTCACCACTCTCTGGCTAAAGAAGTTTCTCCTCATCTCTGTTCTAAAAGGTCTTCCCTTTACTCTGAGGCTGTGCCCTCACTTTCAAACTTAATTTAAAATTCTATCATATGGATCTGAAATCACATGTAAGCCTAGACCAGGCAGGAATGACAGATTTCCTTCCCTAAAGGGACATTAGTGAACCAATTGGGTTTCTATAAATATCCAACAGCTTCATAGTCACCGTTACTGATAGTAGACTTTTTCATTCCAGATTTATTTAATTAACTGAATTCAAATTCTTAAGCTGCCATTGTGGGATTTTGAACTCATGTCTTCCAATTATTACTCCAGGCCTCTGGATTAGTGCACTATGCTGCTGTACCCTCTAATAACATCAGCAAAAGTGTTCATGGAGCTATCGGACTTTTGTAAAAACCCAACTAGTTAACCAATGCTGTTTAGGGAAGGGAACCTATTGCCCAATCCGGAATACACATGACCCCAGTCCTACACCAATGCAATTGACTCTTAACTAACTTCTGAAGTGGCCGAGCAAGGTTTTATAGAAGGCTCTTCAACACATTCTCAAGGACAGCCAGGAATTGGCATTAAATGTCAGACTTGCCAGTGACACTCACATCCTGAGAATGAACAAATAAAACAGAAAGTTTTCTAATTTAATTTTACATAGGCACAATACCTTAAGTGGCCAAGCTACCGGAGAACCAATTTAGATGTCAAGAATTATAAACCCACCATGGCATGCTGTGAAAATGATGGAACTAGATCTGGCAATATGTGGGGTAGCATAAGAAAAAAACATGACTAAGGCAGCAGCTGACTTGTTGTAAAACTAGATGGTTAATCTTGGTCAGCAAAGGGAAAGTGCCAGCAACCTGAGCCCAGTTCCACAATGATACCTCATACCCTCTAGAGTAGCCTGAAAAGACATTCAGTTTTAAAATGACAAAACAATATAATTGTGGGAGCACAATGCCACTAGTCTGCCACAGTTCAAAAGTAGGCCTACCGCCACAAGGCAATTAGGGATAGGCAATAAATATGACACTGTCAGCACCATCTGCATCCTGAGAACCAAAGTTTTTAAAAGAACCATCCAAACTTCCAAACTGCTAATTTCATCATGAAAATATTAAAAATGTAATTTTTACAGATGCCGGTAGCAGGTAAATCAAAATGCTAATGCTGATTTATTACCATCACTCACAATCATATAAATGAACTTGTTTGAAAAGTTGCCCAATTATTAACACTGCATATAATTGGTAATTAAAAATGCATAGATACAGACAGCACGAGAGGCCGAACAAACACCGTACAATTCAAGATTGTTCCCTTACGGCTGTAATAACTTTAATAATTATTCATTATTACCTCCCCACTTAGTTTAATTAATTGAACTAAGCAGCATCAAGTCGTTTTCTGAACTCATTAAAGTAACCGGTGATAAAATAGCATAACAGGAGCTGAAAATAATTTTACTAGCAGCTTTCAATTTATTCCAGAGGAAAAAGCAATTAAAAACAGAAAAGCAGAAACAAAATCACTCACTTCATTTCACGCAGTCTTGGCTAAGACTACCCACCACCACCCCCCACCTTCCCTCTCCTCGATCTCCTCAACCAGTGTTCCCTCTCTTCCACAAAAACAATTTTAAATGCAGAAGAGGAGATTATTTACATTTGCAAAAAGCAGACATGGCAATGTAATATTTGTAAGAATGATTTTCTCTGAATAATTTTCTCTTAACTATTTTTTGCTCTTTCCACATCATCACAAGTGTATGAGCCCTATGAACATGGTATAAATTAGTTATCAATAGTACAAAACCGAGCCACTGGACAATGCCTCTTGTCAAATGAGATTTTGTAAAACCATTCTATAGAAAAGGGAACAGTACACATAGACTAGGAATATTATTGCATTTTTGAGGTTTGCCACTGTTGATCCCATATTTAAACTTTTACAAGATTGTGTATGCAGATTTCCAATCTTAGCAGAGGTAAAATTATAGAATGCCAGCAATGTGTAGCAGCCAAATGGATGTAAGATCAACTAAGAAAATGACCTATTTTTACTTTATGACCATACATAGGCCAACCTAAGGTCTGCAGAGCTAAGCAGGTGGCAGGGAACCCAAACTCACTGTTGGTTAGAAAACTGCTTGTAGTTTGACAATGGTACCAATGACCAAAGTTGGTCCAAACTGAGGTTTGTTCCAATGAAATGCTGAATTTTACTCATTGTTTATATCTGCTTGGAGTTTCAAGACAAAACCCAACCAAATTTTCTTTCAACCTTTAATTAATAGCATTGAAATTAATTTGTCTCCTATTTTTAGATTGCCCCCCCCCCCATTCATTGTATTAATATAAAATAGACAATCATTCGAAAGGCAGTAATATCTGAAAGGCCCAGCATGATGAGTAAGATATTTATATCTTAAAAGATATTTATTCTCCACCCAACTTTCTATATTAACTCACTAAAATGTAAAAGATCACAATAAAACTGAGAAAAGCATATTTAGTTCTGATGACTTGTGGATGGAGGAAGTGGGTGTATTGTAGCAGTGCACCTTTTTAAATGAAGAAATCCTTGTGAAGGGCCAAGGCCCACTGTGCAGGACAAGGTTGTGATATTGATGTCTCTTGAAGGTCAACGAGCAGGTGATTGACTCCCTTTTGCTCTATTCCTGTGATAGTTAACTTGTACCCTTGATGGTAAACTGAATCATTTGAATGATATTATTGGTCAATGATAGCTTGAAGGTGATCTAACAGAAAACTTGCGCTTTTCAGTGATTTAAATATTTTCATTTACATGAGGTAAAAATTTAAACCAATAAAATACGTCACCTGCTGATAAGAGAAACATTTCTTACATGGCTATTGTTTTGACTGTTATTAGAACAGTAATTAATTACAATAAATCACATCATATGATTGTGCATTGACCAACTTGGAGCATGTGCAATTAGATTGCTAATGGGAATTGCTGATGATTATTAACTAAGATTCTGAATCCAGTCATGTCTGGGAATTGTACTTGGTCATTCCATGGGGAGGGTGGTAAGGTAACAAATTTGGATCATCACCTAGAAGATTGACTGGTGAACAATGGTAACAGAAGCTATGAGGGGGCTAGAGCCTAGACGGTCCAATGCAGAGAATGAGGGAGATGTAGAAATACCCTGGAAGTAATAAAGGACAAAAAAAGCTATAAATAAAATCATGTGCCACATTCTATAGTGTTTCCTAAGGGACTGTATAATTGTGCTAAAATGTCTTATGAGGCAAAAGTTCAGCAGAGTTAAACTGCAGATATTCAGAATGGCAAAATTCACACGTAAACAGTAGGGCCAAAATTAGAACTCCTGCTATAAGTCCAGTATAAGTGTTCTGAAAGGGCCTTAAATTGGGCCAGGATCCAGAAACTTTGCTAATTCAAGGTTTTAGCAGAACTTGTAACAGGATGAATCCTTTATCCATCCCTCTCAAGGCCACTGACTTCAGAGAAACTGGGACAAACAACTAGAGTTCCCATATCCCTGGCCTTACAAAGATCTGGAGCATCTTTAGCAATGGCATGCCCAGTGACAGCACATGTACCAGGCCACAGAAAGGTGGAAGTGTGTTTAAGGGGAGAATTGTTGTATGGCTGCTTCACCAGTTCCTCCCCAAAGATATCAGGAAGGCAATATTTTTTACTATTTTTAAAGAGAACCAAGGATGCATTTCCTCTTTCTGAGAATGGGAGAATCGATCTCCAATCATCCTCTCCCCCTCCCTGCCCCATCCCATGCTGCCACCCTGCCCCCCTTGCCCTTGGTCCCAGCACTATTCAATCTCTTGGGTGGGTGGGAACCTGAGTTGTGATCGTGACCCAAGTGGTCATGTGTGCCCACCATTACCATGCAAATAAAGAGAACTCACTCTGACCCCACAAAATCTTTTGCTAAATCTGTGACAGGAGTCCTGGCTGAATGCATTCCTGCATTTATGAAAAATGTGCCTCCATGCACGTTTTTAACTCAGCTATCTTTTAACAGTTTAATTCAATATGTCAGCTTTGTCACGTTGTTGAAACCATTCCAAAAAAAAATGCAATTAGCATGCAAATTATTGATGCAATCTTTTGCCATTCAGAATTATCCTTGATTTGAATTGGTTGAGTTTTTGTTTGACAAGCCACTTTTGCCTGACATACTCAATTTAAACTTGATTCAAATAATGACCACACAGTACATTGAATATTACATGGGATATTAGGCTGCCGTTATTCTTTTGCTTGTGTTAAAAATACAGCTGGTCATGTGATTCTTTCACAATCATGAACAGAGCAGTCATCAAGAACATTGTTGCTTGTACAATATCCTATTCAATAGCTACAACATATTGGCGTTTCAAGTTAAAGTAAAAGTTTGCAGAAGGCTTTTTCTATTTTGTCTACTTTGCTTTCTTCTGTTGTCGGTCAGTTTATCGGTCGTCTCAATTTCCTTGTAGAACTGTAGGTTGCTTTTCTACCACAGAACAACCACCTCTCATAGCAGCCACCTTGGTGATGACTATTTTCCACACGCATTGCAAAAATGTATACTTGATTAAACTGGCATGAACCTGTTACTATTTACTGTAAATTAGGGCAAACTGAATATACGTGATTGTGGAAAGAACAACGCCATTTTTATTGTATAATAATGTTTAGCGACTCCTTTCTTTGTGAGTTGCTAACTGGGGGATTGGGGGGAGGGTGGGAACTGTACCTTTTATAATGAATATTTAATTTATTAGGCTGTCCTTTTTCAATAATTTATGAAGAAAGTGTCAACATACTGGTGAGTCTGGAATTGGCTCTTTTGTGACTACAATAAAGGTTGAATGTGGTGGAGTTTCACACACACACACAAGGAAGACTCTTTGTGAATGACCAAACTGTCACATGTTGAAATATAGGCAATGTTAACTAAATTAGATTAGCAACTGCAATATTAAGTGTACATTGACTTGCAAATGGTTAAAAGGAGAAACATAGAATGACTGTTTCTACGTAAAACTTGTACACAAAAAAAAGGGTTTTGTAATACACGGTAGAACAGTCAAATGTTCGTTTTTTTATAGAAATGTTATTTCAATGGTGCATTTTTGTTTAATAAATAAAGTTTTGATACAAAACATGATTGGTCTGTGCCTAATTTATTATATTACATAATATACTAGTTGGGTTTATAAAGCGTTTCTCATCGACCTTGGTAGACATGAGGATCACATGCTGGATGTATGTTCACAACATTTCATGTGTAGGAGGGAAAATATGCTGCATATCTCTGACTCACCTTTAATTTCTGTAGTGATCCTCTCAATCCCTGCCATAACTTTGACAGAATATCCCACAGAAATAACTGTTTCTGTCATTTCTTCAGAGTTCCTGCTGATCTCCTGCCAAAGTTACTGCTACAAAGAAAGGGCAGAGATTGAGACTAATTGAGTTGCGCTTGTAGAAAGCTGGCATGGACACGATGGGCCAAATGGTCTTCTTCTATGCTGTAACCATTCTATGACTCTACAATTCTCCTTCTGTAAAAATTATACCTCGCAATGTTTAGAGTTTTTTTCAGAATAGTCAATATAGTAGTATGCTTCCTTTGCTAACTCCTTTGTCCCAAGAACAATTAAGCAATCTTCCACAAACCTTAATCTCCATGCCCTCTAAGGATTCATTTAAGGAAAAGCTGTTGAACTTTTTTAATTAACTTGACCACTCATTGTGCACCTCCTGCGAAAACTCCCTGGTGGAAGACTGCAGACAGAAATCTTACCAAGTACCAAGTAAGGAGGTGTATTTTTGCCATCTTCATTTTAATTTTTAAACTTAGGTCTTTTTATTAAAATTAAATTTAAAACTTCACACATATTCAAAAAAACCACATTCATTAAAGAAGGTGTCAGGGGGCACAGAACATTTTTCCCCATTTTGCTCAGAATGGCTTGGAGAAATGGGATTGGTCTAGACTCGCAGCTGATGTCTTTTATTTGCTACCCACCCACATCAACACATGGTCAGGCTAATTATAACCCTCCAGCCTCCCTCCCCATTTAACCAATAGGTAGATAAGTATGGAGAATGGATTCCTGGGAAGGTCTCCTGGCAGAGAGTGAGGGTAGCAGAGCAGTCTAGGGCACAATATGCCTCAGCTTTGCTTGTGGAAAGTCCTCACTCTTCCTGGGCCCACCAAGCATTGTAAAACCACACATTTCAGGTGCTTGCCTTTGTTGTCTGCTCAGAAGAGCAGGTTCAAATTGCCCAGTTTCCACAGGGAGACATAGGGTTAAAATTCCTCCATACAAAATCAAAGTACTGCCGGATGCTGAAAATCTGAAATAAAGACAGAAAATGCTGAAAATACTCAACAGCATCTGTGGAGATCTCCTTATCATGAAACTCTGTCTTTGCCTCCACAGGTGCGGCATATTTCGAACATTTTCTGTTTTATTTTTTAAAATTTTGAAACGTCTAAGCACAGATACTACTTTTGGGTAAAACACAAGGTGCAGTCTTACAAAGTGCTGGATTCCTTCAGGCTTTCTAACAATACTTCCATTCCGTAATCTTTTTAATTGCTGTGGAAATGTAGGGGGTGGGGGGAATATGATTCATCGATTGGATCAGAACTGTCAGTAAGTGAATAGGAGATGTGCCTATTTAACTCAAGCCAAAAGTGAGCTACAAAGTGGTGGAACACCAGATAGTAAGTTCAGAAGTATTTTGACAAGGAGAAGGTTCTAGAATGGGCAGAGTATCAGGGAACAGAGAAGGAACAGGTAGGGCAGAGGATATTTGTTGCAAGAACAGTGAAAGAGCTGGTATTTCTTTATTCTTTCATAAGAAATGGGCATCACTAGCCATCATTCATTGCCCATCCCTAATTGATCTTGAACTGAGTGATTTGCTTGGCCACTTCAGGGGACAGTCAACCACATTACGATGAAAAACAGGAACAAAAACAAAAATACCTGTAAAAACTCAGCAGGTCTGACAGCATCTGCGGAGAGGGATACAGTTGACGTTTCGAGTCCGTATGACTCTTCATCAGAACGAAGACATATAGAAATGAGATTAAATATAAGCTGGTAGAAGGGGGTGGGACAGGAGAGCTCGATAGGGGGCCAGTGATAGGTGGGGGCCAAGAAGAGACTGCCAAAGATGTCATAGACAAAAGGACAGTTGACTATGGAGTTACAGACCAGGTAAGGATGGTAGCTTTCCTTCCTTAAAGGACACCGGTGAGCCAGAATGGTTTTTAGAGCAACTGATGATAGCTTCATGGAAGCTACTTTCATTATTCAGTTATTAATTTAATTGGTAGGATTTGAACCCATGACCCCAATGTATCAGCCTGAGTTTCTAAGATTACTAATCCAACACATTACCACTACACCACCATCTCCACTATTAGGAGAGGGCCAAACTCAGGACCAAAGTATTGAGCATCAGCTTTTCAGTAGCCCTAATTATAAAATCTTGAATCCCATTTGCTTTTCAATTATCTTGTCCAGTTGCACTCCTTTAAATAAAGACCTATGTATCTCCAGCCCTAGATTGCTCTGTTCCTTCATTCTGGTAAGAGACTTTGGTAAGTAACATTGAATATAATGGTGCTTCTTTGACTTTAAAGCATCTCGTGTTTGTGGCAGGTGCAATATAAATGTAAGAAATTATAGATTGCAAGCACCTTTCCCTGCTGCGATAGGCATTAATGCACTTTCATTAGGAAGTCTCCTGAATTCTACAATCCTGCATGTACAACCTGTTTGCATCTTTCCTCGTTCATCCATCCACTGCCCCCTTCCTTACCAATCACAATGGCTGAAAATACGATATACATTATGAAATTGAAATTCCATGGGCCCTTTTGCAGGGTAGGATTTCCACTAGCCAATTTTGCTGCCAAATGACCCTAATCCCAAATTCAATGGATGGGTTAATTTAAGCATTCAGGCCCAGTCACCTATGCCTGGAAATGCAGCTTGTACCAGCACCCTACTGCTCTGAGAGGGTAAAAATAGAACAAAGAAAAGGGCAAAGGCCGGGATTTTCTGTGCCCGCTGGTGTTGGGCGTGTTCGGTGGTGTAAGCGGATAATATGGCGAGGAGGCCAAAGATCGGTTTCACAACGTTGTGAAACCAGTTTGCAATCGTCCGCTCCGCCCATCCATGTTGGGCTGCTTTCCCTGCCGTTGGATGTAGGGAATCTCATTGTAATACATCAGCATATCATTATAAGGCCAGCCCGTCGGACCCATCCAGCCCCGCATCCTCCACCGCTGTATCATCTGCCACATCAGTGGGAAAACATGCCAGTGCAGAACACATCTTGGCAAGTGTGATGTGCAGAAGTCAAGACTTATCATCAGGGCCTTGCTCACATTGCAGACATCCAAGGAGCAGAAGATGCTGGAGCCTGACAGCAACGGGATTAGGGAGGAACATCCATGGTATGCTGGGTGGATTCTCATGGACATGGCTCTGCTGCGAAGCAGCTCACAGAAGTTGGAAAGTCACCGTTCATGCTCACAACAGGTGGTGGTTGAGCGGGTGGGAGACTAAGGTCTAGGATCAACTGGGAGAGGAAGAGGTGTCGGGGGGTTGAGGTTGGGAGGGATGAATGAAGTTGTCGGGGGTAGAGGTTGAGAGGGCAGAGGGAGTATAGGGGGAGGAGGGGGTAACATGGGGGAAGATGGCAACTGAGGAGATAGGTGTAAGGTGTAAGTGAAGGGGTTTGTGGTTGGGGGGAAGGAGTTTGGAGAGGGGAAGAAGTTCAGGGGGAAGGAAGGGGTGCAGAGAGAGGAGGGATCAAGGGCAGAGGAAGAGGTAAGGATGGAGGAAGGAGTCGGGAAGGGGGAAGGAGTAAAGCTGAAGGAGGTGAGGGTTTCTGAGGGACCAGGAAGGGATAAGGAGTAAAGCTGGAGGAAAAAGTGAGACTGAAGGAAGAGGTAAGGCTGGAGGAAAGAGTTGGGAGGGGGGAGGATTAAGGTGGTGGAAAAAGTGAGGGTATCTGAAGGAGCCTGGAAGGGGGAGGGACTAAGTAGGGAGGAGACTGGGGGGTGATGTGAGACTTAAGGCGGGGGGAAGGGGTTTGGAGGGGAAGGGGTTCCAGGGAAAACGGGTCCAGATGGGGGGAAGTGATTCGGAGGGGGAAGGAGTTCCAGGGGTCCAGAGAGGGGAAGGGGTCCATAGGGGTAAGGGGTTCCGGGGGGAAGGAATCCAGATGGGGGGATGTCCAGGTGAGTGTGCAAGGGAGGTGTCTGATGGGTCTATGACTGCTTCCCGAGGAGCAAACTAAGGGCGGGTGTGGTATGAGGGAATGGTGAGAATGACTGAGGGCAGAGTAAGGTGGTAGCGTGGGAAGAGGGTGAGGGTTTGATTGTAGTAGTAGAAGGGATGGTGAGAGTGGTTGGTGAAGATTGAAGGCAGACATGGGTCCTGGGGGTGGGAAAGAGGAAGTCGGGGAGGTGAATGTGGATGGGGGTGGAATTTTCAGGAAGGAAAGGGATGTGCACATTCACCTGGGCATCCCCGAAGGAAAAGGGCTGTGGCTGGAAGGTCACGGAGGGGAGGTGGAAGGTGATGCTGGGGGGGGTCAACTGTGATGGGGGAAATGAAATGGGTGACTGGGGAGGGGAAAAGATGGGGGAGCTGACGAGAAACTGAATCTAGGCCATGTTGTCCAAACCAAAACTGAAACGAGAGTTGTGGTGGGGGAGATCAGGTGCTGCATGGGAGTGTGATCAGTGGGTGGGTGGAGATGCAGGTCAGCTCAGATGGACAACTGAAAGCGAACCCCATCAGGCAGCATTGAAAATGCTCAGGACATTGAGGTGAGTGTGATGTGTGAAGGATCCGCGTGCGTGGGAGAGTGCTTGCACGAGGCTCCGAAAGGCCCTGCCCCCCACACACACACACACACACTGCTCCCTCAGTAATCACTCATTGGCCAGCTGCTCCCTCTGTGGT
This sequence comes from Cetorhinus maximus, assembly GCF_964194155.1. Taxonomy (NCBI): domain Eukaryota; kingdom Metazoa; phylum Chordata; class Chondrichthyes; order Lamniformes; family Cetorhinidae; genus Cetorhinus; species Cetorhinus maximus. The sequence goes on along the minus strand of NC_135879.1, from coordinate 208,560,083 downwards.
GATAGAGGACGAGGTTGAGGGGCTCACAGGAAAAGGGGACTCAGAGGGAGCGGACAGTCTCTTAGATTCCTGAGTGGATGACCCCAGGGTGTCCAGCTGCTGCTCCTCCTCCCTTTGGGTGCCCGGGGGCCCCAGCCTGACTTGTTGAGGGAAATGAGCACCTGGAGGGACATTGAGGTGCCCTGTTTCCCTCTCACGTTGCCACTGCGATGCAGTGCAGGCCTGCGTGCATCTCCATGTTCTGTTGGACCAGGGTCTCCATGGTGTCTGCCATTCTCTCCCTGGAGAACTCCATACGCACACATGTGGGTACCACTTCATCAGAGAGCAGGTGGGTGCACTCCTCCGGCTCGTGTGCCACTCTGTTAAGGGCTTCCAACAGCTCCGCATGATGTTCCCCCACCTTCTGCTGACTCTCCAGGATGAATTGGAAGGTCTAAACCAGAGGCTTGTCATCTGACTAGAACCTCACAGAAGCCAGATCCCCAGCAGTCCTCCGAGTGCCGGGGAGCTCGCACGAACCTGCCTCCTGCTGCTGTGGACATGTGTCTGTGCGGTGACCACCAGATTGTGAACCCGAGCCTGCTCTAGATCTAGGTTCCAACGAGGTGCGTGTCTCTGGACCGATGCAGGCTATGGGTAAACGCTGTGACAGGTCTTCCAGGCTGCTTATTTCCAGCTCTTCAATGGAGGAGGTGTTCTCTTCACTGGAGGTGAGGTCGTGGATGGAGCTGAGGGACTGGCTGGCTGAGACTGTCGGTCACTTGGCAGAGCTCCCTGTGAACTAAAGTAGAGAGTAATGCATGGCAGCAGAGTCAAAGGCAGGAAGGAGAGCACTCACAGTTGCATTGAGAGGGGGATGGTGTGATGCAGGATCCTTACGAGGACGTTCACTGCTGACCTCACCGTCACCTCAGGCACGGTCCATGTCCTCACCTGTCAGCGCAATGGCACACTCCTCAAAGTGAGTGAGGGGCCTAATGTGGGCCACCCCACCCCCGGTTTGTGACCTCTTCCTGCTGTTGTGAGCCAGCTTCTCCTACATGAAAACAGATGGATAGAGTGTGAGCAGGACACATGGCACTGCATGGAATGTTTGTGTGGTGAGCGGAGACATGGACAAGATGAGGATGTGAACTGAAGAGGGTATGAGCCTGTTGGAGATGTGAGGGTGTGTGTGAGAGTTAGTGGTGTTGCCCCTTGAGGTGTGAGATCCCTGTGGATGTGTGATGGGTTCATGAGTGTGTGAGTGGAGAGTGATGAGAAGAGTGAGTTACTTTGACAGAACGGATGAGACCATTCATCCTGTAGCAAAACTAGGGACAGAATTTTACAACCGCGGGATTTTACATTCCCGCTATCGTCAATGAGATTTAGAATGTCTCGGCGCATTTTACGGCCCAGTCCCCATTGAAACGGGGCCGTAAAATTCTGCCCTAGGTGTTTGTCCCTTTTGGCAGGGCACCCCTCCCAAGCCTGGTTGGTCATGCTGCTGCCCCTCCTGCAACCAGGGCAGGGGTAGAGGACATCGCAGCGGGCCTCCACGGTGTCCAAATGGCATTCCAGTGATACGTCACTAAACCTGGGGGCTGCAGTCTTTTTGCCTTTTGCGGACATCATCCCTGCAGTAATCCTGGGCTGGAAGCACTGAGATATGAGCGCGCAGCTAGACTTTAAATATGGCGCCCGGCGTGATGAAGCAGCGCGGTGATGGCATGGTGGGCAAATGGAAACGGCATGTTTACTGGGAATGCATAATTAATGCGACGGGTTTGGGACGATACAGTGTGAAAAGCCACCACTGCGGCAGACGTGTAAAACCATCATTTTGCACACCCGCTACCACACTTAGTTCAAATCTGGGATAATTCTGTCCAAAGTTTTTGACATCCTCTTCAAGGAGCTGAGTGGCTATTTTGCTCTCCACAATGGTTGGGGTCTATCGAAGGTGAGCTGGGTAACCAAGCATAGCCCCAAATATACCTGCAAGGTCTTTTATAACATTAACGGGGTGGATATAAGGTTCACTTGCCGATTTGGAGTGCAATTTTGGAATGCATCTTTAATAATCCCGACAGCTCCAAGTTTCACCCCACATTGCAGCCTTCCCCACCAAAATCTCTAGGTTTTTACCTCTATTTTCATGTATTGGCTATGCAATAAAGTACATCATTTTATAATGAGAAAGTAAAACATATTTATAGAAAGCAATCTTATCCTGTGACACCAAACATTTGCAGTATTTGTCAAATGGCTTCGATTTTTTTTATATATACTTCCACAAGTGCTCCCAACATGTTAGAGAAAATGATATATACTGGGACGAATTTATTAGGACTAATGACCCATGAAAGGCCATTTAAAGGGCAAACTACAAATATCAGATGAAAGATGAACAGAGCTGAAAATGGAACAAGTTTTTTTTTCCCGCAGGATACAGCTGAAACGAAATCAAACTGAAGCCTTGGCCTAGGAATTCAGCTGTGTACTGACTACTGAGTCATCACGATGGTTGGCTGGAAGCCCATGCACTTGTCCAGGTGGAAATGTGCCACCCAAAAATATTAGTAGAGGAGGTTCCACTGGTGGCAGGATCAGCACCTGAAGCATTCCAATTTGGTCGTAAAGCATTTAAATTAGGGTTCTGCACATCATGCAGGACCAATTTCCATTTTGCTTCAGTTCAGCGCTTTACACACTACCTGCTGACCTCGCATAGCAAACAGGACACAAATCAGCATGAAAACCCTCTTATATATATGAAAGGCATCTTGCAGGTTATTTGCTGATTTATTACTTCTGGTTCCTGCTTCTGGGCAAATTTTGCTATTTTCTATCATTCTGAAACATTCACTTCATCGGCACAAAGAAAGGAGTTGCTCGTTTTGCTCACCTGTTGCTCTTTTCCTCACAAATAGTCCGGCTGCAGAAATGGCTGATCCAGGAGGGATGACTTTGGGAATTGAGGGAGAGGTGGAGCTGCAACAAAAATACCACAGAGTGGGAGACACTGCCAGAAGAGGGAGGTGGAAGAGTGCACTCGTTCTCCACAGAGACTAGTCAGGGAGTATTTTTCTCACCTCCATTTTGCAGACCTAAGAAAAAAATTTTTTAAACAAATTCAGGGTAAAAAGATTGGCAATATTGGCAATGAAATGTGCTGCACTGAGAAAACATCTCTCATGCAGTCTTTCTAAAATAAACTCACTGGCTTCGCCAATCCGAGAGATGAAAACAAATGCTATTGAGAGAAACAACAGAGGTATACAGGTCAGACAGAGGCATTAATGCTTTAGTTTAAGAAGACGAGGCCGTGGACCTAGATAAGACAGTGTTCCAACAATATTCAAACATCTTTTTCTGGAAAATTGACTGTATGGGGCTTCACATAATGGAAAATTATGGAGAAACTGAAAGAAATATGGACAGTTCCCCGGGTGGATTCAAATGATGGTTTAAATAAAGGTCCACACAATGTAATTGGGTATTGTGTGAGAATGGATGTTATTTAAAAAAAATATTTTTGGGGAATATTGTGTTATTCTGTGAAGAAGGCTGTGTGTGTGTGTGTGTGTAAATGATTTAATTAAGCAGGGGAAAGGTTACTAGAAGACAGGTGTCTGAGAGGTTTAAGACACGAAAGGATAGAGGTGTTAGGTTTGTACATGTGTAAAAAGATATTATGAGGGGTTTGAGCTACAAGTGAATAGGTTTGATCCAATATTTGCATTCTTAGATAAGTTGAGAGTTCATTTGAATGTCAAAGGGAAGTTAGAGGTGAAAAGTGATACGTTTGCATCTTACAGGAGTTCCATGGGTAAATAGGAGAGGGTATATCACATTTCATTGACCCGAAAGCAGAGGCTAAATAGAAACATGAAAGAGTTTACATTTGGAGGGATTTGTGTTTCAAAGAAGTGTGAGAACAAAGGAACCTGAGATGAAAGGGGGAAAAAGGTATTTTAGAGTTGCTGTGGAGAGCTTAGGTATAGCTGTTGGCTGTTGGCTGTGAGCTGTTGGCTGTGTGAGGATGATCTCCTGGAAACAGCTCTAGGCTGGGAGAGGATGCAGTTTGAATCAGCTATCCAGTCAAGCCAGAAAAGTCTTGGGCTGCAAAAAGCAGTCTTGTCCTGAAGTCTTAGATTTCCACAGCAGAGTGGAAGAGAATTTAAGAGGTCATGTGGCATGCCTTCATTAAAGCTACAGTGGTTTGGCTTGGGTAATGTTACTGAATTTTCATAGTTAAACATCTATAAGGATGCGTTGCCTGGAAGGTGTCTATCTGTAGGTCTGACCAAATAGGGAGTCTTTTGAGGAAATGTTTAGTAAGACTAATTCTAACTGTGTAACTGTAATCTTGTGTTCTTAAGTTTCCTTTTCTTCTTGTTAATAAAACTTTTACTTTTAATTTGTAAAACCCCAGATGTGTCACTGGACTCCTTGTTGCTGAGATCAGTATGTTTTCTTCTTGTTTTCAGGTTACGAAGAAAAAGAAGTGTGACTTTAAAGCCACGTTTCCCTCTGAGATTTGGTTTGCTTAGAAATTCACAGCTGCTGTGGTCACAACACTTGCCCATGTAGTGCACAAACCCTGAGAAAAGTATAAAAGGTTGAATGTATTACCATTGAAGGAAGAAGACCCCAACAGGCTTGTTGGAAGGAGCACTCAAGGAGAGATCCCAACCGATCAATAAAAGAGGAGATCGAGGTAGAACAGCAGAGAGGTGTTGGGAGGGAATTCCAGAACTTGGGGCTTAAACAACTGAAGGCATGTGTGCCAATGATGGAGCAATTATGATTGAGAATGCGCGAGAGGCCAGAATTAGAAGAATGCAGATATCTCAGAGTAGCTGTGGTGTTGGAGGAGATTACAAAGATAGGGAAGGCCAAGGCCATGGAGGGATTTGAAAACAAGGGTGAGAATTTTCAAACTAAGATGTTGCTTGACCAGGAGCCAAGGAAGGTCAGTGAGCACGGGGGTGATAGGGGAATGGGACATGGTGCAAGTTATGACACAGTCAGAAGAGTTTTGGATGACCTCAAGTTCACATGGGAGACCGGCGGCCCAACCATCTTCAGCTGCTTCATCAATGACCTTCCTTCCATCAAAAGGTCAGAAGGATGTTCCTCATCTGTATGTGCATGACATTGGTTGCTACAATTTATAATCTTACATCGTATCCATCTACCCAAGGTGAAATTCTTTAAGATTTATCCAAATTTTGATCCAACCTGTGACAAATGTCATACTGCCCCAGCCTCTCTAATTCATATGTACTGGTCATGTCCTAAATTGGTTTTGTTTTGGACAAAAATTTTTAGATCACTCTCACATATTTTCAGTAGCAACACTGAACTTTCTGCTATTACAGCACTTTTTGGAGTGGAACCAAGTGGCATCCCTCTAAAAAAATTCAGACTGATGCACTCGCCGTTTCAACATTATTGGCTAGACGTATTATTCTATTAAATTGGAAACAGTCTGGCCCATCTTCTTTTACTAATTGGATATGTGATCTTATACCAGAATCTTCAACTTGAGAAAATAAAGTACACTTCAAGAGGCTCCACTGATGAATTGCATGTTGCTTGGCTACCTTCCTTAGATTACTTTGAGGAACTACAGCTCCTACTTTCATATAACTGACCCTAATTAGGTTGTATGTATTATATCAGGTGAAACTATATCTGACCTATGTGACCTATCGGACCTATGATTGTTATTGATTTTATTATTATTTATTTTTTGGGAGGTTGGGGAGGGGTTTTTTTCCTCTTTCCTTTTTCTTCTTCCTACTTCTCTTTTGCTTTCTTTCTCTTTCAAATGTAAGTGTATTGAATTATTGCTGTACTGTAAGCTCTTTTTTTGTACGGGTATTTATTATGACTGTTGTTAATATTATATTTAAAATAAGGAATTAATTAAGAAAATAAAGATCAATAAAAAAGGAAGTGGGGATGTTCACTGATGATTGCACAATGTTCAGTGCCATTCGCAACTCCTCAGGTACTGCAGCAGTCCGTGTCCAAATGCAGCAAGATCCAGGCTTGGGCTGACAAGTGGCAGGTAACATTCGTGCCACACAAGTTCCAACAACAGAGAATCTAACCATCTTCCCTTGACATTCAATGGCATTACCATCACTGAGTCCCCCACTATCAACATCCTGGGGGTTACCACTGACCAGAATCTGAACTGGACTAGCTATATAAATACTGTGGCTACAAGAGCAGGTCAGAGGCTGGGAATCCTGTGGCGAGTAACTCACTCCCCAAAGCCTGTCCACCATCTACAAGGCACAAACCAGGAGTGTGATGGAATACTCTCCACTTGCCTGGATGAGTGCAGCTCCAACAACACTCAAGAAGCTTGATACCATCCAGGACAAACCCCTTCCACAAACATTCACTCTCTCCGTCACTGATGAACAGTGGCAGCACTATGTACCATCTACAAGATGCACTGCAGAAACTCACCAAGGCTCCTAAGGCAACACCTTCCAAACTCACGACCACTACCATTTAGAAGGACAAGGGCAGCAGACACATGGGAACACCACCACCTGGAAGTTCCCCTCCAAGTCATTCACCATTCTGACTTGGAAATATATCGCCGTTCCTTCACTGTCGCTGGGTCAAAATCCTGGAACTCCCTCCGTAACAGCACTGTGGGTGTACCTACACCACATGGACTGCAGTGGTTCAAGAAGGCAGCTCACCACCACCTTCTCAAGGGCAATTAGGGATGGGCAATAAATGCTGGCCCAGCCAGCGAAGCCCACATCTCCTAAAATGAATTTTTAAAAAACAGCAAGGAGTGGATTGGGATACTCTAGTCTAGGGTTAACAAAAGCATGGATTAGGATTTCAGCACCAGATAAGCTGAGACAGGGCTGAAATCAAGCAATGTTGGGGAGATAACACTTCCACTGTCTTGAACAATTCTGGAGGAAATTTTGCAATACACCCCTCGGCAGATATCTAGATTTGCCATTGTCTGTTGCATGTATCTACAACCACGGCCATCATGAGGGACCAACCGGAGAAGAAACAAGCAGGAGAAAGAGCGGAGGAGGAAGAGGAGGCTCAGAGGCATCAACCACCAGAGCCCCTATCTTCCCCAAATCTCAGAAATAACTCACCAAGGAGCTCTTCAAATAAAGCAGTCATTTCCTTCCCCATTCACCATCAGGTGCTATTGTGATCCAAGGCAAACTCATCTGCAATAAGTGTCTGCGGCTCGAGGAACTTCAGCTCAGAGTCAATGAGCTGGAGGCTGAGCTGCAGACACTGCAGCATATCAGGGAGGGGGAAAGTTACCTAGATGCTTTGTACCAGGAAGCACTTAGGATAAGGTCAGTAATGTGGTCAGTGGTCAGGGACAGGAGGGTTTGAGTGTGAGTGAGGTAGTTAAGGGGACCCAGGGGGCAGGAGTGTAGAAAGCGCCAGCCTCTGCAATTGTCCGATATGGTTGAAGTCCTCTCAGCTTGTTTGGATGAGAGTGTGGGCTTTAGAGTGGGTGAGCAAACTGACTATGGCACCATGGTACAAGAAGCCATTCAAGTGGGGGGTAGCAAATGGAATGTCGTAGTATTTGGCGGGAGGCGATTGCATAATGGTATTGTCATTGGGCTAGTAAGGGTAATGCTCTGGGGACCTGGGTTTGAATCCCGCCACAGCAGATGGTGGAATTTGAATTCAATGAAAACAATCTGGAATTAAAAGCCTAATGATGACCATGAAACCATTGTCGATTGTTCTAAAAACTCATCTGGTTCACTAGTGCCCTTTAGGGAAGGAAATCTTTCACCCTTACCTGGTCTGGCCTACATGTGATTCCAGGCCCACAGCAATGTAGCTGGCTCCTAAATACCCTCTGAACTAGGGGGCAGCTAGGGATGGGTAATAGATGCTGGCGTGGCCGGCGATGCCCATGAATGAATAAAAATAAATAAGTAAATACATTTGTGGACAAGGGCAGCAGACACATGGGAGCACTACCCCCTGGAAGTTTCCCTCCAAGCTACTCACCATCCTGACTTCAAAATAGATCGCTGTTCCTTCATGGTCGCTGGGTCAAAATCCTGGAACTCCCTTCCTAATAGCACTGTCGGTATACCTAAACCACAGGGGCAGCAGCCCTTCAAGAAGACAGCTCACCACCATCTTCTCAAGGGCAATTAGCAATGAGCAATAAATGCTGGCCTAGCCAGTGATTTGCAGGTTCTGTAAATGAATTAAAAAAAAACATAATCAGGGGGGTTGACACTGCTCCCTGCAGCAAAGAAAGAGAGTCCAGATGGCTGTGTTGGCAGCCCAGTGCCAGGGTTTGGGACATTTGCATCAGGACTGGAAAGGAACTTACACTGGAAGAGGGAGGGTCAAGTTGTCGTGGTCCACATATGTACCAACAACACTGGTAGAGCTAGGAAAGAGGTTCTGCACAGAGAGTATGAGGAGCCAGGCACTAAATTAAAAAGCAAAGCTTCAAAGGTTATAATCTTAGGATTATGACCTGAGGCACGTGCAAATTAGCATAGGGTACATTAACTTAGAGAGATAAATGCAGTGGCTCAAAGACTGGTGCGGGAGAAATGGGTTCCGGTTCGTGGGACACTGGCACCAGTACTGGGGAAAGTGGGGGCTGTACCATCAGGACGGTCTACATCTAAGCCATGCTGGGGCTAGTGTACTTGCAAACCACAGAACTAGGGAAGTAGAGAGGGCTTTCAACGAAACAGTGGGGACTAGGGATCAAATGTGAATTGATAGTGCACATCAAAGAGCGGAGACAAGGTAAGAGTGGAAAAGAGTAATATAGGAAATGAAGGTCAGGAAATGGCAGGAAGGGACAGGGAGCTAAATGCTAAGAATACACCAACAATCAAGATTAGATGTTACAAAGATACCAAAAAGACAAAACTAAAGGCTCTGTATCTGAACATGCATAGCATTCATTTCAAAGTAAACAAATTGATAGTGCACATTAAAGTAAATAAATATGACCTGATAGCCATTACTGAGGTATGGCTGCAGGAGGACAAAGATTGGGTCCTGATTATTGAGGGATATATGACATTCAAGAAGAATAGGCAGCTAGGTAAAGGTTGAAAGGTAGCATTGTTAATCAAGGATGGCATTAGTGCAACAGTTAGAGATGACCTTGGTTCAGGAGATCAGGATGTAAAATCGTTTTGGGTGAAAATAGGGGAAATAAGTCACTAGTGGGGGTGGTCTATAGGAGCCCTCATAGTTACCACAAAGTAGCACAAAATATACAAGAAGGAATATTGGGTGCTTGTGATAAAGGGGTGGCAATAATTATGGGTAACTTTAATCTACATAGAAACTGGAAAAATCAGATTGGCAGTAGTAGCCTGGATGAAAAGTTCATAAAATGCTTTTGAGATAGTTTCTTAGAGCAGCACATTCTGAAACCAGCCAGGGAGCAAGTTATATTAGACTTTGTATTATGCAATGTGACAGGATTAATTAGTGACCTGAGTAAAGGCACCCCTCAGGAAATTTTACATCCAGTTTGAAAAGGAGAAGACTTGTATTTTAAACATAAATAAGGGCATCTACATGGACATGAAAGTTGAGCTAGCTGAAGTGAACTGGGATAGTAGGCGAAGGGATAAATCAGGAGAGCAGCAGTGGCAAGCTGAATTATTTCAGAATACTCAGAATAAGTATATTCCTGCTACAAAGAAAAATTCTAAAGGGAGGGCCCACCATCCATAGTTAACTAAAGAAGTTAGGGAAAGCATCAAACTTAAAGAAAAAACATACAACTGTGCAAAGATGATTGGCAGGTCAAGTGATTGGTTAGAATATAAAGAACGGCAGAAAATGACTAAAAGGTTAATCAAGAGAAAGAAATTAGAGTATGGGAGAAAGCTAGCTAGAAATATAAAAACAGATAGCAAGAGTTTCTACACGTATTTAAAAAAGAAAGGGGTAAGTAAAGTGAGCGTTGGTCCTCTAGAGAGTGAGCATTTATTGCCCATCCCTAGCTGCCCTTGTGAAGGTGATAGTGAGCTGCCTTCTTGAACCGCTGCAGTCCATGTGGTGTGGGTACACGCACAGTGCTGTTAGAAAGGGAGTTCCAGGCAGCGACAGTGAAGGAACACCGATATATTTCCAGGTCAAGATGGTGAGTGACTTTGAAGGGAACTCCCAGCTGGCGGTGTTCCCATCTATCTGCAGCCCTTGTCTTTCTAGATGGCAGTGGTCATGGGTTTGGAAGGTGCTGTCGAAGGAGCCTTGATGAATTCCTGCAGTTCAACTTGTAGATGATACACACTGCTGCTACTGTGCATCGGCGGTTGAGGGAGTGAATGTTTGTGGATGCGGTGCCAATCAAGCAGGCTGCTTTGTCCTGGATGGTGTCAAGCTTCTTGTGTGCTGTGGGAGCTGCGCTCATCCAGGCAAGTGGGGAGTATTCCATCATACTCCTGACTTGTGCCTTGTAGATGGTGGGCAGGCTTTGGGGAGTCAGAAAGTGAGTTACTTGTCGCACGATCCCTAGCCTCTGACCTGCTCTTGCAGCCACAGTATTTATATGACTAGTCCAGTTCAGTTTCTGGTCAGTGGTAACCCCCAGGATGTTGATAGTGGGGATTCAGTGATGGTAATGCCATTGAACATCAGGGGGCAATGGTTGGATTCTCTCTTGTTGGTGATGGTCATTGCCTGACACTTGTGTGGCGTGAATGTTACTTGCCACTTGTCAGCCCAAGCCTGGATATTGTCCAGGTCTTGCTGCATTTGGACATGAACTGCTTCAATATCTGAGGAGTTACGAATGGTGCTGAACATTGTGCAATCATCAGTGAACATCCCCACTTCTGACCTTATGATGGAAGGAAGGTCATTGATGAAGCAGCTGAAGATGGTTGGGCCTAGGGCACTACCCTGAGGAACAACTGCAGTGAAGTCCTGGAGCTGAGATAACTACTGGTTCCCCTTTATCTATCCTACTTGTTACCTCCTCAAAGAGTTCTAATAAATTTATCAGGCATGATTTCTCCTTCATGAAGCCATGCTGACTCTGCTTGATTAGATTATGCATTTCTAAATGCTCTGCTATTACATCCTTTATAATAGACTCCAGCATTTCCCAATGACAGATGTTAAGCTACCTGGCCTATAGTTACCTATCTTTTGTCTCCCTCCCTTTTTGAACAAGGGTGTCACATTGGCAGTTTTCCAATCCTCCTGGACTTTTCCAGAATCTAAGGATTCTTGGAAGATTACTACCAGTGCATCCACTATTTGCGTAGCTACTTCCTTGAATAACCTTTGGCCCCATTAGTTTCCCTAGTACTTTTTCTCTAGTGATAGTTATAGTATTTATTTCCTCCCCCCCACCTTTGCCCCTTGATTTAGTATTTTTGGTATGCTATTAGTGTCTTCTATCGTGAAGGCTGATGCAAAGTATTTATTCAACTCCTCTGCCATTTCCTGGTTCCCCATTATTATTTCCCCAGCCTCATTCTCTAAGGGGCCTATAATGCAGCAATATGTGTCTTTGGAGTTTATTTTCAGTCAGAGATCAGTGTGAAACTGTGCTTGAAGATGAGTCAGTCTGCCTTCAAGTCAGGAGAGCAGAAAAAGAAGCATAGTCAAAGATGTTCAGGACAGTTGTCAGTTCAGTAATTTCATTTCCTTTCAGGCAAGATTTACATTCCTTATAATTATTTTCTGAGTGAATTTAATCCTTATACCCAATGTGGGATTCCCTGGCATGCCATTTTCTAATCTTTTGATTTTGTTCTCTCTGTTGAGGGTTTTTAAAACAAAAAAACAGGTCCATTCTTCCTATTTATTCTATGTTCATTAATCTATTGCAAAGTCTCTGTCTTTCAGGCCCTCTCCAGGTTCGTCCATTAAATGGATCTGGGCAGGAAAACTATAAATCCTATTTTCTATCCTTGATTACATCCATGCATTCAAAATACATGTTCAAACTTGCACCATAAATGTTTGAGGAATATTTGGTTAATTCACTGTTTTCCTAGTATTTCCTGATTGTGCAGCTGAGACCATTCCAGCTCTCATTCATGACTGTCCTTAACAAGAGGCATAGTACTTATCAAAAGACTCAGGGTAGCTGGAGTCTGAAACTCAGATCAGGGAAATAATTATAGCATTGTAGGCACCTCTGATATGCAGGGCAGCGTGTCTTCAACACTGACGTTAAAACACAGCAGCCTACAAACCCATGAGGCCAGTTATGCCTGTGATGTGGTCTGGAAGCATCACTTCCATCGTTTGGACATGGCACCAATTCCATTGTAAGCCAGAGGGTCAGATCATTTAAATATCCACTGACTGTACAAAACTCCCATGTAAGACTGGAGTATTGCACTGGAGTAATTATCCACCCATCTTACTTTCAACTGACAAAGGTAAAATACCGGGTTCTCAGTCAAGGGTATTAGCAACATATTAAATGAAAATTTCAGGTGCAGTTTTTAAAGCGTTTAGAATGACTGAAGCTGGTTTGAGTGCAGCAGGTAAATAATGAAGGATTTTTCCAGAATGTGTTAAGTCACAGACAGAGGCTATCGAATCTGTCAGCCCTGCATTTTTTGAAGGAGCTACCAAATTAGTCCCACTGCTCTGCTCTTTCCCCATAGTCCTGTATTTGTTTTTCTTTTCAGGGTACTTGTCCAACTCCCTTCTGAAAGTCACAATCTGCTTCCAGTGTCCTTTCTTAGTGAGCGTTTCAGATCACTGTGTAAAAAAATTCTCCTCACCTGCCCCCAGTTCATCAGCCAATCGTCTTAAATCATTTTCTCCATATTTATTCTATCAAAACTCCTCACGATTTTGAATATCCCTTTTAAATCTCTCCTTACCTTCTCCCTTCTAAGAAGTCTTTCCACAAAACTGAAGCTGATTTTCTGCTGCTTTTGGGTGACAACAGCTGCTCCATGAAACATTTTGGAGAAAAGTTACGCAGAAACCAGCACAGAGCCCCGAGCCATGAGGCAGATTATCTTGCAGGACTTGTCTAAAACATGCTTCGATGTGTCAGTTGTGCACTCTATAATGGCCGGGACTTTCCCTCCATTGCACTAGGAGCAGGAGCAGGTGTGGGAAATGCTGTTTTATCCACCGGCCACAATGGCCGGCTGTCGCGCAGTTTTGTTGCTCCCCATCTCATTAATTACGCGCATATGTGAAACACATCAGGTTGCTGACGGGTGGCCTCTAATTCACTCACCCCACCATCAGCTCACCGCTTCCTCACTCCAGGCGCCACATTTTGAACGGCGCCCCTGCAGCCCAGGACTGCTCCATGGAAGGCATGGCTCCCAAAGGGAAGCAGCATTCTGCTCCGAAATTCAGTAACCTCTCACTGGAGCACCTGTGGATACATTCTAGGCCCATCGCAATATCTCCTACCCCATGCTCTGGCTGCAGGAGGTCCTGCCAGGTCACCAATCCAGCTTGGGAGACGGTGGCAGCAGTGGTCAGTGCCAATGCCTTGCAAAAGAGGTCAGCCACCAGTGCTGGAAGAGGATGAATGATTTCATCCGTTCTGCCAGGGTAAGTCAACCAGCTCATCACTCCCAACTCTCACACTCAGAAGCCCATCACACATTCACTGGCATCTCACTCACTGCCAGCTCAAGAGACATTGTCACTCACTCTCTCACACACACCCTCACATCTCCAACTGGCTTCATCTCCTCTGGAGCTTGTGTCCTCATCCCATCCATGGCTCCACTCCACCCATACATGCCAGCATCCTTATCATCTGCTCTGGCATGCACCTTGCTCACACCCTCTCTATCTGTCTTCTGGCAGGACAAATTTGCACACAATAAAAGGGAGAGGTCCCAGACTGGGGGTGGAGTGCCCGACATCAAGGTCCTCACAGATTTCAAAACACATACCCTAGAGTTGGCCAGAGAGGACGTCCATTGCGCCTGCACTAACGGTAAGGTGGGTGGCACACACCCAAGTGAGGATCCTGCTCCAGCTCATCCATCAGACAACCACACTGTGAGTGATTTGTCCTGTTTTATGATCGCCTGCCATGCAATTAATGATCTATTCTTTCTTTCATAGGCACCTCTGGAAAGCCCCTGAGGGCATCTACAAGCCAGGCCCTCAGCTCCAGCCCCGGCAACGCCTCGGATGAGGAACCAGGGGACACAATAGCAGAAGGCCTGTCACAGCCTCCACCAGTGCAGAGACACACACCTTGGTGGGGCGTAGATCTAGAGCAGCCTCGGGGTCACAATCTGGTGAGCACATCGCACAATCTGGTCCACAATAGGGGGAGGCAGGGACATCAGAGGTCGCCCGCACTTGGAGGACTTCTGGAGGCCACGATTCTGCTGATGATGAGCTTCTGGATTCGATCCTAAATCAGTTGGTGGAGCTACAGCGATAATCACGGGAACATTAGGATTGTCAGCTGCATTCCTCAGATTGAAACGGTTGATGGAAGAGTCCATTCGCCTTCAGTCTGAAGTGATAGCGCCGGCATGCCAATGCACCGTGGTCAACACTGGCAGGTTGGTGGCCGCCATGGAGACATTAGTCCAGGACATCATTCCTGCACTGCTGCAGGAGCAGCACTCCATTGCTGTAGCCCTTGGTGGCATCCATCAGTGGCTGTGCGAGAGGGGTTGGGTACCTAGATCTCACGCCAGGCAATCTTTCTCCTCGTGGAGTCAGCCAGGGGCCCTCAGGCACCGATAGCGAGGAGAACCAGCAGCTGGACACCCTGGGGCCATCCAGCCAGGTGACTCCAGGACTCTCCAGCCGATCCAAATCCTCTCTTCCTGTGACTCCATCACCTCCAGCTCCACAGGAAGAGGAGGGTGCACCTGCCCTACAGCAAGACACCCAAAGCAGGCTGGGGCCCTCCAGGTCTTGGGCCTCCAGAGGACACCCACCAAGGTCATCACAGACAACACTGCATAGCAGTCAGCAGACTGCCGTCACCTCTGCTGTGGATGTCGGAGAAGCACCAAGAAGTAGCGGTAGGGTTACGAAAGGTAAAAAGATTTAGGAGCACTACAATAGCATGGGTGTTCACAACATGTATAAAATGTACTCAAATGTAAATGGAATCACGCTCATTTCACATCTCCCCTTGTGTGTGCCTGCTTCTTATGATGAGCTGTGTTGCTGTCAATCCCGTGGGATACCTTGGTCCCTTCCCCCACTTATTACAGATGCCGCTATTATGGGCCTGCACGTCTGTGCAGTGTACTTCCATATCACCACAGTGTGAGGCCCTTTTCCAGATCATTCTCCATATCACTAATCCCTCCACCTTAATGTTAAGCGTACTTATGCAACAAACCTCACTCACAAGCCTTGCAGGGTCATGTCATGTTTATTCTTGGCTGTGTAAGATCGAGGCAGAGGTGTTCTCCTATCGTGTTTGCATTCCTGAAAGGTGAAGGTGCAGTGCTCATGGAGAGATGTGTTCACACATGGAGAAGGCTCATATATCTTGCAACTCCACGTGCTCTCTGTCTCTCAGCAGGGTTTTCATGCTATGAGCCCATACTCAGAGCTTGTGTGCTTTGCTGTCAGTCAACCGTGCTTCCACTTTCAGAGTGTACGTCTGCTAAGCTCACCAATAAGTGTGGCACACTGCCACCTCAAGGTGACTAAGCTCGACCCCTCCCAGCCTCGTTATTGTGCTGGCACTCGAATGTCCAACTTTGAGTGTCTCTCACCCTGCAATTGTGCGCCTTGCAGGGACAAGGGTCTTGTCACAAACTAGGGATGCAGCGCTGAGCGTCCCCTCATCCAAGCACTCGCCAAGGTCACTGATGCTAATTCCAAATAGTCTTTTATGGTGGCCAAAAGAGGCTTTGAGCATGCTCCAGAAGCGCACATGGTTGCTTTACACCATGTGGAGTGGAGCAATGAGATAGGAGCGAGGATGTACTAAAGCTGAAGTGTGCTCTTTATTAGCAATGACGCATGCCCTTGAGGGCCTCATGGTGTGTGCATTGTTATGACAGGTCCTGGGTGAGTTCCCCAATTTGTTAAATTCCTGGATGCAATCCCCAATTTGTTATGACTGGGATGGGACCCCAGTTTTGTTATGTTCCCGGGTGAGAGGAATGAGCTGGCTCCCCTATTTATTCAATCCCCTGGGTTGGTCCTTTCCTCATGGATGCCTTTTTCCAATTCAAGCGTATTTATTTTTTAATAAGGAGCTAATTTTACCAGACGTACTTGAATCAAAGGAAGTTTGTTAGTTAGTAAAATCCAAGGAAAAAATAACAGATGCGACACACACATACAAACACTGATCAGAAAGGAGAAGTTAAGAGTTCAAATATAACATTTTAAAATATATGCAAATCAGTCCTTGGCTTGTCCGTGAGGCATAGATGGTGGTACCTTGTGGCCATTAAGTTGGGTGATTTGGGTACAAAGCATTTGCAGATCAACTCTATCAGCAATAGTAGCAACTCAGCCACCCTTACAACAAACTGGTGATAAGGATAAAACAGGATTGAACAGAAGAAATCAAGTTAGAAAGGAATCGGCACTGTACCTCACCCAGTGATTGTAAGTAGCAAGCTCTGTTAGAATTGAAGAAGTTATCCCCTCTAAAAATGCTGCAATTTGGGAGAATTGATCCTTTTGAACCAGCCATAAATGATTGGTCTCATTACATAGAACGCCTCATGTTCTTTTTTTCAAGTGACCGAGATTACGGGAGAAGAGAAGAGGCAAGTGATCCTCTTAAGTGCTTGTGGGAGCAAAACCTACGGTTTGATTCAAAGTTTGATGGCACCCAGTGCCCCAGATTCAAAACATTTTGATGAATTGGTGGACCTCATGATTATTTTCAACCAAAGCCCTCAGTCACGGTGCAGAGGTTCAGGTTCAATTCGTGAAATAGAGCTGCGGGTGAGACAATTGCATGCTACATGGAAAATTTGAAGCAGCTAATGGAACATCGTGAGCTCAGTACGTCTCTAAATGACATGCTTAGAGATTGTTTAGTGTGAGGCGTGAATGAGGACACTATTCAGAAAAAAATATTGTCCGAAATGCATTTGGATTTCATGACGGCGCTAGGGATAGCGCTGGCCATGGGAAGCACAGTAAGAGGTTCAAAAGCAATACAGGGTGCAAAAAATGGCACTGTCCTCCACAGCAGGCGGGAAACCTCAGCTGAATGTGATGCAAAAAAGCGAGAAGTGGGAAACTGCCCCCACTGGCCAAAGAATAAAGAAAAATAACTTAGCAGCGAAATTGAAGGATAATTTTAATAGAGGTGGAAACAAACAGTCTTTTAGCGATTGACAGTTTAAAAAAATAGAATGCTAATATTGTCAGAGAAATGGACATATGATGAGGCAGTGCAAGGAAAGATTTAAGCAGGCTTGTAAACAAAAGAAGAAGCCCAATGAAATCTACAATGTAGGAGAGCCTGAAACAACAAATTCTGACATTTACCCATTGTTAACTCTGAAAGTTGGAAAGACAGAACCAATATTTGTCACAGTGAAAGTAGATGGCAAACCTGTTAAAATGGAAGCGGACATGGGAACTTCCACTACTGTAACTGGGGAACATACTTTTAGAAATCTGAATACTGGTGAACATCAATAAAAGCTTAGAAGAAACAGATACCAAACTCAAAACATATACGGGTGAAGACATTCAAGTAAAAGGCATAAGCAGAGTAATTGTCCATTATGGAAGCCAATCGGCAAAGCTACCAGTGTTGGTATTGAGATTCAAAGGACCAAGCCTTTAGGGTGAAATTGGCTAAGGGAAATCAATCGTGATTAGCCACTGAGATTCCAAAAGGAAGCATTCCTGTTTTGAAAAAGGAGTGTGTAAGGACTCAACAACCTGAAGAAATCCAGGCTGTCTTGAGCCAAAACCTGGAAGAACAGCAGAAAAAACTCGAAGAGACCATGCTTGATGACAGAGTTAGAGATGAGATGAGCAACCTTCGAAGGGAAAAAGAAAACCTGCTGAAAGACATTCACACACTACAAGATTCCCTCAGGTCAAAGTTTGTACCTCTGGAAAAGTGTGAAGAGAAACAGAAAGAATTCAGCACTTCTCTGAATAAACTGAAGAATGAGTTGGCAGAGAAGACACAATGTTCAATTTTCCAGGAGGCAGCAAACAAAAAAGAGATGGGAGAGCTGAAGAAACAGCTAAATGAAGCCAAAAAGGCTTTGGAAGCAAAAGTCACCGAATTTTCCAAGAAGCAGACAGAAAATGACATTTTGGGAGACTCAACCACTGAGCTCAGACAAGCTGAGCTTGCATCTGAGAGAAGTCTGGCCAATAGTGAAGTCAAAAAGAAGGCCGAGATTAAGGTCTGCACCAGAATGAAGGCGGCGCGTAGAAAGAAGATACAGATATACTAATAGGGCATTAATTCTGGCAGCATAAGAATAAATTTTCATACATAGGCCTGGCAATCAAATCGCAAACACCAATGCCCCTAGTTGTTTGCCTTTGTGAGAAAATGATGAGCACGTCCCAGTTCCACAGGAACTTGTTTTACTGTTAAATTTCTTAGATTCCTCGCTGGTATGCGCTTGACAGATCAGAGACTGGACAAGTCGGGACCCAGTCCTAACTCAAGTACGAGAATAAGTGCTGCATGGTTGATCACAGGAGCCCATATCTAATGAAATGAAATCGTAGTTCAACAGAATACATGAAATAATCAGCCAGGAATGTATCTTATTATTTTGGAGCATGAGTGATAGTTCCTCCAAAGAGAAGGGGGCCACTTTTAACTACACAGTGCCCATTCAGGAGTTTCCCAAATGAAGACCATAGCACGCACCAATCTTTGATGGCCTGGGATGGATGGCGAAATAGAGAGTTTAGCGAAGCACTGTGTGCAATGTCAGCAAATGCAAAAGTTGACAGTGACGGCTCCATTACACCCTTGGGAGTGGCCAGGTGGACCCTGGGTGCAGTTACACATTGACTATGTTGGACCTTTCCTGGAAACAATGTTTCTGCTCATTGCCGATGCCCATTCAAAACAATTGGACATGTATGAGGGGAAGTCACCAACATCGGCCACTACAATTGAGAAACTACGTCAAAGTTTTGCTATTCACAAACTACGTGCTCATCATTTTCTTGCAAAGGCAAACAACTAACATTGGTGTTTGCACATAGTCGTTTCGGATAACGGCACGGCATTTACGAGTGCTGAATTTCAACGGCTTCAAAGGTATCACTCATGTAAAAACTGCACCGTATCACCCGTAAGGATGGTTCAAATGTTCAAGGCAGGCATGGAAAAGCTAACTGGTGATTCCTTAGCAACCAAGCTAGCACACTTTCTTTTTCATTACAGGACTACCCCTCACACACCAACAGGTGTCACGCCTGTGGAGTTATTGTTGAAACGCTATCTCAGGACGAGATTGAGTTTGATAATGCCGAATTTAGAGAAGAAGGTGGAAAGGAGCCTGGGAAGCCAGAAAACTAGACATGACTGGTATGTCATGAGAGGAAATTTACCGTGGGAGAGACGGTTTACATGAAGAATTTTGGAGAAGGACCAAAGTGGTTACTGGATGAAATAAGTGCGGTGACTGGACCTCTATCTTACCATGTAGAGGTGGAAGGCTGGATTATAAGAAAACGTGTGGACCATTTAAGCATGAGAGAGGCAAATCAAGATATGGTTCCACCAGTGATCATGACCGGGTCAGCGTTTCCTGTTGACATGTCTGGTGTTCCTGTAAGAGTTATGGGATACAGAACTGCAGGTGCCCACTGAAGCACCTGATGCTCAGGCAACTCTGGAAAAGGAGGTTCCTGACAAAGAAGCTGAAGTTGTGGAGCTGCGACGACCCACACATACCAGGAAACTGAAAGACTGAACTTGTAAATTCCTTACCCAATGTAAATATTATGTTGTCTTGAAAAATTTGTACTTGTAAGTAGTATATGTATAGCTGAGTTAAAGGGGGAGGAATGTAATAATTATGGTTTTATTTAGCGTGTGACTTACCTTTAAGAAAAACGCTTGTTAAGGAAGATCATATGATCTGTAGTAACCAATAGAGATAGAGTTGGAGTTGACAACACACATGTGGTTGCTGCTGAGTATATTGTAAATAAACTTAATGTTTCAACCCAAGAAGTGTCTGCAGATCAACTCTTTAAGCAATAGTAGCAACTCAGCTACCCTTCTTTCAAAGTGTCTCTGTTTGAAGTAGATTGTGATACCTCTTCAGGTGCAGCATGCCATATTCCCACAGAACAGATCTGCCAGTTTAATCCACATAGCTATTTTCCAGAAAGTGTTCACTTTACATTATTAGCCATCTTTTGATCAGTCTTTACTTGTATATCTTTTAAAAACCTTAAAAAAAGAAGCTTAATATGCTGGTAGGTAGTTGATAGCTGCAGTCTGCTGTTGTGACAGCATTTTGGACTTGGCAAGGGCTGGCCATGAGGGCACAATACCTGTGTTAAAGAGGAGCCATTTTAATGTCTGGCAGGCAAGTGTTTGACACTGTCATGCTCAAGTGGTCCGCATCCATACTAAGCTGAGGATAAATACAGCCCATGATCCCTAACTGAGTGTGCCGAATGTCAGTGTCATTTGGAAGAATGCACCACAGACGATTGAGTCATCTTGAAATGGATTCACAGCAGCAGAATGTCATTGACTGCCTTGTCCCAATTGTGACTATTCTGATTCACCATCAATGTTACACAGAGTGCGCAGTTCCCTTGCTTGAGATGGATCTCATTGGCGGAGCCTTGTCACATTCAAGGCATACTGCTATGAGAACATTGAGGATCAACCGACAACTCCTGGCTCTTGCAGAGTGCAGTTGCAACTGATATGCTGGAGAGAAGCTCGAAGAGGCAGTACCTTCTGACGTCTGATGCCAGGACACCCTCCTCCAGTTAGCACCTCATCTCAGCTAGGACACATGCTGCCGAGGGTTCATCATCCTTCAAAGGATCAGGACAATATGAGCCTGATGTGTAACTATTCACTCTCATATTGAAGTGTATGGGTAAAATGAGAGGAATTGCACTGCTGGCCCTCATGCTGGGCCGTGAAGGAGGGCTCATGTCCAAGAGGGTACTCATTACCTGTCATCGTCCTGGTGGAATCTGGTGACTATCAGGGCCTCACGAGCACATATGCCTCATCTGGCCCGTGCTATGGCCTCTTCCCCTGCAGCCTCGACTTCCTCGAGCCCACCACCTCATCCTCTTCGAGGTTCTCCTCATCGGAGACGTGCAGCTCCTCCGTCTAGTCATCTGGGAAGCCCTCCCCTCTTTGCAGCACCAGAGTGTGCAGTGTAGGAAGCCACGATGATCTGAGCCCTTTGGGGACTGTACTGCAGTGCTCCATCAGATTTGCCCAGGCATCGGAATTGCATCTTTAGAATGTCTATGGTGCGCTCCACCAATGCTTGGCGAGCACCATGAGCCTCATTGTACCTTCTTTCTGCAGGAGTCTGAGGCTGCGACATGGGCGCAAACCTGCACGATTAGTTTTTTATGGTCGCAGGTCAGCTGTACATTGAGCGAATGGTAACCTTGCTGGTTTATGTATTGGACTGCCTGTGGCCAGGGAGATTTTATAGCCACATGAGTGCAGTCAATGGCATCCTCCATCTGTGGGAATCCAGGCATCTCAGCAAAGCCCAGTGCTCTGACGTCCTGGCTTGCTAGATCTCTGTCAAAGTTGATGTAATTGTGGAATTTGGCAAAAGTGTCTGTAACCTCATGAATGCATTTGTGCATGGGTGGTTGAGAGATTCCATAGAGGTCCCCAGTGCAGCCCTGGAAGGAGCCATTGGTGTAGAAATTCAGAGCGGCGGTGTCATTCACAGCCACTGGCAATGGATGCCCTCCCAATCCCTGTGGCACCAATCCCTGGAGACTGTGGCAAATGTGAGTCACCAGATCCCTGGATATGCAAAACCATCATTGACACTGGCTCTCTCATGTCTTATCTGCAGATGAGCGAGTTTTGTAGACCCTGTTCTTGTGAGCTGCCTATGCATGACGTTTCTGTGAGCCTCATCCCCTGCGTCCGGAGGAGGTCCCATTGCCCCTTGGTCTTGAGGGAATTGAGGATCTTTGGGTGATTCAGTCTACCTCCATCGCAATCTTCTCCTTCTTCCCTCCTGCCTGTAAACAATAATGCAGGCAGCCATAAATCCAGCTTCCATCTTCCTGATGGTCTCATCTCTGTAGTATCAATGAGAAGCATACAAGTGTCAGCATTAGTGTCCAAAGGTCCTCTTTCTCTCAATGACTCGTCAGTGAATGTGGGTTCAAAGGCTTTGTTCCCATGTGGGGAAGTACTTGCCCCTGAAATGATGGTCAGTGCAGAGTGTGTATTAAGGCACACCGCCCCCACAATGCCCACCGCCCCCACAATGCCCACACCCCCCACCCCCCGTCCACCCCAGCATGACTGACTGCTATGAGATTGCTTTGGCCAGGCACTTTGGGTGTACTGCTTTCAGCCCAAGCGCTGGGAGCCTCAGTCACTGCACTCTAATACTACATTCTTAGGAATAAACATGAGGGTAAATGTTTATTCAGGAAATGAGATTATTTGAGGTGGGGGGGGGGGGGGCCTGAGGATTCTCTTCAGTGAACCATCCAGTGCCAATTCTAACAGGCTTCTGGAGTTTACCCATTCACCCAATTGCTCTGGAGATTGTTATGACTGTGGGGAATTGAACAAGGGTTTAAAACAAAGAGATCGATTAGTGCCACTTTGCGGCATTAGTCTCGCATGAATGCGCATCATTGCTTCACTTTCCTGGTTCCCTGCACTGTCATTGAAATGTTCCTAAAATATCTCAGCTGTACCTCTCTCCTCATTTGGGAATGCACAGTTCAGTTGGGTGCCACTTTAATCAGCTCTCCCCCCACCCCAGTGCATGCAGCTGCCCTCTAATCCACCCACTGAGCCCTCAGCAGCAGAGCTTCTCCTCAGTTTAATTTTGCACTGCGTCATCGCTTCTGGTTGGAAGATGGTGGTGCAGAACTCTCACTGCCAGGCTGGCTTGGACCCTCCCTGTGTGTGAGGACAGAAACCCCTCCCATCGTCCTGGAGGAGCTTCATGTTCAGGTTTCCCTCCCTCACAGTCCTCCCTATCCACCCCCTATATTCCTCGATCCCGTCGTGCTTCTGGTGCATGTCCGTTTGTTAGCCCCTGAACACTTTGAAGTGGATGTGCCTATGTCCTGAGCGGACCTCACCCATCCCCATCTTGAAGCCACTTACGCTGTTCAACATATGCCATCCCCTGTTCAACACATGATTAGAGGGAGGGTGCTATGTGTCTGAGTGCAACCCTCCCCACCTGTAACCTCTAGCACAGCCTTTTCCCCTCAGCTCCTTCTCCAGCCTGAGGCCACTTGCCCCCTTACCCAGTACAGGCCCAATCCTGCAATACCTTCTCCTTCCTGAGGCCACTTACCCTCTTCCCTAGTGCAGCCTTTTCCCCTCAGCTCCTTTTCCTGCTTGGGGCCACTTGTCTCTCTACATCAATACAGGCCTAGCCCTGCGGCCCATGAAAATCGCCCCTGCCTTACCGCTGGTCAGGTAGGTAGAGACTTACCTGTGACAACCCCTGAAAGTGATGTGGTTCTGCTGCGAAGCCGGGCACTGATTCCTGTGGGCGCTGCCCAATGCAAGGTAGGTGAAGTAACCTCAAAGTGAGAAGCAAAGTGCAGGTGGCCAGGTGCCCAACACTTATATAACCTTGTGAAACACATTATTCTAATTGCACAATGATGTACCCGGATGACCCAGCATTGGGAGGATGATTCAGCGAGGAGACTTTATAATGTCATTTTATAATTACATGCACAAATATTGAAATGACAATCCCAACATGCCATGGCAGAAAACATGGCCCACCATTGACGGCTGGAGCGCGCATTTGAGACCTGGTTTTACAATGCTGTAAAACCGATTTTTTGCCTTCTCGCGATATTTTCTGTTCCTTCCAGCCATGACACCCGCCACGAGCCAAGGCAGAAAATCCCGGCCAATGACTCTAAGGCTACATGAATATCATTGTACCAAACTGAATTAAAATAAAAGAAAGCCTTCCATTTATTTGATACCTTTCACAATCACCACAAACTCCAAAGCACTTTACAACCAATAAAGTACTTTTTGAAGTGTAATCGCAGTTGTAACTTAGGGAACACAGCAGTCAATTTACACACAAAAAACCGCCAGATAATAACTAGACAATCTATTTTTGTGATTTTAATTGAGAAACAAATATCATCTAGGGCACCCGACATAACTCCATTGCTGTCCTTCGAAATAGCGCCATGTGGTCTTTTATATCTGCCTGAGGAGGCTTACAGGGTCTCAGCTTAACATCTGCTCCAAAAGGTGGCATCTCTGGCAGTGTAGCACTCCCTCAGTCAGCTGAGATTGTTGAGCTCAAGTCCTGGCAATGGAACGTGACCCCAGAATAGACCAATGATGTCCTCAGCTATTGCTTCAGATAACCTTGATTTCCCAGGAGCCTTGTCAGAATATCCTTTTCAGAGGAATGGCATGGTTAGATTGGATTCAAATTAAAGCACCAAGAGAAGGAGGCAAGGAGACAGGATACTTCTAGTCTCAGACTAGGAGTGTTTTTTAAATTCGTTCACGGGATGTGGGCATCGCTGACTAGGCCAGCATTTATTGCCCATCTCTAATTGCCCTTGAGAAGGCAGTGGTGAGCCATCTTGAACCGCTGCACCCACAGTGCTACTAGAAAGGGAGTTCCAGAATTTTGACCCAGAAACAGTGAAGGAACGGCGATATATTTGCAATCAGGATGGTGATTGGCCTGAAAGGGGAACTTGCAGGTGGTGGTGTTCCCATGTGTCTGATGCCCTTGTCCTTCTAGATGGTAGAGGTCTTGGATTTGGAAGGTGCTGTCTAAGGAGCCTTGGTGAATTCCTGCAGTGCATCTTGTAGATGGTACACACTGCTGCTACTGTGCGTCAGTGGTGGAGGGAGTGAATGTTTGTGGATGTGGTGCCAATCAAGCGGGCTGCTTTGTCCTGGATGGTGTCCAGCTTCTTCAGTGTTGTAGGAGCTGCACTCATCCAGGCAAGTGGGGAGCATTCCATCACACTCCTGACTTGTGCCTTGTAGATAGCGGACAGGCTTTGGGGAGGTGAGTTACTCGCTGCAGAAATCCCAGCCTCTACTCTGCTCGTATAGCCACAGTATTTATATGGCTAGGCTAGGTCAGTTTCTGGTCAAAGTAACCCCCCCAGGATGTTACTAGTGGGCGATTCAGTGATGAATGTCATGGGGCGATCGTTAGATTCTCTCTTGTTGGAGATGGTCATTTTGTGGTGCCCATGTTTAGAATCCTTTTCTTCCCCCACCACAACTTACCCTTAGTTGGATAACTGAAGCACGCTGCTGCAGCATTTGACCTTCCAATCAGCGGGCAAGTGAGCTGCAGATTAGGCTCTCTGAGAAGCTTTCAGTGTGTCTGGTCGCCATTCAAATTAGGGGAGTGTTGTGAGTGGTGACCGAGATAGAGTTGATCCGCAGACACTTCTTGGGTAGAAACTTTAAGTTTATTTACAAGGTACTCAGCAGCAGTGTGCTTTCAACTCTAACTCTATCGCTATACTACTGTGTACTGAGGTAGCCCACGCTACTCTCCTATTAGTTGCTATAGATCATGTCATCTTCCTTAACAAGCCTTATTCTTAAAGGTACATTACACATCAAATAAAACCATAAGTACTATAGGCAGGGTATTCTGTCAATAAGTGGGGTCAGACCAAACTTCTGGGCTGTAATCACAGGCAGGACTATGAACTGAATTTCATATTTCATAATATGAATTTCAAGCAGAATTTCATTTTTGCTGGACTAGGGAAAATTGGAGCCATGACGTACACCTATATTCTATTTGCACAGATCAGCATCCCTCATCAGAACAGTGTAAGTTAAGCTCACCAAGCCCTGCCTTCCCTCTACTTGCCAGGCCAGCATCCAAAAGCATGACTTTCTCTCTCATTTTTATGTCTTCCTCTGCCTACCTGTGGGTTATTGCCTTCATGATCGTGGAACTTAGCTGTGACCAGGTACAGCTTGTCGTCAAACTTGCTGTACATAATGGCCTGCAAAGCAAATAAATACATATTAAGCGCATAGGTGAAGGGATGCAGTAATAGCCAATCGCAATGCTTTACAGCCTCACAGAGGATTGGGTAGTATTGTGGAATTTGATCCCCAGGTCACAGGAAACAATCCTCACAATGTCAATGAAACTGGTATAAAATGAAAACAACTTATTCAGCAACAGTGAAGTAATGGCTCCAATAATGTCCTCTGATTCAAGATAAATAAAACCACAAGACACTCATTAGTAATACTAAGGCAATATAATGCCACACAATTCCTGTCTGTCATATCAGAGTACTATGTATTACATGAGTACTATGTATTTGGGAAGGTGGTGGCGTAGTGGTATTGTCACTGGACTGGTATTCCGGAGACCCAGGGTAATGCTCTGGGGGCCTGGGTTTGAATCCCACCACTGCCTTCTCAAGGGCAATTAGAGATGGGCAATAAAAAATCTGGAATTAAAAGTCTAATGATGACCCTGAAACTATTGCCAGTTGTTGTGAAAGCCCATCTGGTTCATTAATGTCCTTTATGGAAGGAAATCTGCTGCCCTTACCTGGTCTGGCCTACATGTGACTCCAGACCCACAGCAATGAGGCTGACTCTTAACTGCCCTCTGAACAAGGGCAATAAATGCTGGCCTAGCTAGCGACACCCATGTCCCCTGAATGAATAAAATAAAAGGGTTGGTCAACTAGTTGAACAAAATTTAAAGGGGAGGCAGTGGCATAGTGCCACTGAGTAGTATTCCAGAGACCCAGGGTTCAAATCAACTCTGTTCAAATCCCACCACAGCAAATGGTGAAATTTGAATTCATTAAAAATCTGGAATTAAAAGTCTAATGATAACCATTGCCAATTGTCCTAAAAACCCATCTGGTTCACTAATTTCCTTTAGGGAAGGAAGTCTGTAGTCCTTACCTGGTCTGGCCTACATGTGACTGTAGACCCACAACAATATGGTTGACTCTTAAAAATGCCCTCTGAACAAAGGGGATGGGCAACAAATGCTGGCCTTGAAAGCGATGTCCACATCCCATGAACAAATTATTTTTAAAAAGTCTACACTCGATCATCAGCAAAGTGATGGAAGGTGGCGTTGACAGTTCTATCAAAATGCACTTACCCAGCAATAACTTGCTTACTGATATTCAACTTGAGTTCTGTGCCACTTGGCTCCAGACCTAATTATAGCCTTGGTCCGAACATGGACAAAATTGCTGATTTCCAGAGGTGAAGTGAGATTGAATATACTTGACACCAAGGCAGCATTTGATTGAGTGTGGTATCTGGGAGCCCTAGCAAAATTGAAGTCAATGGGAATCAGGTGTAAAGTCCCCACTGTTTGGAGTCATACCTAAGACAAAGGAAAATGGTTGTGGCTGTTAGAGGCCAATAATTTCATACCCAGGATATCGCTGCATGAGTTCCTCAGGGTAGGGTCCTGGGCCAAACTATCTTCAGCTGCTTCATCAATGACCTTCCCTCCATCATAATGTCAGAGGTGGGGTTGTTGTCTGATAATCGTAAATTCACCTCCTCAGATAACGAAACAATCTGTGCCTGCATGCAGCAAGAGCTGGACAACATTCAGACTTGGGCTGATAAATGGCAAGTAACATTTATGTTACGCAAGTACAGGCAATGACCATCTTCAATAAGAGGCAATGTTCAAAGTCATGACTAACACTGAATCCCCCACCATCCTGGGGTTACCGTTGTCCAGAAACTTAACTGGTCCAACTATATAAATGCTGTGACTACAACAGGAGGTCAGAGGCTGGGAATCTGTAGCAGGTAATTTCTTTTTCCCCAACTACAACTACAAGGCACAAATCAGGGGTGTGAAGGAATACTCGTTAATTGCCTGGATGAGTGCAGCTCCAACAACATTCAAGAAGCTTGACACCATCCAGGAAAGAGCAGCTTGCTTGATTGGCATCTTATCCATCACATTAAATATTCACTCCTTCCACCACCAGCACACAGTGGCAGCAGTGTTTACTATATACAAGATGCACTGCAAGAGCTTGCCAAAGCTCCTTCATTAGCACTTCTCAAACCCGTCACCTCTACCGCCTTAACGAACAGGGCAGCAGGCGCATGGGAACGCCACCATCTGCAGGTTTCCCTCAGGTCACACATCACCCTTGGAAATACATTGCCGTTCCTTCATTGCTGCTGGGTCAAAATCCTGGAACTCCCTCCTGAATACCACATGGATTGCACCAGTTCATGAACATGGCTCATCACGACCTTCTCAATTCGGGTGAGCAATAAATGCTGACCTTGTTAATAGAAAAATTGAAATAATAATCAACAGAGAAAAATCCTTATTTATACTTCTCTGTATGTTCTGATGAAAGGTCGTGACCTAAAGCATTAGCTTCTTCGCCCTCCATGGATGCTGTCAGACCTGCTAAGTGTTTCCAGCATTTTCCATTTTTATTTAATACTACACGCTGTTTTCTGTTCTTAAACCAACTTTTTAAATCTCAGCTGGTGCTTAGCCTCCTATTCCATGAACTTCAAATTTTGTTAGTAGCCTTTTTTTAAATTCTTTCATGGGATGTGGGTATCACTGGCAAAGCCAGCATTTGTTGCCCATCCCTAATTGCCCTTGAATGAAGTGGCTTGCTAGGCCATTTCAGAGAGCAGTTAAGAGTCAACCACATTACTGAGTCTGAAGTCACATGTAGGCCAGAGCATGTAAGGGCAGCAGATTTCCTTCCCTAAAAGACATTAGTGAACCAGAAGGGTTTTTTTTTTACAACAATCGACAATGGTTTCATGGTCATCGTTACCATGATTAGATTTTAATTCCAGATTTTATTAATTGAATTTAAATTCCACCAGCTGCCATGGTGGGATTTGAACCCATGTCCCCAGAACATTAGCCTGGGCCTCTGGATTACTAGTCCCCTACCTTATATGGTATTTTGTCAGACACTTTCTTAAATTCTATATAGACAACAATTGCATTCCCTTCATCAACATTCTCTGTTGCTTCATCAAAAAATTCAATTTGATTTGTCAAATGAGATCTGTAATGAGCCATAGGCCACAAGGGACCAAGGCATTTCTCTCTGTTAGAGAGAGACAAATGGTTATATAGCTTGTGCGGCACAACTCCACATCAAGCATAGGGCAAAGCAGGCCTCCATGAACTACCACAGCCAGTACAGGGATTGAACGCACACCATTAGTGTCATTCTGCATCACACTCAAGCTATCTAGCTACCTGAGTGAATCAATCTGCCTTTTATAAAACTGTGCTAGCTCTCCTGTGAGGGATATTTTTCCTTACCAAGAATCTACTTAATTTATTCATTCATGGAATATGGGCATCGTTGGCAAGGCCAGCATTTGTTGCCCATTCCTAACTGTCCTTGAACTAAGTGGTTTGCTAGGCCATTTCAGAGGGAAGTTGAGTCAGCTGCATTGCTGTGGAACTGGAGTCACATGTAGACCGGGCCAGGTAAGGGTGGCAGATTTCCTTCCCTAAACAATATTAGTGAACAAGATGGGTTTTTATGATAACTGATGGTAGTTCCATGGTCACCATTCCTTAGGCTAACTAGTGATTCCACTGCTCATTTACTTTCAATGGATCTGGACGGCCTTGGCTACACAACAGGGATCAGTACTATTCCGGCCTTTAGCATCTCACAGCATAATTTCAGGATATAGTACTTACATGTCTATTAATGAGTAATAGATGATTTAGCACAATCACTAACAGATTTTATGTTAAAAAATTAACATCTTTAACACACAACCTGTGTGCTAAGACCTAATTAAATCACTTTGTTTGGAAGACTATTCACCAAGGAAGACACCTGGACCATATATGTTCTTGACAGACTGCCACGTTTCAGCAGGGGTCACTGAAACAGCGGGGGTTCTGACTGATTTTTCTTCCCTTTCCTAGCCCAGGGACATTGAAGCCATTTAAGGTTCACTAACTGCTGCCTCAGCTGAGGCTCTCTCTTTCCAATGGACCATCAAACCCAGGGCATTGTTCTCTCCACATTCTTTAGGATGCCCAGGCTATGAGCCAGCCCTATCCAATTTATTTCTGTGCCAGTGATGCAATCAGGAAGACACCATATTTAGATAATTGCAAATCCTTTCAATCCAATGTCCTGTAGCTGGCGAAAGCAGACCTAGTACCCAGTAGTCAATTCAATACGCAGTCTGCAAATTAATGTTCAAAACAGGTGAGATGTTTTCACCTGTGGTAGTTGTATCTTTCATTGCAGAGATGAATAAAACAGTCACAGGAACTAAAATAAAAGCAAAATACTGCGGATGCTGGAAATCTGAAATAAAAACAGGCTGGAAATACTCAGCAGATTTGGCAGCATCTGTGGAGAGAGAAACAAAGTTAACGTTTTGAGCCAAATTACTTTCCAGCAGACACATCCTCACTCTTTGCTCCATCCACTCCAATAGCCCTAACTGAATTATTTCTCCGCATTTTACCCTTCCAAACCAGGAATCATGCTGATTGACCTTAATTGTCTTAAAAGGTTTTTTAAACCTGCATCTCTATAGCAGATACAGATCTCTCAATAGTCTATGGCTTACATAATGCCCTTCTCTCATTTTGTTGCAACTGAAAATATTCTCGAAAATTTCCTGTTTTTAGTGAAATTGCATACTCTTCAAGGAAATGCCCAACATTCCAGATCATATGGACAGATGGAGACTTGTACTTCTCCAAACACATGCCTCAGCTCCAATTTCCATACAGTACTCCCCACTCAACTTGTGTAAACATTCTATATTCCACAACAACCAGCATTATTGTTTTTATACATTTAGTTGCTCATTTGATTGCACTTAGTGAGCCTACCTGAGCTTTGTGCCCTTATTGAACTCAACGTCACTAACAGTTTCTTTCAGGGCAGATAACACAGCAAGGCATCAAGGCACCACCCAAGGCACCACCTAGACCTGGTCATCATGAGAAGGCGCGATCTGCCCAGTGTTCTCCACATCCATAACTACCACAGTGTAGACTGCGACACTGAAGACTCTCTTGTCAGCAGAGTGAAGGTGCAACCCTGAAAGTTTCACAGCTCCAAACAAGAGGGCCCACCATACATCAACATCCCTTGTACAACCAATGATGCCAAATACCAGCACTGCGCACTGTCACTAGAATGACTGCTACGCACCAACGGTTTACCAGGCAGCGCCGATGCTGGTATCGATGAAGGTTGGAAGTCACTATGTTCAATCAACTATCAAGCAGCAGAAGCATCATTTGGTAAAGGCTGAACCCGCAACAAGCACTAGTTTGCGTGGAGATGACAAATCTCATTGATGCAAAAAACAAAGCCTACATGAAGCAAAACATAAATCCAACAGCTAAAACACCGCATGACCTAAAAGTAGTCAAGACAGCCTTGCAAAAGATAGGGAGACACTGCACAAATAACACTGGACCAACTTATGTCAAGAAATCCAAACTTCCTGTGACAATGGAAATCTATGAGCTATGTACAAAGGGATCAACAGGGTGCTTAGTCCTGTCAATAACAGAGTTGCGCCTCTGAAGTCGGCAGATGGTGAAGTACTCATCGACAGAAGTAAATAGATGTTCCATCGGGCTGACCACAACTGTGAGCTGTACTCCTGTGAGAAAGACATCTCTCAGTCCATGTTTGACGCTCTCCTGCAGCTCTCCTGCAGCTCTCCTGCAGACAAACTCTCATCACTTGAATTGTGTCTTGTTTTTTGTTTCAATGATGCACATGGGCCGTCGACATTGTAGCTGAGCTAACTTTATCAATAACACATTTTCCTAATAGACACATATCTGCAGATACTGAATTCTATCAAAACATGTTCCAACATGTGCTATCTGACTTTCAACACTCAGGTCAGGTGACCCCGTATCTAGTTTAAAAACAAAAAACTGCGGATGCTGGAAATCCAAAACAAAAACAGAATTACCTGGAAAAACTCAGCAGGTCTGGCAGCATCAGCAGAGAAGAAAAGAGTTGATGTTTCAAGGCCTCATGACCTTTCAACAGAACTGAGTAATATTAGGAGAGGGGTGAAATATAAGCTGGTTTAAGGTGGGGGGGGAGTGGTGGGGGGAGAGAAGTTGGGGGGGCGGTGGTTGTAGGGACAAGCAAGCAGTGATAGGAGCAGATAATCAAAAGATGTTGCAGACAAAGGAACAAAGACGTGTTGAAGGTGGTGATATTATCTAAACGAATGTGCTAATTAAGAATGGATGGCAGGACACTCAGCTCTAGTGGGGGTGGGGTGGCAAGACTAACAGGGCATTAAAGGTATAGATTTAAAAATAATGGAAATAGGTGGGAAAAGAAAAATCTATATAAATTATTGAAAAAAACAAAAGGGAGGGGGAAGAAACGGAAAGGGGGTGGGGATGGAGGAGGGAGTTTAAGATCTAAAGTTGTTGAATTCAATATTCAGTCCGGAAGGCTGTAAAGTGCCTAGTCGGAAGATGAAGTGCTGTTCCTCCAGTTTGTGTTGGGCTTCACTGAAACAAGCCAAGGACAGACATGTGGGCAAGAGAGCAGGGTGGAGTGTTAAAATGGCAAGCGACAGGGAGGTTTGGGTCTTTCTTGCGGACAGACCGCAGGTGTTCTGCAAAGCGGTCGCCCAGTTTGCGTTTGGTCTCTCCAATGTAGAGGAGACCGCATTGGGAGCAACGAATGCAGTAGACTAAGTTAGGGGAAATGCAAGTGAAATGCTGCTTCACTTGAAAGGAGTGTTTGGGCCCCTGGACGGTGAGGAGAGAGGAAGTGAAGGGGCAGGTGTTGCATCTTTTGCGTGGGCATGGGGAGGTGCCATAGGTGGGAGTTGAGGAGTAGGGGGTGATGGAGGAGTGGACCAGGGTGTCCCGGAGGGAACGATCCCTACGGAATGCCGCCAGGGTGGGTGAAGGGAAGATGTGTTTGGTGGTGGCATCATGCTGGAGTTGGCAGAAATGGCGGAGGATGATCCTTTGAATGCGGAAGTGGCGGGGTGATAAATGAGGACCAGGGGGACCCGATCATGTTTCTGGGAGGGAGGAGAAGGCGTGAGGGAGGGTGCGCGGGAGATGGGCCGGACACAGTTGAGGGCCCTGTCAACGACCGTGGGTGGAAAACCTCGGTTAAGGAAGAAGGAGGACATGTCAGAGGAACTGTTTTTGAAGGTAGCATCATCAGAACAGATGCAACGGAGGCGAAGGAACTGAGAGAATGGGAAGGAGTCCTTACAGGAAGCAGGGTGTGAGGTGTTGTAGTCGAGGTAGCTGTGGGAGTCGGTAGGCTTGTAATGGATATTGGTGGACAGTCTATCACCAGAAATTGAGACAGAGAGGTCAAGGAAGGGAAAGGAAGTGTCAGAGATGGACCATGTGAAAATGATGGAGGGGTGGAGATTGGAAGCAAAATTAATAAATTTTTCCAGGTCCCGATGAGACCATGAAGCAGCACCGAAGTAATCATCGATGTACCGGAGAAAGAGTTGTGGGAGGGGGCCGGAGTAGGACTGGAACAAGGAACGTTCCACATACCCCATAAAGAGATAGGCATAGCTGTGGCCCATGCGGGTACCCATAGCCACACCTTTTATTTGGAGGAAGTGAGAGGAGTTAAAGGAGAAATTCTTCAGTGTGAGAACAAGTTCAGCCAGACATCATGGAGATGATCCAATGCCCTCTAATGGCCTTTGCCTTTTCAACAGGCAGTTTAAGGTCTGCATGGCACGTTCCACCATTCTGTTGGATTGTGAACTTGATGTAGTGTGGCAAAACTCCCAGTCCTGTGCAAATTTGCGAAACTCAGTGCCTGAGAATTTTGGACCATTATCTGAGATGAGCACTTCAGGTATGCCGTGGCTAGAAAAATTGATTTTAAATGATTTATTACAGTGATGTTCTTACTACCATTTCTCAGCAGCACAGACTCAAAAAGCTTTGAATAATAATCTACTGCTAGTAGGTACTCACTGTTGTCAAATGTGAACATGTCCACTCCAATTTTCTGCCAGGGCCTCTCTGGAACACTGTGGTTGAAGTGGTTCTTTTTGTTGCTACTTACTCTACTTTTGCCACACTGCACACACATCCATCATTTCCCTGATTTGTGCTCCCATTCCAGGCCAATACGTTAAATCTCAAGCTCTTCCCCTGCATGTTTCTATGCCGAGGTGACTTTCATGTATGCGCTGCAGCATTTCTTTCCTCAGTATTGCAGGAATTATTATCTTTTCTCCCTTGAAAAGTATTCCTTCTGTTACATGAAGTTCCTCACCAAAGTTCCAGTATTCTTGTACAGCAGAAGGGGCTCCGCTCCGATGTGTGGGCCAGCCAGTTTGCACAATCTGCTGCAGTTTTCTCAGGGTGGCATCATTCTTGGTCACTCCCCTGATCTTATCCAGTTTGGTTACAGCCACAGGTAAGTTCTTTGTCAGCACGTGAACCTGTGCTTCCATTTCTTTATCCTCGCAGATATCGCAGACACACTGTCACGTGCTTATCTGTGATGGGTAGATATGCACGTGACAGCTTGTCTGTGATGTACATTTCCATGGCCCATTTGTATTTAACTCTGACCTGGTACTTCTGCAGATGCATTAGTAATATTTGGATTCTTGGTGGTGCACAGTTCAGGGGCTTCTTAAGTATAGCTTCCAAAGGATTACGATCAGGCTCTACCTCCGCGTCTTTTCCATAGACAAACTGGTGGAAGTATTCCAGGCCAAACACAATTGCTAGCATTTCTTTCTCTATTTGGGCACACTGCTGTCTTTGATGCATATGCCACTGGTGCCTTATTTTGCAAGAGGACAGCTCCCAGGTGAGTCTTTGAAGTGTCTACTGAGATGTTGACCAGCTGACTGACATTGTAATACTTTAAACTGGTGCCAGGGTCAGCACTCTCTTCTGACTGCTCAAAGCTTCCTAGTGACTTTGTTCCTAGTGCCATTCCACATCATTTTGCAGAAGTTCTCGGAAAGGTGCTGTCAGGTCTGACATATTCAGAATGAATTTCCCAAGATAGGTCACCGTTCCCAAAAACCTCTCCAAGTCTTTCTTACATTCTGGGGGTGGCATGTTCACAACTGCTTTGATTTTACTCAGGTCTGGCTTCAGTCCCCCACTTGTTAGCACTTGTCCTAAGTACTTGATTTCATGAAGACCTATTTTGCACTTCTTCAACTTGAGGTTCCTTTCTCTAGCTCTGTCCTCAGTCTGTGGTCGTGTTCTTCTGATGAGGCTCCCCAGACCAGCAGCACATCATTGATATAGGTTTTCACACCCTCTAACCCTTCAAACAGCTGCTTCACTGTTCTGTGGAATACCTCCAGAGCTGAATTAATATCAAAAGCGTAAAAACCTGTATCACCTATATGGTGTGTTGAAGGTAGAGAGGTAGGAGCTGCGTTCATCCAGCTTGACCTGTCAGGAGCCTGAACTGGCATCCAAGACTGAATAGCATTTAGCATCAGCTAGCTTAGATCTCTTCTACTGTGGACAGCTGGTAATGCTCTCTTTGTACTGCCTGGTCTCTGGGATTCAGACAGACTTGCAGATCCCCATCTGATTTTTCTACAATTACAATTGGATTAACCCACTTTGTCGGTTCTTCAATTTTCTTGATTGTGTGAAGTTTCTCCATTCTGTCCAACTTTGCTTTCAGTCGGTCTCTCGGCATTACTGGTATTTTCCTGTGTGGGTATATTTTGGGTGTCATAGTTTTGTCAATCTTGATGGTGTGTTCTCCTTTTAGGCAACCAATCCCCTGGAACACATGTTTAAACTCACTCAGGATGTCATTGGTGGTGGGTGTCATATTCTCTTGATTAGCTTCAGATTTTCACAAGCTTTGAGAATGGGATTTGCACCTGTTTTCACCAATATGAATTGAAGTGCTTGAGTCTGTTTTCTGTAGTTCACTTTAAGTGTGCACTTGCCTTCTACAGCCATTTTTTCACCTGCATAAGTAGCCAGCTTCACTCTTGTTTTAGTTAGCTGTTTTTCTTTGCTTATCTTATGATATAAGCTTATGGGAATGACATTTGCTTGTGCACCTATGTCAAGTTTGAAATTCGCCATCATGTTGGCAATTTTTAAATCAACCTTCCATTCATCTTCTTTGGAATTTGTTGTTACTGCACCAACGAAAAATTCCATTTCAGTATCTGTGTCAATCGTGTGCACTTTCTTCGATTTACACATCTTAGCATAGTAATTTAGTTTATCACAGTTCTTACATTGCTTTCTATAGGCTGGACAACTATGTGGTAAATGCTCTGTTCCACATTGGCTTCTTTTAAATGTTTTAATAACAATTTCATTCTTTTTATGTCACACTGCCTATTTGCTCTTTCCCAATGTTGTTTCTTTTTAAGTGCATCTAACTGCTTGACAGGTGTGCGGCTTAACATCTTCTGTGACCTGTTTAATCTGGCATTTTGTTGTCTCTGCCACTCTGCAGATATTTATTACTTTCTCCAGCGTGAGATTAACTTCTATCAAAAGCCGTTCTCTCAGAGGGTCATTTGCGATCCCGCAAATTATTCTATCTAATGAGTGATTCTTCAAGCTCTCCAAATTAACACGATTTAGCTCATTTTCTCAACTCAGTTATGTGCTGAATAGTGTTGCGTGCATGTAAAAAAAATGTGTGCCTGTAAAAAAATCGATATCTTCCATATGTGATGTTTTTCTCAGGGCTGCAGTAGGCTTCAAATATTTCCATTAAAAGTCATTTTGTTTCTCATCACTTTCAAATGTGAACGTGTTATAGGCTTCGAGGGCTTCTTCCCTAACTACGTGAAGAAAGATGGAAGACTGTACTTGAGGGTCTTTTTTTATCATTGCCTGTCACTCTGAGGTTCAGCTCAAATCGCTGCCAGAACCTCCTCCAGTTTTCGGCGAGATTTCCCTCCAAACTGAGTTCTGTCGGTGGTTTCGGAACCTCCATTGTTGCATTTTGTTTACTTTTAATGCCATGGAGAGAATTTTCTCCCCATCGGGCGGACCAGTTAGGAGCGGGCACGGGTGGTGCCGATCGCTGCCCGCAATTGGCTGTGTGCCACCATTTTACGTGGGTGGGCCTGGTAGCACTTAGCGCTACCTGTGCGGGCAGCGGCAGAAGGGAGAGTCAAGGCCCGCGCTTTTCGTGCGCATGCGCGGGATAGAGTGCAGAAATCTGCCTCAGGGAGATTATATTCAATTTGAAACATCAAAATAAAAAAAGTTAAAAATCATTTACACATGTCCCCTCATGTGACAGCAACACATGAGCTGGGACGTTTATCAAATGTTTAAAAGATATTTATTAATTTAATAAACCCTTCATGAAACCTCATCCCGCCCGTGGATGACGTTTCATGAAAAATGCGAAGGCCGCCTGGGCTCATCGCTTGCCCACCAACCTTATGGTTGGACGGGCAGCCTTGACAATTAGGTTAATTAGTTTATTCATGACCTTAACAGGCCTTTGACAGCTCAATGGGCGCGCAGCTGACTCCGGTGCGCGCCTGCCGAGCGAAAGATTGGAATGACGCGCAGTTACGTCAGGACGCATGCCCGACATCACCGCGCGCCATTTAACACGTCGGTATGTGGGGCCTGCCCCCGCACGCCGAACAGAAGATTCTGGCCCATATCTTTTTTTTTTGTTTCAATGATGCACACAGGCCATTGACATTGTAGCCGAGCTAACTTTATTGATAACACATTTTCTTAACATAAACACATATCTGCAGAAACTGAACATGTTCTATGTGACCGTCAACCATCAGGTCAGGTGACCCCATATCTAGTACAAGTACCATATAGTATCTGCTACTGGAGTCCACTACCACAATCAAATATTATCGTGACAAGCTGGAAAAGGTCGTGGACTGCCTCGCAAACAGAAGAGCATCGGGCAAGGATGGAATCCCAGCCAAACTGCTCAAAGATGGAAAGTCCATCTATTGCCACGCCTTTATGACCCTCTCCTTCTCTGCTGGAAAGTAGGCCTTGTTCCATAAGAGACGT
Organism: Cetorhinus maximus; assembly: GCF_964194155.1. Lineage (NCBI taxonomy): Eukaryota > Metazoa > Chordata > Chondrichthyes > Lamniformes > Cetorhinidae > Cetorhinus > Cetorhinus maximus. The sequence goes on along the minus strand of NC_135879.1, from coordinate 208,521,906 downwards.
GTCATGCCAAAATCATTGCACTATACTAAAACAAAGGCAATAAGGTAACTGCAACAACTACAGGGAAGTCTCACTCCTTAGTATCACAGGGAAGGCTTTTGCTGAGGTCATACTTAAAAGGGTCCATCTACTTGCAGACCGAGTGTACCTGGAAACACAGTGCGGTTTCCATGCCAGCAGGTTTATTATGGCCATGATCTTCTCCATAAACCAGCTATAAGAGAAGTGTAAGGAACTGGGTATAACCCTGATACCTTTGTTCAATAAACTCACTCAGATGTACAACACCATCAGCAGAGCAGGCCTCTACAAGGTTTTGTGAAAAATTGGCTGTCTGCAAAGATTCATGGGCTGTCTTTCCCATGCCTATAATTTGTTCTCCCTGACTATAACCATCAAGAAAATTGCGGTCATGGGACAAGGCGTTGCATCTCTGCCTATGATCACACTAAGTGCAAGGGTAGTAAATTCTGCTACTTCGGGTCCACTGTGTCAGACAGTCTGTCCCTTGATGCAGAGCTTGATACACACACAGGGAAAGCAGTAACCCCTTTGGACAACTCACGAAATGTGTAAGGGTTAACATCAAGCTGACCCTTAGGACCAAGCTGATGGTTTATAAGGCCTGTGTTCTCAGCATCATGTTGTATGGCTGTGAAACATGGATGACTTACAGCTATCAGGAAAAAAAGCACAATAAATTCCATCTTCGCTGTCTGCGATGCTTTATGGGTATACCCTGGCAAGACAAAATCATGAATGCGGCAGCCCTTTCAAAGGCAGAGCTCCTATATGTGTTGGCACTAATCAAACAGAGCAGGCTTTGGTGGATTGGACGCATCTGCTGGATGAAAGATGGTCACATAACTGAGGGTCTTCTGTATGGTGAGGCAGCTGGAGCAAGATGGCCAGTGGAGTGCCCACGGCTCCACTTGAAGGATGCTTGCATGACATGAAGGCCTTAAACATTGACTATCGTACCTGGGAGTCATTGGCTGGCAATAGAGGGAAATGGCGACGCCTCCTGCGGGCTACCATGCACTACCAAGGTGACCAGTAGCTATAGCAGCTTGGCACTAGTGCCAAAAACAACAACCCAAGTGTGGGTTGACACTTGGCAGTTTCATTTCATGTAGATCACTTGTGGGAAAACCTGCCTCTCAAGGATTGGCCTTGACAGCCATCAGCAAAGGTACACCAAATGAAGACACCCCTCCTCAATGAATCATTTGCTGCGTGTCCATCATCTCTCGTAGATGGAAGGATGCCAATAGTGGATATTTTTGTGCAGTGCCTTGTGGCCACTAAGAACTAGATTAACATTGCTCAAAAACATATCATTTCAAATCTTTGTTTGCTGAACTATGCAAATTGGCTACCACCAATTCCTACATTACAACACTTCAAAAGCACTTCATTGGCTGTAAAGCACTTTGGGATGTCCTAAAGTCATGAAATATGCTGTATAGATGCAAGCTAATTCCTTCTTTGCAGAAAGAGGAGACATAATAAGGGTTAGGACATTTTGACAATCTGGAATATGTAAATTATGTGAAACAGAGTCAGCAGTTTATGGACAGATAGGCTATTGTCAACACTTGTACTTCTTAAAGAGAATCTTGATCCCATTTTCAGTGAGAATCTTGAGGAAATGCTGAGTTGGAACCAATCAATTCCAGAATGAGTCCTTTAGTTACAATCTGGACTACCTCAATACTTCTTCAAATACAATACTTGTATGGTACATTGCATTACAATTCCCTTTTACAATTGCTACAAATGGTGGCAGTCAAGTAGTGAAGAGCTCATAGGCCTAACTAACAGGGTGGGAAGATTTCCTCTGTATGTAAATTAATTTTCTTAGGTGTCCTAGCCAATGTTTATCCCTTGAACAACATCACTAAAACAGATTATCTGGCCATTTATCTCATTATTGTTTGAGCAACTTTGCTGTGTATACATTGACTGTCTCATTTCCTACATTACAACATTGACTCCTGCTCAAAAGTATTATACTTCATTGGCTATAACTGCTTAGGGATATCTGAGTTATGAAGGGTGCTGTATATATGCAAGGTTTTTCTTTCCTTTATAAATGATAAATGATATATTGAACAGAAAACATGTCTCATGGTGTGTAATATGTACATCATTCTGCACCTCTATTTGCAAGCAAAGGGACATATTAGATAAGGGGAAAATAACTGACTTTGGTCTTTAATTATAAAATAATATAATAAAAATGTAAAACTGGACAATCTTTTTATATTCTGTTTTGTGAGGAAAACATTAGATGCTTGGTTTTGTCAATACTGATTAAGCCTGTGTATTAAATCCTGGGGGATGAAATGAATTTTGTAAATGAGAAAGAGTCTGTTCACCCATAATTCACATGTTTACAATAGATGTGGCAAGTGGTTCGTTTTTGTGAATTCAGGAGATAATGAGTTCTGTCACACCCTGATGCCTGTGGACTAAATTAAAAGACATATGGAACCTGCAGTCGCTTCTGCAGGAACATCCACTCATATCACAGACAATTAATGATGTTATCTTCTGCTGTCAGCCAGTAAACATTAAATCTTCACAAGAGAGCAAAGTGACTCAGATCTGACTGTACCATTGCAAAGTTAAGAAGGCAGTTGACAAAGTTGAAACAGGCAAGTTGTTCAGTATAATGATAATTTCAAACACCAGGAAACAAATTTAAAATGAGGAAGGAAGAAGCCTTTTTGTCTTCCCTGCTTCCATGAACTTCTGCCCTACTACTATATTCCATTCACTCAGCAGCTCCCTCCTTACAGAACTAAATTTGGATCCTGTACACCAACACAAATTTGAAACATGGCTTTATCTTACCTGAACTCCAGAATTTTCTCAACCCCATATCTGTTTCCTTCCATTCCTTTAATTCCACCCTTTTGTGACCCTTCCCTTCATCCAACTACCGATGGCTTAGCATTTGGCAGCTTGAATCCTACTCTCTGCAATTATTAGAACAGTATAGCACATCCTACTGAGTTTACACCATGCTCCTTTGCAAAGCAATCCTGCTGGTCCCACTCTCCCTATACATTTCCCATAGTCCTGCAATTTTTTTGTCTTCAAGTATTTATCCAATTCCCTTTTGAATGGTACTACTGTCATCTTACCAGGCAGTGCACTCCAAATCCAAACCATACATTGCATAAAAAAGTATTTCCTCATGTTGCTTCTGCTTCTTTTGCCATTCACCTTAAATAGTGTCCTGTTATCTACCCTTCAGACATTGAAACCAATTTATCTTTATTTATGGTATCTGAACTGTTTATGATCTTAAATGCCAATATCAACTCTCTTCTTAGACTCTCTGCTCTCAGGGAAACAACTCCCTCTCCATATACCCTCATCCCTGGAACCATTCGAGAAAATCTCTTTACTGTCTCCAATGTCTTGGCATCCTTCCTATATGTGGTGCCAACAATTGGACACAACACTCCAATTGGGGCTGAACTAATGCTTTATACTGGTTTAACATAACTTTCTGGTTTTTGTATGCCTCCATTCATAATATCCAGGATCCCATATGTTTTATTAACTACTTTGTTAACCTATTTTGCCACCTTCAAAGATTTGTGGACAAACATCCCCAGGTTTCTCTTCTTTCACCCCCTTTTAAAATTGTACCATTTAATATATACAGTCTCTTCTCATTCTTCCTACCAAAATATATCACATCAAACATTTTTGCATTGAAATTTATCTGCCACGTGTCTGTCCATTCCACCAGCCTGTCTTTATTCTTGCGATGTCTATTACTATCTTCCTGGAGAGGAGAGGCAGTCGGGAGATTGATACAGCACAATAGGAGATGTAGTCTTACCTTCCAGCGGGAGAGAATAGTCAGAGCCGCATGGGATCACATTACCTGAGCAGCTCGGTGGATTTGAAAAAAGTGTGGGAGTGACATCACAGGAAAGTCGTGAGTTGATTGGTTCTTGAGCAGCTGCTGTTAGGGACTGTGTTTCAACCCCAGTAATTTTGAAAAACGTAAACATCTAAATAAGCACAGGGAAAGTAAGAATTTATAGGCATTGGAGAGGGAGCTGATTTGTGAGTAAGGGCAAAGAATTTCTACTTTCTGCTAATCTCCAGTTTATAGTTAATAGTACAGGAGTAAGGTTAAAGTGAGTTAAAGTAAGTAAAAGTAACTAAAGGTAAAGTAAATAAAGTGATTTAGAAGTTTAAGTTTAAGGCATGGCAGGACAGCTCAGACAAATGGAATGCCCGTCCTGTGACATGTGGGGAGTTGTGGACTCTTCTCGTGACCCAGACGAACCCGTGTGCAGGAAGTGTCACTGGCAGCACAAGCTTAAGCTCCGCGTTTCAGAGCTTGAGCAGTGGCTGAAGTCACTGAGGTGCATCTGTAAGGCAGTGAACTACATGGATGGCACGTTCAGAGAGGTGGTCACACTGCAAGTTAGGGGTAAGCAGGCAGGCAGGGAATGGGTGACCGCCAGATAGTCCAAGACAAACAGGCAAGTAGTGCAGGAGCCCTCAGAGGTCCCGCTCACTAATTGGTTTTCCATTCTGGATATCAGTGAGGGCAATGGATCCTTGGAGGAGTACAGCAAGAGCCAACCCCATGGCACCACGGGTGGCCCAGCTGTACAGGAGGGGGGGGGGGAAGAAGAGCAGAAGGACAGAACTGATAGGGGATTCTTTAGTTAGGGGAACAGATAGGCGTTTCTGTGGCCATCAACGTGACTCCAGGATGGTTTGTTGCCTCCCTGGTGCTAGGGTCAAGGATGTCACAGAATGGCTGCAGGACATTCTTGTGAGGAGGGCGAACAGCCAGAGGTCGTGGGCCATATTGGTACTAATGACATGGGTAGGAAGGAGGATGTGGTCCGGCAATTGGAATTTAGGGAGCAAGGTAGAAAATTAGCAGAAGGACCTCTAAAGTAGCAATCTCTGGATTACTCCCAGTGCCACATGCAAGTGAGTACGGAGATAGGAAGATAATACAGATGAATGTGTGGCTGGAAAGATGGTGCAGGAAGGAAGGCTTTAGATTCCTGAGACACTGGGGCTGGCCCTGGGTGTGATGGCACCTGTACGAGTTGCGTCTGAACAGAGCCGGGACTGAGTTCCTTGAGGGGCCTTTTGCTAGTGCTGTTGGGAAGGGTTTAAACTAACTCAGTAAAGTAAGAATTACTTAGGGTGTGGGAACCAGGAGAGAATATTGGGAAGTAATATCAGTGTGCATGGAATGCTGGGAGAGGCAGATAGCACTAAAATAGAGAATAGTAAGTTAATAGATGAAGTCGGAGTAAGGGAGCAAGTAATGAAGTCTAGATCAGGGTTACACTGCATGTATGTGAATGCATGGAGTATAGTTAATAAAACTGGGGAGTTACAGGCACAGATTGCCTTGTGGCGATAACAGAGACCTGGCTTAAGAAAGGGCAGATCTGGGTGTTAAATATTCCTAGTTTTTTTATTCATTCATGGAATGCTTGGCTAGGCAAGCATTTATTGCCCATCCTGAATTGCCCTTCTTCAGAGGACATTTAAGAGTCAGCTACATTGCTGTGGGTCTGGAGTCACATGTAAGCCAGACCAAGTAAGGACAGTAGATTTCCTTAGTGAACCAAATGGGTTTTTACATCATTGACAATGGTTTCATGGTCACCATTAGACTTTTAATTCCAGATTTTTATTGAACTCAAATTCCACCATCTGCCGTGTCAGGATTCAAACCTGGGTCCCCAGAGCATTGCCCTGGGGTCGCTGGATTAGTAGCCCAGCAACAATACCACAATGCTATTGCCTCCCCACTATTACAAGGTGTTCAGAAAAGATAGGAAAGGGAAAAAAGGAAGAGCGTTGGCATTTTTGGTCGAGGAGAGTATCGCAGTACTGGAGAAAAAGGATGTGTCAGAGGATTCAAGGACAGAATCGATTTGACTAGAGCTAAGGAATAAGAAGGATGCAATTACAAAGCTCGGTGTAATATATAGACCACTTGCTAGTGGGAAGGATATAGAGGAACAAATCTGTAAGGGAATTACAGAGAGGTGTAAACGTCATAGGGTAGTTATAATGGGGGACTTTAATTACCCATAAATAGACTGGGATAGTGGTAATGTAAGGGGCAGTGAGGGACATGCGTTCCTAGATTGTGTTCAGGAGAATTTCCTACAGCAATATATGTCCAGTTCAACAAGAAAGGAGGCACTGCTAGACCTCGTTCTCGGGAATGAGGTGGGACAAGTAGATCAAGTGACAGTTAGGGGAAAGTGTATTGTATCATAATTGTATCATAAGGTGTAGGATGACAGTGGAAAATGACATTGGTCAATCCAGAGAATGAATAATCAACTGGCAGAGAGCGGACTTCAATGGGGCAAGAACGGAGCTGGGCCGGATACACTGGAACCAAAGGTTAGCAGGAGAAACAGTAGCTGAACAATGGGCTACCTTCAAAGAAGAGATGGTTTGGGCAAAATCATGGTATGTTTCCTCAAAGAGGAAAGGGAAGACAAACAAATCCAGAGCTCTCTGGATGGACAAAGAGGTAGAAATTAAGTTAAAGGAGAAAAAGTGGGCTTACAGGTAGCAAATACAATTGAGAGCCAAGCTGAATACAGAAGGTTCAGAAGGGATGTGAAAAAGTAAATACCAGAAGCAAATAGGGAGTATGATAAAAGACTGACAGCTAATGTAAAAAGAAATCCCAAAGTATTCCATAAGCACATTAATTGGCGTACAAGTACACAGTTGCCTGAAGGCAGCAGTTCAAGTAGACAATGTTGTAAAGAAGGCATATGGAATGCTCTCCTTCATTGGCAGAGGTATAGAATATAGAAGTAAGGATATAATGTTGGAATTGTATAGAACACTGATGAGGCCACAACTGGAGTATTGTGTGCAGTTCTGGTCACCACATTACAGGAAGGACGTAATAGCTCTGGAGAGAGTGCAGAGGAGGTTTACAAGAATGTTGCCAGGGTTAGAAAAGTGTAGCTACAAGGAGAGATTGGATAGGTTGGGGTTATTTTCCTTCGAACAAATAAGGCTGAGAGGTGACTTGATTGAGGTGTACAAAATTGTGAGGGGAATAGATAGAGTGGACAGGATAAAATTGTTTCCCTTGGTGGAGAATTCTAGAACCAGGGGACATAGATTCAAGATAAGTGGCAGAAGGTGTAGGGGGGATATGAGGAAGAACTTTTTTACGTGGAGGGTAGTGGGTGCCTGGAATTTGCTGCCCAAGTTGGTGGTAGAGGCAGAAACTTTAAACTCTTTTAAAAAGTACCTGGATCTGCACCTAAAGTGCTGTAAGCTGCAGGGGTATGGGCCGGGTGCAAGAAGGTGGGATTAGAAAGGGCACCTGGGTGTCCTCGGACTGGCATGGACAAGATGAGCTGAATGGCCTCCTTCTGTGCTGTAACTTTTCTATGGTTCTATGGTTCTTATAGTAAAAGGGTGATAAAAAGAGGAATATGGCCAATTAGGGACCAAAAAGGGGATTTACACAGAGAGGCAAGAGGCATGGCTGAGGTGTTAAATTAATAGTTTGCATCTGTCTTTACCTACAAGGTTGATGCTGCCCAGGCCATGGTGACAGAGGAGGAAACTCAGTCACTAGAAGGGTTTAAAGTTGATAAGGAGGAGCTATTGGATAAGCTGTCAGTACTTAAACTTGATAAGGCACTAGGACCGGTTGAGATGCATCCAAGAATATTGAAGGAAGCGACAGCAGAAATTGCAGAGGCACTGGCAATGTTCGCTGGATTCGAGGGAGGTGCCGGAGGACTGGAGAATTGCAAGCATTACACCCTTGTTCAAAAAAGATGATATAGATCTGCAATGACAGACCGGTTAGTTTAACTTCAGTGGTGGGAAAACTTCTAGAAACAATCATTCGGGATAGAATTAATAGTCACATGGAAAAGTGTGGATTAATTCATAAGAGTCGGCATGGATTTGTTAATGATTTGTTATTCTTTCACAGGATGTGGGCTTTGCTGCTGCACCAGCATTTACTGCCGATCCCTAGTTGCCCTTGAGAAGGTGGTGGTGAGCTGCCTTCTTGAACTGCTGCAGTCCATGTGATGTAGGTACACCCACAGTGCTGTGAGGAAGAGAGTTCCAGGATTTTGACCCAGCGACAGTGAAGGAACAGTGATATATTTCCAAGTCAGGATAGTGAGTGACTTGGAGGGGAACTTCCAGGTGGTGGTGTTCCCATCTATCTGCTGCCCTTGTCCTTCTAGATGGTAGTGGTCGTGGGTTTGGAAGGTGCTGTCTAAGGAGCCTTGGTAAATTCCTGCAGTGCATCTTGTAGATGGTACACACTGCTGCTATTGTGCGTCGGTGGTGGAGGGAGAGAATGTTTGTGGATGGGGTGTCAATCAAGTGGGCTGCTTTGCCCTGGATGGTGCCAAGCTTCTTGAATGTTGTGGGAGCTGTAAACTCATCCAGGCAAGTGGGGAATATTCCATCACACTCCTGACTTGTGCCTTGTAGATGGTGGACAGGCTTTGGGGAGTCAGGAGGTGAGTTACTCATCGCACGATTCCGAGCCTCTGACCTGCTCTTGTAGCCACAGTATTTATATGGCTAGTCCAATTCAGTTTCTGGTCAATGGTAACCCCCAGGATGTTGATAGTGGGGGATTCAGTGATGGTAATGCCATTGAATGTCAAGGCGCGATAGTTAGATTCTCTATTCTTGGAGATGGTCATTGCCTGGCACTTGTGTGGCGTGAATGTTACTTGTCACTTGTCAGCCCAAGCCCACATATGGTCCAGGCCTTGCTGCATTTGGACATGGACTGCTTCAGTATCTGAGGAGTTGCAAATGGTGCTGAACATTGTGCAATCATCAGTGAACATCCCTACTTCTGACCTTATGATGGAAGCAAGTTCATTGATGGAGCAGATGAAGATAGTTGGGCTGAGGAAACTACCCTGAGGAACTACTGCAGTGATGTCCTGGAGCTGAGATGACTGACCTTCAACAACCACAACCATCTTCCTTTGTGCTAAGTATGATACCAACCAGTGGAGAGTTTTCCACCTGATTCCCATTGACTCCAGTTTTGCTAGGGCTTCTTGATGCCACACTCAGTCAAAATCAGCTTTGATGACAAGGGTAGTTACTCTCACCTCACCTCGGAAGTTCAGCTCTTTTGTCCTTGTTTGAATCAAGGCTGTAATGAGGTCAGGAACTGAGTGGCCCTAGCGGAACCGAAACTGGGCATCAGTGAGCAGGTTATTGCTAAGCAAGTGATGCTCGATAGCACTGTTGATAACCCTTTCTATTACTTTACTGATGATCAAGTGTATTGGGACCCTTGCTTTTCCTGATATATATATAAATGATCTAGATCTTGGTGTGCAGGGGACAATTTCAAAGTTTGCAGATGACACAAAACTTGGGAGAACTGTAAACTGTGAGGAGGACAGTATGGATAGGTAGCAGATGAAGTTCAATGAGCTGGGCAGCCTTGCCTTGAAATACTTCACCCATTGGGTATTTCCAAGAGCTTTTGGGTATGTCTGTCTGTGATAGCCATTGGTTCAATATCCAATCATTAACATTTATAATGTCTCTTCCTTAGTCAGTTACCAGTTTTGATGGGTGTCTGGATTATAGGACATGTCTTGCTCTTCACGCTACCCTCAGGGTCTGAGGGTGATTTGTTGGTTTCTCGCCTCCACCTTTGAATGTGGCCTTGCATTTTTAAGCAGTTTTCTCTGTCTCAGTTCAAATTGCAAAATTTCCAGTCAGTTGAAAGTTGAAAAATCATATTTTCATAAGTAAAGAGGCATAGTCTCCTGACAATATCAAAAACAACATTAGTTCCAGTACTGAACCTTGGGGAACTCTACTGTATACCTCGGTCTAAAAATCAGCTATTCACTACAATGCTCTGTTTTCTATCCTTTAGATAATTTTCTATCCACGCTTTTACTGCCCCTTTTATCCCATGGGCTTCAATTTTGCTAACAAGCCTAATATGCGGTAATTTATCAAACAACCCTCCTCTTTGCATTCTCAAAACATATCTCTTTGATCAAGCTTTCGGTCACCCCATTTAACCTCTCACTTGGCTCAGTGTTCATTTTACTCAAGCACCTTCACATGTGTTTACATTAAAGGTACTTTATAATTGCAATGTCTTGTTAGGGTTAATAATCTTGAGAATTAGGCTGCTGAACAAAGTAATTGAAGTGAACACCACAAATGGAGCTCAAAATTATTAAATGCATTTCTGGAAAGAGGATTGAGGATGTAGAGAGAAAGTGCAGTGATACATCTTTGTTATACTTAGCAAACAGCTACAAACCTTGGTACCATCTAAAATCACTCCTTGACATGCAAATAACAAGAAACCATTGAGGACTATTTAAGCCACTGTCCTTCACACATCAACAACAACAATAACTTGGATTTATAACTTGCCTTTAACAAAATAAAATGTCTCAAGGCACTTCATAGGAACATTATTAAACAAAATATGGCACTAAGCCACATAAGGACAGATGAATAGTAAGCAGTGTAGATTGGAAATTAAAATGACAAAAATACTGATAGATTTATTGATGGGCTAAACTGTAGCAAAAGGATTTCAATGTAGGCAAGTGTGAGGTCATCCTCTTTGGAAATAAAAAGGATAGAACAAAATACTTTCTAAATGGTGAAAAGCAAGAAACAGTGGAAGTCCAAAGAGAGCTGTAGGTTCAGGTACACATATCAGTGAAATATTATGAACAGGTATGAAAATAATCAAGAAGGTCAGAAGTGGGGATGTTCACTAATGATATTCAGCACCATTCACAACTCCTCTGATACTAAAGGCAGCAAGGCCTGGACAATAACCAGGCTTGGGTTGATAATTGGCAAGTAACAATCGCACTACATTAGTGCCAGGCAATGACAATCTCCGATAAAAGAGAATCTTATCATCGCCCCTTGACATTGAATGGCATTACCATCACTGAATCCCCAACGATCAACATCCTGGGGGTTACCATTGACCAGAAACTGACTGGACTAGCCATGTAAATACTGTGGCTACAAAAACAGGTCAGAGACTAGGAATCCTGCAGTGAATAACTCGCTTCCTGACTTCCTGACCGTTCATCATCAATAGGGCACAAGTCAGGAGTGTGATGGAATATTCTCCACTCGCCTGGATGAGTACAGCTCCAACAACATTCAAGAAGCTCGACACCATCCAGGACAAAGTGGCCCACTTGATTGGCACCACATCCACAAACATTCACTCCCTCCACTACTGACGCACAGTTGCAGCAGTGTGTACCATCTACAAGATGCACTGCAGGAATTCACCAAGCCTCCTTCGACAGCACCTTCCAAACCCACGATCGCTACCATCTAGAAGGAAAAGGACAGCAGATAGATGGAAACACCACCGCCTGGAAGTTCCCCTCCAAGCCACTCACCATCCTGACTTGGAAATATGTTGCTGTTCCTTTACTGCTGCTGGGTCAAAATCCTGGGACTCCCTCCCTAACAGTACTGCGGGTGTACCTACACCACATGGACTGCAGCGATTGAAGAAGGCAGCTCACCACCTCTCAAGGGCACTTAGGAATGGGCAATAAATGCTGGCCTAGCCAGCGATGCCCACATCCCTGAATGAATAAAAAAAATGCTGGCCTTTATATCTAGAGGAATAGAATACAAGGGAGTAGAAGTCATGCTTCAGCTATACCAAGCTCTGTTAGATCACACCTGTGAGAAATTCTGGACACCACAAGTTAGGAAGGATATATTGGCCTTGCAGAAAATGCAGAATAGATTTACTACAATGATACTTGAACTCCAAGGGTTAAGCTACATGGAGAGTAAACAAACTAGAGTAAGAATCCTTGGAACTTAGAAGTCCTATATAGAATATTAGAAAGTTTTGATTGTCAATGCAATTATAAATTATAAACATTCAGCTGTAAAAACAGTTGAAAAGCGGAATATTATAATCAAACCAATCTTCCAGATTAACTCTCAGCATAATTTCTGAATGTGCATTCTTTCAAAAATCTTGATTGACTCCTGGAATGGAATTGAGAGCGATAAGGCTAACCAAAAATAACATGGACCAAACAGTACCAGAAACACAATATTAAAGTTGAAGCCTGATGTTTCATTTGAAGACTGTGGGAGAAACAACAATCAAATTGATTTCTTGATGGATCAAATGGCAATTTTGTTTTCTATATTTTCTTTTCTTTTATAATGCTCCACTGAGCACCTTGGGACATTTTACTATGTTAAAGGTGCTATATAAATACAAGTTGTTTTTCTTAACTGCTGAAGTTCTCTGGAATTTAAGAAGTTCCAAATTCAAACATAATAAACAAAGTTAAATGTGCCAGTCCTGGAGACCCAGCAAAAGCCCTGCATTGCACACTTTCGGGAAGACCTATGGAATTAAGTGCCAATCAGGCACTTAACCTGGAAGCAGCAGGCCTTCCTCGGGATCAAAGGCCATGGAGGCGGAAATCCCACCCCCTGAGAACTGCCAGCCAATCAGAGAGCAGTGCTCGGCAGTGCCATTCGGGGGAGATTTGGCTGCTGCCAGTGAGGGACTCACCCAAGGCCCAGGATCCCCGAGGGATCCAGAACACAGCTGAGTGATGGCAAGGTGGCAGTCCGGGTTTGGGGGGGGGTGGTGAAGGGGGATGGGATTAGGCAACAAGGAGAGGGGATTGGCTTTCAACAGGCCCTCCCTTTGTGATGCAGGTCCCTTGATCAGGCACTTAGTGCCTTTGAACAAGAGCCACCCCAACACCAACACCACGCCCCCATCCCACCCCACCCCCTACACCACCACCACCACCTTCAAAGCCCAAAAGCAACAAGCTTTGATTTTCAGGCTTCCAGCTTGGTGAGTCCCCCGTCTGGAAATGGATGACAGCCAGTAGCAAGGGATGAGGCCCTTAGGTGGGCATTGATTATCCATTTAAGGGACTCAATTGGTGGCGGGCGGGAAGGCTGTCCACGAGCTTTCCTGCCTCGGACATAATCGGGTCAGAGGTGGGAAGATGGTGGAGTCCCCACCTGCCACTGTCCTGCCTGATTATATGCCCTCCCTCCACCAAACTCCCTTCAGTGGAAGGCATTAAATTACACCTTCTGTTTGAAAACCCTGCTGACATGAGTTTTTTGGACTGAAGGAAATATATTGTGAGGCTTCCCCAGGGGCTCATATTCATAGAATCATAGAAACTTTATGGCACAGAAAGAGACCACTTGGCCCATTGGTCTGCGCCGGCCAAAAAACAAGCCATGGAGCCTTATCTCACTTTCCAGCATTTCGTCCATAGCCCTGCTAGTTGTGGCACTTGAGGTGCACGTCCAGACACATTCTCAATGAGTTAAGGGTTTCTGCCTCTTCTACCCTTTCAGGTAGTGAGTTCCAGAACCCCACAACCCCCTGGGTGAAAAAATGTTTCCTCATCTCCCCTCTAATCTGTAGGGGTGCCCCGTTTCTCCCTCAGAGATCCTCCCCACACTCAAGTTCGTGACACCAGATTCACAAGTGTATAGTTTAAACAGAGTGACCAGCAAAACAAGCTTTTTCTGATAATTCACAATCGCTTTTTTGAATTACCCACAGCCCTCAGAGATGGGCTGCATTCAGCAATCACAAAATACAGTTACAGTTACCCAGAATGCTACCCTATCAGAGGCTAAACCCATATCTTGCTCCTAACTTGATACTTAAATCTTTATATCCTGACTTAATAGTTACAATCACCCCTCAGTTGGTCTTCCAATGGTGTTGCAGGTCCCTTGGTAGAGTTGACCAGAGTCTGCAGACCTCCTTGACTGCCTGCAGAAAACAGTGGCATCCTATGGTTTCTGTCCCCAATTATACCATTTCTACCGCTGGCCTGGCCAGCTCATTGCAATGTCCAGTAGTTAGCATTCTTAGTTTATTCTATGCATAGTCCAGATGAATATGATCAGCTCATGCTGGTTGAAACAATACAGTCTTTCCATGGAAAAGTTATCCCTAATGAATATGATAAACTCTCGTATTGTAAAAACAATTCTCCTGCCATTTTGAGGCAATACTGTAACAGCACCCGGCTCCAAGGTCGATGGAGGTGCGAATGACCCTATTCCTCTCCCTGAGAGGAACCAATCATAGTTGCAATGGCAGATTCCAGCATCATTGTTTGTGATACAGGTCTTAGTTGAATTACAATTCCTTGATTGTATTATAACGATGGCATGTTCCTTGTGCCATTATATCGGGTAATCAGTCTCTTGATTGCATTCGTCAATGGCATTTCCCTAGTACCATTGTTCCATGATAGCAATCAGTTAATGTCCAAACCCTTTTAATGAGCCACTGTCATTTTCTAAATGTCCGAATTAACCCCTGCGCTGTTGGTTGCAACTTGGTTCCTGTATTGTCTGGTACAAAACATGAGGTCAAAACATGTCCATGGGTTTGGGTTTTATACTCCATAAATTTCCCAATCGGAGGGGATTCTGATCCTACAATCTTTCTATCAATCACTTTAAATCTATGCCCCCTAGTCATTGATCTCTCTGCTAAGGCAAATAGGCCCTTCCCATCCACTCCATCCAGGTCCCTCACAATTTTGTACATCTCAATCAAATCCCCTCAGCCTTCTCTGTTCCAAGGGGAAATACCCCAGATCATCCAACCTTCCCTCATAGCTGCAATTTACCAGTCCTGACAACATCCTCGTAAATCTCCTCTGTACCCTCTCTAATGCAATTACATCCTTTCTGTAATGAGGTGATTAGGACTTCACACAGTATTAGGAGCATTGCTTTTTCAATCAATATTGATATCCAGACTTAGGTCTGAAGGGCGCAGTTTCAAAATTTGCAGATGGCACAAAATTTGCATTATTGTGAACTGAGGAGGACAGTGATAGATTTCAAGAGGATGTAGACAGGCTAGTGGCATTGTGGACACATAGCAGATGAAATTTAATGCAGAGAAGTGTGAAGTGATACATCTTGGTCAGAAGAAAGAGGAGAGACAATATAAAATAAAGGGTACAATTCTGAAGTAGGTACTGCAGCAGAGAGGCCTGGGGATATATGCGCACAAATTACTGAAGATAGCAGAGCAGATTGTGAAAGCAGTTAATAAGGTACACAGAATCCTGGGCTTTATAAATAGAGGCATAGAATACAAAAGCAAGGAAGTTTTGGTGAGCCTCTATAAAGCACTGATTTGGCCTCAGTTGGAGTATTGTGTCCAATTCTGAGCACCGCGCTTTAGGAAGGATGTGAAGGCATTAGAGAGCGTGCAGAAAAGATTCATGAAATTATACCTTAAGTTCCAGGGATAAGGGACTTCAGTCATATGGATAGATTGGAGAAGTTGGGGTTGGTCTCCTTAGAGAAGAGAAGGTTGAGAAGAGATTTGGTTGAAGTTTTAATAAGGGATCTGGACAGAGTAGATAGAGAGAAATTGTCAGAAGGGTTGAGAATCAGAGGACAGTGATTTAAGGTAAACAGCAAAAGAATCAAAAGAGTCATGTGGAAAAATCT
Organism: Cetorhinus maximus; assembly: GCF_964194155.1. NCBI lineage: Eukaryota > Metazoa > Chordata > Chondrichthyes > Lamniformes > Cetorhinidae > Cetorhinus > Cetorhinus maximus. The sequence goes on along the minus strand of NC_135879.1, from coordinate 208,506,345 downwards.
TTTTCATTCAGTGAGTGGTTAAGGCCTGGAATGCACTGCCTGAGAGTGCGGTGCAGGCCGATTCAATTGTCGCTTTCTAAAAGGAGTTGGGTAATTATCTGATGGGAAATAATTTTCAGGGCTACAGGGAATGATGGTGGGGGGGTTGGGGACGCGGTGGGTATGGGAGTGGAACTAGCTGGGATTTTCTTGCAGAGAGCCAGCATGGGCATGATGGACTGAATGGTCTCCTGTTCTGTAAGCATTTTCTATGATTCTATGTTTATCAAGGGACACTCAACACTTGCTGATTAGGAATTTAGCATAAGTCAGCAACATCAGGAAAGGAGTAAAATGAGGTATATGAATAGTCATATGACCCATAGAGTGTGCCAGCTGTGGCTCAGTTGACAGCTCATTCACCTCTGAGTCAGAAGGCTGTGGGTTCAATCCTGTGCCACAATTTATGCCCAAAATCAAGTTGGTGACCTGTTGTGGTAATAAGGGTGTGCTGCTTTGTTACTAGTGCCATTCTTTGGATGAGATGTTAAACTGAGGCCCTGTATGCTGTCACAGGTGCATGTAAAAAATCCCTTGATACTATTTTGAAGAAGAGTGGGGTGTTATTCCCAGTGTCCCATTGAATATTCATCCCTCAATCAATGGCACAAAATGATTTCTTGGTTTTGTTGCAAAGAGGGTAGAGTATCAAAATAGAGAAGTCTTGTTACAACTGTACAGGGCATTGGTGGGACCACACCTGGAGTCCTGCATACTGTCTTGATCTCCCTATTTAAGGAGGGATTATAATTTTGCTGGAAGTGGTTCAGAGAAGGTTCACTAGGTTGATACTTGGCTTGAAGGGTTTGTCTTATGAGGGAAGATTGGGCAGCTTGGGCCTATACTCATTGGAGTTTAGAAGAATGAAAGGTTATCTTATTAAAAAATATAAGATTTTGAGGGAATTTGACAGAGTAGATGCTGAGAGGATGTTTCCCGTTGTTGGGGAGTCTAGAACTAAGGATACAGTTTCAAATTTTTCCCATTTAAGGCTGAGATGAGGAGGAACTTCTTCTCTTGGAGGATCATTAATCTTTGGAATTCTCTATCCCAGAGACCAGTGGAGGTCATTGACTATATTCAAGGCTGAATTAGACAGATTTTTGATCTACAGGATAGTCAAGGGTTATGGAGGGCAGGCAGGAAAGTGGAATTAAGGCCACAATCAGATCAACCATGATCTCATTGAATAGTGGATCTGCATCAAGGGCCAAATAGCCTTCTCCTGCACTTCTATGTCTTATGTTTTTATCTTATATTCTTATGTCGTCATTAACACGTTGTTTGTGAAGTTTGCTGTTTACAATTTGGCTGCTGCATTTCCTACATTACAATGGCTACACCTCAAAAGAACTTCATTGGCTATAAGCATTTTGGGATGTTGTGAAAGGTGCTGTATAAATACATTTTAAAAAAATTTTCAACAGGAAAGCTACTAGGTCTAGTCATAGTATATTTGTTCACTGCCTTTACATTGGCTGTACTTCTACCTTTATTTTATGTGGTCATTTAAATTTCACAACCCTTTTCTTTTTGCGAAATATGCAGTTACATCAGTTCAGACTCACACGATGAAGGCCCGGGGCAGGATTTTTAGTTTGGCGGGTGCCTGTAATCAGCTGGCCCAGGAGCAGCCGGGGAACGGACCCCTGACCGCGATTTCGCACTGGCTGGCCAATTAACAGCCAGCCAGCGTGAAAGGCGCGCTGAAAGGCTCAGCAATGCCGGGCCGGGTGCAGGAAGAGGGCGAGCGCTGAAGTCAGTGTGGGGGAGCCTGGAATGAAAGCACCCTGAAGGCAGAGAGCTGCCTCAGGGGGGCTGAAGAATTTAAACACAAAACATAAAAATTTTAAAAACCAGGTAAAAATGCCCACTCATCAGAATCAGTCACCGGAACATACGGATGATGAAAATTCTGTCCAAACGTTTTTATTTTTAAAAAATTAATATCGGAAACCTCATCCCGCACGTGGATGAGGTTTCCTGAAAAATGCAAAGGCCGCCTGGCCGATTCGGCCCCCTCGCCTTGTTGGATGGGCAACAAAAATCTCAGTTAATTGCTATTTTAAGGGCCTTAATAGGCCCCTTAACTGTCGGTGGGCGCGCTGCTGACTCTCGCATGCGCTCGCTGACCGAAATATCGCGCAATGACATTGGGACGCTTGCCCGACATCATCACGCGCTCTTTCACACTCGAGCATGTTGGGCGCGCACCACCACGCCAAGCAAAAAATTCTGCCCCAGGAAAAGCAGCACCTCCTTTCAGTCAGATAAACTTTGAATTGGTATTGAGTATGTGTTGATTTCTCTCAAGCAGACTGCTTTACACAAACTGAACTTGAACTGCTTTCTGTATTTCATCAAACTGCCAGTCAGGAGTGCCCATTCAAGGCCCTCCTGATGTACTGCAACTCCTGACATAGTGAAATATTACTGCAGCAATCTTGAACTCATCATGTTATGGCATATCAGTGAACTTTCTGTAAATGTCAATCTTGTTGAGTCAGTCTTCTCTGGAGAGGTGAGGCTGCGATCGAAAATACCAACGATATTTTAACCAGCATTTAATTTGAATGGCACATATGTAGGTATCCTGGGCTTCCTGAAACCTACCATCAAAGCCAAGGCGAGAAGATGGCAACACACTTAATGGGACTCATTAAAAATCAGGCACATGGCAGCCATAGTGCCCACAGGTGCTTTCATACCTTTCACTGGGAAGGGGTTTGTTGAGAATATTTTTCGTGAAAAGCTAAATTATATACTTTGGAGATAGTGACACTCAAAATTAGGATGGGTGATGCTATGGATGGATTGGACGTTGGACTAAGAACAAGATGACCATCAACAGCGGTTACGGGCAATGCTTCTGGAGGCTCAGATTGTTGCATCAGGTGGCAGACATCTGCAGCCTCCTAGAAGTAGACTTATTCCCTGCTGGACCTGATAGCCAAGCATAATCTGTGGCTGTGAGAGTGACTGCCACCCTCTACCTTTTCCCTCTGGATCCTTCCAGGGCACCATCAGAGTCATATTTCCCAGTTGATTGCAAATAAGGGAAGTAGCTAATGGATTATTTGCCAGGGTCAACAATTATGTTATTATGTTAACTCCACCTGTGATGAAGCTTGTCAAAATGAGCAGGTACTCAGGTTTACGTCTCTGATTGGCTTTCCTCATGTGGAGGTCTTCATTGACTCCACACATGTGGCAATCTGTACACCACCAGATCAACCAGGAATATTTCTAAAGTGAAAGGGTTTCTGCACCATCCACATTCATTTGTTCTGCAACAAAAGAAAAGGTTTATGTGGGAGTTTGCCAGGTTCCCTGGAAGCGGTCATGATGCTTTCAGCCTGCAGCAGCCCAAGCTCCCTGACTTCTTTAGACTTAAAAAAGACTTAACCGATTGCTACTAGGTGGCAAAAGATACCCACTTAAAACTTGGCTGATGGCACAGTGAGAATCAGCAAACATGAAGCTCAAGAGCAGAACAATGGCAGCCAGATGACCACCAACAGGTCACTGCGCAAGTCATTGGGCATGCTCAAGCTGTGCTTCAGGTGCCTGGACAAATCTGACAGCACCATTTAGTACTTGTCAACCAGGGTGCTCAGGGTAGTTGTGCATACCCCGCACAACTGGGACTTCAGGAGGAACAAAGCTGTGAGCACACATCACCTGCAGATCGATGAATCCAGTGAATAGGTATTGCATGAGGAGGAGGAGGAAGAAGGTGAAAATTATGACCTCAATGCAGCATTAGCCACTCACATTGTTGCCTGGGATGCCAGGGGGGATTCGTTATAGCTGTAAAGTTTAGTTAGTCACAAGCACTGGACTGATGTAACAATCGCACCCAACAGCCACTCGCCCCTGACCTCCAACCACCCAATCCCACTGACTCAAAGCAGTCCAGTAATCAACCATCCACCAACTATATATTTCCCCATTGGTCACCATCAATTCACGTCTTCCCATGCAAATGAAAAGGCAAGTTTCCACCCACCAGTAATGGAAGGTGTCATCAAGAGTGCTATCAAACAGCAGTTGCTTAGCAATAACCTGCTCACTGATGCTCAGATTGGATTCTGCCAGGGTCACTCAGGTCCTGACCACATTACAGCCTTGGTTCCAACATATACAAAAGAGCATAATTCCAGAGGTGAGGTGAGAGTGACTGTCCTTGACATCAAGGCAGCATTTGATGGAGTGTGGCATCAAGGAGACCTAGCAAAATTCGGGCTAATGGGAATCAGGGGGAAACTCTCTGCTGGTTGGAGACATACCTAGCACAAAGGAAGATGGTTGCGGTGGTTGGAAGTCAATCATCTCAGTTCCAGGATATCACTTCAGGAGTTCCTCAGGGTAATATCCTAGGCCCAACCATCTTCAGCTGCTTCATCAATGACCTTCCTTCCATCATAAGACCATAAGACCATAAGACATAGGAGCAGAAATTAGGCCATTCGGCCCATCGAGTCTGCTCCACCATTCAATCCTGGCTGATAAGTTTCTCAACCCCATTCTCCCGCCTTCTCCCCGTAACCCTTGATCCCCTTACCAATCAATAACTTATCTTTCTCGTTCTTAAATACACTCAATGACCTGGCCTCCACAGCCTTCTGTGGCAATGAATTCCATAGATTGACCACTCTCTGGCTAAAGAAGTTTCTTCTCATCTCTGTTCTAAAAGGTCTTCCCTTTATAAGGTCAGAAGTGGGAATGTTCGCTGATGATTGCACAATGTTCAGCACTATTCGCAACTCCTCAGATACTGAAGTGGTCCATGTCTAAATGCAGCGAGACCTGAACAATATCCAGGCTTGGGCCTGACAAGTGGCAAGTAACATTCGCACCGCCCAAGTACCAGGCAATGACCATCTCCAACAAGAGAGAATCTAGCCATTGCCCTTGACATTCAATGGCATTACCATCGCTGAATCTCCAACGACCAACATTCTGGGTGTTACCATTGACTAGAAACTGATCTGGACTAGCCATATAAATATTGTGGCTACATAAGCAGAGCAGAGGCTGGGAATCCTGAGTAACTCACCTCCTGACTCCCCAAAGCATCTACAAGGCACAAGTCAGGAGTGTGATGGAAAACTCCCCACTTGCCTGGATGAATGCAGCTCCAACAACACTCAAGGAGCTTTATACCATCCAGGATAAAGCTGCCCACTTGATTGGCACCACATCCACAAACGTTCTCTCCCTCCACCACTGATGCACAGTGGCAGCAGTGTGTACCATCTACAAGGTACACTGCAGAAACTCACCAAGGCTCTTTAGACAGCACCTTCCAAACCCACAACACTGCCATCTAGAAGGACTAGGGCAACAGACAGATGGGAACACCACCACCTGGAAGTTCCCCTTCAAGTCACTTGCCATCCTGACTTGGAAATATATCACCGTTCCTTCACTGTCACTGGGCCAAAATCCTGGAACTGCCTTCCTAACAAGACTATGGGTGTATCTAACCACATGGACTGCAGCAGTTCAAGAAGGCAGCTCACCACCATCTTTGGAAGGTCAATTGAGGATGGGCAGTAAATGCTGGCCTTGCCAGTGATGTCCACATCCCATGAACGAATAAAAAAATCCCAGGTACTGCCCATCTATACTCTCTGCTATTTCCTTAAAAAGCTCTATTAAATTTGTCAGACATGGCTTGTCTTTTACAAATTATCTGCTGGCTGTACTTAATTAATCCTTGTCTTTCTGAGTGTTTGTACTATCCTGTATTACACCTACTACTGATATGATGCTAACTGGTTTATTGTTATTCAGTTTATCTCCTCCTTCCTTATTGAACATAAGTGCTGTATTAGTAAACCTCCAATCATCTTCAGTCTAAGGAATGTAGCGAAGTCTCTGATATTTCTCACTGATGTCCTCTAACGGTCTAGGCAGTATGTCAGCAGAGCCGACTGCTTTATGTACTTTGATTAACAAAATTTTCATCTTATTTCTTATTAAGTAGAAACAGGTCCATTGCTGCATTTCTCAAATTACATTGATAGCTGTTCTGGGCCTTAAGTCAATATCACAGTTTCATGTAGACTTATACTGATACTAGATTTTTTTTTTATTATGTACAGATTACTTAATCACATTTAAACTTTCAAACTGCCATGGTAGGATTTGAACACATGTTCTCTGAATTATTAGTCCAGGCCTCTGCAATACTATCATCAGCAATGTTATCACTTTGCCAATGTGCCCATCATGATTTGAGATTTATCGTGCAAAGCAGTCACTTGTTCTTCAGAGATACGCATACAAAAGATGTAAATATCCAGTCAAGATCACATAGCAAAGCTGCTGCTACATTACTGGGTCACACTAGTATACAGGTAGATACACAGTAGTATGTGTCAACTATCATTAAAGTAAGACAATCAATCGACTTACAGGAGCAACTGATGCCACTAAAAAGAAGATGCGCCGATGACGTGCTCCTAATGTTTAGTGACCCGGCTGACCTGCGGAGGATGCGCGAGTGCCAGGAGGTCTACTCTGCGGCTTCTTCTGCCAGGATCAACTGGGAGAAATGTTCTGGACTCCTGGTCGGCCCGTGGCAGATGGATCCCCTACCCGAGGAGCTCAGGCCTTTCACCTGGAGCAGGACCAGCATCCTCTACCTGGGGGTCCATCTCTGCCCTGCCGAGGAATCCTGGCCGGCCAACTGGCAGGAACTGGAGACGAAAGTCACCGCTCGCCTGCGGCGCTGGACGGGACTGCTCCGAGTGCTGTCTTACCGGGGTCGAGTTCTCGTCATAAACCAGCTGATCGCCGCCATGTTGTGGTATCGGCTGGTCACTTTGACCCCTCCCCCGGACTTTGTCGTAAGAATCCAGAGAATGCTAGTCGACTTCTTCTGGGACAAAAGATTGCACTGGGTCGCTGCTGAGGTTCTGAGTCTCCCGCTTAGGGAGGGCTGTCAGGCGCTAGTGTGCCTACGCACGCAGGTGGCGACTTTCCGTCTTCAGACCCTGCAGCGATACCTTTACGTCGAGCCTCCTCCGAGATGGTGTGCCCTGGTGACGTATTTCTTCCGCCAGGTGCACGGCCTGAATTATGACGTGCAGCTCCTGTTTATAGAGCAGAGGGGCCTCGGTGGCTCCTTCCAGGCGTTGCCCGTCTTTTACCAGGACCTGATCAAAGTCTGGAACGTGGTCGCCTCGTGACGCAGCTCTCCCCCGTCAGGAGTAGTGGCTATCGTCAGAGAGCCGCTGCTCAGGAATCCGCTCCTCCGTCCCTTTCAGTGGCTGGCGGAGAGGAGGGCTGTTGCTGCTGGGGTGACCAGGATCGGGGACGTGCTGGGTGGCGGAGGACTGGGCTGGATGCTCCCGCAGGAGTTGGCGCGCTGCACGTCAGTGAGTGTCCAGGTCGCAGCCGATGCCATCCAAGACCTAAGGACGGTCGTGCTCGGACCCGATGTAATTTTAGGTCTCGAGGTGGCCCAGGTGCGCGGTGATCTTCCGGCTGAACGTTCCCCTGTTCGGACGGAATTCCACATTGGCCCCAAGCCCCGAACCCTCCCTCGGGTGCCAGTGCCCCGCAATAATATGAGCCGCCTCGGGGACATGCCCTCCGTGCCATTTGGCACGGTGCGGAGGGGTTTTCTGTACGGACTGCTGCTGCACACCTTCCATTTTCTCGCCCTGGTCCGCCGCCCGGACACGCCCTGGCATGCCTTGTTGCCGTCCGGTGGTGGAGGCCCCCGATGGGAGGCCCTCTACGGAGGTGTTCTCCCTCTTTCTATCGGGGACCTGGGTTGGAGGGTGTTGCATGCAGCAGTCCCCTACAATAGGAGAATGTTTAGGTTCACGGACTCCCAAGACACTTGCCCTTTTTGCGGTCTTGTGGAGTCCGTGGACCATGCATATATAGGATGTCTTAGGCTGCACTCCCTTTTTAGTTATTTAAAAAATCTTTTGCTACTATTTTGTTTGCACTTCAGTCCCACGCTCCTGATCTACGGACACCCGGTGCGGAAGGGGGTCGGGAAGGAGGAGGACCTCCTCGTGAACCTGCTCCTGGGCCTGGCCAAGTTGGCCATCAACAGGTCCAGGCAGCGGGCGATCGACGGGGGAGTCCCGCCCGATTGTTTGTCCCTCTTCCGCGGCTACGTTCGCGGCCGGATGTCCCTGGAAAGGGACCACGCGGTGTCTGCCGGCACCATCGAGGCCTTCCGTGCCCGGTGGGCACCGCGGGGACTGGGGTGTTTTGTTGACTCCTTTAATCACATTTTGGTTTAATGTTTGTAAGTTTCCTTTAAACTTTGTCATTGGTTTTACAGCTGACCTGAATTAGGGGCTGTGCTTAATTTCTCCCTTGTTATTGTTAATTTAGTTAATTGTTTTGACTCAAAAGAGTTAAAAAGAAGATGCTTTTCACAGACCCCAATTCATAATGGGTTTACATTGGTTTGACCTTAATGCCTCAGCAATGCGATTGGAAATATATGCCCTAAACATCTAATGAAAGACTATTCAGAGTGCATGAAAATAGCCAAACATTAATCAGGAGGCAACAAAAGCTGCCAACTTAAAAGGAAAAGCAGAGTCAATTAAATCATTCACTATTGGGAAATTATTACGCTACCATCTTAAATTGTCATGAAGTGACTCAGGACGGAATTCCGGCCCCATTGGCATGGGCGTCATGGTGGGAGGGGGAGGGGGAGGGGGTGGGGGTGGGGGTAGGGGTGGACAATATGGCGAGAAGGCCAAAAATCGGTTTCGTGCCAGCGGCCAATTATTGTGCCGGTAATGGGATGCAAAGTAAGGCCCGACCAGAATCCCCCCACGACACCGTCAGGAAAACACACCTGGACAAGTGTGATGTGCAGAAGTCGAGACTTATCATTAGGGCCTTGCTCAGATCACAGACATCTGAGGAGAAGAAGATGTTGGAGCCCTACAACTACTGGACCCTGGAGGAACATGTGCATCACATGCTGGTTGGATCCTCATGGACATGGCTTTGCCATGAAGCAGCTCACGGTTGGTGGGAGGTCTCCGTTGGTGTCATGGGTCTGCTTCAGAACTTCACGTCCTTGGCCATGGGGTGCTACAGATGATCGGTGAGGGGGGCGAGGGAGAGGAAGGTCCAGTTGTGAGTCAGAGAGGAAGGTGTACAGGGGTGGGAAAGGTCTTTTTTTTAATTCATTCATGGGATGTGGGTGTTGCTGGCTATGCTAGCATTTCTTGCCCATCCTTAATTGCCCTTGTTCAGGGGGCATTTAAGAGTCAGACACATTGCTGTGGGTCTGGAGTCACATGTAGGACAGACCAGGTAAGGAGGGCAGATTTCCTTCCCTAAAGGGCATTAATGAACCAGATGGGTTTTTACAACAATCAACAATGGTTTCATGGTCATCATCAGACTTTTAATTCCAGATTTTTATTGGATTCAAATTTCACCATCTGCTGTGTTGGGATTTGAACCCAGATCCCCAGAGCATTACCCTGAGTCTCGGGAATACTAGTCCAGTAACAATACAACAATGCCACCACCTCCCCAAGTGACTGGGAGAGGAAGATGTACCGGGGAGGGGAGTGGTGGGTGAGGCTGGGGGCGGGAAATGAAGGTGCCGGTCTTTGAGGTTGGAAGTGGGGTGGGATTCAGAGGAAGGTAGGGAACATGGACGTTCAACTGGACATCCTGGAAAGACAAGGGTTCAGGTTGGTAGGTGACGGTGGGGAGGTGGAAGGTGATGCAAGCTTATAGAGTGACAAAATGTGTTCACCCATTCACCCACTTGTGGTCAGAAATTCTTAACTTTTCTCGACCTGCTGCTTCTTCTAGGTGCTGCCCTGACATCCACAGCAGGGGTGGAGACAGCCCATGTAATGGTTGGCCCTGTTGCCTCTGATGACTTCAGCATGCATCCTCTGGAGAGCCAAGGCCTTGAGGTCCCCAGCTTGCTTTGGCTGTCCTCCTGTGGGCCAGCTGCTCCCTTCGCAGAGGTTGAGGGGGTCACAGGCAAAGGGGACTCAGAGGGAGGGAATCTCAGCCTCTGAGATTCCTGAATGGATGACCCAGGGGTGTCCAGCTGCTGCTCCTCCTCCCTTTGGGTGCCCAAGGGCTCCAGCCTGACTCCTTGAGGGGAAGGAGCACCTGGAGGGATGTCGAGTACCCCATTTCCCTCTCACGTTGCCACTGCAGGAACCATGGCTACCACAATGGAGTACACATCTGCACGCATCTCTGCATTCTGCTGGACCAGGATCTTCATGACGTCTGCCATCCTTCCCTGGAAACCTCCATGTGTGCACATGTGGGCACCACTTCACCAGAGAGCAGGTGGGCACACTCGCCCAACTCACGTGCCACTCTGTTGAGGGCTTCCAAAAGTTCTGTGTGATGTTCCCCCGCCTTCTGCTGACTCCCCAGGATGAGTTGGAAGGCCAAACCCAGAGGCTCGTCATCTGACTCGGACCTCACAGATGCCTCTTCCCCAGCAGTTCTCCGAATGCCAGGGAGCTCGGCTGAACCTGCCTCCTTCTGCTGCGGACACGTGCCCAGAAAGGCCTCGCTAAATTTGGGGCCTGCCGTCTTCTTTGCTTTTGGGACCATCTGTCGCCTGGAGCAGTCCTGGTCTGTAGACATGAAGTAGGCTGTGTTTTGGTGTGCTTTAAATGTGGCACCTGGAGTGAGGAAGCATTGAGGTCATGGCTTAGCCTCCAAATCCGATACAACCTGCCAGCGATCTGGAGTGTTTCCTGTAAATGCGGTGGGACATTCCGGGAATGGGATGATACAACCCGAAAACCCGCCAGTGCGACTGGCGGATAAAATGACTTTTTTCCCTTCCGCTACCGCACTGTGCAAATCTGGGATGATTCTGCCCTTAGGAGTTGAATTTTCACGGAGTTCTTCTGATCAACCATTGTAAACTACATTTCCCCAGATTCTCTACTGAAATTAAGACAAGGATTGAGAGAACCCCTCTATAAATTCAACCCCCTTAGCACGGGAATGAAACAAACATTCGTTTTATTAGCAATGAAACCAAGTTACAAAAAATGCTGTAAGACTTAGAATTAAAATTAACCATCTGGAAAAAAACATTGTGCATTATTTGCAGCATGCCTCAGAATGTTTTCAATCAAAGGTCTTTGTCTCCCTGAAAAGCCTAGAGGTTGAGCTCATGGTACTCCCCAGAACTATCACTGCCAGTTTTAAAGAGACTAAGCTAATGCAATTTACCACAGCTCACAGAATGCAACTGAATCTACGTTAGCAGAATTTATTTTAATAATTGGCAATGAGACGGGCCATTTACAGGACCTATGAGGACTTGCAGTTCATAAATTCTACCTCTCCTCTCCTCACCGTTCGGCATTGGAGAAACACTGACAGCTTTAAAAGACAGAGAAACAATACTTTAGGAACAATGAAAGTAATTGAAATCTGTTCTTTTTTGTGTAAAAATGCCCTTCTGCTACTGGAGACTGTCTCTCCTTATTTACTCTATCGAAACTCATCACGATATTTAACATAATAAAGACAGAAGATGCTTTAAATACTCCAGATTCTTCAGACAGGGTCATACGGACTTGAAACGTAAACTCTGTTTCTCTCTCCACAGATGCTGTCAGACCTGCTGAGTTTTTCCAGCATTTTCTGTTTGTCTTTCAGATTTCCAGCATCTGCAGTATTTTGCTTTCATGGTGTTTAGCATCACTTTCAAATCTCTCCTCAACTTTCTCTGTTCCAAGGAGAGCTTGGAGTTAAGTTAGGATACAGGCAGCAGAGTTTTGGATGAGCTGAAGTTTACACAGAGTATAATATGCTATATCATGAAATAATATATAAGTTGCTTCAATTTTATCACACACTCCTCCAGTCCTACCAGAGCCGATGATCAACTATCTTCACCAGCCACATTGCTGCCAAATTACTGGCCCACCCTCCCAGCAGTTACATAGTAGCATCTCCTTATGCCCCAGTACTGTTACACAAACTATCTGAAACCGACTTGTTGCCTCATGGAACATCTTCCCAGAAGTCCCCTCTATAGTGTTGTCAAAATTTTTAAAATCCCTTTCCAATGCTCCTGGACCATGTGACCCCATTGTATTACTGCACGGACTCGGGCAGCCCTAGTACTGACAAATCGGTTTCCCTAATAAACCCATCGGCATAACAGCCTGGTTCTTTCAAAACTCCAGCTTACTGTGAGCAATGTGCCGTGAATGAAAAATCAGGAAATAAAAAGCTGGTATCAGTAAATTAAATTATTGGATTGTCACAAGAAGCCAACAGGTTCGTTAATGTCCAAAGAAAATTTGCCGTCCTTAAACAGCTGGGCTTCATATGGGACTCCAATCTCATCCTAACATCGTTGACTCATCTGCGGTGGCCTAGCAATTCATTCAGTTGTATCAAAAAAATCTCATAGATGGTCAATAAATGGCAGCCTTGTCAATGATACCCACAGCAAAATAGAATTTTTTTTAAAATGAGTTTGCAAATGTGTGTGTATATGTTTTAAAGGGCACTGATTTGTGATTTTCATGGATAAATAGACAGGCATAGAATTTGATCATGAAAATCACGGATTTTGTTTTGCCAAAATACTGATTTTTTTTTATTTGTTCCTGGGATATGGTCTTCATTGACAGGGCAGCATTTGTTTTCCATTTCTAATTGCCCTTGAGGAGGTGGTGGTGAGCTGCCATCTTAAACCACTGCAGTCTGTGTGGTGTAGGTATATTCATAGTGTTGTTTAGAAGGGAATTCTAGAATTTTGATCCATGATAATCTAATGTTTATTCAGTTGTTGTAAATCAATAATCCTATTTTTAATCACTCTTAATTTGGAGAACTTGAGTTGTTGGGATACTTAATTTGAGTGTAAAGACCATTAATGTTCATATTTCCTTAGATCTCCAGTTGAAACGCTATCATAGGATAGGTGGATTTAAAAAATAAATTTAATTTTTTTGTGTTAAAATGTACCCTAGTCTTTTCAGACACTTTTTAGTTTGAAAAGCAATAAGTGCTATGACTCCATAATGTATCTACACAGTGCAGTATTACAGGTGTCTTATTGCCAATGAATAGCAAAGGAGCTAAGCACACTGAGACATTGTTATATCTACTGACATGTACAAAAAAGCACAGTCTGCAAAATGACACTACCTGTGATCCACTGCATGTACGACAAAGCCTGTTAGAGAGCAAACTAACTGGACAATTGCCAGTCTATCATAAAACTATCTTTAGTCTTTGGTTTTCCATCATTCTCTTGGTAATACATGGTCTTTTTGATGTAGTTTTGTTGATCATTTATTTCTCTGTTTCTATCCATCTGCTCTACTACTTCCATTTTTCTTATCACAATTTATTCTTTGCTTATGATACTCAAGTTTTAATTATTTCTTTTACCTTGTATTTCATTATGTTCTGTCAGAATGACTCATGATGACATACTTGCCACTGTATTACTGTCAATCAAAACCTGCTCACAAACAAACATGGAACAGGAGTAGGCCACTCAGCCCTTCAAGCACGCTCTGCCACTCTATGAGATCATGGCTGATCTGATTTAACCTCCTGCCTACCCCCGATAACCTTTCACCCCCTTGTTAATCAAGAATCCATCTACCACTGCCTTAAAAATATTCAAAGACTGTGCTTCCGCTGCCTTTTGAGGAAGAGAGTTCTAAAGACTCACAACCCTCTGAGAGAAAACATTTCTCCTCATCTCTGTCTTAAATGGGTGACCCTTATTTTTAAACAGTGACCCCTGGTTCTAGATTCTCCCACAGGAGGAGACATTCTCTCCACATCCACCCTGTCAAGACTCCACAGGATCTTAAAGGTTTTCATCAAGTCACCTCTTACTCTTCTAAACTCCAATGAATGCAACCCTAACCTGTCCAACCTTTCCTCATAAGACAACCCACCTGTTCCTGGTATTAGTCTAGTGAACCTTCTCTAAATTGCTTCTAATGCATTTACATCTTTCCTTAAATAAGGTGACAAACACTGTACACAGTACTCCAGGTGTGGTCTCACCAGTGCCCTGTACAACTGAAGCATAACCTCCCCACTTTCATATTCAAATCCACTTGCAATAAATGATTCTATTAGCTTTCTTAATTATTTGCTGTACCTGCATACTAGCCTTTTGTGATTCATGCACTGGGACACCCAGATCCCTCTGAACCTCAGAGTTCTGCAATCTCTCACCATTTAGATAATATGCTTCTTTTTTATCCTTACTGGTAAAATGGACAATTTCACATTTGCCCACGTTATACTCCATTTGCCTGGTCTTTGCCCACTCACGTATCCTATCTATATCACTTTGTAGCCTCCTTACGTCCTCTTCACAACTTACTTTCCCACCTACCTTTGTGTCATCAGCAAATTGAGCAACCATACCTTCTGTCGCTTCATCCAAATCATTAATATAAAATTGTAAATAGCTGAGGCCCCAGCACTGATCTCTTTGGCACACCATTTGTTTCATCCTGCCAACCAGAAAAAGACAAACTTGAGCACTTAGTTTGGAATGGCACTACAATGTGTTACGCTTGAGCGCTGCATTGTTGATAATACTGCTTTTCAGGTAAAGGTCTTGTCTCTATTGCTGAATACAAAAAAGGTCCCACTATTTCAATTGAATAACAGGAATTTGTGAGTGGGGAACATTAATCTTTTAAGCAAAGTACACAAAGTAGACATTTGCTGTTTGTTCAGCCTTGCTGATTACAAATTAGCAGCTATGTTTGCCTAAAAGAAAGTGACTAACACCTCATGGCTGTAAAGCAGTTTGGGAGATCCTGAGGATCTGAAAAGCACTATATAAAAACAAACTCTTTCCTCTTCTTCCTTTTTAAAATTTGTTTTAATAACTGCACTTTTACTTTTTACATTTTTTTCCACCTATATCCATCCCTAGTTATTAGCATTAAAACCAATTTTAAAATTATTCATTTACGGGATGTGGGCTTTGCTGGCTGGGCCAGCACTTATTGCCCATCCCTACTTGCCCTTGAGAAGGTGGTGGTGAGCTGCCTTCCTGAACCGCTGCAGTCCACATGGTGTAGGTACACCCACAGTGCTGTTAGGTAGGGACTTTGGCCCAGCAAATGTGAAGGAATGGTTATATAGTTCCAAGTCAGGATGGTGTGTGGTTTGGAGTGAAACTTCCAGGTAGTGGTGTTCCCGTGCATCTGTTGCCCTTGTCTTTCTAGGTGATAAATGTCGCAGGTTTGGAAAGTGTTGTCGAAGGAGCCTTGGAGAGTTGCGGTAATTGATCTTGTAGATGGTACAAACTGCTGCAACTGTGCCTTGGTGGTGGAGAGACTAAAAGTTTATTGTGGTGGATGGGGGTGCCAATCAAGCAGGCTACTTTGTCCTGGATGGTGTTGAGCTACTTGAGTGATGTTGGAGCTGCACATGTCCAGGCAAGCAGAGAGTATTACACCACACTCCTGACTTGTGCCTTTGGGGAGTCAGGAGGGGACTTACTTGCTGCAGAATTCCCAGTCCCTGACCTGTTATGGTAACCATAACATTTATATGTCCACAGTGAACAGTTCAGTTCAGTTTCTGGTCAATAGTAACCCCTAGGTTGTTGATTGTGGGAGATTCAGCAATGATAATGCCATTGAATGTGAAGGGGAGATGATTAGATTCTCTCTTGTTGAAAATGGTCATTGCCTGGCACTTGTGTGGTGCGAATGCTACTTGCCACTTATCAGCAAAAACCTGAATGTTGTTCAGGTCTTGCCACATAGGGGCACAGACTGTTTCAATAGCTGAGGAATCGCAAATGATACTGAACATTATGCAATCATCAGTGAACATCCCCACTTCTGACCTTATGATAGAGAATGTCATTGATGAAGCAGCTGAAGATGGTTGGGCCTAGAACACCTACCCTGAGGAACTCCTGCAGCAATGTCCTGGGATTGAGATGATTGATGTCCAACAAACACAACCATCTCTCTTTGTGCTAGGTATGACTTAACTGGTGGAGAATATTCCCCCGATTCCTATTGACTCCAGTTTTGCTAGGGCTCCTTACATATGAACAAGCATACGAACATATGAATTAGTAGCAGGAGTAGGCCACTCAGCCCCTTGAGCCTGCTTCACCATTCAATAAGGTAATTGCTGATCTGACTGTAGCCTCAAGCCCACATTCCTGCCTACACCCGATAACCTTTCAACCCCTTGCTTCTCAAGAATCTATCTAGCTCTGCCTTAAAAATATTCAAAGGCTCTACTTCCACCGCCCTTTGAGGAAGAGAATTCCAAGTACTCACAACCCTCTGAGAGAAAAAAAATTCTCCTAATTTCTGCCTTAAATGGGCGATTCCTTATTTTTAAACAGTGAAGCCTAGCTCTCGATTCTCCCACAAGAGGAACCATCCTTTCCACATCCACCCTGTCAAGACCCCTCAGAATCCTATATGTTTCAATCAACTCACCTCTTACCCTTCTGAACTCCAGCAGATATAAGCCTAGCCTGTCCAAACTTTCCTCATAAAACAACCTTTCCATTCCAGGTATTTGTCCAGTAAACTTGCTCTGAACTGTTTCCAACATAGTTACATCCTTCCTTAAATGGTTCCCCTTTATCTACAACATATGTTGCTTCTTCAAAGAACTCCAATAAATTGTACACAGTACTCAAGATGTAGTCTCACTAGTACTTGTATAACTGAAGCATAATCTCTCTACTTTGGTATTCA
Organism: Cetorhinus maximus; assembly: GCF_964194155.1. Taxonomy (NCBI): domain Eukaryota; kingdom Metazoa; phylum Chordata; class Chondrichthyes; order Lamniformes; family Cetorhinidae; genus Cetorhinus; species Cetorhinus maximus. The sequence goes on along the minus strand of NC_135879.1, from coordinate 208,489,570 downwards.
ATTCATCCTCGCAATAAACAATAACATTCTATTAGCTTTCCTAACTACTTGCTGTACCTGCATACTAACCTTTTGTGATTCATGCACTGAGATATCCAGATCCCTCTGCACCTCGGAGTTCTGCAATCTCTCACCATTTAGATAATAGGCTTCCTTTTTTATCCTTCCTAACAACATGGGCAGTTTCACATTTTCTCACATTACACTCCATTTGCCAGAACTTTGCCCACTTACTTAAGTTATCTATAACCTTTTGTCACCTCCTTATGTCCTCTTCACAACTTATTTTCCTACCTATCTTTGTGTAATCAGCAAATTTAGCAACCATACCCTTTATCCAAGTCAATTATATAAATTGTAAATAGTTGAGGCCCCAGCACTGATCCCTGTGGCACACAACTTGTTACATCCCGCCAATCAGAAAATGACCCATTTATGCCTACACTCTGTTTCCTGTCAGCTAGCCAATCTTATATCCATGCTAATACTTTAATCCTTATGCTATGAGCTTATATTTTCTGCAATAACCTTTGATGTAGCACCTTATCAACTGCCTTCTGGAAATCTAAGTACAGTACATTCACTGGTTCCCCTTTATTTACAACATATGTTGCTTCTTCAAAGAATTCCAATAAATTGGTTAAACATGATTACCTCTCACAAAAACATGTTGTTTCTGCCTTATTACCTTAAATTTCTCTAAGTGCCCTACTATAGCTTATTTAGTAATAGCTTCTAACATTTTCCTGATGACAGACGTTAAGCTAACTGGCCTGTAGTTTCCTGCTTTCTGTCTTCCTTCCTTTTTGAATAAAGGAGTTACATTCACTATTTTCCAAACAAATGGAACCTTTCCCAAATCTAAGAAATTGTGGAAAATTAAAAGCAACGCTTCAACTATCTCCCTCGCCACCTGTTTTAAGATCCTAGGATGAAGTCTATCAGGATCCGGAGCCTTGTCAGCCCGCAGCTCCAACAATTTGCTCAGTACCGCTTCCCTGTTGATTGTACTTTTCTTGAGTTCCTCCCTCCCATCCATATCCTGATTTACAGCTATTTCTGGGATGCTACTTGTGTTCTCTATAGTGAAGACTGATGCAAATACCTGTTCAATTCATCTTGATGCCACACTTGTTCAAATGCTGCCTTGGTATCAAGGGCAGTCACTCTCACCTCAGATCTTGAGTTCACCTCTTTTGTCCATGTTTGGAGCAAGGCTATAATGAGGTCAGAAGCTGAGTGGTCTTAGCAGAACCCATCAGTGAGCAGGTTAATTTTGAGCAAATGGTGCTTGATAGCAATGGTGACACCTTCCATCACTTTGCTGATGATTGAGAGTAGACTATCACCCGATACTCACTGTAAGTCCGCTGACTCCCACAGCTACCTTGACTACGCTTCCTCACACCTTGCTTCCTGTAAGGACTCTATTCCATTATCTCAGATTCTCCACCTCCATCCTCTGGCAATGCAACCTTCAGACTAGTGCTTCCGATATGTATTCCTTTTTCCTCAACTGAGGATTCCCCACCACAGTCCTCAACCATCTTCGTCCCAGTTCCCACTCTTCTGCTCTCACCCCTTCTCTCCCTCTCAGAACCATGATAGGATTTCCCTTGCCTTTACCCTCCATCCCATCAGACTTTTTTCAATGCATCATCCCCACTATTTCCGCCATATCCTGCATAATGCCATCACAAAACACAACTTCCCCTTCCCTACACCTTTCACATTCCAACAAAGAGACTGTTCCCTCCTCATCACGCTGGTCCAAACCTTCACTGCTAATATTCCATCTCTTTCCCAAGGCATTTTTCGAAACAAATAAAGGAGGTGCAAAATCTGCCCCATTACCTCCCTCCCTTCTCACTGTCCAATTCCAAGGCTCCAAACACTCTTACAAAAGCAAAGTTCTGTGGATGTTGGAAATCTGAAATAAAAACAGAAGATGCTGGAAATACTGATGGAAGGTCATTGGCCTTTTCCCTTCCGGAGACTAAGTGCGGTAGCGGGCAGCAGGAGTGGAATGTCGCCCGCCAGCTACAATCGTGGATTTGCGCGCCAAATCTTTGCCTTTCAGCTCATTATATACGTATGAATGCGATCCACATCGGATCTTGTGGTGTAGTGGGCTGAGATTCTTCCACCTCACTGCGACATCATTGGATCATTTTTCCAGGTCCCATATTTAAGCTGCACCCGCAAATATCATTCACTGATAGCCCCACCAAAGGAAAGCAGCCAACTGCACCCAAACTTAGTGATAAATTGCTAGGGGTGCTTCTGGGTGTAGTGGAGGCATACCAGAAAATCCTTTACCCCAGTGATGGGAGACTGAGTTCCACCAACCTCACCACTCCAGCCTGAGAGAAGGTCACCAGTGTGGTCAGTGCCAATGCAGCCCAGAGCAGTACCATCATTCAATGCTGGAAAAGGATGAATGATCTCAACCGTTCTTCCAGGGTAAGTCCACCTTCTCCTCAGTCTCAATTCTGGCTCTCACAAGCCCATCATGCAATCGCAGAGTTACAGTCCACAGGGATCTCATATACTGCCAGCAGAAGGGACATCACCACTGACTCTCTTATACATTTGTCATCTTCATCTCTTCTCACATCCTCAGCCCACTCAGGACCCACAGAAGGCAGGCAATCTTATTATTTGTCTTGGCATCAGTCCTGCTCAAAGTCTGCCCATCTGCATTGCCTTCCAAGGATGGGGCCATCGTGACGCTACAGTAAGTACTTATTCAGTGATTGATGTGCTGCATTGACGTGATGAGGATCACAATGAGGGTGCTTACTATTCATCATCCTCTTCCTGGAACCTGGTAGCTATAAGCATGTCATGTGCATGCCTGCCTTGTCTGGTTCATGCTACAGCCTCCTCCTTTGGGGCCGCCGCTTTCTTGCCCTCATTCAGATCAGCCCTCTCGACATCCTCCTCATCGGAAGACAGCTCCATACAACTCCTCCATCTCTCTCTTTCTGGCAAGACATCTCCCTTTGGACCGCCAGGCTGTGTAGAGCATGGCAAGCCACTATGATGCATGAGACCCTCTGGGGAAAGTACTGTAGTACGCCACATCCTGTCCAGACATTGGAAATGCATCAGGATCTCAATAGTCCGCTCAAACATTGAGTGTGTTGCAACATGAGCGGCGTTGTACCTCTCCTCTGAGGCATTTTGTGGGCGCCGAAAAGACATCATGTCTTTAGTGGATAGCCTTTGTCACTGAGCAGCCAACCTTGGATGTGCTGAGAGCCCTCGAATATCAGTGGCAGCTGGGAATGACGCAAGATGTTCGAGTTATTGGAACTTCGAGGGTATCTCGCAGATACCTGCGTAATCTGCTTCTGGTACAGGCCAGCTGCACATTTAGTGAGTGGAACCCCTTCTTGTTAATGAATTGTAGTGGCTGCTGCCAGGGAGCTCTTCAAGCCACATGAATGCAGTCGATGGCACCCTGTGGATCCCACTAGTCTTGCAGCCTGGCTGGCTTCATCTCGAGAGAACTGGATGTATTCATAACCTCTCAGATGCACCTGTGAGTAGATGCTTGAGAAATCCTGCCGATGTCCCCAGTGGGGCCCTGGAACGAGCCACTCATGTAGAAGTTCAGAATGGCGGTCACTTATAGAACCACTGGCAAAGCATGTCTCCCAGTTCCTGTGGCGTCAACTCCTCTCGGAGAATGTGGCAGATAAGAGCCTCCACATCCCTAGACATGTGAAGCATCTGCGGTACTGTCTCTCGCTCATCCGAAGGAATGAGAGGTGTCTTCTTTATACCCTTGGTCTTGCCAGATGCCTACGCACAATGCCTCTGGCAGCCTCTGCTTGTGGTTGTTGGGGGGGTGCTGCTGGCCCTTGATTATCAGAGTGAGGCTCTTGGCTTAGCCTAGCCTAATGGTGATGGGCCTCGGACCCGGACCGACTGCCTCTTGTGCAAGTGCCTACTACTACCTCAGCTTTCTGGCCTTAACTGCATTAACCGCCACTACCCCCCCCCCCGCCCCGGGCCACCCCCCCTCCCCTCACACCCATCATGGGTCTGTGAGCACCCTTCCCTAGTCTTCCCCCACTGCAGTCATATGTCTGTGTAGATCTTTCCCCAATCTTCATCACCACGCCCCCGCAGTCAAGCCTTTTCCCTCCAGCCCCTCTCCTTGCCTCTGTCTTGTCTCACCTTCACCCCCTCCCCAACGCCAGGCAAGCTTTTGCCCTAGCCCCTTCCCTTGCCTCCCCTGCCTACCCACTGGCCTTGCCTACGCAGCCGAGCACAGAGTCGGAGCAGCTGTGAGTGCAACGCAATGAAAGATACGCAAAAATACCTCGTGGTCATGAGTGATGTGGTGCTCGTCGGGTGCACGTCACTTCTATCCGGTTATGAGTCACGCCGGACTCATTAGCTGCTGGTGTGGCCCTATGACCTGATGTGGGGGTGTGATTCTGGCAAGCTGCCTTTGAAATGAGTATTCATAACATTCAAATGAATGCAAATGCAGTTCCTGACATGGCGCGGCGGACTGAGCGACCCCCCATGAAAGTAGGGAGTGGGCAATCAATTTTTTTTTACACTGGAGGAAAACTGGCTTTTGGCTCTCCTCCACATTTTCCCATCCCACCCGCCATGACGCCCGCCGCTGCTGGGGTCGGAAAATCTCACCCATTAACTCTATTTCTCCCTCCACACATTCTACCTGACCTACTGAGTATTTCCAGAATTTTCTGTTTTTATACCACAAACAGCCCTTCCAGGTGACACAGTGAGTACTTCTTTCAATTTCGAGTACTATATCGACTGCTCTTGATGGGGTCTGCTCCAGACTGGGGAGACTAAATGCAGATTGGATGGCGGAATCCTCCATCCAGACAGCAAGTGTGACCCCGAGCTTCCATTGCTTGTTATTTTAATTCTCTGCTCCACTCCAATTCTGACCTCTCTGTCCTTGACTTCCCACACAGTTCCAATGAAGGTCAACGGAGGCAGAAGGAACAGCAGCTCATCTTTCAGTTAGACGCTTTAAAACTGCTTGGGCTCAACACTGAGTTCAACAATTTCAGATCATAACCTCTGCTCCCATTTTGTTTAGTGTTCTTTGGGTTTGTTTTTGGACGACAATTAATTCAGCTTTCCCTATTTATACCTCCTCGCATCTTTTGTTTTTTCACTTGTTCCATTATCACCTAGTAAGTGGCCTAGCAAGTCACTCAGATGTCTCAAAGCTGCTAGAAAGGAACAAAAGAAAGTAAAACTGTGTGGGACACTAGGCTGTGACCTAGGCATTGAATCAGGATGTGACAAAGAAATGTCTAGAAATGTCTAGCCCAGACAACTTTGCAAAGTCTTCCTCACTAACAGCTGGGGAGCAGTGCAAAGCTAGAGCTGCCATGCAGGCTAGTCAAGCCTAACATATTCATACTTACAAAGTAACACCAAATAGCCAATGTGCCAGGTTTCTCCATCAACTCCTGTGATTTAGCATCAGGGAAGTGAAGGATAGGCCCTGGTGGCCCTCAGTGTTGACTCCAGACCCCAAGGGCAAGAAAGTTTACCACATTTTCCCAGCTGATGGATCACTTCTCCTCCATGTTGAATACATGAGAAAGAAACACTGAGGGTAGCAAGGGCTCAGAATGTGCTCTGTTTTGGGATGCTCCAATGTCTGTCACTAAGAGTCGCTCTGTAGCACCACTACTGACTCAGCTGGCTATTTGCCAGACTAAGTTTGTAGCAGTTGGCGAGAGAATCAATATATGGGAATAACTTACTTGGCAATCCAGTGGCTGGAATCATAACTGGCACATAGCAGCATGGTTGTTGTTGTTGGAGGCTAGTCAGTCCAACCCTAGGACAACACTGCAGGGGTTCCTCAGGGTAGTGTTCTAAGCCCAACCATCAATGACCTTCCCTCCACTGTAAAGTCAGGAATGATGCTGTTCACTATTGATTGCACAGTGTTCAGCTCCATTCACAATTCTTCAGATAAGGAAACAGTCCATGCTTGCATGCAGCAAGACTTGGCGATATTCAGACTTAAGCTGATAAGAGCAAGTAACATTTGCACCACTCAGATGTAAGCAATGACCATCTCCAACAAGAAAGAGCACATAATCACTTCCCCTTGATGTTTAATGTCATTATCTTCATTGAATCTTATACTAGCAACATCCTGGGAGTTACCATTGACAAGAAACTGAACTAGACCAGGCACATGAATACTGTGGCTACAAGAGTAGGTCAGATGCTGGTTATTCTGTAGCATATGGTTCATCCATAAAGCCTTGCTATCATCTCAAAGCATGAGTCAATGGTGGAGTCGGGGGGCAGAGGTGAGTATGGTGGCTATTACCAAGGAGAAGGTGCTAGGAAAACTGAAAGGTCTGAAGGTGGATAAATCACCTGCACCAGATGGATTACACCCCAGAGTTCTGAAGGAGATAGCTGAAGAGATAGTGGAGGCGTTAGTGGTGATCTTTCCGGAATCACTGGAGCCAGGGAGTGTCCCAGAGGACTGGAAAATCGCTAATGTAACCCCCCTGTTTAAGAAGGGAGTGAGGCAAAAGACGGGAAATTACAGGCCGATTAGCCTGACCTCGGTCGTTGGTAAGATTTTAGAGTCCATTATTAAGGATGAGATTTCAGAATACTTGGAAGTGCATGGTAAAATCGGGCAAAGTCAGCATGGTTTCATCAAGGGGAGGTCATGCCTGACAAATCTGTTAGAATTCTTTGAGGAGGTAATGAGTAGGTTAGACAAAGGAGAGCCAATGGATGTTATCTACTTGGACTTCCAGAAGGCCTTTGACAGGATGCTGCACAGGAGGCTGCTCAGTAAGATAAGAGCCCATGGTGTTAGAGGCAAGGTTAGTACCTTGGATAGAAGACTAGCTGTCTGGCAGGAGGCAGAGAGTGGGGATAAGGGGGTCCTTCTCAGGATGGCGGCCGGTGACAAGTGGAGTTCCGCAGGGGTCAGTGTTGGGACCACAACTTTTCACTTTATACATTAATGATCTAGATGAAGGAACTGAGGGCATCCTGGCTAAGTTTGCAGATGATACAAAGATAGGTGGAGGGACAGGTAGTATTGAGGAGACGGGGAGGCTGCAGAAGGATTTGGATAGGTTAGGAAAATGGGCAAAGAAGTGGCAGATGGAATACAACATGGAGAAGCGTAATGTCATGCACTTTTGTAGGAAGAATAAAGGCATAGACTATTTTCTAAATGGGGAGAGAATTCAGAAATCTGGAGTGCAAAGGGACTTGGGAGTCCTAGTCCAGGATTCTCTTAAGGTTAACTTACAGGTTGAGTCAGTAGTTAGGAAGGCAAATGCAATGTTGGCATTTATTTCGAGAGGACTAGAATATAAAAGCAAGGATGTGCTGCTGAGGCTTTATAAGGCTCTGGTCAGACCACATTTAGAATATTGTAAGCAATTTTGGGCACCGTATCTCAGGAAGGATGTGTTGGCCCTGGAGAGGGTCCAGAGGAGGTTCACGAGAATGATCCCAGGAATGAAAGGCTTAACATATGAGGAACGTTTGAGGACTCTGGGTCTATACTCGATGGAGTTTAGAAGGATGAGTGGGGATCTGATTGAAACTTACAGAATACTGAAAGGCCTGGATAGAGTGGATGTGGGGAAGATGTTTCCATTAATAGGAGAGACTAGGACCCGAGGGCACAGCCTCAGAGTAAAGGGAAGACCTTTTAGAACAGAGATGAGGAGAAACTTCTTCAGCCAGAGAGTGGTAAATCTGTGGAATTCATTGCCACAGAAGGCTGTGGAGGCCAGGTCATTGAGTGTATTTAAGACCGAGATAGATAGGTTGTTGATTGGTAAGGGGATCAAAGGTTACGGGGAGAAGGCGGGAGAATGGGGTTGAGAAACTTATCAACCATGATTGAACGGTGGAGCAGACTCGATGGGCCGATTGGCCTAATTTCTGCTCCTATGTCTTATGGTCTTATGGTCTTATGGAATACTCTCTATTTGCCTGGATGGGTGCAACTGCAACAACTTTCATGAAACTCGACACCACCCAGGAAAAAGGAGCCATCTTGATCGATACCCCAGCCACCAATGGCAGTGTTTATTAACTGCAGGGTGCAGTGCAGCAGGCTTTATAGGCATACTTGCAGTACCTGGAAAACACCGGGCCTCCAGCACCTTGAAGATCAAGGACAGCAGCTGCATAATAATCATCATAAGTCCCCCTCTAAGTCACACACCATCCTGACTTGGAAATACATCGCCATTGTTTCGCCTGGATCAAAATCCTAGATATCCCCACCTAACAGCATTATGGGGAGCATCTTCACTACTTGGACTGCACTGGTTCAAGTAGAAGGCCCATCACCTTCTCAAGGACAGCTAAGAATGGACAATAAATGCTGGCCTTGCCAGAGATGCCCACATCTTAAGAATTATTTTTTCAGAATTGATAATGCAGGCCTGGGAATTCTGTTTGATTGCTAATAGCTACTCAACAATCTGGTGAAATAAATAGCAAATGAATTTAAACCACACAAGGCTCTTTCAATTACATTGTAATTCCAATCCACAGCAAGTGGTGAGGCTACAATCTGTCAACAAAAGGTTGCTAATAATCTCTTCACAACAATCAATAGCTGCTCTGAGTAGAAAATATCCACTCTGAAAATTGTTTATACTGCATGAATGAATTGTTCTATTTTGTAGGCAGTCATATGTGTGACCAATGCTCCATTAAAAATGAATTAGTGCTGGTAAATATGTATTAGAGGAATTTATTGCCCTGCTCTTTCTCTGTGCTCTTTAAAATTATTTTTCAACTATTTATCCCAATCGCTTTTGAATTTATTTTCTATGCCCCATTCGCCATATGGGGTAAAGCATTCCACATTCTAATAATTCTGTGTGGGGAGAAAAAAAAATCTTCACCCCTTTGTTCTCCAAATCAATATCCATTGTTATCAATTTGCCAATGAGCAAAAGCTTCCAAATGCTATGGGAGTTGACACCACGAAGGCTGCCTTGGACAAAATCAAAATCTGCTGAGTCTTGGGGACAGAATGTAGGATTGGCCTTAGGCAGTGTTGGGGACTCATCTTTGCTCCCAACTGACCAAAGGCCCTAACATCTTTGTATCTTATAACTGCTCTAATATCTTTCCCACTCTGTGTTGACCAGATTGACAGCAGGAGTGGGAAATTATGGTTATGAAGGCAGATTTGAGATACTGTGATTATTTTAACTGGAACATTAACGGCTAATAGGAAACTTCATAGAGTTTTTAAAATAAATATTAAGAGTCTTGATAGGTTTTGAGACTTTTGATAGGTCCTTCAAATGAGACATAAAACTGAGTTCCTGTCTGCCTCCTAAGGCGGATGTAAAAGATCCCATGGCACTATTTCAAAGAAGAGTAGCGGAGTTACCCCAGTTTCCTGGACAATATTTATTCCTCAATCAACATGACATTTATGACATTTTTATCTACGCTCCCCCTTTTAAAGATCTACAGCCAGAAATTTTCGTGGCCAGTGCGGGTGCCCGGCAGTCCCGATTCAGCATTCAATTACGCACGATGCCGTCAGCAGGGGTTCCCAACATCATCGCGCTGCATCATGAGATTATGGTAGCCAGGCATGTGCAAATGTTGGAAGTGCGCCCGCCGTCAATTAAATAGCTTGTTAAGGCCATTAAAGGGCCTATCATCTGCAAGTTTGAGAGGCCCGTGCACCAAGTAAAGAGAGTTTTAAACTAAGTATTGGGAGCAGGGGTACAAATTTGGGAAGATGTGGTAAATCAAAGAGTAGAGACAAGACAAAAGAGAAAGGTATTATTACGAGAAATAAAAATCAGACTGTGACAGGAAGGGATAGAGAGTACAAATCTAACAGTAAATCAACAGATGAGACAAGGGGTTATAAAAAGAATAAAGGGGTAAAACTACAGACTCTGTATCTGAATGCACAAAGCATATGAAACAAAACAGATGAACTGAGAGCGCACAGTGAAATAAATAAGCACAATTTGATAGCCATTACAGAGGCATGGCTGCAGGAGGACATGGATTGGAACCTGAATATTAAAGGGTATAGAACATTTAGGAAGGACAGGAAGTGAGGAAAAGGTGGAGGGGTAGCTCTGTTAGTTAATGATGGTATTAGTACAATAGGAAGGGATGACCTAAAGTCAGGAAACCAGGATGTGGAAACGGCTTGGGTAGAGATGAGAAATGGTAAAGGCAAGAAGTCACTTGTGGGAGTCATGTACAGGCCCCCTGACAGTAACCATATGGTAGGATAGAGCATAAAGGAAGAAATAATGGAGGCTTGTCAGAAATGTATGGCGTTAATCATTCAAGATTTTAATCTACATATAGACTGGAAAAGTCAGTTTGACAAAGGTAACCTAGATGAGGAGTTCATAGAATGTTTTCAGGATAGTTTCTGTTATTTTCCTTCTGTCGGGTCGCTTTGCTTGTGAACACAGGTGCACGCCTGTCTACTGGTGGGTGAGTTAGCAAACAATATATTGCAGACGCAGAGACCAATATAAGATGAAGCACATGCTGTTTATTTACATATGTAACAAAGCACTAACACAATGTGTGCTTCTCAAACCAGATCCTATTCTAAACTACTGATTAACATTGTAGCCTGTGCTACACAGCCATTGGATAATACAGTCATGTGGTCAATCTGCTCACATTCTCTTAAAAGTGTTTTGCACCTCAGATTACCACAGTTTCTTAGAACAGAATGTTCTAGAGCCAACCAGAGAACAAGATACACAGGGCCTGGTATTGTGCAATGAGATGGGATTAATTAATGACCTCATAGTGAAGGTACCCCTAAGTAGCAGTGACCATAATATGATTGAATTTTACATTCCGTTTGAGGAAGAGAGGAGTGGCTCTGGGACTATGTTTTTAAACTTAACTAGGAGCAATTATGAGGGCATGAATGCAGAGCTGGCCAAAGAGAATTGGCAAATTAGGTTAAGGGATAGGCCAATAGAGATGCAGTGGCTAATATTTAAGGGGATATTTCAGAATACACAGAATAGATACATTCCAATGAGAGGAAAAAGTCCAAGGGATGGACTCACCATCCGTGGTTAACTGGAAAGGTTAAGGATAGTATCAAACTTAAAGTAAAGGTATATAATTGTGCAAAAATGGGTGGAAGATCAGAAGATTGGACAGAATATAAGGAACAGCAAAGGATGACTTAAAGAGAGGATACAAGTAACATCCAGAACATCCAGCTATAAATCAGGAAATGCAAGGGAGGGAGGAACTCAGGAAAATTACAATCACCAGAGAAGTGGTACTGAGTAAATTTTTGGAGCTGCGGGCTGACAAGTCCCCAGGTCCTGATGGACTTCATCCTAGGGTCTTAAAAGAAGTGGCTAGTGAGATAGTTTATGCATTGGTTTTAATTTTCTGAACTCCCTAGATTCAGGGGAGGTCCCATTAGATTGGAAGATAGCAAATGTAACTCTATTATTCAAAAAGGGAGGGAGACAGAAAGCAGGAAACTGCAGGCCAGTTAGCTTAACATCTGCCATAGAGAAAATGTTAGAAGCTATTATTAAATAAGCTATAGTAGGGCATTTGGATAAGTTCAAGATAATCAGGCAGAGTCAACATAGTTTTGTGAAAGGGAAATCATGTTTAACAAACTTATTGGAGTTCTTTGAGTAAGTAACAAGTGCTGTGGATAAAGGGGAACCGGTGCATGTGCTGTACTTAGATTTCCAAAAGGCATTTGATAAAGTGCCACATCAAAGAATATTGCAGAAAATAAAAGCTCATGGTATTGGGGGTAACATATTGGCAAGGATAGAAGATTGGCTGGCTAACAGGAAGCAGAGAGCAGACTTAAATAGGTATTTTTCAGGTTGGCAAGATGTAGCGAGTGGTGTGCCACAGGGATCAGTGCCGGGGACTCAACCATTCGCAATTTATATAAATGACTTGGATGAAGGGATGGATGGGATGATTGCCAAATTTGCTGATGACACAAAGATAGATAGGAACGTAAGTTGTGAAGAGGACATAAGGAGGCTACAAAAAGATATAGGTAGGTTAAGTGAGTGGGCAAAGATCTGGCAAATGGAGTATAATATGGGAAAATGTGAAATTGTCCATTTGGCAGGAAGAATGATGAGAGATTGGTGAGAGATTACAGAGCCCTGAGATGCAGAGTGATCTGGGTGTCCTAGTGCATGAATCACAAAAGGTTAGTATGCAGGTACAGCAAGTAATTAGGAAAGCTAATAGATTGTTATCATTTATTGCGAGGGGAATTGAATACAAGAGTAGGGAGCTTATGTTCAGTTATACAGAGTACTAGTACAAGTCAGACCACATCTGGAGTACTGTGTATAGTATTGGCCACCTTATTTAAGGAAGGGCTTAAAGTTGTAGGAAGCAGTTCAGAGAAAGTTTACCAGACTAATACCTGGAATGATGAGTTGTCTTATGAGGAAAAGTTGGACAGGTTAGGTTTGTATCCGCTGCAGTTTAGGAGAGTAAGAAGCAATTTGTTTGATATATATATAAGATCCTGAGGGGCCTTGACAGGCTGGATGTGGAGAGGATGTTTCCTCTTGTGGGAGAATCTAGAACTAGGGGTCACTGTCTAAAAATAAGAGATCACCCATTTAAAATGGAGATGAGGCAAACTTCTTTCTCTCTGAGGGCTGTGAGTCTTTGGAAATCTCTTCCTGAAATGGTGGCGGAAGCAGCGTATTTGAATAATTTTAAGGCAGAGGTGGATAGATTCTTGGTAAGCAAGGGGGTGATAGGTTATCAGGGATAGGCGGGATGCAGATTTGAGGTTACTATTGGACGAGCCATAATCTTATTAAATGATGGAGCAGGCCCGAGGGGCCAAATGGCTTACTCATGCTCCTTGTTCGTATGTTAATATGTTCATATTGCGCTTGGTGCATGGGCCAAACGGGCAGGGGGGGTTTGCATTTTTTCAACTTTCTGGATCCAGGACGGTATATAAGAGCCAGAAGGAATAGAGAGGTGAGGAGGTAGGAATTTCAAATTGCCATGAGAGTCTGTGCATTACTGATTATTTAGTGATGCATCCCGTTCATTGACATTAGCTTAAGGAGGCTTAAGTCATTGCAAAGGCTTTCTGTAGATAGGCCTCATCCTAATTCAGGACAAACCAATTGATATGGTTTGAGATGGGCATTGTTTATTCTGCTGCAGGGACTTCCTCAGAATAGGAGTGGACAGCATGAAGGGAGAGGGGGCCAGCTGGCCGCAGACTGCATAATAGAGTCCACCCTCAAGATGGAGAGGCACAACCTGAAGGGATCAAAGGCCCAGCAAGCTTTGCAAGGGAGAAGAGGCAATAACCAATAACCTGCTGGAAGAGTCTACAGGCTGAGATCCAGCTATCCAGCTCTGCCTCTCAAGGGAGACAGTGGCCTCAATATGTAACACGGTCAGCCCCGAGATAGCCTCAAACTGTGTAGGTGGGTGCCCACTGCCAGTGGCACTGAATTTCACAGTTGCCTTTAATTTTTATGCCTTGGGCTCATTCCAGGGGGAGATCTTTGCTGAGTGTCACAATCCGCAGTGCACAGCTGCATCAAACTGGTGACAGATGCACTATTCTGAAGGGTAAACACCTTGATACAATACAAGACAGATGAGGATTGCCAGGCAGAACAATCCATAGGATTCACGGCTATTTCAGGCTTTCCAAGGATTCAGAGAGCCATTGACTGCACACATGTGCCCATCAAGGCGCTTGCGGAAGAGCCGGGGGGCCTTTGTAAAGCAAAAGGGGTTCCATTCTCTAAACGTTCAGATAGTGTTCGATCACCAAATCCAAATCCTGCAGGTTACGCCAGATATCATGGGAGCTGCCATGATTCATATATTCTATATCTATCCCAGGTGCCAAGGCTGTTCATAACCTCTGCACACTTGGATGGCTGGCTGCTGGGAGTAAAGGATATCTGCTCAAAAGGCGGCTAATGACACCAATCAGGCATTCAAGGACACCCACAGAGGAGATGTATAACTGGAGTCATGCTTTAACTAAGGCCACCATTGAGAGGACAATAAGCCTTCTGAAAATGAGGTTTTGCTCTCTGGGCTGCTCTGGAAGATCGCTGCAGCATCCTCCGGAACATGTTTCCCTTGTAGTGTTTGTGTGCTGTGCCCTTCACAATCCGGCTTTCTCGAGGGGAGAGCAGATGGAAGGTGAAGAAAGCGATGTGCTTGAGAAGCCACTGAGGAAGAATCTAGTGCTGACTCTGAAGAGGACCCTGCTCAGCCCCAGGGTGGTGAAGAAGATCCAGCAATGAGGCAGCTTCTGGGATCCAGGGAGACCAGGGAGGCCTTGATTCAAAGGAGTTTCCAAAGTCAGGACTCCAAATCTTTGCAAATAGACTGTCACCTTTCTGTTCAGGGTTTATAAGGCCCTCCTGGCACCATCTTCTCCTGTCCCTCCTTCTGAAATACATTATCATACCCAATCGATGTCTTCACAGAATTGCAGTCCTCCTCTCTAACTATCACATAAAGCACAGTAAGGCCATTTGACATGATGTCACATTTTAATAGTGATGTGTGACAGCTATGTACAACATTACACAAGTGACAATGAGAAATGATTCACCCGTGAAAGCCCTTCTGTGATTATAGTGACTTAAATTCCTGCTTACGAGTGTTATGTCTGCATGCTCCCCCCTCGCTGGCAGCTGGATTGGAGGTAGGCTGCTGACTCTGATGCCCCTTGGGTCTGGGTGACTTTTGATGACTCAGGTCGCTGCACCCCGTGTGGGCCCTGACTGGGTGGGAGAGTCCAGCGCCGTGGCTGGGCACTCCTCAGTCACTGCGGTCTCTTCAGATGCGATGGTCACTGGCAGAGGGGCGGAGGAGCTGTGGCCATCATCAGGAGTGCCCTGAGAGGAGCCTCCAGATGCATGAAGCTGCAGGTCATCCGCCTACATAAGGTTTGCTTGAACCTCCTTGCTCACCATAGACGGACGGGCAGCGAGCAGAGTCACTAGGTGCTTCATCCATCTCTCACATTGGCAGTGGCCTGCTGAAGGCAGTGCCAGTTTGTGGGCTTGCAGATCTGAACGCAACCCCAGAAACCTCTGATTGAGTTCCTGGAGCTGTAGCTCCATGAGAGTCGCCACTCTCTCTATGGAGGATGCTGTGCGTTCAGAGCTGTGGGTCAATGCAGTGCTCATGTTCCATATGAACTCCTCCATGACAGAGACCATGGCACGCAGCCCCTCAGGAATCTTTGCCGGATTTCCACATACATCCCAGTGGACATCCAGCATTTGCCGCCTGATAGACAACTCCAGAGGCTCATCATCTGTCTTGGCTCAACATTGTCCTCATCTCCAGCAATCCTCTGATTGTCAAAGTCTTGGGGGCTCTGCCAGCTGCTCAAGCGAGTGTGATGTGCCTTCTCCAGTGTGCTCTACCATCTGTTCCAGAATGCTCAATCCCACTGAAGTGCCTATATCTGAGGTGCTGCAAGGTGCAGAGAGAGGATGTGATGCGGGTGCATCTGGCTGGACATAATCCTCTGACGTCAAGGGAGAGACTCCTGTGTCATTTTGTGGTCTGGAGGATGTTTCATCTGAGGGAGGGAAAACATATTTAAGTCTCCATCAGCATTTACAAATCAGAGTATATGCAGCCTGGTTGCTTCTCAGAATGGACAAATGGCTGAGCAAAGACTTCTGAATGGACAAGCAATGGGGATCCAAAACAAAAACAGAATTACCTGGAAAAACTCAGCAGGTCTGGCAGCATCGGCAGAGAAGAAAAGAGTTGACATTTCGAGTCCTCATGACCCTTCAACAGAAGCATTGGGGATTAGTGGATTTCACATGTCAGACTTACAAATGATGCCCTACATCTCTCATACCCGCCCCAAATCTCTTCCCTGTCCACTGGACTCTTACCCTCCTCCAAAATCCCTGCCTCTCCACAACCAGTGGATCTCGTATCACGCTCACACACCATCTCCAGAATTTGCTGTTCCACCAGATTAGGTACTCCACCACCAGCTCGCCCTCACTCCTGGGCATTGTGACTCCTCTTCTCCTGTAAGGACAATAGTGCTTTCATGAGATCCCCGCCTATATGCCTGAACATTTCATCCTCCTCCCCAATATCACTGGTTTAGGTATCAATCACATTGCGGGAATTCCTCCTTCTATCCTATCTACTCACATGCATTCTTTACAGAATCACAGAATCACACAGTGCAGAAGAGGCCCTTTGGCCCATTGAGTCTGCACCGACACAAGAGAAACACCTGACCTACCTACTTGATGATGTGCCAGGTTAAGCTTGGGGCGTTACACCCAAGAGCCCTAACAAGTGCAAGCACATACATAAACATTCCTGCAAGGTTACATGGGACGTCAGTACTTACCCTCGCAGAGCAGAGAAGATCATTGGCCACTTTCAACACTGCATCCAGGCCCTTTGGACTACCCCCGGCTGCTGACTAGAGATGCTACCTCTACCAAGCTTTCTTCGTTAGCTGCGGAGGCCTCCTCTTGCTGCCTCACGGCAACAATATCTCCCATCGACCACTGGCAGCATTCAATAGAACCTGCAGGCAGTCATCCGAGAAGCGGGGCCCTGCTTGGCTTCGGCTATTTCCACTCCAATTGGTTTGGCTTCTGGCTCCTGAAAACATTACTATAACCCAGGCACACTTTGCTGCTCACTTTCTGACCTCAGTTTTCACTGTAGGAAAATGTGAAGTTGTTCACTTTGGTAGGAAGAATAAAAAAGCAGAGAACGGCAACAGAATTCGGAGGTGCAGCGGGATCTAATGCATGAGTCACAAAAAGTTAATATGCAGGTACAGCAAGCAATTAAGAAGGCTAATGGAATTACGAGAGGAATTGAACATAAAAGTTAATGTTTTGAGTTTGCATGGCCCTTCTTCATACTGACTCGAAACATTAACTTTGTTTTTCTCTCTCCAGAGGTGCTATCAAACCTGCTGAGTTTTTCCAGCATGTTCTGTTTTTGTTTCAGATTTCAGCATCTTCAGTATTTTGCTTTTATAAAAGTAAGGATGTTATGCTTCAGTTATACAGGGCATTGGTGAGACTGCATCTCAAATATTGTGTGCAGTTTCGGTCTCCTTACTAAAGGAAGGATGTAAATGCACTAGAGTTGGTTCAGAGGAGACTAGATTGATAGCTGAAATGAGCGGGTTGTCTTATGAGGAAAGGTTAGACAGACTAGGCTTGTTTCCACTAGAGTTTAGAAGAGTGAGGGGTGACTTTATTGAAGTATATAAGATCCTGAACGGTATTGACAAGGTAGACGTGGAAAGTTTGTTTCCTCTTGTGGGTGACTCCTGAACTAGGGGGCACTGATTTAAAATTAGGGGTTGCCCTTTTAGGGCAGAGATGAGGAGAATTTTTTTCTCCCAGAGGTTTGTGCAACTTTGGAACTCTCTGCCTCAGGAGATGGTGGAGGCAGGGTCATTGAATATTTTTAAGGCAGGGGTAGATAGATTGTTGTTAGGCAAGGAAATCAAAGGTTATCAGAGTAGATGGGGATGTGGAATTCGAAACACAAACATATCATCCATCATCTTTTTGAATGGTGGAGCAAGCTCAAGGGGCTGAATGGCCTACTTCTGCTCCTATTTTGTATGTTTGTATGTTCATAAGTCTCTTAAAAGTTTTCAAAAGCTCTTTCCCACAGTTCCTCCATGCATACAAGCCTTCATAAAGCTGCTCCCAGTGGCATGCATTCAGGCGTCCACCCTTTTCCTGCTCCTCCGGCAGCGCTGGGCCTCTCTCAGCATGAGTTTTGTGCTGGCCGACTGTTAATTGGTCAGCCAGTGTGTAATTACTCTCGGGTGCTGAATGCAGTGGGAGCAGATTTCACATCCGCTTCCAATCCTGCCAATCACGCTCACCCGGCGAGCTGAAAATTCCGGCCTATGTATTTTCACCCTTAAATCTTCTTGTTTCATCACTCTATTAAAGATGGTCATCAAACTGTACAATTTCACGTGCCCCCATACATGTTCTTCCACAATCTCCTGCAACTCTTCCTCACTGTTTGCCACAGGAACATTCCCTCCATTTTATACAGAAAATCTCCACACTCTAATAGAACTTTAAAAGTGGCAACTGCTAACACCCCTCAATCTTCCTTCCTCTTACAATCCTGGAGCTTTTAAAAGTGAGTTTAGCACTACTTAAATAGTGCTTATTAGTTTACCTCCATTTTGTCTGGTATTTTCAGCTTCAGTGCTGTCCTGCACCATCCTAATAGAGGCTTTGACCATGTTCCGATAATAGAGGAAACAATCTGTTATGATCATACACTTCAGCAATGTGATCTTTGTTGGCAGCAGTTCTTGAAATGTTTGGTCATCATGATGGATATGCACATGCAAATGTCCGATTGGTAAGAATTGAAAATATAATGGTCTGACTGGGGGTTCTTAACCTGAGAGGTTCTCCATTGTCAAGTTATAGTATTGTAGAATAAAGATGAATTACCAAGTTAACTTAAAACTCTCATCATATTTTTATACTACAAATTAGGATAGATTTTGTACTATCCAAGTTGAAGGATGCCAGCACTGGGGATTTGAATCATCTTTGCAATTTTAGTACCAAGTGGATTTCAATATCAAGTACTCTTCGGTTAGATAAAGCACAGCCATTTAAAGATTGAAGCTACCATTATGCTGCCTTAAAAAGGTACTTTTGCTCCAAACTCAGAAAGGCACATGTCAATGCACGAATCTGAGGTTTCCCATGCTCCACACCAAATATCCTTTTGGACTCTGAGTGAGATAGTCAATTAGTTTAAAAGTAAGAACTGTTTTGTGCTTTGGGACCACATACACTATGAACTGGCATGAGATTACCCAAAAGTTAGACTCTCACAACCAGAGAATAATTAGGCTTTCAGCTGATAAATCTGGGCTGAATTAAGTTCAGGCCCTAAATGTTTCATTCATAAAGCACCTTTCATAACTTCAGGAGATTCCGAAGTGCTTCACAGCTAGTGAAGTATCTTAAAGTGTCCTCACTATAGTGTAGGGGGGCATAATGAAGGGTGACACAAGGATAGTTGCAAGAAAGGATTTTGGCTGAGATGATCAAGAAGTAGAATCAGTATGGGTGGAGATTAGGGATGACAAGGATGAGAAAACACTGGTGGGATCTTCTAATCGTTTGAAAGTGTATTAAGCAAGAAATGATTTGAGCTTGTAACAAAGGCAATGTAATAATTGTGAGGATGTTAACCTTCATATAGATTGGACAAATCAAATTGACAAGGATGATTAGAAAGATGGGTTTGTAGAATGTTTTTGTGACAGTTTCCCAGAGCAATATTTTGTAGAACCAACTAGGGATAAAGCAATATTAGGTCTAGTATTATGTAATTAGGCATGTTTAATTAGTAATCTCATCATAAGAGACCCTTTTAAGAAGTGTACATAATGCACTTGAACTTCATGTTAAGTTTGAGAATGCCATACTCCAATCGTAAGCAGGAATCTTAGATTAAACAAAGTGTAATGAGGAGGGAGATGGCTAAGGTTGCCTGGGTAAATAAACCAAAATGTATGGTGGTAAATAAACAGTGGGAAATGTTAAAAAAAATGAATCAAAATATTCAACAAAAACTTAGTGAGAAAGATCCTCCATTGTTATTTAAGGAAGTTAAGGATAGTATTGATCAAAAGAAGGGGCTTACAATGTTGCAAAGAATAATAATGCACCTGAGAATTGAGAGAAACTACCAAAGGGCCAGCAAAAAGTTGATAAAAAGGGAAAACATAGAATATTAAAGTAAACTAGTTGAGAAAATAAAAACTAATTTTAGGAGCTTTTACAAGTATTTAAAAGGAGGAGAGTAGCTAAAATAAATGTTGGTCCCTTAGAGGCAGGCACCAGAGAAATTATCAAGGGGAATGATGAAATGGCAGAAATGTTGAGCAAATATTTTGTGCCTGTCTTCACAGTAGAAGACACAAATTACAAACAGGAAATAATGGGTAATTAAGGGGATAATGAGAGTGCGGAAATTAAAATAATTATTATCAGCAGGAAAAAGGGATTAAAACATTACAAATCCTCAGGAACTCATGGACTACATCCTATTGTTCTAAGAGATGTAGCTGCAGAGATATGGGATGCAAGGGAATTATTCCAGCAGATTAGACATTAATAAAAGTAATGCTACTATACATGAAAGGGGAAGAGAGAAAACAGGGAACCACAGGCCACTTAGCCTGACCTCAATCGTTGGGAAATGCTGGAATCAGTTACTGAGAGTATCAATCACTGATAGAGCATTAAGAACTAAAGGGCACAGATTCAAAATAATTGGCAAATGGAGTAGAAGTGATGTGAGGAAAAATGTTTTCACCCAGTGGGTGGTTGGAATCTGGAAGAAAGCTCCTGAGGGGATGGTGGAGGCAGGTTCGATCATGATATTCAAAAGAGAACAGGTTTGCTATCTGAAAAGAAAGAATATGCCAGGTTACGGGGATAAGGCAGGGGAGTGGGACTAGGTAGAATGTTCTTTCAGAGAGCCAGTACAGACTCAATGGGCCATATGGCCTCTTTCTGCACTGTAAAGAGTCTGTGATTCTGTGAATATTGTATCCAAGTTTGCTAACAATACAAAGCTAGTTTGGAATGCGAGCTGTGAAGAGGGTCCAAAGGGCTGAATTTTCTGGGCCCCACAGTGCTGGGTTAGGAGGTACGAGATCTTGGAAAATAGGGGGAGCTGTGTTAGCATGACTCCCCAATATCTTTCTGCCACTGGGGAAGTTCCCTATGGGTTGTTGGACAATCAGATTGGCTGCCCATACCATGAAGATGGGTAGCCAATTAAGCTGATTTTAGACCCAATTAGGTCAGGTTTTGTGGGCACGCTGGCATTTTGCTGCTGTTGGAGCAAATCCCCCATCATGTGTGAAGGCCGAAAGCTCAATGGAGGCAGCCTACAAGTGGCAGGCTGGTGGTTCATCTGAGCTGGATTTTCCATGCCCCAAAGGAGGGTCTCCAGCAGGAAAGGCTGCACCCACGGCCCAAAGATGCATCCAGAGGGGTTTCTCCTCCACTTTAAGGGGCTTAAAACCCCCTAAAGGGAAATGACTGCAAGAGTGCAGTGTAACTAAGCAGCCAATGTTAACCAGAGCGCGACAGAAAGGGACAGAATGTATAAACATAAGAGTGTACCAACAAATAGGGTCAGAGTAGGGAACAATGGTAAAAAGACAAAATTAAAGGCTCTTTATCTGCAAGCATGCATAATTTCTAACAAGATAGATGAATTGATGGCAGAAATAGAAATAAATGGGTATGACATGATATCCATTAGAAAGACGGTTGCAAGATGACCAAGACCGAGAATTGAATATTCAGGGGTACTTGGCATTTCAGAAGGATAGACAGAAAGGAAACAGAAGTGGAGTAGCTCTATTAATAAAGGACAAGGTCACTATAGTAGTGAGAAATGATCTTGTCTTGGAAGATCAAGGTGTTGAATCAGTTGGGGTGGAAATAGTCTATAGGCACCCTAACAGTAGCTCCACTACAGGATGGAGTATAAACCAAAATATAATGAGGGCTTTTAAGAAAGGTACTGTTATAATTGTAGACAATTTTAATCAGGCAAATCAAATTGTCATAGATAGATTTGAAGATGGTTCATAGAGTTTGTGTGGGACAATTTCTTAGAAGAGTACATTGTGGAACCAACCTGGTAACAGGCTATTTTAGATCTAGTAATGTGCAATGAGAGAGGTTTAATAAATTACCACATAGTAAAAGATCCTCTAAGTAAGGCTGATCATAACATGGTAGAATTTCACATTCGGTTTGAGGATGAGAAACTTGGGGCCGAAACTAGTGTCATAATAATGTCAGGCAATTGCAGAGACAGACTTGGCTAAATGGTCTGGGAAAATAGATTAAAGGGTAAAACAGTAGATAAGTAGTGTCAGGCATTTAAGGAATATTTCACAATTCTCAACAAAGATATATTCCATTGAGAAATACTCCTTGAGAAGGATGAATCATCCGTGGCTAACTAAGGAAGTTAAGAGTGGTTTCAAATTGAAAGAAGAAACGTACAACGTTAGTAGTAGCCTAGAAGATTGGGAACATTTTAGAAACCAGCAAAGGGTTACTTCAAAAAAGCAATGAAGGAGAAAATAGATCATGAAAGCAAACTAGCAAGAAATTTAAAAACAAACAGCAAGAGCCTCTACAATACATAAAAAGGAGTAGAGTGGCTAAAGTCAATGTTGACTCCTTACAAGATGAGACTGGGGAACTAATAATGGGAAGAAGGAAATGGCAGAGACTTCAAATATTTTGTATCGCACTTCACATAGAAAACACTAAAAACATTCCAGTAATACTTTAAAAAATCAAAGGGCTAAAGGAGGGAGGAACTTAAAATAATCACTATCACTAGAGAAAAAGTATTAGGAAAACTAATGGGACTAAAGGATGACAAGTCCCCTGGACCTAATGGCCTGCATCCTCGGGTCTTAAAAGAAGTGGTAACAGAGATATGAATGCATTTGTTGTAATCTTCCAAAATTCCCTAGATTCTAGAAAGATTTCAACAGATTGGAAAGCTACAAATCTAACAGCGCTATCCAAGAAAGTGGGGAGACAGTTAGTCTAACATCTGTCATTAGGGAAATATTGGAATCCTTTACTAAGGAAGTAGTAGCAGGAGACTTACAAATCATAGTACAATCAAGCAGATTGTAAGGTCCTGACACTAGGGTCCCAAAGTCTGTGGGAAAAACCAGTGCAAAGAGATTGCAAAGAGATATGGACAGGTTAAGATCCAACAGAGGGTGCTGGTGAGAAGTGTCTGAAGCATTCTGGGAGAAGTCACCGCATCCACCGTGACTCAGGAGGGAATCGAGGAGAAGGACTCTTGCACTCAACAGGAGGAAGAGCATCCAACAGAGGGCGCTGGTGAGAAGTGACTGAAGAATTCTGGGAGAAGTCACCGCAGCCACCGTGACTCAGGAGGGAATTGAGGAGGACCCACTGTCAAAGAACGGAATAGTCCCGAACATTACATTGCTGTAGTGTTTCCATCCCTCCCTCCTCCTCAAGCCTAAAAAAAAGAGACAGAGGAAGAGGCAGTGCCTTCAGGAGTGCACCAGACCTGCAAGGGATACTCTTCTGAAAGTGGATTTTAAAGAAAAAGCAGCTGATTGGTGAGTAAAACCTGGGAGCAGATTCAGAGGGAGGAGCACTGGAGCGGTGAGTATAAATCTAGCTTACCTCAGGGATTCGCGGCCTTGTCTTCAGGGAGCAGATTCGGAGGGAGGAGCACTGAAGCAGTGACCTCGGGGCACAGAGTAACTGAAGCCAAAAAAGTGACGTCACAGGAAAGCTGTGACCTGATTGGTTGGTAGGAAATCTGCACCAAATTTGAAAAAAAACACTGCAAAGCTAATTAATAAATTAATTATCTAAGTCGAGATGGCTGGGCAGGTGATGTGCTGTAGCTGTATGATATGGGAGCTGGCAGATCCCATTGCGATCTGCAGTGACCACATCTGCAGCAAGTGTTGGTTGCTGGAGGAACTCCGGCTCAGAATTGATGAGCTGGAGTCCGAGCTCCGGACGCCGTGGCACATCCGGGAAGGGGAGAGTTACCTGGACCTCAAGTTCGGTCAGTGGTCAGGGTCAGCAGGGTGTGACTGCAGGTGAGGCAGGTAGAGGGATCCTGTGTTCAGGAACAGAGGAACCTCAGCTCTTGACCTTTTCCAACAGGTACGAGGTACTTGCTCCCTGTGTGGATGAGGAACAGGGCTGTAGGGAGGATGAGGCAGCTGACCATGGCACCATGGCACAGGAGGCTGTTCAAGACGGGGCAGCAAAAATACAAGTGGTAGTTGTAGGGGATTCTATAATTAGGGGAATTGATAGCATCCTTTGTAAGCAGGATCGAGAGTTCCGCATGGTATGTTGCCTACCCGGTGCCAGGGTGAGGGACATCTCTGACCGGCTTGAAAGGATATTGGAGAGGGAAGGGGAGGATCCAGTTGTTGTGGTCCACGTCGGGACAAATAACATAGGTAAGACTAGGAAAGAGGACCTGTTTGGGGATTATCAGGAACTAGGAACTAAATTAAAGAAGAGGTCCTCAAGGGTTATAATCTCCGGATTACTGCCTGAGCCACGTGCAAATTGGCATAGGGACGCGAGAATAAGGGAAGTAAACAAGTGGCTAAAGGAGTGGTGCAGGAAAGAGGGGTTCCATTTTGTGGGGCACTGGCATCAGTTTTGGAACAGGAGGGATCTGTACCGTTGGGACGGTCTCCACCTGAACCGATCTGGGAGCAATGTTATAGCAAAAAGGGTAACTAGGGTGGTCAACAGAACTTTAAACTAGAAAGTGGGGGGAAGGGAAGGGTAAAACTCCAAGAAGTATAACTAATGGGAAACAAAGCAGCAGGTTAGCGTGTTGGGGGCTGGATTCAACTTCATGGAAAATTATGAAAAAACTGAAAAGAAAGGAGAGCCCAGGAGAGGCTATTAACGTCTCCAGAACACAAAATAGGACAGAGTGTTTGGAAAGGGCTAGGAATCTAACTTCAAGCACATCAGATAAAGAGACGACAATGAGAAAGGGGACAGGAAATACAGGACTGAATGTGTTGTATCTGAATGCACGCAGTATACGAAATAAGGTAAATGAGCTTGTGGCGCAGATTGAAATTGGCAGGTATGATGTGGTGGGCATCACGGAGACATGGCTGCAAGGGGATCAGGACTGGGAGCTAAATATCCAAGGATATACATCCTATCGAAAAGATAGGCAGGTTGGCAGAGGGGATGGTGTTGCTTTGTTAGTAAGAAATGAAATTAAATCGATAGCAAGAAATGACGTAGGGTCAGATGATGTAGAATCTGTGTGGGTAGAGTTGAAGAACCGCAAAGGTAAAAAAAAACATAATGGGAGTTATGTACAGACCTCCGAACAGTAGTCAGGATGTGGGGCACAAGATACACCAGGAGATAGAAAAGGCGTGTAAGAAAGTGATCATGGGGGATTTCAATATGCAGGTAGACTGGGAAAATCAGTTTGGTAGTGGATCCCAAGAAAAGGAATTTATGGAATGTCTACGAGATGGCTTTTTGGAGCAGCTTGTGGTGGAGCCCATTAGGGAACAGGCAATTCTAGATTTAGTGATGTGTAATGAGGCAGATTTGATAAGGGAGCTTAAGGTGAAGGAACCCTTAGGAGGAAGTGACCATAATATGATAGAATTTACCCTGCAATTTGAGAGGAAAAAGCTGGAATCAGATGTAAAGGTATTACAGTTGAATAAAGGCAACTACAGAGGCATGAGGGAGGAGCTGGCCAGGATTGACTGGGAGATGAGCCTAGCAGGAAAGACAGTGGAACAGCAATGGCAGGAGTTTCTGGGAGTAATTTGGGAGACACAGCAAAAATTCATCCCTAGGAAGAAGAAGCATACTAAAGGGAGGACGAGGCAACCATGGCTGACAAGGGAAGTCAGGGACAGCATAAAAGCTAAAGAGAAAGCATACAATGCAGCGAAGAGCAGTGGGAAGCCAGGGGATTGGGAAGCCTACAAACACCAACAAAGGACAACTAAAAAAGAAATAAGGAAGAAGATTAAATATGAGGGTAAACTAGACAGTAATATAAAAGAAGATTGCAATAGTTTTTTTAGATATATAAAGGGTAAGAGAGAAGCAAAAGTGGATATTGGGCCACTGGAAAATGACGCTGGAGAAGTAGTAGTGGGGAACAAAGAAATGGCAGAGGAACTGAATAGGTACTTTGCGTCAGTCTTCACGGTGGAAGACACGAGTAACATCCCCAAAGTTCAAGAGAGTCAGGGGGCAGAGGTGAGTATGGTGGCCATTACCAAGGAGAAGGTGCTAGGAAAACTGAAAGGTCTGAAGGTGGATAAATCACCTGCACCAGATGGATTACACCCCAGAGGTCTGAAGGAGATAGCTGAAGAGATAGTGGAGGCGTTAGTGGTGATCTTTCAGGAATCACTGGAGTCAGGGAGGGTCCCAGAGGACTGGAAAATCGCTAATGTAACACCCCTGTTTAAGAAGGGAGTGAGGCAAAAGATGGGAAATTACAGGCCGATTAGCCTGACCTCGGTCATTGGTAAGTTTTTAGAGTCCATTATTAAGGATGAGATTTCAGAATACTTGGAAGTGCATGGTAAAATCGGGCAAAGTCAGCATGGTTTCATCAAGGGGAGGTCATGCCTGACAAATCTGTTAGAATTCTTTGAGGAGCTAACGAGTAGGTTAGACAAAGGAGAGCCAATGGATGTTATCTACTTGGACTTCCAGAAGGCCTTTGACAAGGTGCCGCACAGGAGGCTGCTCAGTAAGATAAGAGCCCATGGTGTTAGAGGCAAGGTACTAGCATGGATAGAAGATTGGCTGTCTGGCAGGAGGCAGAGAGTGGGGATAAGGGGGTCCTTCTCAGGATGGCGGCTGGTGACTAGTGGAGTTCCGCAGGGGTCAGTGTTGGGACCACAACTTTTCACTTTATACATTAATGATCTAGATGAAGGAACAGGGGGCATCCTAGCTAAGTTTGCAGATGATACAAAGATAGGTGGAGGGACAGGTAGTATTGAGGAGGCAGGGAGGCTGCAGAAGGATTTGGATAGGTTAGGAGAATGGGCAAAGAAGTGGCAGATGGAATACAACACGGGAAAGTGTGAGGTCATGCACTTTGGTAGGAAGAATAGGGACATAGACTATTTTCTAAATGGGGAGAGAATTCAGAAATCTGGAGTGCAAAGGGACTTGGGAGTCCTAGTCCAGGATTCTCTTAAGGTTAACTTGCAGGTTGAGTCGGTGGTTAGGAAGGCAAATGCAATGTTGGCATTTATTTCGAGAGGACTAGAATATAAAAGCGGGGATGTGCTGCTGAGGCTTTATAAAGGTCTGGTCAGACCATATTTAGAATATTGTGAGCAATTTTGGGCCCCGTATCTCAGGAAGGATGTGCTGGCCCTGGAGAAATTCCAGAGGAGGTTCACGAGAACGATCCCAGGAATGAAAGGCTTAACATATGAGGAACGTTTGAGGACTCTGGGTCTATACTTGATGGAGTTTAGAAGGATGAGGGAGGATCAGATTGAAACTTACAGAATACTGAAAGGCCTGGATAGAGTGGACTTGGGGAAGATGTTTCCATTAGTAGGAGGGACTAGGACCCAAAGGCACAGCCTCAGAGTAAAGGGAAGACCTTTTAGAACAGAGATGAGGAGAAACTTCTTTAGCCAGAGAGTGGTGAATCTATGGAATTCATTGCCACAGAAGGCTGTGGAGGTCAGGTCATTGAGTGTATTTAAGACCGAGATAGATAGGTTGTTGATTGATAAGGGGATCAAAGGTTATGGGGTGAAGGTGGGACAGTGGGGTTGAGAAACTTATCAGCCATGATTGAATGGCGGAGCAGACTCAATGGGCCAAATTGCCTAATTTCTGCTCCTATGTCTTATGGTCTTATGGTTAAGTGACTGGGCAACAAGGTGGTAGATGGAGTATAATGTGGGGAAGTGAGGTTATTCACTTTTGTAGTTAGGAATAGAAAAGCTAAATAATTTTTATAGGACATGAAATTTCTAAATGTTGACGTTCAGAGATGTACTCATGCAAGGATCACAGAAAATGTTAGGATGCAGACACAACAAGCACTTAGGGAGGCAAATGACATAAAAACAGAAACTACTGGAAACACTCAGCAGGTCTGTTAGCATCTGTCAAGGGAGAAACAGAGTTAATGTTTCGAGTCGAATGTGACCTCTTCGAGCCATGTTCGACCAAAGCGTTGGTGGGAATTTTCTGGTCCCACCCACTGCGGGACTGGAAATTCCCACCTGAAGTCAACAGACCTTTGGCTGGTCTGTCAAATTTTCCATCACGCCTGCGGTAATTCCAGTTGCGGGCAGGGCCGAAAAATCCCGACTGCTAATTCTGTTACTCTGCCCACAGATGCTGCTGAATCTACTAAGAGTTTCCGGCACTTTCTGTTTTATTTCAGATTTTCAGCATCTGCAATATTTTGCTTTTAAGGCCAACGGCTTGTCAGCCTTTATTTCAAGAGAATTGGAGTACAAGAATAAGGCAATTTTTGTTATAATTGTTTGGTGAGACCACGCCTGGAGTGCTGTTTGCAGTTTTGCTCTCCATACCTAAGGAAATATGTACTTGGAGACATACAGCGAATGTTCGCTAGATTGGTTTCTGGGATAAGAGTGTTGTCCTATGATAAGATGCTAAATATATTAGTATGCTATCTGGCATATAGAAGAATGAAAGAGGAGGTAAATAGAATTTATTTTTTTACAAATGAATTGTTATGACCTGGAATGTATGCTTGAAAGGGTAGTGAAAGCAGATGCAAAAGTAGCCTTCAAAAAGGGATTAGATAAATACTTAAAGGAATAATAAAATTGCAGGAATATGGGGAAAGAACAGTGGAGTCAGATTAATTGGATAGCTCTTTCAATGAGCTGGCTTGGGCTCAATGGGCCAAATGGCCTCCTTCTGTACTACATCATGCAATGATTCTGTAAATGTTTATATGTTCTTTATTTTCTCCTCTCTAAACTGAAATGGATGGACATTTTCTATGCAAATGACTTCAGAAGCTGCTCTCTTCCATTTTACTTTTAGTGCAAGGGAATAACAATGGATAGTGGCAAAAATATCCTTTCATTATAAGAAGATCACCAGCTGGATGGATTACTACAATAGAGTTCAAAGTACTTCTCAAAATCATCTGAGGAATTATAAAAATGAAACACAGCAGGAAATGATACTTATTTTTCAGCATGCTATTAATCAGAGTCCCAGATGCATTGTAGCATAATATTCTCCTTGCATAAGAAATGGAAACATTGGATTTAATTCCATTTTTCTTTCAACGTTTTGATCTTCTTCCCTGTTTAAATAGATTTTGAAGAGAAATACCTAAGCCCTCACTGAGGAGTGGGAATGATTAGGGAACAAAAGTGGTATTTACACATGGAGGCAGGGTACATAGCGGAGGTACTAATTAATACTTTGCATCTCTTTACCAAGGAAGAAGATGTTGCTCAAGTCATGGTGAAAGAGAAGGTAGTTCAGCCACCTGACGGGTTTAAAATTGTTAAGGCACCAGCGCCGGGTAAGATGCATCCAAGGATACTAAAGGAAGTGAGAATGGGAATTCCGGTGACTTGTGCGCAAAGTTAGAGTTCATGGCATAAAAAGGACATAACAACGTGGATACAAAATTGGCTGAGTGACAGGAAACAGTAATGGTTAATGGTCATTTTCTGGACTGCAGGAATTTTATAGAATGTGGAGAGACAATATAAAATAAAGAGTACAATTCTAAAAGGATGCAGGAGCAGAGGGACCTGGGTGTATATATGCATTAATATTGAAGTTGGCAGGACAGGTTGAGAGCAGTTATTAAAGTGTATGGCATCATGGGCTTTATCAATAGGAACGTAGAGCACAAAAGCGAGGAAGTTATGTTAAATCTGTATAAAACACTGGTTCGGTTTCACCTGGAATATTGCGTCTAGTTCTGGGCAGCACACTTTAGGAAGGATGTGAAGGCATTAAAAAGGGTGCAGAAAAGATTCATATGAATGGTTCCAGGGATGGGAAACTTCATTTACAGAACCAGGGAATCACAGGGCAGAATGTTACGCTCGGCGTGTGGGCGCATACCTGACTCACCGGAGTGTAAAATGGCACGCGATGACTTTGGGCGTGCGTCCCGCATCATCGTGCACTTTTGTGATATTTCATTCGGTGGGCGGGCGCCGGAGTCAGTTACATGCCTACCAATAATTAAAAGGACTATCAAGGCCATTAACAATCTAATTAAATTCAAATTTACGCTGCCCGTCCAACCTTATGGTTGGCGGACAGGCGAAAAGGCCAAGCGGCCTTTACATTTTTTTAGGAAACCTCATCTACGAGCAGGGTGAGGATTCCTAAAGCAAATAAAGATTAAATAAAAACTTTATTTTAGAATTAAAAACATGTCCCGTCTCATGTGTCGGAATCACATGAGGCGACATGTTTTATTAAATTTTCACTGTCTTTATTAATTTTTTAAAAAAGTGCTTCAATCTCCCTGAGGCAGCTCCGTGTGAACTGCGCACCAGGCCCAGCTCTCCCTCCACCCCCCCACCCGCACAGGCAGCGCTCAGCGCTGCCACTCATGATTCAGAATGCCCCCCACCCACCAAACAGTCCCGCCCAGGGCAAAATCCTGCCCACAGAATCTTTACGGTGGAGAAGGAGGCCATATGTCCCATTGAGTCTGTACTGGCTCTCTGAAAGATCATTGTGCCTAGTCCCACTCCCCTGCCTTATTCCCGTAACCTTGCACATTCTCTATTTTCAGGTAGCAATCCAATTTCCTTTTGAAAACCTCGATTGAACCTGCCTCCACGACACTCTCAGGAAGTTCATTCCAGACTCCAACCACCCTCCAGGTGAAAAAAAATTTCTTCACATCACTTTTACTTTTTTTTGCCATTTATTTTGAATCTATGCCCTCCAGTTCTTGATGCTTCCTTGAGTGGGAACAGTTTCTCACTATTTACCCTATCCATACCACTCAGGATCTTGAATACCTTTATCAATACTTCTCAGCCTTCTTTTCTCCAAGGAAAACAGTCCCAACCTCTCCAAAACAAAAACAGAATTACCTGGAAAAACTCAGCAGGTCTGGCAGCATCGGTGGAGAAGAAAAGAGTTGACGTTTCGAGTCCAACATGACCCTTCAATCCCAACCTCTCCAATCTATCCTCATGACTACAGTTCTTGTGAATCTCCTCTGTACTCTCTCCAGTGCTTTCACACCCTTCCTCAAGTATGGCGCCCAGAACTGGACACAGTACTCCAGATGAGGGAAGTTGGGACTGTTTTCCTTGGAGAAGAGATGGTTGAGAAGAGATTTGATAGTGGCATTTAAAATCATGAGAGGTCTGGACAGGGTAGATAGGGAGAAACTCTTCCAATTGGTAGAAGAATCAAAAACCAGAGCACACAGATTTAATTGGCAAAAGAAGCAAAGGTGACATGAGGAACAATTTTTTCATGCAGCGAGTGGTTAGAGACTGGAATGCACTGCCTGATAGTGTGGTGGAGGCAGGGATAGGAACCTGGGGGAAAATTCAGAGTGCAGAGGGAAAAACCTGGCAGTGGGAAGTAGTGAACTATGAACTGATAATGAGGATATATCAGATAGTTGCATCAAGGTAGATAGAATACTCAGAGAGTTTAATAGAATTAAAGTAGGCAACAGTATGTCATTATATGGGGTCAGAATAAGCAGGAAAGTAAAAAAGCCTAAATCAGGGCTAAAGTGCACTTGTGTGAATGCACGGAGTGTGATTAATAGGATTGCAGGCACAGGTTGACAACTGGAATTATAATATTATTGCTATAACGGAGACCTGGCTCAAAGAAGGGCAGGACTGGGTGTTAAATATTCCTGGATACAAGGTGTTGAGGAGAGATAGGAAAGTGAGAAAAGGTGGGGTGGAGTGGCAATATTGGTTTAAGATGGCATTACAGTACTGGAGAGAGAGAGAGAGAGAGCATGTTCCAGAGGGGCCAAGGACAGAATCTCTCTGGCTGGAGGTAAGGAATGGGAAAGGTGCAATAACATTGACTGTTGTAGTATATAGCCCACCAACTAGTGAAAAGGATGTGGAAAAACAAATTTGCAAAAAAATTATGGAGCGGTGCAATAGTAATAGAGTCATCATAATGAGGGACTTCAATTATCCAAATATAGACTGGGATAGGAATAATACAAAAGGACAAGAGGAGCAAGAGTTCCTGGAATGTGTTCAAGATAATTTTCTACAGCAGTATGTTTCCAGTCCAATGAGAGGACATGCACTTTTGGACAAAGTTCTGTGCAATGAGTTGGCCCAAGTGGATCAAATATCAGTGGGAGAGCCTCTAGGGGACAGTGACCATTGTATCATAAGGTTTAGGTTAATCATGGAAAAGGACAAGGAACAATCCAGAGCAGGAATAATTAATTGGGGGAAAGCCAGCTTCGATGGGATGAGAACGCCTCTGAATCAAGTGAGTTGGAATCAAATGTTGGCAGAAAAGACAGTAGCTGAAAAATGAGCCAACTTCAAAGAAAGAGTATTACAAATAATGTCAAGGTATATTCCCTTGAAGGTAGGACAAATAAACCCAGAGTACCCTGGATGATGAAAGAGATAGAGGTAAAGATGAAAAGGAAGAAGTGCATGTACAACAGATGTCAGGTAGAAAATACAATGGAGAAATCAGGCGGAATATAGAAGGACCAGAGGGGAAGTGAAGAAACTAATAAGAAAAGCAAGGAGAGAGCATGAAAGGAGGCTGGCAGCGAACATAAAAGGGAATCCCAAGGTCTTCTATAAGCATGTAAATAATAAAAGGGTGGTAAAAGAAAGAGTAGGGCTGATTAGGGACAAAAAAAGGGACTTGCATGTGGAGGCTGGAGAAATAGTGGAGGTGTTGAACGACCACTTTGCATTGGTCTTTACAAAGGAAGAACTTGCTACTCAGATTGAGGTGAGAGAGGAGGTAACAGGTACACTAAAGAACTTACAATCAGGAGGAAGGAGTTGTTGGAAAGCCCATCTTTACTTAAAATAGATAAGGTACCAGGACTGGATGAGATGCATCCAAGGGTACTGAGGGAAGTGAGAGTGGAAATTGCGGAGGCACTAATGATAATATTCCAGTCTTCCTTAGACACAGGGGAGGTGCCAGAGGACTGGAGAACTGCAAATGTTACACCATTGTTGAAAAAGGGGTGCAAGGGTAAAGCTGGCAACTACAGGTCAGTCAGTTTGACCTCAGTGGCAGGGAAACTTCTGGAGACTATAGTATGGGATAAAATCAATAATCTCTTGGAAAAGTGCAGGATAATTAAGGAATGCCAGCATGGGTTCATCAAAGGAAAATTATGTTTAACTAACTTGCTGGAGTTTTTTGAGGAAGTAACAGAGAAGGTTGATCAAGGAAGCGCTGTTGATGTGCTGTATGTAGATTTTCAAAAGGCATTTGATACAGTGCCACACAACAGACTTGTGAGCAAAATTCTAGGTCATGGAATAAAAGGGAAAGCAGACACTTGGTTAAGAAATTGGCTGAGTGACAGGAACAGAGAGTAGTGATAAATGGTTGTTTTTCAGACTGGGGGAAGGTTTGTAGTGGGGTTCCTCAGGGGTCAGTGTTGGGACCCTTGTTCTTCCTGATATATATTAATGACCTAAACTGTGGTGTGCAGGGCATGATTTCAAAATTTGCAGATGATACGAAGATTGGAAATGTTGTCAACTGTCATGGGGATAGTCTTGAATTTCAAAAGGACATAGATATGTTGGTGGAGTGGGCAGACAAGTGGCAGATAAAGTGTGAAAGGAATCGTTTTGGCAGGAAAGATATCGTGAGACAGTATAAAATAAAGTGAGAGCCTCTAAAGGAGGTGCGGGTAAAGAGGGACCTTGGTGTATATTTACATAGGTCATTGAAGATGGCAAGGCATATTGAGAGAGAAGTTCATAAAGCATATAGTATTTTAGGCTTTATTAATAGGGGCATTGAGTGCAAGAGTAAGGAGGTCATGTTGAACTTGTATAAGACACTAGTTGGGCCTCATCTGGAGTATTGCATCAAATTCTGGGCACCATACTTGAGGAAGGATATGAAGACATTAGAGACAGTACAGAGGAGATTCACAAGAATGAATCCCAGGATGAAGAACTGTATCTATGAGGATAGATTGGAGAGGTTGAGAGTGTTTCCCTTGGAGAAAAGAAGGCTGAGAGGAGACTTGATAGAGGCATTCAAGATCCTGAGGTGTATGGACAGGGTAAATAGTGAGAAACTGTTCCCACTCAAGAGAACATCAAGAACTAGAGGCACAGTTTCATAATAATTGGCAAAAGCAGTAAACATGGTGAGGAAAAATTTTTCACCCAGGGGGTGGTTGGAGTATGGAAAAAACTTCCTGAAAGGGTGGTGGAGGTACATTTGATTGAGGTATTCAAAAGGGAATTGGATTGCTACCTGAAAAGAGAGAATGTGCAAGGTTACGGGGATAAGGCAGGTGGAATGCTCTTTCAGAGAGCCAGTGCAGACTCGATGGGCCAAATGGCCTCCTTCTGCAATGTAAAGATATTGTGAAACTGTGAGGTCCCGGACCAGAGGAGGGAGGGACAATATCATGGAACCCACAAAATTCCAAGAGGATGCCGCTCAGTTGGCAGGGGAGGCCAGGGACCGCTTCTGTGGGAAAGGCGAGATTGGCCTCTCCAGCAAGTCAGTATGTATGAGGCCTCCATGAGTTCATCACATTCTGACATTCTCAGTGCAATGTTGTATTCAGTCTGCCCATGAAGTAAATCTACCTGTTCTCTCATACAGGCACCAGCAGGTCCAGACACACCTCAAGGTCCAACATAATCCTCAACCCCCAGGCCACTTCAGATGAGGGAGCTGAGGCGCCGTTAGAAGAAGACCCATCAATGCATTCACCTGCACCCTCCACCAGCTCAGAGATGCACACCTCGGTGGGTCCTAGTTATAGAGCACACTTGGGGTCACATTCTGGGAACACCTCAATGCCACATCTCCATAGCAGTCAGAGGCAGAGACAGCTCAGGTCTCTGGCACTCAGTGGATGGCTGGAGAACACGGTGTGTCATGATGCGCCTCTGGTCATGACCATGTCAAACATGGTGGCGATGCAACAACAAGCGGTGGAAATCAGGTAGAGTTGTGTGAGGCAGTCAACAGACTAGTACGAAAGATGGAGGAGTCCATCTGTGTTCTGTCTGATGTTGTGGCTCTGACATGCGAGCGCCTCAAGGTCATCATGGGAAGAATGGCAACCGCCTTGGGGACCTCGGTCCAGCAGCTCCTATTGGATTTGCGCTCAGATCTGCTTTGAAATCACTTCTGGGTCACAAGTGTTCAATCACTGTAAATAGAATTAGGGGAGGTGGTGGCATAGTTGTATTGTTGCTGGGCTAGTAATCCAGAGACTCAGGGTAATGCTTCTGGGGACCTGGGTTTGAATCCTGCCTTGGCAGATGGTAGAATTTGAATTCAATAAAAATCTGGAATTAAAAATCTAATGATGACTGTGAAACCATTGTCAATTGTTGTAAAAACCCATCACTAATGTTCTAATGGCCTACATGTGACTCCAGACCCACAGCAATGCTCTGCAAAAATATGGGTTCAAATGGCACCATGGCAACATTCAATTAATAAAATCTGGAGTGACTCAGAGGATGATGCACTGGTGTCATGAGCTGTCATTTAAATGAGTAGCCCTTATCCCTAAGCAGCCAACCCTGAATTCACCAAGGCCCTTCTGATATATGAGGTAGACTCATAGATGTGTACAGCACAGAAAGGAGCCCATCGTGTCTGCACTGGTCAACAATGTTCTGACTACACTAATTCCATTTTCCAGTGCTTGGCCTATAGCCCTGGAGGCTATGGCAACGCAAGTACTGGGAGTGACTCAGGATATATGAGTAATGAGAGTTCCCAGGGTACTTGGCACAATGATGTGCTTCTGATGATCAGCTGAGTGTTGATGGAGTGGAACCCATTCGTGTTAGTGAACTTCAGGGGCTGCTGCCACTGAGCTCACAATGCCACATGTTTGCAATTGATTGTACCCTGAACGCTAGGGAAGCCTGAGATAGCTGTGAACCCCCAAAACCTAGCAACCTGGTTAGCTCCTTGGTTGTGCGAGTTGCCTTCTTGGGATGGGTCGAGCCTCCTCATCCTCTAGTTGTTGCTGGGGCTCCCCCAGACCATGGACTCCAGGCCTGGCCTCCTCTCAAAGCTTGGCTAGGCGGCACCAGGCCTTTCTGCTCCTCCTCAGTTGGATCAGTGCCATGAATAAGGCAGCATTGACCACAGGCTCCATTATTCAATCCTCCTTCTCCCTGGGGGAATATTAGAAGCAGGAGATTAATTTTTTTTTGTTGAAAAATATACTTTATTCATAAAATATCTGGAAGAACATTCCAAAACATTTCAAAATCACCATCACAAAAGTACAATCAGATTCAACTTTTACACATGGATCACAAGGTGCATCAATACAATCAATGAATATTACAATCATTTCAATATGGTCAATGCAGACAATCAGACAATGGTACTGGAGTTATCAACATACATCATGTTGCACTCTGAGGTGCTTCAATACATTTATAATACAATTAGTATTCACTGCATACATTCATTTTGAGCTGTGCAGCCCGAGGGGCTCTCAACAGTTCCCAGCGACCTTTCCCCATTGCGCCTTTGCGGCAGCTGCCCCAAGCTATAGTGCATCCCTCAGCACGTAGTCCTGGACCTTGGAATGTGCCAGTCTGCAACACTCGGTCGGGGACAACTCTTTGCGCTGGAACACCAACAAGTTTCGGGCAGACCAAAGAGCGTCTTTCACTGAGTTGATGATCCTCCAGCTGCAGTTGATGTTTGTCTCGGTGTGTGTCCCTGGGAACAGCCCGTAGAGCACAGAGTCCTGTGTCACAGAACTGCTCAGGATGAACCTCGACAGAAACCACTGCATCTCTCTCCAGACCTTCTTTGCAAAGGCACAATCCACAAGGAGGTGAACAACAGTCTCTTCCCCACCACAGCCACCTCGAGGGCAACGTGCCGAGGGGGTGAGACTCCTGGCATGTTGGAAGGATCTGACGTGGAGGGCCTTTCTCACCACCAGCCAAGTTACGTCTTGGTGCTTGTTGGAAAGTTCTGGCAACGAGGCATTGTGCCAAATGACTTTGACAGTCTGCTCGGGGAACCATCCCACAGGATCCACCCTCTCCTTTTCCCACAGGGCCTCTAAGACGTTACGTGCCGACCACTGCCTGATGGACTTGTGGTCAAAGGTGTTTCTCTGCATAAATTTTTCCACGAGGGACAGGTGGTACGGCACAGTCCAACTACTTGGAGCGTTCCGCGGCAGTGTGGCCAGATCCATCCTTCGTAACACCGGGGACAGGTAGAACCTCAGCACGTAGTGACACTTGGTGTTTGCGTACTGAGGGTCTACGCACAGCTTGATGCAGCCACACACAAAGGTGGCCATCAGTATGAGGGCGATGTTGGGCCCTTTTTTTCCCTCTTTATCTAGAGGCTTGTACATCGCATCCCTGTGGACACGATCCATTTTCGACCTCCAGATAAAGTGAAAGATGGCTCGGGTGATCGCCATCGTGCAGGAGTCTGGAATGGGCCAGACCTGTGCCACGTACAGCAACAGCGAGAGTGCCTCACACCTGATGACCAGGTTCTTACCCGCAATGGAGAGGGAGCGTCGCTCCCACATACCCAGTTTTCTTTTCACCATAAACACTCGCTCCTTCCAGTTTCTAGCGCATGCCCCGGTCCCTCCGAACCATATCCCCAACACCGTCAGCCCTGATGGTGAAGGGGACAAAGGATCGGTCAGCCCAGTTCCCAAAGAACATGGCCTCGCTCTTCCCATGATTTACCTTGGCTCCTGAGGCCAGTTCGAACTGGTCACAGATGTGGATCAGTCTGCGCACTGACTGTGGATCCGAACAGAAGATGGTGACATCGTCCATGTACAGGGAGGCTTTGACCTGAGTGCCTCCACTGCCTGGGATTGTCACTCCTCTTATGCCCGGATCCTTCCTGATGGACTCAGCAAAGGGTTCTATGCAACACACAAAAAGGGGAGGGGAGAGAGGGCAGCCCTGCCTGACTCCAGATTTAATAGGAAAGCTATCTGATTCCCAACCATTGATTGAGACTGCGCTACTGATGTTAGTGTAGAGCAGTTGGACCCAATTGCGAATTCCCTCCCCAAACCCCATTTTGGAGAGCACATCCACCATGTAGGTGTGCGATATTCTGTCAAAGGCCTTCTACTGATCCAGGCTGATGAGGCAGATGTCCACACCCCTGTCCTGCACGTAGGCAATCGTAACCCTGAGCAGCATGAGGCTGTCAGAGATCCAGGAGATGAATACTGGGCAGATATAGTAGACCTCCCACTCACACACAGAAAGACAATGCCATGCCCCAAAGCTGTGTCTGTACTAATGACTTCTTGCTAAAAGAGCCTCACAGCTGAGGTGCACACTCACATATTTAGGTGCCCACAATGCCAAACCAGACACTTTACATATAAATCTCACAGAACTTGTGAGAGCTTTGAACACATTATGAAATGAGTGACCTTACCAAAGGAACTCCTACAATCTATTATGTTGTATGTAGATCAACCTTAACATGCACTTCAGCAATGACTGGATGCCCTTTGGCCCGTTCTCCATGCCAATTGGATAAAGCGCATTCCAGGCTTTCATTGATAAACTGGCACATATGCAGCAGCTCTGCTTCCTATATGCTTGCCCTCATTAACACTCTCACATGCCTCTCTGTTGAAGCGCAAATGGAGTGTCTGCATTGTGAAGTCAGTGGCTTCTGCAGTTTCCCTCTAAAGCACAAAAAAAGGCAATGGCTCCAATGGAACTTTCTCAAGGAAATCATCCTATTTTCTATCAGCTCTGACTGCATTTCAATGTTTTGAGTGCAAGCAGGTTGAGGCTGCCTCCTGAAATGGGCCCCTGAATGTAGGCCTGGGCTCCTCCTGCACTGAATCCAAGCCCTTCCATCCAGATCCTTTTCCACTTTCAATTTGTTACTGCACCATTACTTCGTGTTGGCAAGATGGTGGTGTTAAGATTTTATTATGAGACCAGCTTTGACTCTCCCTGTGTGAGTATTAGTGTCCAATCTACCTGGAACACCATGGTGTTCAGGTGCAGCTCCTTCCCCATATTCTTCAGCATCTCCCAATAATCCTGGATCCCATAGCAATTGTGGTTGATATTCCAACCCTCCCACCTGAACCCATAACTGTTGGTGTCCCAATGCCCACTATGGACCTCACTGCTCCCCATCTCGATGCTGTGTGCACATTCACGTACAGAGCGGACACCCCTCTCCAGGAAAGTTTCGAATAGCCCCCTCTGTATTACATTTTCCCCCTTTACAGGCTGCAGATGCCTCCCCTAACCCTGACCATCCCATCTACAGCCCTGTACTGAGCCAGACAACCCCATGACGTGACATTAAGACCGTGACCATGCCCTGCACACCAAGCTGTGCCTTATCCCAATTGAGCGCTCAGCCCCTTGCCCCTCCCTGGAGCAGGACCACTACATGCCTGCCATGCATAACCCTATAGCATGGCCCTTAAAGCCCCAGGACTGCCTTTAGTCTCTCACCCTGACTACTTCGTCCCAGGCCAGGGACAATGACTGCCTTTCAATGATCTCCCCCATTCCTCCTTTAGTGCTGACAGCACCCACCCCCTCCCCTCCTCCATGAGCCTCTGTGTAAGCATTACCCTCTTGTGCCACACTAATACAAACCCCCTTGAATGCCAGAGTCTTTGTGCATCCCCTCCAATTCATGCTGTTTTGCTCCCATTCCACCCCTTACTGTGTCTGTGTCCTAGTTTTAATGTTGTGCTCCAGCTTCCCCCCCTCAGCCTCCCCTCTGCCTGCCATCATCTCACTGTCACCCCTTTCCAATCCCACCATTGTCCATTGCCCCACGTCTCCGTCTTCCTTCCCCCCACCTCTCCTACACCACCATTGCCCATTGCTCCCTCTGTCTTTCCTCCCCCCGCCAACCCACACCAGTCATAATGCTGGCCTCTGCCTCGAATGCAGCCCTGCCTGAGCCCATAGAAGACACTCTCCCAGAGTAGGAGAAGCCAGCGAACTGGGCAACCCTACACCCTCACCAGTGTGGCGTCACTGTCATTGGTGAGAACCCGGAGCGGCGCTGTGACAGGTCGGCTTTTCATGTTGCACTCACCTCAAAGCCAGGAGCGAAGTGAGGGCCAACAGCTGCAAGCCACTTAATTCCAAACGTGATTCAGACCAGTTTAATTTCCCACTGATATAGCGCTAGATTGGGAGGGGCTAAGTGATTCCGGTGAGTAGCGTTTTTAATGAGCATTCATAACATGGTAATGCATGCAACTGGCCTTCCCGCCATGGATCAGCGGGAAACGTGACCTGTCATCAGCCCGGCATGAGGGGAAGTTGAGGGGAAAATTACAAACTGATTTCCCACCGACGGGAATCTGATTTTTCCCCTCTCTCCGAATTTTCCGCTCTCACCCTTCACGAAACCTGCTGCAGGCTGGAGGGGAAAATTCCCCCGATGTCCTTTGAAAAGGTATTTAATCATTCAGGCTCCTCAGCATAATCAAATGTCGGGATATACGGCGGGATTTTCCGCACCCACCTGCTGCCGCGATCTTCCGGTCCCGCCGCAAATCAATGGACTTCTGGCTGGGGCACCACCTCGCCCGCAGTGGGCCTGAAAAATCCTTGCCATAGTTTCTATTCACTGTTCCCATGCTCGTAATGCAGGGTGAGTTTTAACCCTGTCTGTCTGCTGGGCAAACCAGGTGGGTGGGCAGTTAAAATGGCTGGTGCAATTTACCTGGGTTGATCCCACTGCCTCCCTATGGTTTACAATCGTCATGTGCTTTTCTGAGCAGGTGAGAGGGACAACAACCAGAAGGCAGCATGACTGCCCCAATCTGGCAGCAAGGAGAAGCTGAGCCAGAAGAGGTGCAGAAAGGTATGTGCACTTGTCATCCTTAATTTCTTTGCAGACCGGGAAGAGCAGTGTTTCCTGAGGTGCCACATGGAAAGCTTGGGCCTACCCTCATGAGTCTTAATGACCTGCTCTGCTTCTGTTTCTGCAGCAGTAAATGGAGAGTGGTGTTGGATGAAGGCCAAATGGAGGGCAGTAACAACATATTGTCAGTTTAATGATATCACACCCCACTCCCTTTTCCTCCAGAACTGACAGTGTAAGACATGGGGTGGAATTTTACGGGCTGTAAAATGCGATGAGCCATTCAAAAGTCCATTGGCTTCAGTAGGACCAGAAAATCCCACTAGCGGGAGGGGCTGTAAAATCCCACCCCATGGTACTTTTCGGAATATTACAGAATTATTATGGAGTTAGTGACCACAGCATGAGGGTACCTGCAGAAATGTTGTTTCTCTTCCCTCTCTGGAAAAACACATAAATGATCCCTAGAAATGTCGCAGTCTCCTGATTCAGGTTTCCACGTTGACATTCCTAAGTTGCTAGGAGGGTGTGTTGTATTCTCTGACCTATACAAGTGTCTAGTAAAGGTCAACAAATGGCTCTCATTATGAGGTAAACTGAAAGATGACCTTGAACTAAAGTGATGGTCAAGGGGGGATGACATGTGGTTATGTTGGGTATCTGTCATTGGCAGACATATTCGAACAATTGATTGACATGGAATAAACAACCAGTCCCTAGCAATAAAGTATATTAACGGAGGCTCAGAGGCTCAGCTCTTGTAAGGCTGCTGCCTGTTATTCAGATGGAGGGGAATGGCTACCATCTCTCAGATGCAGGACAAATCGGTTCCTGAACTCGTTTGTGCCCTTTTCAATAAGAGCTTTTAAGAGGAGCTTGATGTAGGGGCTGAGGATGTGCACTCAGGGTGGGATTCACTAACAGATTTTTAAAAATTCTTTCATGGGTTGTGGGCTTCGCAGACTAAGCCAGCATTTATTGCCCATCCCTAACTGCCCTTGTGAAGGTGGCAGTGAACCACCTTCTTGAACTACTGCAGTCCATGTGGTGTCCATGTGATTAAAGTACACCCACAGTGCTGTTTGGAAAGGAGTTCCAGGATTTTGACCCAGCGACAGTGAAGGAACGGCAATATATTTCCAAGTCAGGATGGTGAGTGACTTGGAGGGGAACTTCTAGGTGGTGGTGTTCCCATCTATCTGCTGCCCTTGTTTTTCTAGTTGGTACATGTCGCGGGTGTGGAAGGTGCTGTCAAATGATCCTTGGGGCATTGCTGTAATAAATCTTGAAGGTGGTACACACGGCTGCCACTGTGCGCACGGTAGATGAAATGAAGTTTAAGGTGATGGATGGGGTGCCAATCAAGTGGGCTGCTTTGCCCTGGATGGTGTTGAGCTTGAATGTCAATGGAGCTGCATTCATCCAGGCAAG
Source organism: Cetorhinus maximus (assembly GCF_964194155.1). Taxonomy (NCBI): domain Eukaryota; kingdom Metazoa; phylum Chordata; class Chondrichthyes; order Lamniformes; family Cetorhinidae; genus Cetorhinus; species Cetorhinus maximus. The sequence goes on along the minus strand of NC_135879.1, from coordinate 208,447,388 downwards.
TGGAGAATATTCAATCAGAATTGTGTCTTCCAGATGGTGGGCAGATTTTGGGGAATCAGGAAGTGAGTTACTCACTGCAGAATTCCCAGACTCTAACCTGCTCTTGTAGCCACAGTCTTTATGTGGCTGGTTCAATTAAGTTTCTGGTCAATGGTAACCCCCAGGATGTTGGTCATGGGGGATTCAGTGATGGTAATGTAATGTGTCAACAGGAGATGGTTGGGTTCTCTCTTGTTGGAGATGGTCATTGCCTGGCACTTGTTGGGCTACTTAACAGCCCAAGCCTGATTGTTGTCCAGGTCTTGCTGCAAAGGGGCATGGACAGCTTCAGTATTTGAGGAGTCATGAATGGTGCTGAACATGGTGCACTCATCAGCAGACATCCCCTTTTCTGACCTTATGATAGAGGGAATATGAAGGTGCAATGAAGTTTGCAGAAGGGCATGCCAGGAACAGCACTAAGCATACCTAAAAATGAGGAGCCAACCTGGTGAAGCTACAGCACAGCACCACTTGCAAGCAAATTAGTGTAAGTGGCATGTGATAGACAGTGATTTGTGTGCTTATGATGTGGTTGGTGGCTTCTGGTGTGCAAGTCCTATGTTCCCTTGAGAGACTGCAATCTTACTCTGGTATTTGCTTTAAACTGGTTTATAAACTGCTGATGTCACTGATATATCATCATCTACCTCATTCGCTAGCATGTTTATTCTATTAACTCATTAAACTACAGCTTCCCCCACCCCCAAGTACCCTATCAACTTCTTAACAGCAATATCAAACAATGGCCGGAATTTTCTGGCCCTGTTGGCGTCGATCGCCATGGCGGGCAGGGAGGGGGACAATATGGTGAGAAGGCCAAAAGTCAGTTTTACACTATTGTGAAACCAGATTGCGATCGTCCACACTACCCATCAATGATGGGCCGCGTTTCCCACTGCTGCATGTCGGGAATGTCATTTTAATACATTTGCATCTAATTAAAAGCCCTGCTCGCCGGAATCATCTTCCCACATCAAATTTACCGCCCACGTTGGCGTGACTTCACAACGGCGTGCTTCATGACTGCCTTTAAGAGGCGTGCACCTGGCGACCTGAACTTTGAGGGGAACTCGGAGGTGAGTGCATACAACCTTGCACAGCGCTCGTGAGCATTGCCCGTAGGACATCAAGGATGAGGCGCTGCGCATTCGCGGGGGGGCACAAGCAAGTCACTTTTCTCCGGCTGGTTCCTCAGGGACAAGGGCTACCTACAGAGGACGTGGCTGATGACACCCTTGCGTTGGCTTCAGGCTGCAGCAGAGCGACGGTATACTGAGGCTCATGCCGCAACCCGGACTTTGGTGGAGCAAATGATAGGCATTTTGAAATGAGGTTCCAGTGCCTCAACAGGTCCAATGGAGCACTGAAATACAGTCCCTAGAGGGTGCCGCACATCATCGTCGCTTGCTGCACACTCCACAACCTGACTCTGTAACAGGGGGAGCACCTGGCTGAGGAGGAGGTGGAGGGGCTGCACATATCCTCTGATGAGGAGGACGTCGAAGGGGATGACAATGATGAGACCCTTGAAGGTGAGGATGCTGGCGGTGAGTCCATCATACTAGCCAAATTAAGCAGGCGCGCTCGGGAGGCCCTCATAGCCACAAGATTCGTGGAGGATGATGACGAGATGCAATGAGGACAGTCCTGACATCCTCACCTTGCATCTATGAACATTTGACTCCTGTGTGGCTGATGGCAGTGCACATACCCTCAGTGCTCAGGCTCATGTCATGGAGACACGACGGAGGCCCTAATAGTCACTAGATTCTAGGAGGATGATGACGACATGGAGTGAGAACACTCCACTGATCTTCACATAGCCTCTGTGAATATCTGACTCCTGACTGGCTGAGGGCAGCTCACTTGTGTTCTGTAATCAGGGTCATATCGTGGGAGACACAGCCGTGTAACTTTAAATGCACCTGATCCTTTGTCAGTCTTCAGCACCTGAGCCCTTCAGGAGCACAGCGTCACCGGTTACAGATGCTGAAGAAATGGGGGGGCCAACCCCACCTCAAAGGTGCTGAGAGCACACACAGAGAGAATGACAGAACTCTGTGATGCCTGCCCATGACATTCTGGCAGCAATGACAGGCACCATCGAGGTGCAGGCACCACTAATATGTCCAGAGAGTCTTAGGCCGGACCATCACTTTGGTGCAAAGGTGACACACTGCACAGGGAAGAGGCCCTGGACTGAGACACCTGCCTTTATCTTGTGCAGGAACCAAGGTTTCACATCTGACTGACAGGAACACTGCTCATCAGAACAAGAGCCACAGACAAGGAGACATAATGTCCACAATAGTGGACATTATGTACAAGTGATTAACACACATACCCAGGCCGTGCAACTACATCTTAACCTTCCTGACCCAGCCACTGTATCTTGGTGCTCCCCCAACATGCACAGCAGAGGTGCAGGCAGCCTGCTGCTACACCCATCAGTGATGACCTTGGTGGGCGTCATCTGGAGGTCCCAGACCTGAAGGGCCACGGCCTGCTTTTGGGTCCCACTGTGTGGCAGTGGCCTCCTCCTCAGCCTGTGGAGCTGCTGGGGTTACAGGAAGAAGGGATTCAAATGGGCCGGACGCTTCTGGAGTGAGGCTCCTGGACTGTCACTCACCTGGGTGGATGACCCCGGGGTGCGCAGCTGGTGATCCTCCTTCATATGGGTGCCTGAGGGCCCCTGGCTGACTCCTTGAGGGAAAGAGGAAGTTGAAGAGAGATCGAGCTGACCCACATCCTTCCCGCGTTGACACTGTTGGAGGCCAACTATGGTGTCAGCGATGGAGTTCAGTCTGCGCAGCAGTGTAGGACCGATGTTCTGGACCAAGGCCTCAGTGGCAGCTGCCTTCCTACCAGTGTTGACCTTGGTTGGCATGTGCGGGTGGTGAGTGGTGCCGTGGATGGGAAAAGGGCACAATCCACAGGGCAAATGAAGGTGTGTGAGAGAGTGAATGGTGATGCCCCTTGAACTGGCAGTGTGTGATGCGTTTGTGAGTGTGTGAGTTGAGAGTAATGAGAAGAGTGACTTACCCTGGCAGAACAGAGGAGATCAGTCATCCTCATTCAGCACTGGGTGGCTGTCCTTTTTTTCAGGGCATTGGCGCTGACCACTGCCGCCACCACTTCCCATGCTGGTGTGGTGACCTTGTTTGCTGGTCTTCACCCAGAGCGGGCTGCAGGACTTCATGGTGGGCCTCCAATGCGCCCAGTAGGCGCCCGAGGGAGGCGGTGCTAAATTTGAGGCCAGTACGTTTGCTCATTTTGCAGCCATGACTTTGCATCAGCTTCCAATCCCTTAGAGAGTGCTAGCTCTGTGCAGGGGCACCCTTTAAATATGGCATCCGGATTACTGAAGGCCTGAGGTGATGGCGGGTGGGTGAACCTGAGGCCACCTCACCAGTGATCCGGCATGTTTTCTGGGAATGCATTATTAATGAGGCGGGAATGGGACAATATGACACATAAAACTGCCATTGCGGCTGGTGGGTAAAACGTCCTTTTTCTCACGCACTACCGCACTTTGTGCAAACCTGGGGTAATTCCACCTTACATTTTAACTATTTACGTTGCATTTCTGTAACTCCCTTTGCTGCTACAGATTCTACCCAAGTCCTATTCCTATTCTTCCCACCCCCATCTCCCACCAAGTCACTGTTATGAGGGATTCAGTGTTCCATGGTGTCCTCGGCCCTTAGGGAAAAAGTCTTGGAAACATGCGGGCGTTCTTATTTTTCTTGGAGGTCATCATCATGAGTGAAATGGGATGGCAACTTTCCAGCATTGATGGCGCTCGGAGTGTAGACTTCAGGACCGCTGAACTGGAATGACTGTGGATCCTTTGCAATGAAAGACTGACCCAAGAGAGAAGACTGAAGGACATTGTTGTTTGATGGTTGTTATCGACTAAGGAAGATTGCAGAGACCTAGATATGTCTGAACAGTAACTGGTTTATTGGAGGAAATTAACTATTTACAGATATTGTTACTCAGTCGGAGCCATGAACATTTTCCTTCTAGACTCTTGATTATGTGACTCCCTCTTACATCATCATGTGGGCGGCACTGTTTCTCCAGTCCCACACAGTAACCCTTTCAGCCTTGAACACCCTAATACTACATCTCACCCCAAGTCTTTGTCCAAATATATTTTATATTTATATATACATACTACCCCTTCTCCCCCAAGTCTCTGGCTTCATAGGTTTAATCAGTCTAGAGGTTTAATGACTCCCCATGATTGTTCTTGCAAGGCTTGGAAGATCAATAATCTCCCTTTGGACTGCTTTGCTTTGTGTTGGTTGGTCATCAGTAAAAGTTGGAGTATCTGGTGCATTGTCTCTCAATATCTAGCTCTCCCAAATGTATAATGGAAGCTTGCCTTAACTGGATATAGACTTGATCCTCTTTTTCCTCTCCTTACTGCTATATCTTTCTCAATCCACTGTTTCTCTCTTGGCTTCTGTAGGTTTATCCCTCCCTTTGCAAATGGTATTTGTTCCCTATCCTTGCTTGTTGAGTTGTATCTGGTTTCTTTTGATGGTTTTATCTGCTTTCCTTCTATTCTGGAGTGATAACTCCTTGTGGCCTCTGGTTTGTGAAGTCTTGGGTGAACCTAGACTGCTGCCTCTGGAACTAATTGTTTAGGCAGAACAGGAAGCTGTGAGGAAGGTACTTAATCAACATCCTGTATTCCTCAAATTCCAGTAACCCTGGTGTAGCAGTAAGGTCAGTGTCCTTCAACGTGGAAGAGGTGGATATTACCTGGTTCAGTTCTGTCTCTGGCTATGGACTCTCTTGCCTGCTTGCCTCCTAGATTACCACTTTTGGTGGATGGACAGGCACTTACAAAGGTGTCAACACTGTCAGATGAATATGGTATTTTATTGATGTATTCTATCGCTTGAGTTTCATCTTCCACCTGCTCCACGGACTCATAGGGTGATGAGGGATCATGGTCATACTGTCGTTTTGCCTGGAGTGTCTTTGACATTCCTTTGTTTAATAATCTGTACCATCATCGTGGTTTTCTGAACCACGGTTTGTCTTCTCCTCATAGCATAGCACTATTTTGTTGATGAACCTCTGATTGTCTGACTAACTGTGTGGTCTTATCCAAAATTAAGTCTTCTTTGGATTGCAGTAGGTCAGATAAGGTATCATCAGTAACCCCGACTATGATGAAGTCTCATATCAGCTCAGATTTAAGATCACCATATTTGCAATCTGCAGCTAATTGATACAGGTCATTGATAAAGGTGAACCAGATAAATTTGGTTCACCAGGTTTCTGGACCTTTTTGATAAACTTGGCCCTTTCTATTATCTTGTTGCTCTGTAAATTAAAATAATTATCGAGGGCTTTAACGACTCCTTCAAATTTGTCTGATGTTTCATTAATGCCTTGTCTTACTATCATGTCATCAGCAGTTGCTCCAATAGAGTACAATAATCTCTTGACTTGTTCAGCCTTTGATTTATTGTTCAATCCAGGTGCAATTCCGAATCTTAAAAATCTCTTTTCCTGTAATGCCCAATTTTGTCTCTGATCTGGACTTCCATGTGCCCAAATCGATCTGGCAGGGTGAATTTGGAATCCAGAGCTGTTTTCAGCTCTTAGAAGATCTGCCTGGATTTTCTTTTAATTCTGTTGCAGTAATGGTGTTTCCCCATGCTAGTCAGCCTTTCTCTAATACCCACTGCGGTCGCTGACCCTTTTTTGTAATCATTCCTAATCTTCACAGACTTTGTTAAATAATCACTGTAAGTGACTATTAAGCTCTGTTCACTGCTTTCCTTCCTTACTTTTGCGTCATATCTAAACTATTTCTTCTTAATAAACTACCTTAACATCACTTCAGAGTTGTCGACTGCCTATTTTGGGTAATCTGTGACTCCTGAACCTTTAAACTTACAACGCTAAACAATAAAAGCAACTCTCTTGGTGAGAGACTCTAAAATTTCTTCACAGCAAAATGTTACACAGTAGCTAAATGTCAAAGAACAGAGACAACAGGAGTGAGTGATGTCAAAACAAGAGCCATGGAAATGATTCTGTTTAACAGTCAAGCCAAAGATAAAATCTGGGAATGATCCCAGGGCCAGGAAAAGATGACTGCAGCAGTGAAGATTGTCCAAAATCTCTAAAGTGAAACATTTGGAAGGAATTGAGAAAACAATGTGGGTTAGCTCTACTGATTCTCAGAGTGTTCTCAAATTTGCCTTTGATGCAGTAATTTATTGTACTGCCCTTGTTAGCAGTTCAGGATTTCTCAGCAGTTCAGTGAAGTGAGTGAAGTGCTTCTGAAGAAAATAATTTTCTGGAGGAGTTTCCAGAGGCCGGGCAGACTCTTCCTACCCTGTCTAGTGAGAAGCTAGAGCTGGAGGAACTCATAGTGCTGCAGAGTTATTTTTTCGTTTTTTATTCATTCAAGGGATGTAGGCATTGCTGGCTAGGCCAACATCTATTGCCTATCCCTAATTGTTCTTGTGAAGGTGGTGGTGTGCTGCCTTCTTGAACCACTGCAGTCCATGTAGTGTAGGTACACCCACAGTGCTGTTAGGAAGGGAGTTCCAGGATTTTAACCCAGCGACAGTGAAGGAATGACGATATATTTTCAAGTCAAGATGGTGAGTGACTTAGAGGGGAACTTCCAGGTGGTAGTGTTCCCATAAGTGTGCTGCCCTTGTCCTTCTAGATGGTAGTGGCCATGGGTTTCAAAGGTGTGGTCCAAGGAGCCTCAGTGAGTTCCTGCAGTGCATCTTGTAGACAGCACACACTGCTGCCACTATGTGTCGGTGGTGGAGGGAGTGAATGCTTGTGGATGTGGTGCCAATAAATCAGACTGCTTTGTCCTGGACGGTGTCAAGCTTCTTGTTGTTGGAGCTGCACTCATCCAGGCAAGTGGAGCGTATTCCATGAGATTGTGGACAAGCTGTGGGGAGTCAGGAAGTGAGTTGCTTGCCGCAGGATTCCTAGCCTCTGACGTACTCTTGTAGCCACAGTATTTATATGGCTAATCCAGTTCAGTTTCTGGTCAATAGTAACCCCCAGGATGTTGATAGTCGGTGATTCAACAATGGTAATGCCATTGGATGTCAAGGGGTGATGATTGGGTTCTCTCTTGCTGGAGATGGTCATTGTCTGACACTTGTGTGGCACGAATGTTACCTGCCACTTGTCAGTCCAAGCCTGGATATTGTCCAGGTCTTGCTGCATTTAGACATGGACTACTACAGTATCTGAGGAGCCGCAAATGGTGCTGAACATTGTGCAATCATCAGTGAATATCCTCACTTCGGACCTTATGATGCAAGGAAGGTCATTGATGAAGCAGCTGAAGGTGGTTCATCTGAGGAAATTATCCTGAGGAACTCCTGCAGTGATGTCCTGGAACTGAAATTATTGATCTCCAACAGCCACAAACATTTTCTGTTGTTTCAGATATGACTCCATTGACTTCAGTTTTGCTAGGGCTCCTTGATGCCACGCTCGGTCAAATGCCGCCTTGATGTCAGGGGCAGTCACTCTCACTTCACCTCCGGAGTTCAGCTCTTTTGACCATGTTTGAACCAAGGATGTAACGAGATCAGGAGCTGAGTGATGCTGATGGAACCTAAACTGAGCGTCAGTGAGCAGGTTATTGCTAAGCAAGTGCCGCTTGATAGCACTGTTGATGACCCCTTCCATTACTTTATTGATGATCGAGAGTAGACTGATGGGGCTGCAATTGGCCAGGTTCGATCTGTCCTGCTTTTTGTGAACAGGACTTACCTGGGAAATTTTACACATTGCTGGGTAAATGCCAGTGTTGTAGCTGTACTGGAACAGCTTGACTAGAGGTGCCAGAAGTTCTGGAGCATAAGTCTTCAGTGCTATTGCTGAAATGTTGTGAGGGCCCATAGCCTTTGCAGCATCCAGTGCCTTTAAAGAAGGACTTGATGAGAAGGATGAACTACCCGTGGTTAACAAAGGTAGTCAAGGAATGTATCCAATCAAAAACGAAGGCATACAAAGCGGCGAAAACTAGAGGTTTGGGAATATTTTAGGAAACAGCAGCGGCTGACTAAAAAGCTAATAAAGAGGGAGAAAATTGATTTTGAAAGTAAATTGGCAAGAAATATGAAAACAAACAGCAAGAGCTTCTACGGGTATATAAAAAGAGAATGGCTAAAGTGAGCGTGGAACCCTTGGAGGACATGACTGGAGGATTGATAACAGTGAACAGGGAAATGGCTGGTAATTTAAACCAATATTTTGCATTGGTTTTCACGGTGGAGAACACTATAAACATTCCAAAGATATCAGATAAGCCAGGAGCTAATGGGAGGAAGATCTTGTAACAGTCTCTATCACGAGGGACAAAGTGTTTGACAAAACAATGGGACTAAAGGCAGACAAATCACCAGGAACTGATGGCCTGCATCCAAGGGCTTTAAAGAATGTGGCTGCAGAGATAGTGGAGGCATTGGTCGAAATATTCCAGAACTCACTGGATTCTGGGAGGGTCCCAGGGGATTGGAAAACCATTAATGTGATGCCCCTATTCAAGAAGGGAGGGAGACAAATAACAGGAAACTATAGGCCAGTTAACCTAACATCTGTCATTGGGAAAATGCTAGAGTCCATTATTAAGGAAGAAATAGAAGGACATTTAGAAAAGCTTACCGCAATCAAACAGAGTCAACATGGTTTTGTGAACAGGAAATCAGGCAGGATTTTCTGCTTCCACCTGCCGCCGCCATTTTCCGGACCCGTGCAAGTCAATGGACTTCTGGCTGGGGCACAACCTCGCCCGTGGTGGGTCCCGCCCGTGATGAGGCCAGAAAATCCCGGCCATCATGTTTGACAAATTTGCTAGAGTTTTTTGAGGATATAACAAGCAGAGTTGAACAAGGGGAACTGGTAGAAGTAGTGTATTTGGATTTCCAGAAGGCATTCGATAAGGTGCCATATAAAAGGTTATTGCACAAGAATGGAGCTCACGGTATTGGGGGTAATCTATTAGCATGGATTGAGGGCTGGTTAACACATAGAAGAGAGAGGGTTGGGATTAATGGGTCTTCTTCAGGTTGGAAAGGTGTGGAGTGCCACAAGGATCAGTCCTAGGGCCTCAATTATTTACTATCTATATTAATGACTTGGAGGAGGGGGCAGAGTGGAACATGTCCAAATTTGCTGACGATACAAAAATAGGTGGGAGAGCATGTTATGATGAGGACATAAGGAATCTGCAAGGGGATATAGACAGGTTGAGTGAGTGGGTAAAATCTTGGCAGTTGGAGTTTAATGTCGGAAAGCGTGAGTTCATGCACTTTGGTAGGAAGAATCAATAGGCAGACTATTATTTAAATGGAGATATTCCAAAAAAGTGCTGCACAGAGGGATCTGGGTGTTCTTGTGCATGAAACACAAAAAGTTAGCATGCAGGTGCAGCAAGTAATTAAGAAGGCAAATGGAATGTTGGCCTGTATTGCTAGGGGGTTGGAGTATAAAAATAAGGAAGTCTTGTTACAACTTGACAGGGTGTTGATGAGGCTGCACTTGGAGTACTGCGTACAGTTTTGGTCCCCTTATTTAAGAAATGATATACTGGCATTGGAGGCAGTTCAAAAGAGATTCACTAGGCTGATTCCCGGGATGAAGGGGTTGATTTATCAAGAACGGCTAAACAGGTTTGGCCTTTATTCATTAGAGTTTAGAGGAATGAGTGGTAATCTTATTGAAACATATAAGATTCTGAGGGGCCTTGACAGGACAGATGTTGAGGCGATATTTCCACTAGTGGGGGAATCTCAAACTAGGGGACATACTTAAAGAATAAACGGACACTCATTTAAAACTGAGATGCAAAGCAATTTCTTCTCTCAGAGGGTAGTGAATGTCTGGAGCTCTCTACCTCAGAGAGTTGTGGAGGTTAGATCACTGAAACTATTTAGAGGAGGTAGATAGATTTTTGAAATATCAGGGAGTTGAGGGTTATGAGGCGCTGGCACGAAAGAGGAGTTGAGGCCTGGGCAGATCAGCCATGATCTTATTGAATGGCAGGACAGGCTTGAGAGGCCGAATGGACTACTCCTGCTCCTATTTTTTATGTTTTTATGTTTCTTGGTATTATGTGGAGTGAATCAAATTTGCTGAAGACTGGCATCTGTGATGTGGATATTTGTGGACCCTCCTCCTCCAGTCAGTTGTTTAATTGTCCAGCACTATTCATGACTGGATGTGGCAGGAATGCAGAGCTTAGATCACATCCATTGGTTGTGGAATCACTTAGCTCTGTCTATTGCTTGCTGTTTATGCTGTTTGACACACAAGTAGCCCTGTGCTGTAGCTTCACTAGGTTGACAATTCATTTTTCGGGATGCCTGGTGCTGCTCCTGACATGCCCTCCTGCACTCTTCATTGAACCAGTGTTAATCCCCTGGCTAGGTGGTAATGGCATAGTGCAGGATATTCCAGGCTATGAGGTTACAGATTGTGGTTTAGTAGAGTTCTGCTGCTGCTAATTGCCCACAGTCCCTCATGGTTGCCCAGTCTTGAGTTGCTAGATCTGTTTGAAATCTATTCCATTTACACAGCACAATGGAGGGTATCATATGAACATACAAATCAGGAGCAGGAGTAGGCCCCTCGAGCCTGCTCCACCATTCAATAAGTTCATAGCTGATACGTATGTAACCTTAAACCAAATTGCTGCTTACCCCCAATGACCTTTCACCCCCTTGTTAATCAAGAATTTATCCAGCTCTGCCTTAAAATATTCAAAGATTCTGCTTCCACTGTCTTTTGAGGAAGACAGTTCCAAAGGCTCACAACCCTCTGAAAGAAAATATTTCTCCTCATCTCTGTCTTAAATGAGTGACCCCTTATTTTTAAACAGTGGCCCTTCATTCTAGATTCTTCCACAAGAGGAAACATCCTCTCCACATCCACCCTGACAAGACCCCTCAGGATCTTAAAGATTTCAATTAGGTCACCTCTTACTCTTCTAAATTCCAGTGGATACAAGCCTAACCAGCCTTTCCTCATAAGACAATCCACCCATTCCTGGTATTAGTCTCGTAAACCATCTTTGAACTACTTCTAACACATTTGCATCTTTCTTTAAATAACCAATACTGCACACAATACTCCAGATGTGGTCTCACCAATGCCCTGTACAACTGAAGCATAACCTCCCCACTTTTGTAATCAATTCCCCTCACAACGAATGATAACATTCTATTAGCTGTACCTGCATACTAAACTTTTATGATTCATGCACTAGGATATCCAGATCCCTCTGAACCTCAGAGCTCTGCAATCTCTCACCATTTAGATAAAAAGCTTCTTTTTTATTCTTTGTTCCAAAATTAAGGATTTCACATTTGCCCACATTATACTCCATTTACCAGATTTTTGCCCACCCACTTAACCTATCTATGTTACTCTGTAACCTCCTTACCTCCTCTTCACAACTTACTTTCTAATCTTTGTGTCGTCAGCAAATTTAGTAAACACCTTCATCCAAGTAATTTATATAAATTGTAAAAAGTTGAGGCCCCAGCACAGATCTCTGTGGCACACCACTCCCTGCCAACCAGAAAAAGACCCTTTAATGCCAACTCTCTGCTTTTTGTTAGCTAGCTAATCCTCTGTCCATGCCAATATGTTAACCCCTACACCATGAGCTTTTATTTCTGCAATAACCTTTGATGTGGTACTTTATCAAATGCCTTTTGGAACTCTAAGTATAATACATCCACCGGTTCCCCTTTATCCACAATACATGTGATTCCTTCAAAGAACTCCAATAAATTGGTTAAACATGATTTCCCTTTTACAAAACCATGTTGACTCTGCTGGATTGCCTTGAATGTTTCTAAGTGCCCTACTATAACATCTTTAATAATAGATTCTAATATTTTCTCTATGACAGATGTGAGGCTAACTGGCCTTTGGTTTCCTGCTTTTTGTCTCCCTCCCCTTTTGAATAAAGGAGTTATATTTGCTATTTTCCAATCTAATTGAATCTTCCCCGAATGTATGGAATTTTGGAAAATTAAAACCAATGCATCAGCTATCTCACTAGCCATTTCTTTCAAGACCTTGGGGTGAAGTCCATCTGGACCTGGGTATTTGTCAGCCCACAACCCCACCAATTTGCTCAATACCACTTCTCTGGTGATTGTAATTTTCCCAAGTTCCCCCCTCCCTTCCATTTCCTGATTTACCACTATTTCCGCGATGTTACTTGTGCCCTCTGTAGTTTTTTTTTATTCATTCGCAGGATGTGGGCTTCGCTGGCTGAGCCAGCATTTATTGCCCATCCCTAGTTGCCCTTGAGAAGGTGCTGGTGAAATAGCTTCTTGAATCGCTCCAGTCCATGTGGTGTAGGTACACCTACAGTGCTGTTAGGAAGGGAGTTTCAGGATTTTGACCCAGCGACAGTGAAGGAACGGCAATATATTTCCAAGTCAGGATGGTGAGTGACTTGGAGGGGGACTTCCAGGTGGTGATGTTCCCATGTGTCTGCTGCCCTTGTCCTTGTAGGTGGTAGTGGTCATGGGATTGGAAGGAGCTGTCTAAGGTGCCTTGGTGAATTCCTGCAGTGCATCTTGTAGATGGTACACACTGCTGTTACTGTGCGTCGATAGTGGAGGGAGTGAATGTTTGTGGATGTGGTGCCAATCAAGCGGGCTGCTTTGTCCTGGAAGTTGTCAAGCTTCTTGAGTGTTGTGGGAGCTGTACTCATCCAGACAAGTGGGAAGTATTCCATCACACTCCTGACTTGTACCTTGTAGATGGTGGACAGGCTTTGGGGAATCCGGAGGTGTTACTCGTCGCACGATTCCTAGCCTTTGACCTGCTCTTGTAGCCACAGTATTTATATGGCTAGTCCAGTTCACCTTCTGGTCAATGGCAGCCCCCAGGATGCTGATAGTGGGGGATTCAGTGATGGTAATGCCATTGAACATCAAGGTGCGATAGTTGGACACTCTCTTGTTGGAGATGGTTATTGCCTAACACTTGTGTGGCGTGAATGTTACTTGCCACTTTTCAGCCCAAGCCTGGATATTGTCCAGGTCTTGCTGCATTTGGACATGGACTGCTTCAGTATCTAAGGAGTCGTGAATGGTGCTGAACATTGTGAAATCATCAGCGAACATCCCACTTCTGACCTTATGATGGAAGGAAGGTCATTGATGAAGCAGCTGAAGATGGTTGGGCCAAGGACACTACCTCGAGGAACTCCTGCAGTGATGTCCTGGAGCTAAGATGACTGACCTCCAACAACCACAACCATATTCCTTTGTGCTAGGTATGACTTCCCCCTGATTCCCATTGACTCCAGTTTTTCTAGTTCTCCTTGATGCCACACTCAGTCAAATGCTGCCTTGATATCAAGGGCTGTCACTCTCACCTCACCTCGGGAGTTCAGCTCTTTTGTCCATGTTTGAACCAAGGCTGTAAGGAGGTCAGGAGCTGAGTGGCCCTGGTGGAACCCAAACTGAGCATCAGTGAGCAGGTTATTGCTAAGCAAGTGCCTCATGATAGCACTGTTGATGACCCCTTCCATTACTTTACTGATGGTCGAGATAGACTAATGGGGTGGTAATTGGCCGGGTTGGATTTGCCATGATTTTTGTGTACAGGACAAACCTGGGCAATTTTCCACATAGCTGGGTAAATGCCAGTGTTGTAGCTGCATTGGAACAGCTTGGCTAGTGGCGCAGCAAGTTCTGGAGCACAAGCTTTCAGTACAATTGCCGGAATATTGTCAGGGCCCATAGCCTTCGCAGTATCCAGTGCCTTCAGCTGTTTCTTGATATCGCGTGGAGTGAATCGAATTGGCTGAAGACTGGCATCTGTGATGCTGGGGACCTCTGGGGGAGACCGAGATGGATCATCCACTCGGTACGTCTGACTGAAGATTGTTGCGAATGCTTCAGTCTTATCTTTTGCACTGCTGGGCTGGGCTCCTCCATCGTTGAGGATAGGGGTATTTGTGGAGCCTCCTCCTCCAGTGAGTTGTTTAATTGTCCAGCACCATTCTTGACTGGATGTGGCAGGGTTGCAGAGCTTCGTTCTGACCCTTAGGATGTGGGATCACTTAGCTCTGTCTATCACTTGCTGCTTATGCTGTTTGGCATGCAAGTAGCCCTGTGTTATAACTTCACCAGGTTGACACCTCATTTTTAGATGTGCCTGGTGCTGCTCCTGGCATGCCCTGCTGCACTCTTCTTGAACCAGTGTTGATCCCCTGGCTTGATGCTAATGCTAGAGTAGGGGATATGCCAGGCCATGAGGTTACAGATTGTGTTTGAATACAATTCTCTGCTGCTGCTGGCCCACAGCGCCTCATGGATGCCCAGTCTTGAGTTGCTAGATCTGTTCAAAATTTATCCCACTTAGCTATGCGCCCCTTTGCGGGCGGGGGGGGGGATTCCCTCAGCCGAGAATGCACTCTTTCGCGCATGTGCACGAAAGAGCGCACTGATCTCCCTGAGGCTAAGTGCTGCCTCAGGGAGATCGGCTCCAAATTAAAATTTGCAATAAAAATGATAGAAAAATTTCCCTGACATGTCCCCTCGTAACACTGTCACATGAGTTGGTACATGCCCATAACTTTAACTGAAACCTTTATTAAAATTTAAATACCCTCACGAAACCTCATCCCGCCCGTGGATGAGGCTTCATGCTTTCTCTGCAGCCTGCCAGGGCTCCCGGCCTGCTCGCCAACCTTAAGGTTGGACGGACAGGTCCAGTAATGATTTTAGTTACTACTTCAATGGCCTCAATAGGCCGTTAACAGGTTGGCGGGTGCACAGCTGACTCGGCTGCGCCCCTGCCAACCTGAAAATGGAAATGATGCGGGGTGACATCGGGAGTTCCACCCGATGTATCCCACATCATTTTACGTGTTGGCGAGTGGGCCCTGCCCCCGCTTGCTGACCGGAAGATCTTGCCCATAATGGCTAAATGAACAGTTAATTATAGCCCTTAGGATGTTTCCCTTACATTGTTTGTAAAAACTGAGGTGTTATTCAACTTATTGTTTTTAATTTATTTTTTCCAAAATGAAATCTATCTCAATATGTGTAGAAAATTACAGAAAAGCAGGGGTGCAGTTATTTTGTTGATAGAGTAATAGTCATTCTCACTAAAATTGTACCCATGGCTAGAGTTATTTTTTAATTATTCACCACCGCTGAACGATTTTCCCTGTGCTATAGATATATAATGTCAACATTGCCTCTGCACTTTCAAACAATGAAGATATTCATTGCAGTCTGACACCAGGATCAGGTTTAAGCATTATAGCTCATTACTTAAAGTTACTCCAGAAGTGCTCAGGAAGCTGAGGCTTTAAGCGAGTGGCAGCACAAATGTACATTAAAATTAGCAAATTAGCCATGCCCTAAAGAGCCACAGTTACTGATGGGCATTATTCTTAGAATCAAATAAATTTTAATCTACTCATTAACTTGCATACACAGACTGATAGACTGTGAACAAGGCAAAGGCACATCAAAATTGTGAGGTATGCCCCAATTAAAATTGCAGAAACAGCCGAGTGTCCCCACAGTTGCCACCTACGATGTGCTAATGGCTTTGGATTTCAACCAAGTTTTTCAAAAATAATTTAATTGAAATTTGATTCAATAACTTGACAAAAATTTTCTTCCTTAATGCTATACCTCCAAAAAATTCCTGTTTGAGATTCTTTTTTGCCCGTAGGCATGAATGAATGAATCTCTTCTTCAGTGCAGTGGTTCTCAAACTTATTTGGTTAAAGGATTTCTTTTCAAATGGATTAGTAATGATGTACAACCCTCCGCCACCCCCATCGCCCCCATCTAAATTTTAAAACTCAGTATGAAAGTGCCACATGTAATGGGAGATTTAATAATATTTTAAGAAAGTGGGTTTTTACCTGCAGATATCAGTGAGATGGCTGCACCTGTACCATACTGCAGAGTCTGTCTATCCTTGCAGTTATGTTTAACAATGACACTTATAAATCATTCCAAATGAAAGCCGAGGTTTCTTATTTTCCAGGGAGAATTAGATGGAATTGTAGAATGCCATCCTAGTACACCCATAAACATCTAATACAATTAAAAATATAATTTACTCACTTTGGTAAAGTAGTGACCCTGTGGAGCACTGTGAGATTGGCTGAAGGATGGTCTAAGGCTAGTTCGGCAACTTTGTATGTTGTGAGTGACAGAGTACCATTGCAAGAGGCTATAGACTCCTTTAATATTTGTCATTTCATTCCATGAGCTAAAAGGTGCAGCATCGAGTGGTAATGTGGTGGTATCATGTGACCCAATGGTGCTCTGGGTGGTCACCCATCTGTAAGGTCAGCCCTGCTCAATAACCACTTTCAAATTATTTCATTGAAAAGTCTCTATAGACGCCAGCGATCGCAGACTCCAATTTAAGAACCACTGTTTTAGTGCATTCATAGTGAATGCCTTTCAGGAATCCTAGGCTATAATATTATGAAAATATTTTACGTAGTGTAGGCATTGTTATGGCTTCAAACTACACTTAACCACATATGCTTGACTACATGCAACAAAATGTATCGCAACAAAAACCCACCCAGAGATATTACTGCTTCAATAGGCTGAAAGTTCCTTCAAACATGGACATATTCATTCAGGTCTATTTTGTCTCTTTCAGCGCAGGTCCTTCAAGCATTCCTCAGGAGTTTGTGCAGGAGGAGGAAGAAGACTCCTCAGAGGAGGTCAGACATTCTGTGGATACACCGTGACATGACTTATGCACACCCTTCATCAGCTCAGACACACATATCGAAATAGCGTCCCCAGGACAGGTCACTGGGTTGTCAAATGGTGAGCCACACATCACATGAGCAAGAGCAGGTGCTGGGGTCAGGGACAGCAGTATAGAGTCCCTGTAGGAGGGTGGCGGGACCCAAGGCCGCATTTTATAGGTGACAGCCAATTAAGAGGCTGCTGCCAGGGTTTTCATTCCTATTAAGGCTGGCAGCTCACCCTCAAGAGCTGCTGGCCAATCAGAGGGCCAGCAGCTCAGCAGCCTTAGCAACACCGCTGCTTTTGCTGGCCACTGCTCTGGCTGCAGCTGAACGAAGATGAAGCAAAGACCGTGCACCTTCAAAGTCCAGTAAGTGGGATCTGGGGGTGTTGGGGCCAGCCAGGCTTGCCCCAGCGGTGGTGGGGTGGTGGAGTTCATTGAGTGAAAGTGGCTCCATTGCCTTGGAGTCAGCCATTTCTGCCACGGTGTAGCTCAGTGACTAAGAATGCCCAAAAAGGAGCACCCCTCTATCCCCAGATCCGACTGGGAGGCTAACTGGATTTAACTTGCAGTCTCCCCACGTAGCAGAGGGCCCCCTGTCTTTTTTCATTCATTCATGGGATGTGGGCTTCGCTGGCTGGGCCAGCATTTATTATCCATCACTAGTTGCCCTTGAGAAGGTGGTGGTGAGCTGCCTTCTCAAACCGCTGCAGTCCATGTGGTGTAGGTACATCCACAGTGCTGTTAGGAAGAGAGTTCCAGGATTTTGACCCAGTGACAATGAAGGAATGGCAATATATTTCCAAGTCAGGATGGTAAGTGACTTGGAGGGGAATTTGCAGGTGGTGTTGTTTCCATCTATCTGCTGTGCTTGTCGTAGTCATGGGTTTGGAAGGTGCTGTCGACGGAGTCTTGGTGAATTCCTGCAGTGCATCTTGTAGATGGTGCACACTGCTGCTACTGTGCGTCGGTAGTGGAGGAAGTGAATGTTTGTGGATGGGGTGCCAATCAAGCAGACTGCTTTGTCCTGGATGATGTCAAGCTTCTTGAGTGTTGTGGGAACTGGACTCATCCAGGCAAGTGGGAAGTATTCCTGACTTAGAACGTAAGAACATAAGAAATAGGAGCAAGATTAGGCCATTCGGCCCCTCAAGCCTGCTCCACCATTCAATAAGGTCATGGCTGATCTGCCCGAGGCTTCAACTCCACCTTTGTGCCAGCTCCTCATAGCCCTCAACTCCCTGATATTTCAAAAATCTATTTACCGCCTCTTTAAATACTTTCAATGATCTAGCCTCCAGAATTCTCTGGGGTAGAGAATTCCAGACATTCATTACCCTCTGAGAGAAGAAATTCCTTCAAATCTCAGTTTTAAATGAGTGTCCCTTATTCTGTAACTAGGTCTCTAGTTTGAGATTCTCCCACTAGTGGAAACATCTTCTCAACATCTACCCTGTCAAGCCCCCTCAGAATCTTGTATGTTTCAATAAGATCATCCCTCATTCTTGTAAACTCTAATGAATAAAGGCCTAACCTGTTTAGCCGTTCTTGGTAAGCCAACACCTTCATCCCAGGAATCAGCCTAGTGAAGCTCTTTTGAACTGCCTCCAATGCCAGTATATCCTTTTTTAAATACTGGTACCAAAAATGTACACAGTACTCCAGGTGTAGCCTCACCAACACCCTGTACAGTGGTAACAAGACTTCCCTATTTTTAACTCCAACCCCCTCGCAATACAGGCCAAAATTCCATTTGTTTTCTTAATTACTTGCTGCACATGCATGTTACAGTTTTGTGATTCATGCACAAAAACACCCAGATCCCTCTTTGCTGCACTTTTTTGGAGTCTCCCTCTACTTAAATAATAATCTGCCTTTTGATTCTTACTATCAACGTGCATGACCTCAGATCTGCCAAGTTTTTGCCCATTTACTCAACCTATCTATATCTCCTTGCAGATTCCTTATGTCCTCATCACCAAGCCACTGTTGGTGATGGACATTGAAGTCCCCCACCCAGATTACATTCTGCACCCTTGCCACCTGCTTCCTTCAAGTTGTGTTCAACATGGAGGAGCGCTGATTCATCAGCTGAAGGAGGTAAACAGCAGGAGGTTTCTTTGCCCATATTTGACCTGATGCCATGAGAGTTCATGGGATCTAGAGTCGATGTTGAGCACTCCCATGGCAACTCCCTCCCGACCGTACAACACTGTGCTGCCAGCTCTGCTGGACCTGTCCTGTCGGTGGGACAGGACATACCCAGGGGTGGTAATGGTGGTGTCTGGGACATTATCTATAAGGTATGATTCCGTGAGGATGACTATGTCAGGCTGTTGCTTGATTAGTCTGTGAAACAACTCTCTCAACCTTGGCACTAGCCCCCAGATGTTAGTAAGGGGGCTAAAATATTAAGATGTTACTAAGGGTGCTAATGCAGTGTGGACAGGGCTGAGTTTGCCATTGTTGTTTCCAGTGCCTAGGTCAATGCCGGGTGGTCCATCTGGTTTCATTCCTTTTTTGAGACTTTGTAGTGATTTGATACAACTGCTAGGCCATTTCAGAGGGTAGTTAAGAGTCAATGACATTGCTGTGATATGCAGCCACATGTAGGCCAGACCAGTTAAGGGCATTTGTGAACCAGATGGGTTTTTACAACAATTGACAATGGTTTCACGGTCATTATTAGACATTTAATTACAGATTTTTATTTTATTTTATACCATCTGCCATGGCGGGATCCAAACCTGGTTCCCCAGAGCATTACCCTGGGTCTCTGGATTACTCGTCCAGCGACAGTATCACTATGCCATTGCCTCCCTGTACTGCTGGTAAAATACCAGCGGATGGGGGAAGGGGCCTTAATTGGCCACTTAAGTGACTCATTCAGGCTCCAGGCCGGTTGGCCATCTGCAATATGTTTCCTACTACTGCAAAGTGGCATGGCAGCGAGACGGTGTCAGGTATGCCACCCAACACCTTCCTGCGCCATTCTGCTAGCCTTCCTGCCTTCCAGCCTGTCCCAAATTAGCTGGCAAAATTCAACCCATAGAAATTGATCTTCAGGGGTTATCAATGAAGTGGACTATTCAGGAGCAGCTGTAGAAAAAGTGTTCGGTTCTGTCAGCATTTCCAAAGACACTGCACATGATTGGTGAGAGATAAAAGGGGACTGTCTCCAGCTTGAGTGCCATAATTTCTCAGGCCTTTGAGCTGATGTCCGCCTCTGTGGAAAGAATGGCCACTTGAATGGAGAACCTGACACAACAGCACCAAGTGCATGCTGTGCCTGATCCATGGCCTGCATTCTCATCTGCCAGCCTACATGTGATGGAGGAAAGCCTCACCGTGTCAGTTCAGCACTCACTAAAGTACAGCAAAGTGCTCTTCAGCTCTTAGCTAGCAGGGCAGTGCAAATGGGCCATGAGAGGGAAGACAGAGAAAGACACATGGAAGTGGGGACTCTGCAAGGTGCTCCCATTCCTCCCCACATACCTCCCCTTCAGTCAGTACCCAGCATACTGACTCATTTCACAGTTGTGGAGTCTCTGCCCCTGCACAAGCTCAGGTGGGACAGCCTTAGGTAAGGCCATCATGTGCTCCGTTAATCCAGAGGATATTGACCATGAGCATCTGAGCAGTCACAGCAGGGGAAGGAGCAGTCCATTTCATCTTGGGATCGGGGTCTAGGTGGAATTTCTTTAGGGTTGCCTGTTACCCTAAGAATGTTTCTACAGACCGCTATTTGTAAAAACCGTTCCTGTTTATTTACAGAACAATGTACATCTCAGTACTCTACACAAGGTTGTACTTCTGCTTCCCACCATATCTCAATCTCTTCATCATGTGACATTGCACCACAGTTACATCAGTAGTTATATCAGGTGCTGCTGATGTTAACCGTTTACTCTACACAGCCTGTCTCTAGCTCTGCTAATGCCATTGGGATAACATTATGTGGGAGTAATAGGGAAAGGACGAGAAAGGCTTTGTAGTTTCAGAAGGGAAATCACTTGAGCTATGTAATTAACACAATACCAAGCTCAGGGGAAAGGGTGTTAAATTGTCATTTTTCTTGTCAATGTTCAAGCGCCCTAAACTTCATTTCAAATCTCCATTATCTGTCATCTGATGCCTTGGCATAAATGGTCAAGAGTAGAAGACAAGCAATGGTTGTCAGTAAGATGAAAGGATTATTGACATTGCATTTGGAGGGGGGCACTGAGTTCAGCATTAATGAGCCACATGGCTGCACAGCCTCGGGTAAGCTGAATTGTGCCTGTATGTTTCTGTTCTGGGCATCACCGGCAGCTTGGTGAACGGCTAAAGGGGCTTGGGCAACATCAGGATCCCCCTCCCACTTCTCCTGTTGCTCCTCTGCCTCTGATGATGCAAAGCAGTCATTCTCGTATTCCCCTTGCAACCCCAGTGCAGCATGATGTTGTGAAGGCACAGCAGACTACAATCATTCTGCACATCTTGCAGATACATAATGAAGGGCACCCCCAAATCTGTCCAGGCACCAGAATTGCATCTTCAATAACCCAATGGCTTGCTCAAAGACTATCCTTGTACTCAAGTGGCTTTCATTGTAACTTGCTTGGGTGTCTGTGCTTGGGCTCCTTACAGGTGTCAGCAACTGACACCTTTGAGGGCAGCTCTTGTCTCCAAGGAGCTATCAGCTGACTCAGTTTGGAAATACGAATATCTGTAGGAGACTTGGCTGGTGCAGAATGAAGGCATTTTTCGGTGGTTATTAACCAGTTGAACATTAATGAGACCCCTTTAAATAACAACAACAACTTATATTTATGTAGCCTCTGATCCACTTGGAGGGAGGTCTTGTTCTAGGAAGCTGAAGATGTCAGCAGTGACCTATCATAAAAGCCTGAGCCTGCTGAGGCACTGGTGCTCCATTATATGCAGAAAGCTAATCCTTTGCCTGTGTATCCTTCATTCAGGGTATCACCTGTGAGCTGGGAATCTGTGTTCATCCCTCCATCCTGTGGAGCAACAAGAGGCTAAGAAGAAGGCAGCTGCCACTCCTGCTGGTGTTATTCCTGCTGCTGTGCTGCTCCTCTTGTTCTTCACCAGAGGTCCAAAGTAGAGCTGCATAAGCTATTCCCATGCCACAGTGAAGGCTGGCAGCTGAGGTCAAAGGCAAAAAAATTCCAAGGTAGCAGAAGATACCTCCAAAGTATTGGAAATTGTTACCAAAAGTGTAAGCGTACTCTCCAAACATACCCTGTGAGCAGAAACCTTTCACCTGGGCAAGGAAGCAGCTATCATCCCTCCATAATCAAAGGCTTCTATGCCTGTCAATTGTTCAGCCCCCTCAACCCACACTGTGCTCTCACCTTATTGAACCTGACACGTTTCAGCTGTGGGAAACCTGTGCGCTAGCTAAAGCTGCAGCCAATCGACTTTTTTGAAAATTTAACTCTCAGACCTGCCAGTTTCGCCAGTTTACTTCCTTCAATCCCCCGTCCCCAAACACACTGATACCTCTTATAGGTTACATTTTTCTCCTCCACACCCCCAATGTTACAAAATTGGATCTGAAACACAGTGGATGTGAAAGGCACCGTACTGGCACAGTTTAACCACATCGCCACCACCCTCGGGGGCAGGCTCGGAGGCTAGGGTGGGCCATGATATCAGGAGGGAGGGTGGGGTGGAGTGCCTGTTATCTTCCCAACTCACCATCGCCTCCCACACCTACCCCCCTCATCCAACCCTCTGATTAAGCCAGAGATGGGAATGGTCGAGGACAATCTTCCAGCCAGGAGGCCTATTAAGGTCCTTAAGTGGCTACTTGACAGCTTCATCCCACTGCTACTGGTATTCAACCAGCAGCAGGGGAGCATGAGGGCCACGTGGGGACGCTGAGCCCTGTGGCCCACAGAGGGCCACTCTGGCAGCAAGGCCTACCCTCAAGGAAAGAGTCCCCTCTGCCTTTTACCCCCACAATCGCACCCCACTGCACCCCCCCATCCCCCACCTGCTGATGGTGAACCTGGCCCACTCTCCTCTCTTCCAGGGCCTCCTTCATTACTGCTGTTCTGGGGCCTGCTGCAGTCCCAGTAGTGGTCACTGCTCCAGGTGGCATTGGCAGGATTGAAGAGCTGCTATTCTTCTGATTGACTGGCAGCTCTCGAAGGTGGGATCTTCACATTTAAAGGGATGGAAACCCTGACAGCAGGCAATTAACTGCCTGCCTGAATGAAATTTAACCACGTTGGGCTTTCCAGAAACAGCCATGGAAAGGTTGCCTTCGGCTTTCCAGCCAGCGGACAGGGCCACAGCCGTAACCATTAAATCCAGCCCTATAAATTCAAGTCTTTAGTTCCAATTCCAGTTTAGGATTTGAAAGCCGTGCAAAGGTCATGGTTTTCCTCCCTGCCCTTAGTGTTTTGAAGATTGTTGCCCTGTTCAAATAAACAAGGAACACAACTCATTAGTTGCTGGTGATGAAAAATTCATGAGGAACTGAGGTGATGTGCGGAGGACTATGAATCACTTGGCGACAGACCCATTTTTAAGAAAAATGAAAGTCAATAAATAAATCCAGGAACAGCATCAAACTTCCGTTTTGTGGCTCACTGTTCCTGAACATTTTTAAACCAATAGATGAACTTGCCACCTTTCCAGTTCAATGCATCTGTCATCCCCTGTATGTAGACAACTATGGTGTCTTGAATGCTATTTCCTTCAGGTCAAAAGGAGCTGTCACATAAAAAAAGGAATTGCAGCAGTGATTTTTACAGCTAAAGGCAGAGCTGCTGATATGTGATGCGCACTCCAAAGATGGTCCAGCGAGCAGCATATTTCTATGATGGTTTCCCTGATAAACCTGAATCATCATATACATGGCTCTTCAGATATTCATTCTGAGCCCATGCAAGCTTGAGACGGGTTAGAATCTAAATAATCCTCCTTGCTGTCACCTCACTTTCATCTCCGCCCCGAGATAAAGCAGGCACTGCTCACCCAATGTGAGATATTGTTGAAATGGGTTCCACTGAATTCATTTACTAGTATTAGTAAAATCTACTTTGGCCTATTAGAATCGTCAAAAAAATCCAAAAACATTCCCATTAAAATCCCCTGACATATGATTTTCCACCCCAAATCTATGAGAATTTTTAGAATTACTGGGGGTTATATAAATACATGATACTGAGAGAGGATATTGAGAGAGCATTTATTTAAATACATACATTGAGAGCAGAATTTAGAAATTAATGAGGGAGTGTTGCCAGATATCATTCTGCTATGGGTGCACAAGTCACAGAAAATTGAGATAAGGAAAGCTAGTGACTGTTGAATATAAATGCTGTGCTAAAACAGAAAGGAATTAGTATTACACAGCTCCACTTATCCAGAATGAAGCAGAGAGACAAAGAAACTCAATGATGAATGATCTGGGTTTTTTGTCATCTGCTGAACACATTCGCTTTTATCAACCCCTCACGACCAATTGGACCGTGCAACCACATGATCAATATGATGAGGATTGAGGCCATTTGGAGCTGCAGTGACTATGAAAGAGAAAAAAATCAATCGTACATGCCTAATTTACACAGATTTTTATTAAAGCCTTGGAAGGACGTGAAGGTTTGAAAAATGTGCATTTTCTGAGGAAAGTGTGTGCTGACTTATTTTTCTAAATCTCATTGATAACAGTTGTGGAATATATACAATTTCCAAACAGGAAAATGTTATGCCTTGTAATGTTGAAGAAATCCAACCTCTAATCATTGGAAGCTTCAGCTTATAAGTTACAATTCATGGCGAGTATCGAACCCAAGGGGGCACAATTTGAGGCATAGATGTAAAATCATTGAGGGCCCCCTTAATTCCAAAGCTACCATTTCCCACTCAGTGTTAATGGAATTATAACATTGCTGCATATCCAACCAGTTCTCTTTCAATTTCCATGAGAGAAGCAGACTTTCCCATCAATAATTTACATGTGTACCATTAGTCCCATTCCAAGCATTCATACCCACAGAAATAATTTTAGCCAAATGTTAATTTTTATTTAATAAAAATGAAATGCACAGAGGGCCTTTAATCATTTATATGTAAGATCCTGAAGGAAATTACTTTAGCCTCTGCAGTTAGGAGTTTTCATTTAAGTATGTCTCTCCTTCACTTGACCTCCATTTTAATCTGATTCTAATTGTGTAAGTGAATGGGTTTTGAGTGAGTCAAATCTCACCCTTGGTTACGGAATTGAGCTGGTGATATGGTTCACCACACAGACAGATCCATGTGACAGTCGTCAATCAGCTTTCGAGTTCTTCGAACCATTCAGAAGGAATTGTAGTACATGGCTCTACCAGTACAGAGAACGAGGCCAGGAGAGGATGGAATAACTACAGAATCAACCCAGAGGGATGCTTGGTTGAGGCTTGTGAGATAATAAATAGGAAATCTGAATTTATACGGGAATAGGACCTAAGTTTAAAGACTAAATGAACAAGAATTACAGATAAATTGTGTAATTCATTTCAATCTCACTCTAATGCTAATTAGTTTAATTTATTGGTCATACTAATTTTGATGAAAATATTTTAATGCACTGTTAAACCTGGATCTATTTTTCCTGATATATATTAATAACTTAGGCCTTGGTGTTCAGAGCACAAATTCAAAATTTGCAGATGATATGAAATTTGGAAGCGTTGTGAACTGTGAGGAGGATAGTGCAGAACTTCAAAAGGACACCAACAAATTGGTGGAATGGGCAGACAGGGGGCAGATGAAGTTCAATGTGGAGAAATGTAAAGTGATTCATTTTGGTAGGAAGAACATAGAGAGATAATATAAAATAAAGAGTACAACTCTAAAGGGGTGCAGGAGGGGAGGCACTTGGGTGTATATGTGTATAAATCCTTGAAGGTGGAAAGACAGGTTGAGAGAGCAGTTAATAAAGCATACAGTATCCTTGGCTTTATAAATAGGGGCATAGAGGACAAGAGCAAAGCAGTTATGTTGAACTTGTATAGGAGACTTGTTCGGCCTCAGCTGGAGTATTGTGTCCAGTTCTGGGCACCGCATGTTAAGAAGTATGTGAAGGCACTGGAGAGAGAGTGCAGAAAAGATTCATGAGAATGGTTCCACGGATGAGGAACTTCAGATATGAAGATGCACTGGAGACATTAGGACTGTGCTTTGGAGAAGAAAAGGCTGAGAGGAGTTTTGATAGAGGTATTCAAAATCATGAGGGGTCCAGATAGAGTAGATAGGGAGAATATATTCCCACTCATGAAATGATTGAGAATGAGAGGGCACAGTTTTAAAGTAATTTGCAAAAGAAGCAAAAGTGATACGAGAAAAAACTTTTTCACACAGCGAGTGGTTAGAGTCTGAATGCATTGCCTGAGAGTGTGGTGGAGGCAGGTTCAATCAAGACATTCAAAAGGGAATTAGACTATAATTTGAAGAGGAAGAATGTGTAGGGTTATGGGTAGAAGGTGGGAAAATGGCACTGAGCGAATTGCTCATTCGGAGACCTGGTGCAGACATGATGGGCTGAATGGCCTCCTTCTGCGCGCTGTACCAATTCTGTGTAATGCGGTTACATAGTTCATTTGTTGACTATTGACTTAACTTGGTAATAAACTTTCATTTAAAAAATCTTTATGTTAGCAACCTAGTGTCTTTAGCTTACGTTCACAGGTACTGAGAAATACTGTGGCCAATACTGGGAAAGGTGTTTGTGTGAATGAGAACCTGAAACTTCCTAAATTGTCAGATTGTGATGTCGGACAGTTGTTCTGGCTGCATGACCCACTAATTTCAAATTTGGACTTTGCAGATCCAAAGAATGCATTTGATTGTCAGTCGCAAAAGAACATGCATTCAACTGCAAGAGGGGCCCCTCACAAGAGTTATTTAAAGAGCCAGGTATCCAAATTGCATGTAATGTGATTTAGAATACCTTATGCTATTGCAAAGTTTCAGGAAGTACTCGGGAGTGTTTTGATAGTGCTGTGAGGAATTCCTGGATTTGGCAGGGAGTGTTGATGCATTCTCACAGGGAGGACAGAGGATTTGCTAAGCTGTCCACACAAAGGCTACTATAGGTATGAGGGCCACAGTTGCAGTGCCTCTAGGTCTGCAACATGACAGGGAGAAGGAGCAGAAGCTGTGAAGAGGGCAAGCTCTGCACACTGCCCTCTGCCAAGGGGGAGCCGGATTTCTCCATATTCCTCAGCAGTGACAGCAGGCAAACAGGCAAGTCAACCAATGCACCCAGCGTCTCGGGGTACATTGTCATTGGTGTTTTTCTGTATGTCACTTTATTGATGTCCTCATCTGAATCCCATGTAGCATAATTCAGCTGCGACATCACCCTATGATAAGTGGTACACAAACTATCCTTTACCCGTGGCCTGCCTGCAGCTCAATCGAGCCCAATGACTCACTACATGCAGATCCCAATTCTATACTACGCCCTAACTTCAACTATCTGAGCTGATGGCGAACAGTCAAAGAGTCATAGAGTTATACTGGCCATTATACATCCCCTTCAGCCCATTGTGTCCATGCTGTTCATCAAGCACCTACCTCTTTTAATCCCATTTTCCAGCACTTGGCCTGTAGCCCTGTATGCTATGGTGTTTCAAGTGCTCATCTAAATACTTGTTAAATGTTGTGAGGGTTTCTGCCTCTACCAGCCCCTCAGGCAGTGTGTTCCAGATTCCAACCACCCTCTGGGTGAAAAAAATTTCCTCAAACCCCCTCTAAACCTCCTTCCTCTTACCTTAAATCTATGCTCCCTGGTTATTGACATCTCTGTGAAGAGGAAAAGTTTTTTCCTATCTACCCTATCTTTGCCCCTTATAATTTTGTATACCTCTATCAGCCTTCTATGCTCTAAGGAAAACAATCCTAGCCTATCCAGTCTCTCTTCATAGCTGAAATGCTCCAGCCCAAGAAACAATCCTGGTGAATCTCCTCTGCACTCTCTCCAGTGCAATCACATCCTTCCGAAAATGTGGCGACCAGAACTGCACACAGTACTCCAGCTGTGGCCTAACCAGCATTTTATACAGCTTAAGATTAGTCTAAGATCAGGTGCCAGGACTCTATATCAGTGCTATGCTGTTGACTTCACTCTATTCCTCTTGAGTATGGCTGACTAGGTAACAGTTATTAAGTGTCTGAAAGCAGGAAATCAGAAAGGTGAAGCTTGTGAGGGTGTTGGGGGAGGTGTTTGTGAGGGAAGGGGGTTGGGTTGGAAAGCAAGAGGTCCATGGTCGCACCATCGGCAGCTTGTGCATTATGCCAGACGGCAGGATGAGGGTGATGTGGAAGTTGAGAAGTAGCATAAGGCAGGAATATACTGTCATCCTCAACGTTATCAGTGAAGTTGGAAGCCACAAGTTCTTTCTCAGCAGGTCCTTGATACAAAATGCCCTCTCCTCCCTAGGGCTCAGGACATGCAGACATCCTTGTCCCCCACCATTTCTGCTCTACTCACAGCAATTATGGATCATCTTGTCCTGCAAAAGGGAGGGCAGAATACTGTAATTATGGGCAGGAATTGGGGCGGGCGGGGCAATAAATTTGGCGTGATGGAAAAAGTCAGTTTTCCACTGGCTGGAAATTAGTTTGGAATTTTGTTCTTCTGACTTTGACGGCGGGTTAAAGGCGGGTTGGATTTCCTGCTGATCTGTGTCAGGAACCATATTTACATTCATTTGCATCGCGTGAAAGTCCGTTAAAAGGCCAACTCGCCAGAATTGTGCTCGGCTTCCAAATTAAGTGCCCCACCAGCAGATATTTAGGACAATGTATTTCCCAATTTATATAAGTGTTGTGCACATGCTGAGCTTCAGTTCATCAATGACTTCAAGGTCAGTAGACGCTGCTTTCATTTAACTTTAAGAGGGCTGCTGCAACCTTTCCAGTGCCTGCGTCACAAGCTGCACCAACGTGGGGCACGAGAGACATTACCAGCGGGGAGGGGGAAGGCAATGGCAGGACTAGACGGGAGTGTGTGGAACAAAAGAGAATAGGGGGTAGACAACGGAAGGACTAGGGGAAAATTGGGGGGAAGGGGAGGGGCCTAAGCATGACAGGTGGGGATGATGGTTGAACATGGGAGGGGATGGGGCAGGTAGAAGCAGGACTAGGGGGTGGTCTAGGACTAGGAGCAGAGCAGAGTAGTGAAACACTGTCCTGGGGCAAGGGTTATAAGACTGTCCAAGGATGAATCAGAGACTGATCTGGGGCTGAGGCCATGCTGTCGGGGGCATATTGAAGAGACTGTCCTGGGGCTCTGCAGAGCACGCATGTCTTGGCCCTGGTCTTGGGTGGGGCAAGGGCCTCTCTGGGCAGTGATAGTCATGCACAGAATGGTGTGCAGGGCATGGTCAGTGACCTAAGGAATTTGGTGCTGGCAGTTCAAGTCATGGTATTGTGAGGCAGAGGGCATAGTCATAGTTATATACACATGTGGGTGTGCATACTTCTAACCTGCCATATTGGGGTACATGGATCAATCCTGGGCCTATACCCCTTCTAATAGAGATCTCTTTCTGCCAGAGATTTCTTTCTTATAGAGATTTCCTGTCATATTCAGGGGCGGCGTCTGTATCCTATAAGTTGGCAGCTGATAAGTCTTAGGATTATTGGATGGTCTCATGGTGGGGTTTCCGAAAAGTCAGGGTGCACGCAGCCTTGAGAAGGGGAGCGGTCAGGTCGATGAAGGGCATGGGGACATCAACATTAAAGGGTTAGGGGGAAGAACAGGAACATCCACATGGATAATGATGGGTCAAGGGCAACAGGGGGAGGCTGGATATGATTGGAGGAAGGGGAATTAGGAGGTGGTTAGCATGTAGGAGGACGGGAGGGAGTTGGTGGGTGATAGGGAGAGGTTGGAAGCTGGTCTCCTAGATGAAGGACAGCAGCACCATTTTCAAACTCACCTTACAATGACGCAGTTCGAAATAAATTGATCAGGGAGGATTCTCAGGGTGTATGGGAGGAGTTCATCACAACAATTCTTGGCCGATTGAAGGGGCACCTCATAACTGTCCTGCTCAAATGACAGACAGCATGGTTCAGATGGCTGTTGGACTCAAGGGTCTAATGCAACTCTTTTGAGTACAATCACAGTTCTTGGTTTCCGGGAGTGGGACATGAACCCACAACCTTCTGATTCAAAGGCGAGGGTGCTATGGACTGAGCCACAGCTGACACCCCTAAGGGTCTAATGCACAATGAACAAGCTTGATTCCTTTACTAATGATGTACATTCAGGCAATAATCCATTAAGTTTAGGTGTTGGGGTGCAGATGTTCTTAATTGGCATCTGATCCTTACAGAGGAATGTCAGAATGGACGTAGGATCAAAAAAATAAATGACCACAACTGCTGCACGGGGCGGCAGCATGGGCCCTACAAGCCTCCATGTTCCAAGTGAACTGGTCATGCCATTCAAGGCACCATACTTGCAGCCACAACACGAGTGCACGGATTGGGTATTGATAGCTTTTGTCAAGGGCACTGGGGAACAACAAACAGAAGGCTGACTGTAGCTTCTAAGACTTGGGTCTTTTGACCCTAATTAAGACCCTCATTGTGAATGTGCAGTCAGGTCTGAGGGGAGAGATTAGCCACATGTCATCCTCTAGGATATCAGCCTGCAAGGGGTGGCCTCAGTATGTGATTTGCAGACTGAGGGAAAGTCAGGGCTGGAGACTACATTCCTGCTTTGTATATGGAGGGAGAACATTCAACATGAACAACCATTTATTGCTCAAGTGTATCCACTCACAGCTTCTCCGTGAGGAACTCACACTACATGGATTTGGAAGGCATCCAGTGCCAAGTGCTTTGAAGGTTACTGCCACACTGAGCTTTTTTGCCTTCCAGAGCTCCACTAGGTACCTTTGTGGAATCTCACAATTGGTGACACATGAATGTGTAAATGAGGTGACAGATGCCCTTTTCAATAAGCTCACCACTACATGCAGTTGCGCATGGACGAAACAAACCAGGCCACTAGGGCTGTGGGAGTTGCTGCATTCTCAGGCTTCCTGTAAATGCAGGGTACCATTGACTACACACATGTCCTTGAGAGCTCCCTGGCAGCAGATCAAGAGATTCATTAATAGAAAAGGATATCACTTCTGAACATCCATTTGTGATCACAGAAAGCAGATCCAGCATGTTTGTACTAGGTACCCAGGGAGCTCACATGACACGTACATTTTGAGTCACTCCCAGGTGCCAGAGATAATTGAAGGAGCTCAGCGCTGAGAGGGTTGGCTCCTCAGTGAGAAGGGTTGCTGCTGGAAGACATGGCTAATGACACTCGTTCATCGGCCACAGAGTGCATCTAGATACAATGCTGCTCATTCAGCCATAAGGTCCTTAATAGTGCAGACTACTGGCCTCTTAAAGATGCATTTCAGATGTTTGAACTAATCAGGTGGAGCTCTCCAATAATCACTGCAGAGAGTGTCCCGCATCATTGTTGTTTGCTGCACCCTGCACAATCTAGTGCTGCAAAGGGGGGATGTTTTGCCACAGGGAGACATGGAGGAGCTACATATCTCATCAGACGAGGAGTGCTTGGAAAGGGGATGAAGCTGAAGAGACTGAGGATTCAGACGGTCCACATGAGGATGCCATTGCATGGGCATGACGCAATGGACATGACTGTGACAATGTCATAGTTACAAGATTCCAGGAAGAATAAGGTGAAGACAAGTTATTACCAGTGCAGTTCTCTTCATGCTACAATGCGGGGGACACAATAATACCTTCATTGTCATCTTTAATGTATCACAAAAAGTCATCAATCTCACAATGATCACAGAGGTAGCATAAGTCACCTTTAGCCCTAATGATGGGGTCACCCTTGGAAAGTGCAGTAACCTAGGGGCTATATAGCTGCTGTGGAATGTGATAAGCACTCCATTCGCACACATGATTAAGCAACTACACATAGTTCAATCTGTTCAACCGTGGCTGCAACAAGTTAATGGCATGGCATCCTTCAAGAGGCTAAAACGTTATTGCACACGTGGATGCACTCATGCCAGTATGACAGCAGCTTAGCAAGGTGCCTCTAAGAAGAAAAACATTTGTCAATGGAGGGTTCACACTTGACCATCTCAAGAGGGAGCCATGGACAGCACCACCTCTCCAAATGCCAGCTCCCATGCATGAATAATGCAGAGGCCATATCTTGATACTGAGCCCCAAGATGCCATCGGACATTAGGATGCAGTGATCTGTAACACGACAGCATGCAGCCAAAGCTGCGAGTTATGTTAACATTTTCCTCACAGAGAGTGGTTCAGCAGGATGTGATTAATGGCAAACGCTCATTACTCTGCATTCATTGGAAGCCTGCCAAGTCTATGTCCTGCATTGCTTTGGCATCTGGGAGACGTGGCCAAGTCAGTTTTGTCACAGCAGTCAATGATAACTTTGTTCCTTCATAGATACTGATGAGCACTCGGGAGCTGTGCCTGAGCATCGCTTTCATACGATTACAGTTCTTGATATTGTCCATCTCACAAAGGCCAATCCTTTCTATGAACCCTAAGTCAACAAGTGCACAGTCATGCAATGAATTCCATATCGATTTGCATCCTGTGTTTTCACAGAGGGATTCCGTGAAGCACCACCAGACAGCCATTCAGGAACAAAGTAAGATCCTCACAGGTAAGTAGATGGGTTTATCAAGATGCACACACACCTCTGACATCACATACTCATTCCCATCTAGCAGATACTTCAAATGTCACCGAGTGGAACCAACCTCCGTGACTCAGCATCATGTATGGGGAGATTGGGAACTAGTAAAAGGATAACGGTCATCCTTAATTACGGAGACAAAATAACACTGCAGGGAGACAATGAATGCTACTTTTCCCAAAACCTCACAGTCATACAATAAACACCATTGCAAAGTGCATTTGAAAAGACTCCAACATTGGTTGCAACAAATGCTTAAAACATCCACAAAATAAAGACTTCAGTGCATCAGCATCAGGATAATCACTGATCTTGATGAACAATTCTCATCAGGTAACATAATGTTTGCCTGAAATTCAAGGGCTACATGTGTATTATCCAGCCATCATTTTAATATAGGAAGTGTCTTTGTTCATGTCACAGATGTGGAACTAAAGGCAATTGACTGTGATGAGATTGAGTGAGACTTCATGGAACTGAGTGACAAAATGAGATAATTGGAGGGATTAATTTTATACTCTTGAGTGACTGCAAGAGCTTACATCACATTGATTAGCCATTCAGTACCTAAGACTTGGAGAAGGATAAATGCAAATTATATTTACAATAGTGCAGATTATATACAGTGAATGAATACCTGTGCCATCAATGTGCAGTCAAAACTTCTTAATTTTCCTAACTCTACCATTACGTCGAGGTGCACCCTGCCAGCCGCAGCAGAGGTAGAGGCAGCCTGCTGACTGCTATGTCTCGTTGTCTGACTTTGGCCTGCATCCTCAGGAGGCCCAAAGCCTGCATGGCCCCAGCCTGCTGAGAGTCCCCTGCTCTTGAGCAGGTGCACCCTTCCCGGCCTAAGCTGCTGGAGTTGATGGGGTCACAGGCAGAGGGGACTTGAAATGGCAGGACACCCTTTGAGTGCCCGGGATGGATGCCCCAGGTGAATCTGGCTGGCGCTGCTCATCCCTTCAGGTGCCTGTTGTCCCCTCCCTGCATCCTTGAGGTTGAGATGCCCCTTCCCTCTCTAGCATAGCCACTGCTGGAACGCACCCATGGCTAGAGCGATGATATGCATATCCGAGTGCAAATCTGGCAGAAACTTCTGGACGTGGGTCTCCAAGGCGGCTGCCACCCTTCCCACGGAGACTTCGATGTGATAGCATGCCGAAGCCACCACATCAGACAGAACAAGGACTCCTCCGTCCTTCATTCCAATCTGGTGACAGCCTCTGACAACTCTGCCTGATGTTCCCCTGCCTATCTCTGCATCTCCAACATCTCTATCAGGGCTGATTCAGAGGCTCATCATCGGACTCGGACTCAGCAGTGGCCTGGTCTCCAGCAGTCCCCTGAGTGGCAAAGGCCTCGGCTGTCATTGCCTCCACCTGCTGTGGTCATGTGTCCGTGAAGTGATCACCAGATAGTGACTCCGAGTCTACTCTAAAACTAGGACACACTGAGGTGTGTTTATCTGAGCTGGTGGAGAGTGCAGGTGAATGCAGTGATGGGTCTTCCTCAGATGCTTCCTCTGACTTCTCATCTGAGGTGTTCTGGGGGCTGCAGCTGAGGCGCTTGCTTGTCATCTTCCTCTACCTTTTCTGGCTGGTGGCTGGAATAGAGACTATGGATAATTAGTGATTGACTAGGCAGGTTCCAACATAACAGCTCACTCACAGTCATTGTCCCCATGTTCTTGATGTACACTGGATGGACCCTCACTGGCTTATTGGAGGAGGCCAATCTCGCCTTCCACGCAGGAGTGATCTCTGTCTTCAGCAGCCTGCTCTGTCGCTTGCTCCTTGTGGGAGGAGAGGGTCCTAAGCTCAGGGGTCTCCCCTCCAGTCTTTGGTCTCTCCCATCGTTGTGGGAGAGCTTGTCCTGCATAAAGACAGATGGATTGACTGTGAGCACTATGGATGAAACAGCATTTCAGGAGCATGCATGCTTTTTGTGTCTGCTGAGTCCTCCCCAATAAAGGATTAAGATGTTGTTTGTGCAGAACCTTACTTGAGATGGTGAGCTTAAAGTGACTGGTAGACATGCAGTGCTGATGTCCCATCTGCTGGTCATGTGTGGCATCACTATGGACTCTAACCCTTAGACTGCCTGATGCCCTTATCAGGGTGTGAGTTTGGAGTAAGTAAAATTTTCACTTACCCTGGCAGAGCACAATAGATCATTTCTCCTTTTCCTGCACTGCAGGACGGTCGTTTTCTGCTGGCCACGGGTGCCGATCTCCCTGGCAACCTCCTCCCAGGCCACAAAGGTCAGGTGGGAGGACTTCCTGCTCCCATCCCTCAGAAAGAGGACCTCCCACCTTTCCTGGATGGCCTGGAGAAGAATCCCCAGGGACATTTCGCTGAACAGTGGAGTCGAATGTTCGTTACATTAGGGTGCCATGGTAATGCAGAAGTTCACAGCACACCTGGCCTGCAGTGGGTGGATGCCTTTTAAATATGGCCCCAGGAACTTCAGCCCCATGAAGTAGCAGTGGGGCGGATGAATCCCTGTCCACCCTGCCACAAGCTTCAACAAACTCTTCGTTGACGCATAATTAATGAGCTGAAAAGTGGAAAATTCAGTGTAAAAATCTGCCCTGGCGCCCAGCAGGAATCCCGCAGATGTTCCCACACGCCACGGTAATTAGTCTTCAGGATGGACAATTCTGCCCTATGTTGCACTGTGTTTGGGTGCTGTGCCTGTCACAGTTGTATAGCTAGAGCTATGTGGAAGCAGTCGGAGCTGGTTTTGAGGCTGGCTACACTGGAATGCGTACGAAGGTGAGTGGGAACATCTGCATGTTAGGCCTGAGTCTCCAGTGCCAGCGATTGTTGCTGTGTTAGTATTGGTGGTTTCGTACATAGAGCAGCGTGAGAGGTTGGTGGTGAGTTGGGTAGAAGAAGATACATTCACTGACTTTGATCACCAGCGCGAGGCCAGGGAACTTCTTGTGACCCTGCTGCCAGGTTCTCTGGGAATTGACTTTCTTAGTCACCTGTTCTTATTTCCTTCTGAGGGTTTGCCTTGATGGATTTTTTGGCTTCCTGCAAAGAAATTACCTCTCTCCTCTTAACGTCCAACACTAATGCCTGCAGCCGTGCATCTGTGGACACAGGAGCCCTCTCTCTTCCTAAATGCTCCATTTGTGCAGCACCTACTTGTAGTCAGCGCCAGTGAAGGCAGTCTGCAGCAGATCCCTTCTGCTGAGTGCAACACCTTTTCAGAGGGACAGGTGGCCTTTAAGGGGTGGGGGCTGCTGCACCGTGTGCCATCGGTGCACACAGGCAGTCAGCAGCACGGGCCCTGCTACAATCAGGTAAATGAAGAGCCAGACCACACTTGTATGCTGCCTGCCTCAATGAAAATGGACAGGGGCAGATTGGGAATTATGACGCATGTGCCCAAATACAGGCACAGAGCAATTTTTAGCCCATAGTGTTTAATGTGCTTGTACTGCATTCCTTTGAATGCATATTTTGCACAGACATGAATTTAATGTTTCACTCTTCCATAAAAACAATGTGCACAGGCATGTAGTCTAAGAACACTCAATTTTCAAATATGAATGTTGCTAATAGGAATTTCTTCCCTACTGTCTCCAATTAACAGATCACGTATTTAATTTCTCTTTGTGGCATTCTTCTTAACATGTTCGTTAAAATAGTGTGAAGGAATTTTATACGGTGTGTTACCATAGAAATGTGACCTGTAGCCCTCTGGCTATTGCTTATACCTTTGGAGTAGTCAGCATTGTCACCAGAATACCTCTCATCAAATAATATTTGTATATTTTTTCATGACGGTTTACGTTCATCAGTGTGAGGAATATTAATATTTGGGAATTAATGTTGGTCACCTGGTGTCACCAGCCAGCAGCAATTTTTTAGTTAGAAAATAATATATTGCCGAGGTCATTGATCTTTTCGATTTTTGCATTAAGACATCACTGTTATTCACACTTGTTATTCTCAGACTAATAGATTATAAATTGGTGACATCAATCCTTCTTAACATTCTGAGGCTGTGATGTCCTAATGTCAGTCATTCTTTACTCTTGCGCACTCTTCATTCTTTGCGGCTGTCATTTCAGTGCAATACTGAGGGATGTTGAATGTTTAGGATGAGACTGAAGTGCTAACTCAATTGTCTGATGGTTCAGGTGCAAAATTATGCTGCGTATTTTTGATGTTACACCTCTGAGCTGAAATTTTACCGGGCCCCAGGAAGCATACTGGGAGGCGGTGGAGAGCATAAAACTGGGTGGTGTGTAACGTGAAGGGGAACTTGGAGCTAATGGTGTTCCCATCTGCTTGCTGCCTTTGTCCTTCTGACACATAAAGAACACCTATTTCAGAAGTGCTTTTGGAGTTTTGGCAAGTTGCTGCCTTCCATCTTGCAGATGGTGTCCACTATTGCCATTGTGCGCTGGTGGTAGAGGGCGTGACTATTTAAGGTGGCGGATGAGGTGCCAATTAAGCAGGCTGCTGGATGCTGTCATGCTCCTTGAGAGTTGTTTGAACAGCACTCATCCAGGCAAGTGAAGAGTGTTTCCATCACACTCCTGATTTGTGCCTTGTAGATGGTGGACAAGCTTTGGGGAGTCAGGAGGTAAGTTACTCTCAGCAGAATTCCCAGCCTCTGACCTGCTGTTGTAGCCACAGTATTTATTTGACTAATTCAGTTCAGTTTCTGGTCAATATCAACTTAAGAATGTTGTTAGTGAGGGATTCAGCAATGGGGAATGCCACTGAATTTCAAGAGGAAGTGGTTAGACTCTCTCTTGTTGGAAATGGTCATTTCCTGGCACTTGTATAGGGCAAATGTTACTGGTCACATATCAACTCAAACTTGAATGTTGTCCAGGTCGGGCTGCACGTGGGCATGGACTGCTTCAGTATCTGAGGAGTTGTGAAAGGTACTGAATATTGTGCAGTCATCAACGAATATCTCCACTTCTGACCTTATGTTGGCAAGAAGGTCATTGATGAAACGACTGAAGATGGTCGGGCCTAGGACACTACCCTGAGGAACTCCTGCAGTCATGTCCTGGAGCTGAGATGATTGGCCTCCAACATCTAAACTAATTAGTGGGGGGGAGGGTTCAATTGAAGGGAAGTTTAAAAAGTCAAAAAGAAACGAGAGAGCAGAGGTGCAGAGCAGTGAAGAGGTGGATGATAATCAAAGTGTGACAGGAAGGGCAGAAAATATAAGCAGAAAAGTGCAGCAGAAATTAGAACCTGAATGAGTAATAATGGTAAAAAGTAAAATCTTAAAGCTCTTTATCTGAATGCACGCAGCATTTGTAACAAGATAGATGAGTTGACAGCACAAATAGAAATAAATGAATATAACCTGATAGCTGTTACAGAGATATGGTTACGGGGTGACCAAGACTGGGAACTCAATATTCAAGGGTATTCGACATTCCAGAAAAATAGGCAAAAAGGAAAAGGAGGTGGGGTAGCTTTGTTAATAAAGGAAGATATCAGTGCGGTGGTGAGTAGTGATATAGGTGTAATAGATCATGATGTGGAATCAGTTTGGGTGGAAATAAGGAATAGCAAGAGGGAGAAGTCATGGGTGAGAGTCACCTATAGGCCTCCGAAGAGTTGCCTCACTGTAGGACAAAGTATAAATAAGGAAATAATGGAGGCGTGTAAGAGGGCACTACAATTGTCATGGGTGATTTTAATCTGCATATTGACTGGACAAATCAGATTGGAAGGCGAATTTGTAGAGTGCATCAGCGATTGTTTCTTAGAGCAATACATTGCAGAACCTACCTGGGAATAGGCTATTTTAGATCTGTGTAATGTGTAATGAGGTGGGATTAATAAGCGATATCATAATTAAGGATCTTCTAGGGGTTAGCGATCACAACATGGTAGAATTTCAAATTCAGTTTGAGGGCAAGCAAGTCAGATCTCAAATCAGTGTCCTCAACTTAAATAAGGGCAATTACAGAGGTATGAAGAAAGAGTTATCTAAAGCAGGCTGGGAAAATAGACTAAAGGGATGAGTCAGTGGATGAGCAGTGGCAGACATTTACGCAGATATTGCATAACAGCAAAAATTTATCCCAGTCAAAAAGAAGAACTAGATGAGAAGGATGAACCACCCATGGTTAACAAAGGTGGTCAAGGAGAGTTCCAACCAAAAACTAAGGCATACAAAGCGGCAAAAATTAATGGTTGGCCACAGGATTGGAAATTTTTTAGGAAACAGCAGCAGATGACTAAAAAGGAGGGAGAAAATTGATTATGAAAGTAAATTGGCAAGAAATATTAAAACAAACAGCAAGACCTTCTATGGGTATATAAAAAGAAAGAGAGTGGCTAAAGTGAGCGTGGGACCCTTGGAGGATGCGACTGGAGAATTGATAATGGGGAACAGGGAAATGGCAGATAATTTAAACCAATATTTTGCATCGGTCTTCATGATGGAAGACACTATAAACATCCCAAAGGTAACAGATAAGCAAGGAGCTAATGGGAGGAAAGATCTTGTAACAGTCTCTATCGCGAGGGACAAAGTATTTGACAAACTAATGGGACTAAAGGCAAACAAGTTGCCCGGACCTGATGGCCTGCATCCAAGGGTTTTAACGAAAGTGGCTGCAGAGATAGTGGAGACATTGGTCGAAATATTCCAGGACTCACTGGATTCTGGGAGGGTCCCAGCAGATTGGAAAACCGTTAATACGATGCCCCTGTTCAAGAAGGGGGGGAAACAAATAGCAGGAAACTATAGGCCAGCCAGCCTAACGTCTGTCGTTGGGAAAATGCTAGAGCCCATTAATAAGGAAGAAATAGCAGGACATTTAGAAAAGCTTACCGCAATCTTACAGAGTCAACATGGTTTTGTGAAAGAGAAATCATGTTTGACAAATTTGCTAGAGTTCTTTGAGGATATAACACGCAGAGTTGATAAAGGGGAACCGGTAGATATAGTGTATTTGGATTTCCAGAAGGCATTTGATAAAGCGCCACCTAAAAGGAGCTCATGGTATTGGGGGTAATGTATTAATGATTGAGGATTGGTTAACACACAGAAGACAGAGAGTTGAGATTAATGGGGCTTTTTTTAGATTGGAAAGACGTAGCTGGTGGAGTGCCACAAGGATCAGTCCTAGGGCCTCAATTATTTACTATCCATATTAATGACTTGGAGGAGGGGGCAGAGTGTAATGTATCCGAATTTGCTGACAAAACAAAAATAGGTGGCAGGGCATGTTGTAATAAGGACATAAAGAATCTGCAAGGGGATATAGATGGGTTGAGTGAGTGGGAAAAACTTGGCAGATGGAGTTTAATGTGGGAAAGTGTGAGGTCATGCACTTTGGTAGGAAGAATCAAAAGGATCAAAAGGCAGACTAATATTTAAATGGAGAGAGACTCCAAAAAAGTGCAGCACAGAGTGATCTGGGTGTCCTTGTGCATGAAACACAAAAAGTTAACATGCAGGTGATGCAAGTAATTAAGAAGGCAAATGGAATGTTGGCCTGTATTGCTAGGGGGTTGGAGTTTAAAAATAAGGAAGTCTTGTTACAACTGTACAGGGTGTTTGTGAGGCCGCACCTGGAGTACTGTGTAAAGTTTTGGTCCCTGTATTTAAGAAAGCATATGCTGCATTGGATGCAGTTCAAAAGAGGTTCACTAGGCTGATTCCTGGGATGAAAGGTTTGACTTATCAAGAATGGCTAAACAGGTTAGGCCTTTATTCATTAGAATTTAGAAGAATGAGGGGTGATCTTATTGAAACGTATAAGATTCTGATGGGGCTTGACAGGGTAGATGTTGAGAAGATGTTTCCACTAGTGGGGGAATCTTGAACTAGGACCATAGTTACAGAATAAGGGGACACTCATTTAAAACTGAGATGTGAACTAACTTTTTCTCTCAGAGGGTAGTGAATGTCTAGAATTCTCTACCCCAGAAAGTTGTGGAGTCTAGATCACTAAAAGTGTTTAAAGTGGATGTTGAAATGTTGAATAGGTTGTTGAAATATCAGGGAGTCAAGGTCTATAAGGAGCTGGCACAAAAGAGGAGTTGAGGGCTAGGGCAAATCAGCCATGATCTTTTTGAATGTCGGGGCAAGCTTGAGGGGTCAAATGGCCTACTCCTGCTCCTATTTCTTATGTTTCTGTTTCTTATGATCTGAGTCTAGAGGGAAGTCTTGGCTGGAGAGAGATGTGTAGAGGTAAGCATGCAGGCAGCTCCCAGCTTAGACCTTATATTGTATATATGTATATAGGTACTAGTAGTTAATACACACTTACTGTTAAACTACACAAAACTCAAAACTGCTTCATGAGACCTTCTGAACTATACGCAATATCTTACAATGTGGTGGCAGCTATCAGAACAACCCAGAATCTCACAAAAGCTGGAGAAGAATATTAAAACCTGAAAGACTGAAAAAGCGGCATTCTGATCTGATGAGGAGGAGCACCAGAGGTGAGGGCACAGAGGGGAGCTCTGGGGTAGGATTGGTGGTGAAGGGTGGAGATAAACCTCCACACTGAAGAAGGCTCCACTGTTCCCATCAAAGCCCAGCTTCAATACCCAGAGAATACAATCAAAAGACCTAGCAGGGGTGAGCTACAAAACTAAAATTCTTGGCTAGGACAACTTTTAAAAAGCTCTTAATTCAGCAGCAGCCAGAATTGCAAATAGCCTGAGTCCTGAGCCAGCGCCTGAACACATGACAGCCGAGCTCCCTCCTATCAAAACAAAAATTAAACATCAGCATTTTGAATTCCAACAAAAGCCGGGCATCAACGGTTCAAGACCCAAGAGCCCTCAGATAGTATGGAGAAGACCCAGAATGGTCGATCAAGGAAGTTGCTGCTGAAAATTTAGAGCAGATATCGCAAATGTCATTACTGGGGAGCCCAACAAAACTGACAAGCAAGGGAAACCTCATTATGAAGAAGCGTACGGCCATGCCATCTTGGAATTCCTATCAGCGTTTAAAGCTGTACTCACATTTAAATTTTAATGACCATGGATCAAAAATCTACCTTATCAGACCAGTTTGGACTCATGCAAGGGCCAAAACTAATGTAAAATTGGGTGTCCCGGAGAAGAGAATTCTCAAATCACTGGAGTACATTTCTGGGCTTCATCAAGTTTCATGGCCATAGGATTTCATGCCCTATTTGAAGAAGATCAAGGAATTTTCCCAGTCCTGGCTAACATTCCTCCAACATCACCAGAAAAAA
The DNA here is from genome assembly GCF_964194155.1 of Cetorhinus maximus. NCBI lineage: Eukaryota > Metazoa > Chordata > Chondrichthyes > Lamniformes > Cetorhinidae > Cetorhinus > Cetorhinus maximus. Next base: position 208,405,612 of record NC_135879.1, on the reverse strand, counting down.
TAGTTTAACTAGTCTTTCATCTCATTTGGCCTTTGTGGAACTTTGCCATGTGTAAAAGGTTGCTGCACATCAATAACCGCTCTCCAAAAGTAATTTGTTGGTTGTGAAGCACTGTGGGGATATCCTGAGGACAAATTAGATGCCATGTAAATGCAATGTCTTTCTTCCTCTGTGTGCATTACAAAATCTGATTGCAAACATCCTCCAGACTTCTGGTTATCAAATTCCAATATGTACCAATCAATTAGTGGGCTAGGAAGTCATGTTGTCATTTTATCATTTCTATTTCCCTATACTATCAACACACATAGTTATCACATAATCTTTTTATTCTTTCATGGGATGTAGGCGGCGCTGGATAGGCCAGCATTTATTGCCCATCCCTCAATGCCCTTGAACTGAGTGGCTTGCTAGGCCATTTCAGAGGGCAGTTAAGAATCAAACACACTACTGTGAGTCTCGAGTCACATGTGGGCCCGGCCAGGTAAGGATGGTTGATTTTTTTTTCCCCTAAAGGGTATTAGTTAATCAGATGGGTTTTTACGACAATCAATGATGGTTTCATGGGACAGAAATTTTCATTTGGTGGGCGGGCATGCACCCGACCCGCTGGAGCGTGAAATGAGACGCATTGATGACGGCTGAGCGTGCCGACGTCAACGCGCAGTCACGCGATAGCTCGGTCGGCAGACGCGCGCCGGAGCCGGCAGTGCGCCCGCCGACAATTAAGAGGCCTGTTAAGGCCATTAGGCAATCAATTAAGTTAAACTTTTCGCTGCACGTCCAGCCTAACAGTTGGCCGGCAGTCGAAAGAGCCAAGTGGCCTTTGCATTTTTTTGGAAACCTCATCCGAGGGATGAGGTTTCCAAAAGCAAATAAAGGTAAAATAAAAGTTTTAAAATTGAATTAATAACATGCCCCTGCTCATGTGACTTCGCATTCGCGAAGTTCATGCTCGCCCCACTCACCCCATCCCTCCCGCACAGGCAGCGCTGAGCGCTACCGCTCGCGTTTCATGCTGGGCGGGCCTTTATTGGCCTGCCAGCATGAAATTGTGGTCCGTTCCTGATCGTGGGCGGTGGTCAGCTTCCCGACACCCCCCCCAAGCTAACCCCACCAACGGCAAAATTCTCCCCATGGTTACCATTACTGAGCCTAGCTTTATATTCTAGGTTGTATTAATTGAATTTAAATTCCACAGATATCATGGTGGGATTTGAACCCATGCCCCCAAAGCATTCACCTTAGCCTAAAAATTACTAGTCCAGTAACAGTGCCACTATGTCACCATCATCAATTGGATAAATTAGACAAAATACAACAGGTTGAAAGCAGTTATCACATTCCAAATAGAATGGCCAGATATTAATGGTTATATCCCTTTGAAGTGTTGCCCAGTTCCAGATGCAGCTTCAACATTAACAGTTTATTTTCTGTAGTCTTTGGTGTGATAGCACCAGTAATACACCATTGCAAAGTGTGATTGGCCAGCTGTTTTATTTTACAGCTCCAAATCACACATTTGTCAAGAGCAGCTGGAAAGAGTTAAAGATTGTAGCTTTTTTTCATATTTCCTGAAAAAGTCCTGCTGGTATTTTCCAAATGAAAGCAACACTTTGTTTAAAAACAGGAATAGTAACAGAAAAATACTCGAAATTAACAGCAGAAAATGAGATCCCTCACAGTTCTAAAGAGCAGATAATGAGAAAATTTGTCTTCTACTGTTTATAATCAAATAACACTTGTGTGTAATCTGCAGTATCCCCTCGAGTAAAGCATTTCGCTAACAGGGCTCTTGTAGTCAAGTGATGATTTGAGAGGGATAATAAGGCTCTCGCTTTTTAAAAACAAGCTCCCACTTGTATCTGCCTTGAAACAGCTGTAGGCAACTTTAATGGGGTTCAGAAATGTCTTCTCTCTTTCCTAGGGTTTGCACCTTTTGCCAACTTCAAAGCTTGAGAACATTTCAATGCCAGACAAGGGTGGAAATGGAGAATCTCTTCAAGTGGCAGATAATTCTGGGAGCTTTACTGGCACGCAAAAGTACAGGAGCCTGTCCTACCTTCAGTGGCAGCCTGAATGAGTGGCATTATGTGCTCTTCTTTTCTGGATTGGTGCCAGGCCCTGTTGTCCTCCTTGTATATATTTCATATCCCGGAGCAATTGAGTGACTTTAGTTTCTAAGGGCAGAATTTTCTGCCTGTCGGACGGGCAGGCCCGACTCAATCTCCGGCGGGTGGGGAGCCGATCCCCGCCGGAGAAGTGGGCCCTGCCGCCATTTTAAGTGGGTGGGCCAATTAAGGCCCGCCCAGCGTGACATCCAGCGGGGAGCGCTATGCACTTCCTGTGCGGGTCGGGGGGGGGGGAGAGGTGGGGGTGGGTTCCCCAAAAGCGAAAGTGCGCTCTTTCACACAGGTGCACGAAAGAGCACACATCGCCCTGAGGCTAAGTGCTGCCTCAGGGAGATCACTGACACTTTTAAAAATAGAAAAAAAAAACTCCTTAACATGTCCCCCTCATGTGACAGTGTCACATGAGATGGGACATGTTCATAATTTACATAATAAGTTTATTAAACTTTTTAAAACCCTACATGAAACCTCATCCCATGAGGTTTCATGTTTTCTCTATTTGCTGCCAGGTCTCCTGGCCTGCCCACCAACCTTAAGGTTGGACAGGCAGGCCCTTCAATTGTATAATTGATCCTGTCAATGGCCTCAATTGGCCATTGACAGGTCGGCAGGCCCGCAGCTGATTTTGCTGCACCCCCGCCTTCCTGAAAATTTAAATGGGCGAGATGACATCGGGGGTTCTGCCCACCGTCATCCCGTGTCATTTTATGCGTCGGCAAGCGGGCCCTGCCCCCTGCTCACTGACGGCAAAATTCTGCCCTAAGTATGCCCTAAGGCTTATTTACCAGAGTTTTGACATATCTCTGCAATCACAAAATGTCTGCACTCATCCCTGCAGCTCTAACTTCCATTACCTTCAACAGTTTGTTTACTTTTATGAGTCATCACATCAGACTGGACTAGTCAAGCATAAAGTGTGCATGCAAGTCAACAGACTCACATAATCAAAGGCATTTGGGCCTTTGTCCACTACACCCGGGAATACGTTCTGCTTCTTGACAATTCTGTTCTTTACTCGTCAGCCAAGTGCTGGTGCTGAAGGTACACTGTGAAAGCTGCTGAAAGCAGAAAGCAGTGTTTTTAATGCTGCGTAGAGGTTTTCAGAAGTGCAGCCACTAAAACTGTTTTTACACCAATGCATGGGACAATATCATCAGCAGAGCCAGGGAACTCATGTGTATCTCCCTTTAGATATCACTATGGCGATTGCAACAGCAGTTTACCTCAGTGGCATTTAAGCAGCTACATTCCATAAAGTGAAAGAGAAACAGAAAATGCTGGAAAAACTCAGCAGGTCTGACAGCATCTGTGGAGAGAGAATCTGTGGCCATACAGACTCGAAATGTCAACTCTGTTTTTCTCTCCACAGATCGTGTCAGACCTGCTGAGTTTTTCCAGCATTTTCTGTTTTTCTTTCAGATTTCCAGCATCCGCAGCATTTAGCTTTCATTTCCATAAAATGAACTGTCTGGTTTTAGCATATGCTCCCGTTCTCTGGCTTCCATAGTAATTTCAACTCTTTAAGAATCGGAGTTAAATAAAAGAGAATATTATAAGTCACACTAAGTTCCTTTCTGTGAAGAAATGGTCAGAAATTGTGAAACGCAACAAAGCCCAGCTCTACTTTTTTTTTAATCTTCTCTCTATTAATATTATGGTTTAGGAAAGTTCAACCTAAAGATTCAAAACTTTCCATGGCTTCTGAGGAAAGCTATACCTCCATTTTCATTTGCGACTCCTATAATTCTGCCCTTGTTCTTCATGACCCAAGATGACACTCAGGAGTGAAATAATCTAGTGAAACAGGCTTCAGAAAGGCCTGCAGGGAGAAGGTTGGTAAGCCACTGGTGAGGTTACAGGAAATCTTAGCAGTTAGTCAAAAGACAGATTCGAGAAATACAGTTAGGGAACTGGAAATAAGCATTGTGGAAAACAGTAAGGAATTCTTCCAATATCATTGCATTAATATCACGGGCAGGCTCTGGGTGTCTTCAATAGAAGAGAGCTGGAAACCATGCTGTTGCAAATTAGTGCACATTTATTGACTACTTACATTGTTTACAGCGACAGACTTTAGTATTATGACTCAGCCAATGGTAAAGGCTGAGTTGTTCAAATCCCAGGGAGAAACTTGAAATAACTGTCATAACCCAGTTTTGCAATTTGTATGTTTCAAGATGCAGGCTTTGAATTCAATAGTAATAAGACCACCGAGTCTCAACAGGTTTTTTATAAAACTAAATTAAGCATTTAATAATACGAGACAGATTGTAAGTACATACATATGTCTACAAAATTACTACAATAATAACTACAAAAATCCCCTAATTAATCTGACTCTCAGTTACACCCCCGTTAAGACAATAGTAAATCACATATTTAAACAGACACCTGGCAGAGCACACCCTGGACAGTTGCATTCCAAATGAGTTTCTTTCAGCTCTGGGTCCTTGTGGACAAACTTGAGGCTTACAGGCTGGAGGCTTTAGATCTTAGAATCCGTCCTCCTTTTACCAACAGTCTTGTCTTCCTTTATACATATTTTCCTCTTTGAATGCAAATTCTCATTGTCATTAGGTATTATTTGTAATAATAAAACCCTTTCATAATACCCACTTTATTAGTAAGCTATTGAAAAAAATACACACATTGTGTCTGAGCTGCAACTGGTTAGGTGTAATATTTCACCTGCTCCTTTGACTGGTCTATTCAAAAATGAAAATTGCCCCTTCTTCCCTTTGGTTCCAGTTACATCACTGATGATGCTATTACCATAATAACCTTTTATACTACACTTCCCCCACAAATCTTTCATTCTACCCATAAAATATTTACGCTTTTCTCCTACACTTACTACCTCCCCTCACTCCAACCAAAGTCACTGTCCGACACTCCAAGTCAGAGGGAAAGAGGTGGCTTAACTAACCTGCCTGTCCTTATTTCTTCTGGAGGACAGGGTGGGGGAACACAGGCGTCCTGCAGATGAGGATGTAAACAGTCCACTGAGGTGGTCGGGGCATCTTCCCTTTGATTTGGGTGGTCAATCTAGGCCTGCAATGGCCTCTTGCTGGCAGAGACAAACTGTTGTATCTGAGGACGCTGTGGGCAGCATTGACTAAGTAAGAACGCTCGGACCAAGGGACTCGAAACTCGGCCAGGTCAGTTCTGGTCCCAGATCCCGACAGACTTCCCAGGACAGAGTGCTGGCAGTTCCTGCACCTTATGATGGCAGTCGAAGGTGACAGCCTGGTGTGCACAATAGTGATCCTCCTTCTGCCAGATCCTTTCCAAGTCAGTCTCTGTGATTCCTGGCCGAAGGGCATGTGGGAGACTCAGGGCTGAGTATGTAATCTCCTAGCCATTTGGAGTTCCGAAGGGGTCAGACCATTGTGTAAAGGTGTGGACCAGTAACTAAGCAGGGCCAGGTAAATGTCATCGTTTTTCATTAACAGCGCCTTGACCATATACACACAGCCTCACCGTTAATCTGTGGGTATCTAGGTGGGTTGGCAACATTTACAAAACCGTATGATTCAGTGAACTGTTTGAAGCAGTCATTAGTGAACTGCGGGCATTATCCAAAATGATCATATCTGGGATTCAATGCGTGGTGAAAATCTCTAAGTATAGCGATACCCGCTGTCAAAGTGGGACTGTGTAGTCGCTTGGCCCCAGTCCATAGGGAATAATAGTCAATGACAATGAGGAAGGTTTTATCCTTTGAGATGAACAGATCCACCCTGAGGCACTCCCATGGCAAGATGGGAAAGATGAAGCCATCAAGGGTTCCTTGCCGACTTGCCTATGGATAGCACACGTTGGACTATTAGAAACCATGTCTTCAATGGCCTTTGATGTACCAGGCCACCAGATGGAGTTGTGGGCTCGTGCCTGGCACTTGGTAATACTCAGGTGTCCCTGGTGTAAGTGTTGGAGAATGTCCAGCCTGAGGACAGTGGGAATAATAATGCATTCGTTATAGACTGGCAGGTCATCCAGAAAGGTAAAATGACAGTGTTATTCAAAGTATTACTTTAAAATGCAATTAGTGGAAAGGTATGCAGGCCAGCCAGTGACACAATACTTCTGAATTTGTGCGCAGTGAACGGCTTATGTCTACATGGTGAATTTGAGTCCAAGGACATAGTCAGAGAACTTCCCACAGGCCCACGTGTCTGCCAGGATCTCTTTCCTGATGACAGCATACCACTGTCTGGTATCCATTAGCGCCTGGAGGTGTAGTAAACTGATCCTTGGGAGCCATCTTGCTGGACTTGAAATAAAACTGCTCCTAAGCCAATGGAGGAGGTGTCAGCTGCATCAACAGTGGGGAGTTCTGGCTAATAGCGAATCAGATTTTGGTAGACGTGACCATGTGCTTGATTGTATCAAAGGCCCGTTTTTGGTGTGTGTCCCAATATCAAGCCTGATACTGTTTTAAAAGCTGTCTCAGGGGTTCATTGATAAGCGCCAGGTTGGACGGAAACTTGCCCAACTGGTTAACCATTCCCATAGACCATCAGAGTTCAGTCACTTTAGGGGGTGGTGGAAGATTCTTGATGGCTGCTGTCTTTTGGGGATCTGCCTTGACTCCTGCGGTATTGATAATATGGCCCAGAAAATTGATGGCAGGTCTGGATAGCTCACATTTGTGGTTTAGTGTGAGACTCACAGCCTGCAGATATCGCAGTACTGCCCGTACTCTGGTACTGTGTTCCGTCGTGGTAGAGCCATGGATGAGAATGTCATCCATATGACAGATGACACCTTCAAGGTCTTCTAAGATGCCTGCCACAGTGCATTGGAAGATTTTGGGCATTGAAGCGATTCCAAAGGCAAGTAAAACAGTGGCCAGAATCTTCGGATCGGCCCGTAGGAGCAGGCCTCGCTCGCCGATGTGTAAAATGACACGCGGTGACGTTGGGCGTGCGTCCCGACGTCACTGCACGTCATTCTGATCCTCAGTTCGGCAGGCGTGCACCAGAGGTGGCTGCGTGCCCGCCAAACTGTCAAAGGCATATTAAGGCCATTTAAATACCAAGTAAAATAATTAACTGAGCTGCCTGTCCAATCTTAAGGTTGGCGGGCGGGCGAAGAGCCCAGGCGGCCTTCGCATTTATCATGAAACCTCATGCACAGGTGGGATGAGGTTTCATGAAGGTTTTTAAAGTTTAATAAAACTTTTAAGTAAAATTCATTGACATGTCCCAGCTCATGACACTGTCACATGAGGGGACATGTCTTAAAAATATTTCTTTTCTTTATTAAAATTTTTAAAAATCAAACTAATCTCCCTGAGGCAGCTCTTTGCCTCAGGGTGATTCCTGCACTCTATCACGCGCATGCACAAAAGAACGCAGGCTCTGACTCAGCTTACTCCCCCGACCCGCACAGGGAGCGCTCAGTGCTTCTGGGTGCGCGTCATGCTGGGTGGGCCTTAATTGGCCTGCCAACGTAAAATGGCGGCATGCAGCCAATCACAGGTGGTGATCAGCTGCGCGCACGCCTGCACCCACTCCCGCCTAACCCCCCCCCAACAGGGAGAAAATTCTCCCCAGTATCTTCCAAAAGGAGTGATAAACATAAATAAGTGTTTGGTCTCTTCATCTCGTAGAAGCTGCCAAAAGCCACTGTTGGCATCTAATTTCATGATGACGGACCTCCTTGCAAGCTTCACCAAATGCTTGTCCACGGATGCCATGAGGTGAATTTTTCCTTCTATCGCCATATACAATTGAGCAAGGTCAACACAAATATGCAAAGAGCTATTAGGTTTAGGTATAGGCACTATGCTGGGGCACCAAGCAGTGGGCTGGATGACAGGTGATATCACCTCCCAGCGTGGCATGGTGTCCATCTCCCTCCTGACCTTTTGTAAGAGAGGGTGCAGAACCTTTCGCGGAGTAAGTAAGAACACCGGCACAGCAGTTCTGTTCAATGTGATGTAGTATGTTATTTGTAGTTTCTCCAGTTCAGTGAACAATTTAGAGAATTCTCTCTTGCATTTGTCAGGTCTATCTTGATTGACCAGCTCATCTATCTTGCAAATAAGGCACAAGTCAGTGCAAATTCTATGGCTCAGAAGGGAGGACTCCTGATTGTGGATGACGGAAAGGACTTCAGTAATTTTTTCTTCCTTTATAACGCAGAGTGGCAGCCATGTACCTTCAGTGAAGTGCCCCCTGGGCCATGGAGTCAGATGGTGGATGCCTGGAGGAAACTAGATTTCAGCTGAGGTGTGTTATCAGAGAGAATGGACACTTCTGCTCCTATATCCAGCTTCAAAGTCATCTTGTGGCTGTTAACCATTATTTTGGCAATCCAAAAATGCCCTTTGGATTCTTTGACCTCAACTAAAAAAAAGTGGCTGATGCTTATAAAGGTTTGCTGGTGCTTTAGAAGCTGTTGTTGGGAGTAGTGTGCCTTTAAATTTTTGACCTGGAGCTGAAAGCTTTCTGTCATGGCAGACTGTTTGAAAATGCCCCCTCCTGTGGCAGGAATGGCTCTCTGCTTTAATGACTGGCTAGCCGTAGCGACATTGTGATCATTTCCCACCACAGCAGAAACATCTAACAATGGTCGCAACTGTGCCCCTATCTCTTCCCGCTCTGCTCGTTGGCAGACGATCTGGGTTCCCTGTCATCTCCTCTGTGAACTGACAGCCAATAACAATCGTTTTGAAAGGAATCAATGCTTGCTGCAGAGTTTTGGGTGGCTTTGTCGAACTTTTCCTGGTTTGTATCAATATCACATTTCAAACTAAAGTAGGAGTGAAAGGGCTTCTGTGTATCCAGTGGTTTCCCTGTCGACCTGCTGCCGTATTAAAATGTCTTCGGCTCTATTGCCGATTGCGTATAGTAGCGCGCTGACCCGATCCTGATCTGGTTACTCCGCAACTGCGGAAGCGGTTGAAGCAGCTACGCCAGTTGATCCAGTGCGTGGCCTGGTCGAGGCCTTCTGCGTGGTCCAGGGGCTCGGGAAGGGGTAAGGCTTTCTCCATATCTCTGCTCACCTATTTTCAGCTGTTGTGGGACTCCGGTAACAATTCCTCGCTCCATTTGCTGCTACGGGTGCTTCTCGAGTGTGCGCTGCTACTGACTGCTTTTCTGCTTTCCCGCCTTTCTTGGCATTGATGGGGACCCTTAAAACATGGTTCGCAGACCACTGCCACCATGTATTAAATCACAAACAGGCTCTGGGTGTGTTTGATGAAAGAGAGCTGGAAATCATTCTGTCGCAAAGTAGTGATCATTTATTGATTATTTACACTGTTTACAGAGACAGATTGAACCAGGACTCCATTGGAACCTTCTTCTCTCAGGTTCCAGTTACATGTCATCTGACATCACTGATGGTGCACTCTAGCTATTGGCGTAACTCTTTATACTTCATGACTGCCAGAAGACAGCCAAAGAAGAAGGAGCCTTCTTAGAGAATACACCAGAGATTAATTTGGGAAAATACTCTAATGTGATGGAAGTAGTACATCAAGGATGTTTACAATAAAGGGATAGAGGTATTAAGCGGATTTAGAATAAATCTCTTGATATGAGTGGCATTAGGGGAGGCCAGGGATGGGAATTTGTGCACTGCTAACAATCATCATTGTAGGCCACTCATCTTCAAAAAAGGGATGAATCAAATTTGGGAAACTACAGGCCCATCAGTCTAACATCAATACCTGGTAAAATAATAGTGGTGATTATCGGGAGCAAACTCCAATCATATACATTAGACAATGTGGTGTGAGCAGGGGAAGATCCTGCTCGGCAAACCATTTAGATTTTTTTGACATTACAGGCGGAAAGTGGAAAACCATGTAACATGAAGTAATCAGATTTCTAAAAAGAAACCTTCAAATAGCTCCTGAATGACAGCTCGCTATTGAAACTGAAAATATTCATGGCAAAACCTGGGCGTGAATAAGAAACTGGCCGAAAGAAAGACAGCAGTAGTTACTTGGTAGGGATGTGATAAGAGCATAGAAGTAACTGAGTAACTGCGTGGAGTGGCTCAGGGTAACAAAGATTCGGAGATGCTCTAATTCCTTATGTAAAATCTTCGGGGTATATCCTGACTTTGTGTGATAGTGTTAAATGTGTGCTGGCGAATTGGCAGCCGGTTTTATATCTCTCCTGATTAATGAAAATAACAATAGAGAGAAAACAAGCTGCCAATTTACGATCTTCTATTTTATACAGTAGCATAAAATCAGGATAGACCCTTTGGAAATCTACTGCAAGCTCGTTACATTCACAAATAACACTAAACCAGTAATTGAGATGGTCGAAGCAGCCTGTGGCCTAGCAAAGGGATCAGATAAAGTTTACAACTGGAAAATCAGTAATAGATGAAATGGGATACAGACATCAATGCAAGGTTCTACACTTCAGCAAGAAGAGTGGATGTGATAGAAATAGTTAAAGGTGAAACAGAAAGGCACCTGGATTGCACTTAACACATCAAACCACTTTGGAACAGTGATAAAAACTGCTTTAAAAACATTGCTTTGCAGTTAAGTAGTTGTCAAATCATATTATTTAAAAATTGTACAGCACCATGAACCACATGTTTACAGCATTTTTTTGAAGTTTGTCGTTGGGATGTAGGGCTGTTGGTAAGGCTGTATTTGTTGCACATTTCTTGCTGATCTGAGAAAATGGTGGTTTGCTCAACTGTACCCTCACCTCCACCTTTGATGCCCCAATTGTCAATAAAACCATTACTGTCTCTTACCCTGGCCATTCCCCCAGTACAGTCCTTACATCTCTTTTCCCTAAGTCCAAAGGATGCAGACTTGAAAGGAAATGGTAGAAAACTAGTTAGCCATGCACCGTCAGAACTGGCTGGACCAGAAGTAGCACTATCAGTTCCTTTTCTTGCTTGTTAATACTGCTTGCTGGTCCAAGATGATTCTACTTGCCCTGTCTGCAGGCTTTGATAAGGTTGACCACACCAACCTTCTCCAACGCCTCTCCACTGTCGCCGGCTGGGTAGGACTGGTCTCACCTAGTACTATTCTTATCTATCTAATGTATTCAGAGTGTCACTTGCAATGGCTTCTCTTCCTGCTCCTGCACTATTATCTCCAGTGCCCCCCAAGGATCTAACCTTGGCCCCCTCCTATTTCTCAACACACTGTCCCTCAGCGGCATCATCTGAAGGCACAGCATTGGTTTTCATATCTAGGCTGAAGACAACCAGCTCCACTTCACCGCCTCTCTCAACTCCTCCACTGTAGCTAAGTCACTGCTTATCCAACAATCAGTACTAGATGAGAAGAAATTTCCTCCAATTAAACACTAGGAAGACTGAAGCCATTGTTTTTGGTCCACTCTCCAAACTAGGTTCCCTAGCAACCAACTCCATCGCTCTCCTTGGCCATGACCTGACAGTAAACAGAATGTTTGCAACCTTGATGTCATTTTTGACGCCGAGGTAAGTTCTAATCCCAGTTTTGTGCTATCACTAAGACTGTCTATTTCCACCTCTGTCACATCACCCGACTTCACCTGTCTCAGCTGATCTACTGCTGAAATCCTCATTCATGTCTTCGCTTGACCATTCCAACGCCCTCCTCACTGGTCCCCACATTCTACTCTCCATAAAGTTGAGGTCATCTACAACTCTGCTGCCCGTCTTAACTCGCAACAAGTCCCATTCGCCTATCACCCCTGTGTCCGCAGGCCTACATTGACTCCCAGTTAAGCAATGTCTTGATTTTAAAATTTTCATCCTTATTTTCAAATCCCTCCATGACCTCGCCCTCCCTAACTCTGTATTTCCCTTCAGCTCCATAACCCTCTGAAATTTCTGCTTTCACCTATTTCTGGCCTCTTAAGCATATCCATTTTTAATCACTCCACAATTGGTGGCCGTGATTTCAGTTGCCTGGTCCTAAGCTCTGAAATTCTCTTAGTACACCTCTTTGCCTCTCTTTCTTTAATCACAGAATCTTTACAGTGCAGAAGGAGGCTATTCAGCCCATCGTGTTTGCACTGGCTCACTGAAAGAGCATTCCACCTTGTCCCAATCTCCTGCCTTATCCCTGTAATCTTGCACATTTTTCCTTTTCAGATAGCAATTCAATTTCCTTTTGAACACCTTGATTGAACCTGCCTCCACCAACCACTCAGGAAATTAGTTCCAGACTCCAACCACCCTCGGGGTGAAAAAATTGTTCCTCACATCACTATTGCAGTTTAGCCAATTATTTTGAATCTGTGCCCTCTAGTTCTTGATGTTCTCAAGTGGGAACAGTTTCTCACTATTTACCCTGTCCATACACCTCAGGATCTTGAATACCTCTATCAAGTCTCCTCTCAGCCTTCTTTTCTCTGAGGAAAATAGTCCCAATCTCTCCAATCTATCCTCATAGCTACAGTTCTTTATCCCTGGAATCATTCTTGTGAATCTCCTCTGTATTCTCTCCAATACCTTCACATCATTCTTCAGGTATGGCTCCCAGAACTGGACGCAGTACTCTAGGTGAGGCCTAACTAGTGCCTTATACAAGTTCAACGTGACCTCCTTACTCTTATATTCAATGCCCCTATTAATAAAGCCAAAGATACTATATGCTTTCATAACTGCTCTCTCGACATACCCTGCCATCTTCAATGACTCATGTATAAATACACTCAGGTCCTTCTCTTCCTGCATATCCTTTAGAATTTCTCCCTTTATTTTATACTGTCTCTTCATATTCTTCCTGCCAAAATGAATCACCGCACTCTTCTCTGCACTGAACATCATTGGTCACTTGTCTGCCCAATCCACCAACATGCCTATGTCCTTTTGAAGTTCAAGACTATCCTCACCACAATTGACAGTTCTAATATTCATATCATCTGCAAATATTGAATCATGCCCTGCACACCGCAGTCCAGGTCATCAATATATATCATGAAGAGCAAGGGTCCTAACACTGACCCCTAGGAAACTCCACTACAGACCTTCCTCCAATCTGAAAAACAATCATTTGTCACTACTCTCTGTTTCCTGTCACTCAGCCAATTTCTTATCTAAGTGCCTACTTTCCCTTTTATTCCATGAGCTAGAATTTTGCTCACAAGTTTGTTGGTTCAACGGCATTGCCCTTATCAACCTTCTCTGTTACTTCCTCAAAAAACTCCAGCAAGTTAGTTAAACATGATTTTCCCTTAATGAGTCCATGCTGGCTTTCCTTAATTATCCCGCACCTGTCTAAGTGGCTATTGATTTCATCCCAAACTATTTTCTAGGTGTTTCCCTACCACTGAAGTCAAACTAACTGGTCTGTAGTTGCCAGCTTTATCCTTGCACCCTTTTTGAACAAGGGTGTCACATTTGCAATTCTCCAGTCCTCTGGCATCACCTTTGTGTCAAAGAAATACTGGAAGATTATCACTAGTGCCTCTGCAATTTCCACTCTCACTTCCCTCAGTATCCTTGGATGCATCTCACTCAGTACTGGTATCATATCTATTTTAAGTAAAGATAGTCTTTCTAACACCTCCTCCTTCACAGTTGTAAATTCTTCTAGTGTACCAGTTACCTCCTCTCTCACTTCGGCCTAGGTAGCATCCTCTTCCCTTGTAAAGAAAGATGCAAAGTACTCATTTAATAATTCCGCTATTTCTTCTGCCTCAACGTGCAAGTCCTTTTTTTATCCCTGATCAGCCCTATTCTTTCTTTTACCGCCCTTTCGTTATTAGATGATTTTGGGATTCCCTTTTATCTTAGTCTCTTTTCATGCTCTCTCCTTGCTTTTCTTATTAGTTTTTTCACTTCTCCTCTGGTTCTTCTGTGTTCAGCAGGATTCTTCATTGTATTTTCTATCTGACATCTGTCATATGTGCTTTTTTTTCCTTTTCATCTTCACCTTTATCTCTCTCATCATCCTGGGCACTGTGGATTTATTTATCCTATCTTTCTCCTTAAAGGGAATATACCTTGACATTGCCTGCAATACTGTTTCTTTGAAGATGGTCCATTATTCCGCCATTATTCTTTCTGCCGACATTTGATTCCAACTCACTCGACTCAGATGCGTTCTCATCCCATTGAAGTTAGCTTTCCCCCAATTAATTATCCCTGCTCTGGATTGTTCCTTGTCCTTTTCCATGACCAACCTAAACCTTATGATACATTTGTCACTGTTTCCTAAGTGCTGTCCCACTGATATTTGATCCACTTGAGCCAACTCATTCTCCAGAACCAAGTCCAACAGTGCCTGCCCTCTCATTGAACCAGAAATATACTGCTGCAGTAAATTATCTTGAACACATTCCAAGAACTCTCACCTCCCTCTTCTCCTCTGCACTATTCCTATCCCAGTCTATACTTGGATAATTGAAGTCCCCCATTATAATTACTCTATAATTCTTGCACCTCTCCAGAACTTCTTTGCAAATTTGTTTCTTTACATCCCTTCCACTAGTTTGGTGTTCTATATACTACACCAATCAATGTTCTTGCACTGAGATTCCATCCTTGACCTCTCTGGAACATCCGTGTTTCATGTATAAGGACAGCAGTCTTCATCAGCGTCTGTCTCAGTGAGAATCTTTATTGAACTGTCTGAGATGTCTGCCTCCAGAGGCAGCCTCACAGAAATCCAGATGTGACAATCATACTAGTTACATTTCAAAACTCAAACACCCCCCCTTTTCATATTGAACAAAAGACACTTGTATGCATGATCTTGTGTGACTATGAGTTACCCAAGTTACCCATTATACACCCATTGTTCTCATGCATTGACAACTGTTTGTTCTACTAGTCAGTCTCTGCACATGCATTTTACATAGTCTTTGAACTGTGCAGGTCTCTTGATGGAAAACGTATGCATTGAATTGGTTGTTCATCTGGATGATGTTCCTTGACCGGTGAGTGTTGTTCCCATAGTCCTTGTTGCCTTGGTGATTATTGTTGTTCCAGTGTGGCTGTTGGGGACTCATGGACCTCTGGGATTGATGGTAATTCTGTACTCTGTACAGATGAAGAGATCCCTCCTCCCTGACCACCCAATTGCTGTGAAGGAACTGCTTCGCTAGTTGTTTGGATATACCTGCAGCTGTGCTGGTATATTTGGTCAGTCACTTCCACTGTGTACAATTGAGGTGTAATTTCTCTATGCATGTGCCAAGTATCCTTGTGGGCTAACTCCTGTTGAGAGCGTTGAAGGTTTGCACTCTGACTGGCTCTCCAATTCTCAGCTCTGGCAGTTTTGTCAAACTGAAATTTGGCTTTCTGTTGTTTTACCTTGATCTTTTCACTCACGCCTGTAACTACATATGGGCCAGGATTTTATGGCCCCTCCTGCCCTACGGGATATTACGGTCCCCCCGAACTGAATGGAGATTTAAATGACCTGTTACATCCGTCAGGGTAAGACATGCCGCAGTGGGGCTGTAAAATCCTGGCCCTGGTTTCGGTAGCATTTTTGCTATTGGAAGAGTAGTTTGCATGCAGCGCTATGTTCGTCTCCAGACAGGACTATTTTCTGTACCTTCAGTCGGTGTGTTTCTCCACTCAAGGATTGCCTTGTATACGTCTCTGCTAGATTTGATCAATTTCTTGACTAGTCCTTTGGTGATTTTCACTGTCGCCTCAGCATTTCCATTTGACTGATGATAGTGCGGAGACGATGTGTAGTGCTGAATTTCCTAATCCTTTGTGAATTGACTGAAATCTTCACTTCCTGACACCATGGACAGAATTGTCCGTGCCCACTGGCGTGTTTGGTGGCATGAGCGGACAATATGGTGAGAAGGCCAAAACTTGGTTTCACGACATTGTGAAACCAGTTTGAGATTGTCTGCTCCACCTGCCAATGGCAGGCTGCGTTTCCCACCATTGGACTTCGGGAACCTCATTGTAATACATCTGCATATCATTATAAGTCCAGCCTACTGGAATCATCTCCCCCCTCACCCCACTGGATTGTCCACCAATCACGCCGATGTGTTTCACAACAACACAGAAAAGGTGTACACTTGGTGGGCTGCACTTTGAGGGGAACTCAGAGGTGAGTGCACAGTAATGTTGTGGAGTACTCACCTGGGTCGCCTGGTGGACTTCAAGGTTGAGGCGCATTCTACGAGGGATTAGGGGCGGGGGGCAAGGGCTGTCCTGCGGTTGAGGTGCATTGGGGGGGGTGCAAGGGCTGCCTTGTGGTGGATAGTAGTGCACAAGCACATGTGGGGTGGGTGAGGGAAGCAGCCACGCATCAGGGAAACCTTGTATAATGTAACCATTTCTCTGCAGTTCAGACAGTTCAGGTGCAGCCACATTGACTTGATTGGAGTTGGGCCTCTAGCTTCTCTGTCCACTCAAGCAGTGCAGAGGCATCAAAGTGCCACCAAGTGCTCCAGAGCGTTTCGCCCCTCGGGCACACATTGTAAAATAATGAGTGTTTTAATGAACTGCAGAACAGTTGGACGACTGGGCACATTTTACAATCTCCTTGCTAAAGCTGGTTGTGGAGCAGTCACTGGTGGAGGCACTCACAGCCCCTTGCAATGTCATCATCCCGGTTTGTACCAGACGCCCCCATGTTTCAAGCTAACTGTGCAGCCTTGCAGTGTGGGTTAGGAGAATGCCTGCACCTGAGCTGAGAGCACAACATGCAATGGGCAAAGCTGCCGCCAATTGGTCAGGTGGAGTGGGGTGGAGGTGGGTGGGATTTCGGGCAGCCATGCAACGCACTAATCTCTGGCCATCCAAGGCCCATTAAGGGGCCTTCAGACTTAACCAAGGCAGGTTCTTAGTACACCCATGCTAACCCACGTGTCTCTCTCATTCATCCTGCAGGCGTGAATCATCAGGACCATGAAGCCTGGTGTCCTAGCTGTATGCCTCGTGGCATGCAGGGAGCAGAAACCAAGGAGAGGAGAGCAATGAAGGCGTCCGGCTTACAGAGTGGGGAGCAGCACCCTCAGGAAGAAGGGGCGGCTGGGGCTCCCGCACACCCTGCTGAAGAGCCATAGAGAGCTGTTGCTGGTCGGTGCCTAGCCACTCCCAGGGTCTATAGATGTCACCTTTCATTCCTGCAATGACTGAGAACCGATATTGCCAAAGACTGTGCATGTCTAGGGACTGGTTGGTCCATTCTGCCATTTACTGCAGGATTTGGCACCACAGGGACATGGAGGGCATCCGCTGCCAGTGGCTGTGAAAGTGACTGCGGTGCTCAATTTCTGCTCCAGTGGCTCCTTTCAGGGCTCCACAGGAATTTCTCAAGCTTCCACCCACAAATACCTCCATGAGGTCAGGGGTGCCATCTTCGCAAGGGCACACAACTTTGTGTATTTCGCCCAGAACCAGGACAGCCAAGCCACAAGAGCGATTGGATTTGCCCAGATCTCGGGTTTCCCACAGATGCAGGGTGTGATTGACTGCACTCACATGGCGCTCAGGTCTTCATCACAACATGCGGTCAACTATGCCAACCACAAGGGATTCCATTCACTGAATGTGCAGCTGGTGTGTGACCACCACAAACCCATTCTGCAGGTCTGCACATGGTTTCCAGGGAGTGTACACGACTCCTACATCCTCAGTCGGTCACAGATCCCTGAAGTCTTCCAGGGTCCACAGAAACTGCAGGGATGGTTCCTCGGGGACAAGCGCTACCTGCAGAGGGCGTGGCTGATGACACCTGTGCGATGGCCTCAGGCTGCAGCAGAGTGACGGTATAATGAGGCTCATGCTGCAGCTCACAACTTGATGGAGAAAACCATTGGGATGTTGAAAATGTGGTTCCGGTGCCTGTACCAGTCTGGTGCAGCCCTGCAATACAGCCCACAGAGGGTGTCATGCATCGTTGTCATCTGCTGCGCCCTTTACAACCTGGCATCCCAACAGGGAGAGGAGACGGAGGAGCTGGAAGAGATGAGGAGAATGCCGACGGGGATGAGGGTAAGGAGGTCCTCGATGGTGACGATGACTGGGACGAGGCAGGTGCGCTTAGGAGTCCCTCATAGCTGCTAGATTTGTGGAGGATGGTGATGATATGCAGTGAGGGGACACCATAGATTCTCACATTGCATCTGTGAACGATTGACTCCAGTCGGGCTTCTGGCAGCACGAATACCCTCTGTGATAATGTTTCTGTCATGGAGACATAGTGGAGGCCCTACAAGTTGTTTGATTGCAGGAGAATGATTATGACATGCAGTAAGGACAATCCATAGATCTTCACATAGCCTCTGAGAATGTCTGACTCCTGTCTGGCCGAGGGCAGCTCACTTGTGCTCTGTGATCAGGATCATATCATAGAGACACAGCCATGAAACTTTAAAAGCACATGATCCTTTATTTGCCTTCAGCACCTGGCACTTCAGGAGCACAGCATCACTGGTGACAGGTGCTGAAGTGATGAGGGCCAGCCCCACCTTAAATGTGCTGGAGCACAAAGAGAGAATGACGGAACTCTGTGACGCCTGCCCACAACATTCTGGCAGCAATGACAAGCACCATCGTGGTGTAGGCATCACTAATATGTCCAGGGAGTGTGAGGCCGAACTATCACTTTGGTCTGAAGGTTGCACAAAGCACAGGGAAGAGGCCCTTGGACTGAGACACCTGCCTTCATCTTGTGCAGAAAGATTTCACATCTGAGTGACACAAACACTGCTCATCAGAACAAGGAGCCATAGGCAGCAAGATATTCTTGGGAGTTTATTGACAATAGTGAACAGTATGTACAAGTGAGTAACACCCATGCCCAGGCTGTTCAACTACACCTTCTTAACTTTCCTGATCCTGTCGCTACATCTTGGTGCTCCCTGGCCATCCACAGCAGAGGTGAAGGCAGCCTGCTGACTGCTAGGCTCTGTGATGACCTTGGTAGGTATCCTCTGCAGGACTGAGACCTGGAGGGGCCCAGCCTGCTTTTGGGGTCCTGCTGTGTGGCAGTGGCACCCTCCTCTGCCTGTGGAGCTGGAGCTGCTGAGGTCACAGGAAGAGGGGATTCAGATGGGCTGGACACTTCTGGAGTCACTTGGGTGGATGGCCGCAGGGGATATACCTGCAGATCCTCTTCCCTGTGTGTGACCAAAGGCCCCTGGCTGATTCCTTGAGGAGAAGGAGTGGCTGGAGTGAGATCAAGCTGCCCCGCACCCCTCTTTCATACACACCGTTGGAGGCCAACTATGGCATCAGCAATGGAGTTGAGCCCGCACAGCAGTGCAGGAGTGACGTCTTAGACTAAGGTCTCCATGGCGGCCACCATCCTACCAGCTTTGATCTCGGTGCATTGGCATGCCGATGCTATCATCTCAGCCTGAAGGTAGATAGACTCCTCCATCATTCCTTGCAAGCTGGAGTACAGTGGACATCCCTTCCTGATGTTCCCGAGCTTGCCTTTGCAGCTCCAGCAACTGTGACATGACAGAGTCCAGAGGCTCATCACCTGACTCAGACTCAGCCAGTATCTGGCCTCCAGCATCTTCTGAGTGTCGGACACCTGGGAAGTCCCTGCCACCACCTGCTGTGGATCAGACTGTGCGATGGGCTCACCAGATTGTGATCCTGAAGCTACTGTAAAGCTAGGTCCCACCAAGATGTGTGTCTCTGCACTGGTGGAGGGTGTGAGTGAACGCTGTGAATGGACTTCAAATAGGATGCCTCCAGATTCCTCTTCAGAGGTTTCTTCGTGACTTGATTGGAGGCCCTGGGTCATGGACTCTGTCGGCTGTTTCCCACATGTGTCTGCAGAAGCAAGAGGAGATAATTAGTGCATGGCAGTGGCCTGTGAAACAGGACACATCACTTACAGCATGGTTGTCTAATGGATGTTGCACTGCTGGACCCTCACTTGGTAGAGCAGCGCTGACCTCACTGTCAGCACAGGACCGGGCCGGATCATTGCCATCCAGCTGGATGGCTCTGCTTTCAAAGTCGTGAGGACCTTGATTTCAGGCATTCCTTCACCATTCTGCAACCTCTCTCAGTTGTTGTTGTGTGCCAGCTTGTCGTGCATGAATAGAGATGGAGAGAGTGTAAGCCTGCCAGGCCAAGTGATAAGTATGCTGGGCATGTGTGGGTGGTGAGTGGTCCCATGGACGGAATGAGGACAATGAAGGTGAGTGTGAAAGTGTGAATGGTGATGTACCTTAAACTGGCAGTGAGTGAGAGCCCTGTCGATGCGTGATGGGGTTGTGAGTGTGTGAGTTGAGAGTGATGAGAAGAGTGACTTACCCTGGCAGAATGGAGATCATTCATCCTCTTGTGGCACTGGGTGGCTGTCCTCTTTTGAAGGGCGTTGGCGCTGACCACCACTGCCACTTCCTCCCAAGCCGGATTAGTGAGGCTGCCACCCATCCTGCGGCCACAGCGGGGTTAGAGGACACCACGGCGAGCTTCCACTGCGTCCAAAAGGCACTTCAAGGATGCGTCCTTGAACCTCGGGGCTGCAGTCGTTTTGCCTTTCAAGGCCATGTCTTCTTTGCAGCAGTCATGGGCTGGAAACAGTGAGATGTGTGCGCAGAACGTGACCATGGAAAACCAGATGTTACAATCAGACTGGTTACATTTCAAAACCCAGATAACCCTCTCTCTCCATCACTGTAATGCTGTCTTTAATCAATACTGCCACCCCCCAACTTTTCTTCCTTTGTGCACAGGAATACCATGTACCCAGGAATATTTAACGCCCAGCCCTGCCCTTCTTTGACCCAGGTCTCTGTTATAGCAATAATATCATAATTCCATTTGTCAACCTGTGCCTGTAGTTCACCAATCTTATTAGCCACACATGCATTCACATACATGCACACTGACCCTGGCTTTTTTGCTTTCTCTTACTCTGTCCCCATCTAATGACCGACTATTGCCTACCCTAATTCTATCAAACTCTCCAAGCATTCTATTTACCTTGATACTACTCTCTGATATAACTTCCTTATCAGTTAATACTTCTCTACTTCCCACTGCCAGTTTTTCTCCTCTCCACTCTGAATTTCCCCTCAGGTCTCCATCCCCCTGCCAATCTAGTTTAAACCCTCCCCAACAGCACTAGAAAAGCTTCCCGTGAGGACATTACTCTCAGTCCTATTAAGGTGTAAAACCTCCTTCTTGTACAGGTCCCACCTGCTCTAGAACTGGTCCCAATGCCTCAGAAATCCCTCCCTCTTACTCCATTTCTCCAGCCACGTATTGAACTGCTCAGTCTTCCTATTCATAGATAAAAACAGAAAATGCTGGAAAAACTTAGCAGGTCTGGCAGCACCTGTGGAGGGAGAAATAGACTTAGCACTTCGAGTCCATATGACTCTTCTTCAGAGCTCTGAAGAAGAATCATAAGGACTCGAAACATTAACTGTGTTTCTCCAAAGATGCTGCCAGGCTTGCTGAGTTATTCCAGTGTTTTCTGTTTTTGTTTCAGGTTTTCAGCATTCGCAGTATTTTGCTTTTATCTTCCTATGCTTATGCTTACTAGCACACTGCACTGGGAGTAATCCTGAGATTACTGCACTTGAGGTCCTGCTTTTTGGTTCCCTTCCTAACTCTATAAAATCTGAATTCAGGACCTTATCCTTTTTTCTACCTATTTCATTGGTCCCAATGTGAACCATGACCTCTGGCTGCTCTGCCAACCCCAAAAGAATATCCTGCAGTCACTCTGTGGCATCCTTGACCCTGGCACCTC
Source organism: Cetorhinus maximus (assembly GCF_964194155.1). Taxonomy (NCBI): domain Eukaryota; kingdom Metazoa; phylum Chordata; class Chondrichthyes; order Lamniformes; family Cetorhinidae; genus Cetorhinus; species Cetorhinus maximus. The sequence continues at coordinate 208,383,844 of NC_135879.1, read as the reverse complement.
GGAGGCAACATACCATCCTGGAGTCACATCTACAGCCAAGAAATGCCTGTCCGCTCCCCTAACTATGGAGTCCCCTACCATTATAGCTCTTCCGCTCTTCCTCCTCCCTTCCTGTGCAGCTGAGCCACCTGTGATGCCATGAACTTGGCTCTTGCTACAGCCCTCTGAGAAACCATCTCACTCACCAGTATCCAAAATGGAAAAGTGGTTAGAGAGTGGGGTAGCCTCAGGGGATTCCTTCAGAACCTGCCTGTATCTCTTAGATACTCCAGCAGTCACTCATTCCCCCTCTGCTTGTGTACTTCATGGCTGCAGTGTGACCACCCTTCTAAATGAGCTATTCACGTAATGCTGAGCCTTGCAGATGCACCACAATGATTCCAGCCGCCGCTTCAGTTCTGCAATCCAGAGCGTAAGATTCTCCAGCTGGTGACACTTCCTGCAGATGTAGTCATCGAGGGCACTTCGTGCCTGCATGACTTCCCACATCCTGCAGGATGCACATTACACATTACACTGACATATCATACTTTAAACTTTATATAAAGTGTATTCTAAAGTTTGGTATAATATAATAACTCACCTGCCACTCAACAATTGTCTCAGCTGTGCTGAGTCCAGAAAGGCCTGTCCTTACAAACAAATCAATTTATGGGACTCCTGTGACATCACTTTTAGACTTTTTTTCTCTATTCGCGCTGTTTTCAATCTCCCGACTGCGTATCCACTCGTGCAATTTTCAATCGCCCAACTGTCTCTCCACTTACACTGCTTTCAATCACCTGTCTGCCTCTCCACTCGCGTTGTTTTCAATCTCCTGACTGCCTCTCCTCTTGCGTTGTTTTCAATCTTCCAACTGCCTCTCCTCTCGCGCTGTTTTCAGATTCCCAACTACCTCCCCACATGTGCTGTTCTGAGATTCCCGACTTCCTTAAGACGCTCCTTCAAACCTACTTCTATGACAAAGCTTTTGGTCATCAGACCAAAAATTTCCTTATGTGGCTTGGTGTCCTATAAGGTGCTTTATAATGCTCCTGTGAAGGGACATTTTATTATATTAAAGGCACTCTATAAATATAAGTTGTTGTTGTGGGTTCCCATGAATTGCTGAATCTTTCTGCTAATTTTATTTCCATATGGTATTAGGTATGAAATTCCAGGATTTTGATCTTAAGTCAATGACGGAGAACATGTGTTTTACAGTGATGGTGAGGAGGACATTAAAAGTTGCCCATAAGCTGAAAATAAATGGAAAAGTGCAATATTATGGTGAAATTTGACCAATATAATTTTAGTATATCATTTCACCTTGCTGTACATTATGCACCTCTGGTTACCTACACTTGAACACTTCAGCGAATCATCTGTCATTGCTTTAGGAAACTTGAAAGCTGTGAGCAGGATCTGGCTCTGCATACTTCGAAGCAGATTGTCATTATACGGCTTGCCATCAAAGCAAATTCATAGCTATCTAGTTTCCCCTTATACGGCTTTAACAGTAGTTGATGATTCATTCTCTGCCTTTTTTCCATTAATTCCATTAATTTAAAGGTTCCATGGGACTCGAGTTATTTTCCTTTTATATCAATCACCACCTACGCTCATCATCAAATCCTATCAGTTATTTTATTGATAATTTAACCTATACATCAATTTTCTTCAACTCACGTGGCTTCAGTGCGCAAAACCTTCATTCCCCTTGAGTGTAATGACTGAATCACAATCTTACAATTTCTTCTGTTCCCTTTAATAGACCAATGAAAATCATTATCCTTTCACTCCTTCAAAACAGCTTTTTATATCTCTCAAGTTTAAACAAAAACTTCCACTTCTTTGCTAGCTACACCCTAGGCATTTTTCATTTATTGACATTTATGGTCTTACTAGCTTTCCCATCTCCATTACTAGAACTGCCTTCAAGCAGCTTGGTTTCTTTTTTCTGCCCAACATTTATTTCCTCTCAACAACATAACTTTTAATAGATCCCAAGGCTTTCCATGAGCTGAATATTCCCATACTTGGGATACCCTTCTAACATTGTTCATACACATTTGTATGGGATACAAGGAATAAAATTGTTATAACTCTTTTGCCTCTAACTTTCATTCTCTCTTCATCATGACCTTTCTTACTTCTCTCTATCTTAGCAATATTACTCCGGATGGTATGCTTATTTATACTTTCTTCTCTTGTTTTTTTCTAAAATCCTAATGTGGTCCCCTTTACACTCTTCCTCCTGCTTATGTCCATATTATGTTGAAAGCAAGAGTCATTGTGTATTGTCTCCTACTCTAACTCATTTTCTTTTCAATATCTTTGGTAACATGACTTCTTATTCAAGACTTCCTAATTCAAATATTCTTTTAATCAATATGTTACTGTCCCTTTAATAGGCAACTGTTTAATATAGCTGGGTAATTTAGAAGTATTACTGACTGCTTTTAAACCTTAAAATTAGTAAATTATGATGTCTTCTATGATTGCATAGCATTTACAGATACCTATTTAATAGAAAACACAAGATTACGCAAAAATACGATCATTGTATAGAAGGTATAAATGCTTAATTCAAGTGAAGTATACAATTTGACTTAGTTTAGTCAGGCTTTCTGTCAGTAATTGACTATGTTAATGTTTAGTCTTTGCGCACTAATCTGCTCTAGCTGGCTTTAGCTTTCTGTTGAAAATTCAGACCAGTGGTAATTACATTAAATGTACCATTTACCACCAAAGGGTCCTTAGAGGTAACATTCAGTTCTGGATGACTCCTGCCACAGAGAAGATGAATTGGTTGAAATATAGAAAAATCCAAAAAAATGTTATCAGGCTAAATTTTGAATCCTTCTTTGTCTTTCTGCTGCATTTGTGACTGTGATTAATTTATGTTCATAGTAAACTCTAAAGCATATCGGTTGGAATATTTGACTCCACAAATTTGGGTGTTACGACATCAGAACAGACCTAATATTAGTCACTTATGGTGTGAGTTTGTCTTTGATGTGAATGCAACATTCATAGATCATGTTTCCAGACTGACTCATTGGTATTTATTAAGTTGATTGCTTTTGATAAGCTCATTTGTGATGGTTGGAAAATGTCATATTAAAAACAGAAACACAACCAATTTTGTATGCTGGTTAAAATCCTGCTTCAATGAGTTCAAAGTTGTTTTCCAACTGTGCTTTATGTGATTTCTCACCTCAAGCAAATCTTAGTTGAACGAAAGCAATATTTGTTCTACCATGGCAATGAAGCAAGGATAATTTCAAGACTCAAAACCAATTTGTGTATTCTTCAAGAAAATGAGTTCAAAGGAACCACGAGGAAATGGTTTTTTTTATAATAGGGGGTCTGCCCCTTATTGAGAACAGAATTGAAACTAATGATCAAACGTTGTTGTAAACGGAAAGAGGAAACCTTTGTGCAGTTGATCTATTTGCATCCAGCTGCCAGAAGTGAAAAAGGAATCTATGTTGGCACCCAACTCTCAAAAATTATCTGGGTTCCTGCCCTTGAAGGAGTGACCTTAGCAGTAAAAATTCATGAGTGTGGACATCAGGTGAAAACACGATTGGCCATGCTGTAATGCATTGCAAAATTAAATATACTTCTCATATGTAGACGCGCACAGAGGACTGAATTTTACGGGCCATCCGGGGGCAGAAAAACGGGCAGGTGGACCTGTAAATTAGGGTGCCATGTTATCGGCGATGTACCCGCTGCCCCCCCACCAGCCCCGCCCCAGCCCACTCTGATTTTACAGGCAGCAGGAAAGGTGGGTTGTTTATCTGTGGCCCAATTGAGGCTCTTAAGTGGAAAATTAAGGCCCGATTAATGGCCTCATCCTGCCACTGTTCTGATTTAATGGGTGATGGGAGAGGCCTGCATCCAATGAACAGTCTGGCAGGTTTAACCCTGCAGGCTGCTGGAGATGGGCCCCTGTGCCAATCAGAGGCGCCACCCCCCACCACAGATTTACCTCTCCATATCCATTCCCACCGTCCGCCCTGTCCAACATGCCAGCCAACTCTCCTCACCAGCGCCTGCCAATCCAGCCACACCAAGATCCTGAACTTACTTGGGTTTTCCATGGGACATCCATGGTTCCTCTTCCTCCTCGGCCTCCTGCAATACCAGTAGTGGCCACCAATCCTAGTGTGGTGCAGATCTGCTGGCCTCCAATTAGCTGGCAGCTCCATAGGTAGGTCTTCCTCCGGAGATGGCTGGAAGTCCCAACTCATGATACTTAAAGTGCCACCACCTGAAAATTAATGTTGGGGACAGCTGGCCAAGCAGAGGTGGGCTCAGTCCCGATATTTACACTGAGGCGCGGGGAGCCTACCCTCAGTGTATTGTTGTGACTATCTAATTCATAATTCATATGTTTCAGAATATAACTTTTAGTTTTAGGAATCAAAGTTTAACTGTAGAAAAAACGGGGGCAACCGACTGAGAAACTGATAAGCAACCCTGAAGTAAAGGCAATTCAAACACACTTGGAGTTAATTACAATTAAAAACTAACTTGTGTTTGCCTTACAAGGTCAGCGTTGATGGTGAACAAAATCTTGAACAATCAATGACCCATCTCTAAGCTTGTAATGAAGCCAGGAAGTCTGGAGAAAATGTCATAAAAATCCATTAGCAATGTAAATTATTCACATGGTTTTCAGAATCAAACATTTTTGTTGAAGGTAAAATAATTAATTTGCATTTCTGGTTGTATCATTCCAAAGTATGCCACATTGCCATAGAAATAATGATTCAGGATGGAGCCTTGGTTAGAGGTTTTTTTGTTTCATTTATTTTGTGTGTTTTTTTCTGACAGAAGCAGACAGTTCAGGTTGGGTTTTGTGAGGGAAAGGTAGCTGGAAGATTTGCTCTAGCTTGCAGCTGGTGGAAGAAATCCATAGTGGTCTTCACAGAACTTTGTAGCAGAAAGCAGCCTGCTTGAATAGTTAGCTTGGAGAGAGCTGTACAGAAGCTGTGGCAGCAGGCTGAGAAAAAGCAGTCTATGAATGTCCCAATGCCAAGGAAAGGAACTAAAGAGTCCACAGTCATGAGGTCTATAAAGAAAATTGAAGGATCGCTTCCCATGAAATTTGTGCCTCGAGAAATAGCTGGCATCCTAAGGAGAATTTAAGTAAATACTGCAGGGCCGTAGAATACATTTGGGTTGCTCCCAGGTAAAGTGAATGATGCTGCAAGATTTCGTAAGATAAGGGAACTCTTGGGGTAAGTAAAAAGCAGAATTCACTTTATAGCCTAAATCTTTATAAGCTATAGCGGTAAGTTAATAGTGCTTACTTTGTTTAATTCTTTTTGATGTACAGTAAATTTTGTTTTTGTTTAAAAATGTGAAATCATGTGATGTAGTTCTGTTGGTTAATTGCTGGGTGTTTGCATTCCTTCCTTGAACCTTGACAGCCCTTAACAGGATCATAACAGTATAATCCAGCCCAGTAATATAGGTATGGACAGAAGACTGCTAATGTCTGTAGGACTGCTTATATCAGCTTAAGCCAGAAGCAAAAGGTAGAAAAGAGACAAAAAAAAGAGTATTAGAGGCTGTCATACTTAAAGATTACCTTCAAACACTAACATTTAAAATAGAACTGCTGGGATTACAATGATAGTACAAAATAACGATGATACAAATTACATAGGAACATAGAAGCAGGTCATTCAGCACTTCGAGCCTGCTCCGCCATTCAATATGCTCATGGCTGATTCTCTATCTCAACATCATGCTCCTGCTCTCTCTCCATATCCTTGACACCTTTAGAGCTTAGAAATCTATCTATATCCTTCTTAAATATATTCAGTGACTTGGCCTCCACAGTCCTTTGTGGTAGAAAATTCCACAGGTTCACCACCCTCTGAATGAAGAAGTTGCTCAGCAACTCAGTCCTAAATGGCCTGCCCCATATCCTGAGATTGTGACCCCTTGTTCTAGACCCCCGAGCCAGAGAAAACATTATCCCTGCATCCAGCCTTGTCAGAATTTTATATATTTCAATGAGATCCCCTCTCATTCTTCTGAACTCCAGTGAATACTGGCTTAGTTGGCCCAGTCTCTTCTCATATGACAATCTTGCCATCCCAGAAATCAGTCTGGTGAACTTTCACTGCACTCCCTCTATGGCAAGCATATCCTTTCTTGGGTAAGGAGACCAAAACTGCACACAGTACTCCAGGTGTGGTCTCACCAAGGCCCTGTACAGCTGCAGTAAGACATCCCTGCTCCTGTACTCAAGTCCTTTCGCAATGAAGGCCAACATACCGTTTGCCTTCTTAACTGGTTGCTGCATCTGCATGCTTTCAGTGATTGGTGTACAAGGACACCCAGGTTCCTTTGTACATCAACATTTCCCAATCAATCACCATTTAAATAATACTCTGCCATTCTGTTTCTCCCACCAAAGTGGATAACTTCACACTTATCCATGTTATACTGCATTTGTCATGTATTTTCCCACTCACTGAACTTGTCTAAATTGCCTTGAAGCCTCTTAACATCCTCCTCACCACTCAAATTCCCACCTGGTTATGTGTCATCAGCAAACTTGGAAATATTACATTTAGTTCCCTCATCCAAATCATTGATATATATATAGTGAACAGCTGGGGCCCAAACACTGATCCCTGTGGTGCCCGACTAGTCACCGCCTGCCATTCCAAAAAAGATCCATTTACTCCTACTCTCTGTTTCCTGTCTGCTAACCAATTCTCAATCCGTGTCAATATATAACCTCCAATGCCATGTGCTTTAATTTTTCATACTAATCTCTTAGGTGGGACTTTATCAAAAGCTTTCCAAAAATCCAAATACTGGTTCTCCCTTATCTATTCTGTTAGTTACGTCCCCAAAAAACTCCAGTAGGTTTGTCAAACATGATTTCCCTTTCATAAATCCATGTTGACTTTGTCTAATCCTTTTGACAGTTTCTAAGTGTCCTGTTATCACATCCTTTATAATAGACTCTAACATTTTCCCTACTACTGATGTTGGGTTAACTGGTCTATGGTCTGTTGCTTGCTCCCTCCTCCTTTTTTAAATAATGGGTTACATTTGCCACCCTCCAATCTGCCGGGACTGTTCTAGACTACAGAATTTTGGAAGATGACAACTAACACATCCCCTATTTCCATGGCCACCTCTTTATACCTTGGGACATAGATTATCAGGCCCTGGGGATTTATTGGCTTTCAGTTCCATTAATTTCTCCAGCACTGTTTTTTAATTAATTCTAATTTCCTTCAATTCCTCCTTCTCACTAGACCCTCGATTTCCTAGCATTTCTGGGAAGTTATTTGTGTCTTCCTCCATGAAGACAGAATTAAAGTAGTTGTTTAATTGCTCTGCCATTTCCTTGTTCTCTATTATAAATTCTCCTGTTTCAGACTGTAAGGGACCTACATTTGTCTTCACCAATCTTTTTCTTCTTACATACTTATAGGGCAGAATTTTACATTTGGATGAATGGAAAATCCTGGCCATAGAAGCTTTTACAGCCTGCTTATATGTTCCTTGCAAGTTTACTCTCATTCTCTATTTTCCCTCTCTTAATCAATCTCTAGGTCCTCCTTTGCTGAATTCTAAACTGCTCCCAATCCTCAGGTTTGCTACTTCTCTAGTAACTTTATATGGCACCTCTTTGGATCTAATACCATCCTTAATTTCTTTTGTTAGCCATGGTTGGGCCGCTTTCCTGTTGTGTTTTTGTGCCAGGAAGGAATGTATAACTATTGTAATGCATGCATTCATTCCATTATTTTTGCCATTGTCTATCCACCGTCATACTTTTTATTGAAGTTCCCCAATCTATCTTAGCCAACTCACGCCTCATACCTTCATAGTTTCCTTTGTTTAGATTTAGGACCCTAGTTTCAGATCAGACTACTTCACTTTCCAACCTAAGAAAGAATTCTATCATGTTATGGCCACTGGACCCTGCACAACAAGATTGTTAATTAACCCCTTCTCATTGCACAAAACCAATTTTTAAAAATTCATTTTGCGGGATGTGGACATCACTGGCTAGGCCAGCATTTACTGCCGGTCCCTAGTTACCCTTGGGAAGGTGGTGGTGAGCTGCCTTCTTGAATCGCTCCAGTCCAATTGGTGTAGGTACACCCACAGTGCTGTTAGGAAGGGAGTTCCAGGATTTTGACCCAGCGACAGTGAAGGAACGGTGATTTCCAAGTCAGGATGGTGAGTAGCTTGGAGGGGTACTTCCAACTGGTGGTGTTCCCATCGACCTGTTGCCTTTGTCCTTCTAGATGCTAGTGGTCGTGGGTTTGGAAGGTGCTGTCTAAGGAACCTTGATGAATTCCTGCAGTGCATCTTGTAGATGGTACACACTGCTGCCACTGTGCATTGGTAGTGGAGGGAGTGAATGTTTGTGGATGTGGTGCCAATCAAGCAGGCAGGTTTGTCCTGGACGGTGTCAAGCTTCTTGAGTATTGTAGGAGCTGTACTCATCCAGGCAAGTGGGGAGTATTCCATCGCACACCTGATTTGTGCCTTGTATATGGTGGGCAGGCTTTGGGGAATCAGGGGGTGAGCTCACCTGTCCTTCCTAAATATCGAGTACCCTTGGATATTCAGTTCACAGCCTTGGTCACCGTGCAGCCATGTCTCTGTAATCGTGATTAAATCATATCCGTTTACATCTATTTGCGCTGTTATTTTATCCACCTTCTTGCGAATGCTCTGCGCATTCAAATACACTGTCTTTAGACTTGTCTTTCTGACATTTCTACACATTTCTTTTGTGCTATGGCCTTAGTTGCTGCTAGCCGTTGTTTCCTCTGCCTTCCACTTTTGCTTTTTACTTTTCTGTCATTCATTTCTATCTTTGTTTCCCTCTCTTGTGTCTCCCCGCTCAGGTTCCCAACTCCCTACCAGTTTAGTTTAAACCCTCCTCCACAGTACTAGCAAATACCCCTGCGAGGATATTGGTCCCGGTCCTGCTGGGCTGCAACCTGTCCAGCTTTTACAGGTCCCACCTTCCCCAGAATTGGTCCCAATGTCTCCGGAATCTAAATCCCTCCCTCCTACAGCATCTGTCCAGCCACGCATTCATCCGGTCTGTTCTCCAATTCCTGATCTCGCTAGCTCGTGGCCCTGGGAGTAATCCTGGGATTACTACCTTTGAGGCCCTGCTTTTTAATTTATTTCCTAGCTCCCTATATTCTGCTTGCAGGACCTCATCCCTCTTTTTACCTATGTCATTGGTACCGATATGGACCACAAGCTCTGGCAGTTCACCCTCCCCCTTCAGAATGTCCTGCAACCACTCAGTGACATCCTTGACCCGGGCACCAGGAGACAACATACCATCCTAGAGTCATGGCTATAGCTGCAGAAATGTCTTACGTTAGAATCCCCTATCACTATTGCTCTCCCATTCTTTTTTCTCCCCCTCCACCCCGTGCAGCTGGCTGAGCCACTCGTGGTGCCATGGGCTTGGCTCTCGCTGCATTTCCCTGAGAAACTATCTCCCCCAGCAGTATCCAAAACGGAAAATCTGTTAGAAAGGGAGATGGACCCACAGGACTCCTGCACTACCTGCCTCGTGCCATTGCTCTATCTGGTGGTCACCCTTTCTCTTTCTGCTTGTGCACTCCTTACCTGCAGTGTGACCACCTCACTGTATGTGCTATCTATACACGAAGATTTCAGCACCTGTGGATGCTCCACAGTGACTCCAGCTGCTGCTCCAGATCCAAAACGCAGATTCCAAGTAGCTATAGCTAGAGACACCTCTTGCACACGTGGTCACCATGGACACTGGAAGTGTCCCTGACTTCCCAAATTGCACAGGAGGAGCATTCCACATGACCCTGCCATGACTTATCATTAAATTACTCTCTCTACTTTTACTTCCTCCAGTTTAGAGAATATTAATGAAAGTAGAAATACTCAGCAAGTCCTACTTGCCAAGGTAGCTGCTCTCCTTTCTGAGGAAAGGTAGAAAATGAAAGAATCACCTCCTTCCCTCTTCAGCAAACTCCTTCACTCACCAAACTCCAACTGAAGCACCTAAATGCAGCCCAACACAGCACTCAGTGGAGACAAGATAGCACTGTACATGACCTGCTTTTATGCTCCCTGAATCTAGCTTCTGTAAACCTCTTTAAGCCAGTTATCCAATTAGGTAAATGCAAGCAGGGCCTGATTGAACCCTGTTTTAAAGCTGGACTAAAACTCTCCTTCTTCCAACCCAAAGAGCAACTTTTAGTCAATTGCTTAATTAAAGAAAGACTAGACCGTAGACAGAAAATAACCTTTAAATGAAACTAAGCCTTAAAACTCCCTCACCTACCGAACCCCAGCTGAAGCACTCAAATGTAGCCCAAGATAGCACTAATGATCTAAACAGTTAAAAAAAGTTTCAAAAAATGTCCACCTCAAGCCATTTACTGAACCAGAAGAAGAATTAGATTGAAATATGCTGCAGGCAAGAAAAATAAGAGAGTTCACCAAAGCACAAGGAGAATTTGTAAGAACCAAAACTACCTGTGTCATAAAAGTTACTACTTCACTTGCTAAAATACATACTTTTAGTGATTTTCCATTAAACGGAATGAATTCAGAACACTTGCTATTTTCCACAATGCCGCACTAAAAAGGCATTTTTACTTCCAAGCAGAAGAACTAACAAAACTGTGGTGCACAATTTAGATATCTTAGAAAAGCCCCTGTTTTATTCAATGACCATCAATCCATCTCAAAACGAAACAAATTCATTAAAAATGTTGATTCACTGCAAGCATGTTAACCTTGGCACAGAAAGGTTTATAGCACCATCGAATGCCTGTGAGGAAATTATCATTGAACAGAGTTGGGTCTTCTCTATTAATGGTAAAATGGAGGAATGATTCACAAGTGGACCATGAGAGCAGTAGATTTTATGTCATGGGTTCAGGGTATAAATTTACCCAACTTTAAATGGGCCCTATTTTAAGGGCCATAATCTCAAGCAGTCTATTGCTTGATGGCCACGCTCAAAAACACATTCTGAAGGGGTCCTGCTTTAGTTTGTCCAATCAATTCCCGTCACTTCCCACCCTCCCCATCTATCCTAAAGGTACTGGATGCTCTAGTTTGGTTCTAACCATCCTCTAGGGCCGCTTGCTCAAAAGCCCTTCTTCATGTATGGACTACACAGTGAGTGTTAGCAGCCTATTTGGCTACGTTTAACACTGGGTAGTGTACCTACCAGCTATCAGAGGGCTTTGTACTTAATTTTTAGTCATAGCTTCTGCACCACACATTCATACTAAATGAAAATACCAAGAGAAATCCAAACATGTCAATCATGCCTATCTGATATCAGATATAGTTTAGGGAGTGTGTTTAAATTATTAAATTCGACTTGGAGGTCCACAATCTCCTAACTGAGTGGCAGGAGTGCTAGCACTAAACCAAGGTCAGATTGTTGTCCCCGGGTCAGGATCGTACAGTCAGGAGACGGACTGGAAACATTAACTCTGTTTCTTTCTTCACAGATGCTGCTAGACCTGCTGAGTTTTTCTAGCATTTTCTGTTTTTATTATAGGAGATTTCCTAGCTCAGCAAACCCTGCCTTAAGAAATGGCTGCCCACAGGTCCAATTATCGTTCGGGGATGTGGGCTGAAAAACGAGTCGGAACGGGCGACCTCAGGAAGAAGGCGTAGGCTGCTGGGTGCAGAGGTATGCTAGGCGCAAGGTCTGCCTCTGTCCACCGGCACTGTGTTTAATTTTTTTAATTCATTCATGGGATTTGAGCATCGCTGGCTGGGCCAGCATTTATTGTCCATCCCCAATTGCCCTTGAGAAGGTGGTGGTGAGCTGCCTTCTTGAACCACTGCAGTTCTTGTGGTAAAATGGTTTAAATAAATTTTTAAAAAACAAAAATTTTTTCCAGTCCTCACCCCTCACCCTCCACTCACTTGCTATGTCCCATCCCTGCAAACCAATGCCAATCCATTCCCCCCACCCACCCCCATGGCTCCCATACATCTATGTTAACTTAGTGCCCCTCTATTCACCCCCATTGCCCCCATACCCTTATGCCAACTTAGTGCCCCTCCACACACCTCTATAACCCCTATACCAACTTGATAACAATTCATGCCAATCCATGCCCCAACAACAACCCTTTGCCCTTACACCACCGCCCCCCTACCCCCCTCCCATGCCAACTCACCTAATATCCCGGACTCTTCCTGGATAGCTTTTACAGCTTTGACACTTCCTGGACAGGTCTGACAGCTCTTTGACAGCTTGACAGCTCCAAAGAGCTTCTGTGTAAAAAAAAATGCATAATCGTGTTCACTTTTAACAATGCCAAAAGTTGCCTCACTTCTCCTAAAGGTTGCCTTACCTCTCCTAAAGGTGTCCTGGGGCCCAATCCATAGGGGTGCCTTACTTCTTCAATGGGATACCTTGGCCATTCAAATGCATCCACCAAGTTCAAGCCTCCTCGTACCTGTTCTAATCAGCGAACTCCAGATTCCACGCTCCTGCTCTTCCAAAATCCCATTTCAGTGGAAGCAGCTTTTGAGTTAAATGGCCATCTGCCTCTGCCAAACATACAGGCGTTAACCCTTGCCCGACTCCAGTCCCTCTCCCGTGAAGGTGGGAAATTCCAGGTTCGGGGCCGGACCTTATAATTTTCAGTCATTTCCAGGATTTTCGCCACGAGGGAGAGGCTCTCTTTCATGACAAAAACCCGGGCCCGAGACTGTCACGGATATGATTGATTGACAGTTGCATTTCATTGTGCAAGAGACTATTTTGAATTCCTTTGCCACAGTGTGAAGTGCAAAGGAGGTAACAAGTCTTCTGGAACATTTTAAGTGCCAACTGTTGCTCAGCTGGTAGCACTTCAGGCCTTGAATACAAAAATCAAGGCTGACATCTCCTGTGCAGTACTGAAGGAGTTATCCTATGAATGAATAATGAAAATATTCTAATTATCCTTATAAATCAGCATTGAGCCTCCAATTTCACCTTTGCTGCCTTCTGCATGTAGATGTGATGAAAGAAAGACAAAACCGACATCTATACATAGCTTTCACAGTGTCCCAAATTGCTTTACAGCCAATTAAGTGCTTTTGACTTGTAGTCATTGGTATAATGTAGGCAATGTTATTAAATGGCGGAGCAGGCTCAAGGGGCTGAATGGCCTACTCCTGCTCCTAATATGTGTGTCCGTATATAATTCTGGGATGGATGAGTTGACCTGGGCTATATTGCCTTTGTCATCCATAATAACCTTGCGAACAGAGAGTGAAATCAAGGCTGCAGGATGAGAGCTGTACTGGGGAAGGAGGGTATCCGGGGGTGTGTGTGGGGACACATGTTGATCTGTGTAAGTGGCCTCAAGGAGGCAATTTCGAGAGGAGATGAGGCCAGATGGACATGTGAGGGTATGTGTGTGAGAATGGGTGGTGATGTCCCTTGAGCTGGCAGTGAGTGAGATGCCAGTGAATGTGTGATGGGCTTGAGTGTGTGAGGTTAGAGTGATGAGATGGTTGCTATACCCTGGCTGCATGGATGAGATTTCTCATCCCCTATTTGCATTGGATGGCCAACCTCATTTGTGCAGCATTGGCACTGACCACCACTGCCACAGCCTGCCATGCTGGATTGTTGATGCCACCACCCGTCCTGCAGCCAGAGCGGGGGTAGAGGACATCAGGGTGGGCCTTCATGGCGTCCAAATGGCATTCCAGTGATGTGTCATTAAACCTGGGGGGCTGCAGTCTTTTTGCCTATTCGTGGACGTCTTCCCTGCAGTAATCATGGGCTGGAAGCACTGACAGGTGTGCGTGCAGTTGAACTTTAAGTATGGCGCCCAGCGTGATGAAGTGGTGAGGTGATGGCATGCTGAAAGAATGAGAGCCCACCTGCTATGGAAACGGCATGTTTACCTGCCTGCTACTGCACTTAGTGCAAGTCTGGGACAATTCACCCTGTGTTTTGAGTTTTGCAAGAATGATCTGGTTGGGTATGGTCTGTATCCCGCCAGTTGCAAATAGTGGCTGGAACATGCTGTTTGATATGATCCACCAGTCTTTGGGATGTATGGCCTACATAACTAGCATCACACTGGCACTGAAATTCACATACCATATTACTCATTTGTACAGTATAAATTGTTGTTTTCCCCCTTATATTGGTATTCTTGTGCCTTTTCTGATGAGTGCAAGACAAAAAGCTTAGACATGTCTCTTTTTTCAGCAACACTCAAGTTCTGTATACCAAACAAAAATTAGTAATAAATGAAGATTCTGTAATAAGTCTTTGAAAAGGTCTTGTTTGGATTCAAAGGAATGACACAATTCATTTGAAAAGGGGGAAATCCATGTCTTCCTTTTTAGTTTAATAGACCTGGTGCTGGACTGGTATTGGAGTGGCCTTCATAGCACTTTCCCAGCCCACTGAACCTACAGAGTATTCCAGACTTGTATGAATTTTTGTGACCAGACACATTATCCACAGGGATTTCTCCCTCATCTGACCTTCTATTTGTGGTGCCACCAGATCACAATGGGAGAATGGAAAATCTCAGTGGAAACTGCTGCAAGATCGTGTGCTCTGTGTCTGAAGACAGACAGCAAGGGCTGGATTTTTGTGTCCTCCTGGAGTTGGGAATGGGGCAGGGAATCGCCAAAACTTAGTTTTATTCACAGAAAATTTATATTTCCCATATAATATGGATCTACTCAATCTTTCCATAGGCAGGAAAAAGCTCAGGTTAGGGTCCAATCGCAACCCCGCACGCATGTCCTCTGGAATTGACCATTGATAGCCATAGGGAAATTTGTTTTTGCTCTCCCCCAGTATTTTTGCTGGGTCAGGTGGGTTTTGGAAGGCTTCTGTAAATTCATCTTGTTTGAGTGTTCAAGGAGCTGAGCAAGAAAGCATTGAGTGACCATTTCTAGCAAGAGAGAATCTTAACTATCTCTCTTTGGCATTCAATGGCATTACTGTCTTTGAATCCCTCACCATAAACATCGTGGTGGTTACCATAGACCAGAAACTTAATTGGACCAGCCATATACATTTTGTGGCTACAAGATCGGCATGCTTGAGCTGGGGTGTCCTTAAGCACAGTTGTGAAGTGCTTAAGGACAGTTGGAGAGTCACCTAACCGGATGCCAGTGGGAGGCTCCCAAGGAATCTCATACCTCAGAGAAGAACAGGAACACTGAGAAGAATCAAAGTAAATTCATGAAAGCTGTGGCACACCTTGGTTTGGTTCCAGGAGAAGTGAAGGAGCCCTAAAGATCTTGTAAGCATATGGGAGCTCTTGGTTGAGAAAAACTGGGAGTGTCCATTTGATATTTTCGCGCTTGAAAAATATGTTTACAAAATATAGTGTTAAG
Organism: Cetorhinus maximus; assembly: GCF_964194155.1. Classification (NCBI taxonomy): domain Eukaryota; kingdom Metazoa; phylum Chordata; class Chondrichthyes; order Lamniformes; family Cetorhinidae; genus Cetorhinus; species Cetorhinus maximus. Next base: position 208,368,460 of record NC_135879.1, on the reverse strand, counting down.
TTAGTAGTACTTGCTTAACTCTTGGATAGGTTTTAAAGTGGATTTGTTTTAAAATCTGCAATCTTGTGGTATTATTCTTTCAAATAATAACTGGGAATTCCAATTTCTTTTTAAACATCATTGGTCTCACACCAAATGATTACACTGACAATGTGAAAAGTTGCCCAGATATGTCCTAGCCACTAAAAGCAGTACAAATCCAATCCAAGCAATTGCCGCACAATCAGCCTCCTCTCGATCATCAGCAAAATGATAAAAGGTGTCATTGACAGTGCTTTCAGATAGCACTTACACAGCAATAATCTGCTCATTGATGCTCAGTTTGGGTTCCCAGGGACACTCGGTTCCTGACCTCATTACAGACTTGGTCCAAACATGGACAAAAGAGCTGAACTCAAGAGATGAGGTGAGAGTGACTGCTCTTGACATCAAGGCAGCATTTGCCTGAATGTGGCACAAAGGACCCTTGCAAAACTGGAGTCAATGTGAATCAGGGGGAAACTTTCTGCAGGTTGGAGTCATACCTAGCACAAAGGAAAATGGTTATGGTTGTTAGAGGTCAATTATCTCAGCTCCAGGACATCACTGCAGGAGTTCTTCAGGGTAGTGTCCAAGGCTCAACTATCTTTAGCTGCTCCATCAATGACCTTCCCTCCATCATAAGGTTAAAAGTGGTGATGTTCTTTGATGATTGCACAAGGTTTAGTATCATTCACAACTCCTCAGATACTGAAGCAGGCCTTGTCTATATGCAGCAGTACCCAGACAATGTTCAGGCTTGGACTGATAAGTGGCAAGTAACATTTGTGCCACATACGTGACGGGCAATGGTAATTTCCAACAAAAAAATCTAACTATCTTTCCTTGGCATTCAATGGCATTGCTATCACTGAATCCCTCACCATAAACACCATGGGAGTTACCATTGACCAGAAAATTAATTGGACCAGCTATATACATTTTGTAGCTACAAGATCCACCAACTTAAACATTTAATCCCTCTACCAGTGGCAACAGTATGTACTACAGGATGCACTGCAGCAACTCACCAATGCGCCTTTGACAGCACCTTCCAAACCCGTGACTTCTCCCGCCTAGAAGGACAAGGGCAGCCAAGCCACACACCATCCTGACTTGGAAATATATCATTTTTCCTTCACTGTCACTGGGTCAATTTCCTGGAAAGCCCTCCCTAACAGCACTGTGGATGTACCTACACCACATAGAGTGCAGCGGTTCAAGAAGTCAGCTCACCACCACCTTCTCAAGGGCAGTTAGGGATTGGCAACAAATGTTGGCTTTGCCAGCAATGCCCACACCCCATGAAAGTGCAAAAAAAATTGATGTGGAGCCGGGATGCTATTCAAAACTCCCCTAAGAGAGAATGATATGTCATATTTGATTCTATCCTAGCCTTGATGTGTGATGTGTCACATCTTAATTACCATCCATGACAGATGTCACCACAATCCTTTCCCAAATACTGCAGATGGTGCCTCATGTTTAAGAGATGACTGTGACCTTGCCAGCCCCATTGCACCCGAGTTAGTATGAGCCACTGGAAGCTGAGGAAAGAAGCTCAAAGGATAAGAGATTCAAACTCAATTTTTCTTTATCAGCAATAGCAGAGGAGGTGCACACAGAGACTCAAGGTTTAATGATAATTCCCTGAGTATCCTTCCCCAGACTGTCAGCGAATGGCGGGAGGTTCTCCTCCTGCGGGATGGCAAAGCCTGGATGGAGGTAGCAGTGGTGGACAGTATCCATGGGGTCATGCGTAGGACCTGGCTGCCATGCAAGAAATGAATGAGTGACCTCCATGCTGCACGAGTGAGTGAGGAAGCCAACTGTCAATGTACTCATATAATCATGGGAGGGTGTGCATGTGGTGCGCCTGGGAGCTGTCTGCCAGGGGTGTGGGTGTTTGGGACCTGCACGTTCACAATGCCAAGCAAAGGAATTTTGGCACCCTGAAGGGTCCTGGGAAATGTTAACTGGGAAGGTTTCCTACAAGGGGACCATAGCCAAGATGTGCAATACCAAAGGAGCAGAGATGATGGTGACCTAGCTGAATGACTAATCCATCCACAAAAGGAACTCATTAATCTCCCATTGTCTTCACAGGAGAAGATGGCCCACAATGCCCATGAGAGGTTGATGACAGGTGGTGGAGTGCCCAACTTGGCAGGGCCAATCAAGGTGGAGGAGGACATCATTGATCTGACCAGTCAGCAGGGAGCCAGATTGATTGGCAGAGGAGAGTCTGGAGTTAATGCTGGGGCTGGTGAGCATCCTAGGGACTCTCTCTAGACAATGGGCAAGAGGGTGTTGTAGGGACCCAATAATGAATTGAGATCACCACATCTGAGCCATGTGTCATATGTTGCAAGTCTGTGTCTGGGGTGAAGCTGCTTGGGCTCAGTCTCCCTCCTCTTTGTTGAGATGCCACCCACCGCCTCCCCCCCTCCGCCCTTATTCCTTGAGGTGGTCACACAGCGGCCCAAGCAGACATTTTCCCCAATGACCAGCATTAGCATTTGAGAAGGAGGCGACGTCAGAGGGTGCACTGTCCCACCTTTGCTCCGCACCTAGCACCCGCTCAGTTACTGGCACTTTGATGGGTATGTACGCATCAGCCGAAACAGTTTCACCTACTGGTTGGAGCACTGCACAATCACCAGACCAGCTATTGGAGGCTGTAACATCACAGGCCTCTGACACTCGGAGGACTGTGGGTACCAGGAAGATGCTGAGCCCCAGAAAGATAACGAGTCTCTGCAGTCATCCATCAAGTGGACAATGTTGGATGTCCAAAGGGAGGTATGTGAAAACCGATAAAGATTCTAGAGGGTATGTGCACTCTGGCATGGACAGCAGAGGAGTTCATCAAAGTCATGAGTGCTGATATCTCCCTATTTCCGATCAGCCTTCTTTGGTATATCTATATCTGAGTCCTCTGTATGTAGTAGAGTTAGTATGTGTTCTCTCCCTTGGGACACCTGGCATCTGTGGTGTCCTATCCCTCCTCCCCATTGCTCCTGAGCAATCATGGCCATGATTCATCAACTGAAGCCACATACTCTAGCCTACCCTCTAAGTTGTGGACCCAGAAGCGGTCCATAACCATTTTCTGTCTACATATCTGAACTTCAGCCTTGCCCTGTTGCAAAACAAAATTAAATATTAAAAAATACGAATGTTTGACAAGAAAATCCCAAATTGTATTAAATAGACCCTCGCTTTTTTTTGTCAAGCACATTAAATCAAATTATATCTGGTCCATGCAGTTACCTAAGCAACCTCACCTTCACTGTTTAATTTGTCTTTTGCCAAAATGGATCCTATTTCATTCTTCAAATTGTTGACAACTTGCTCGGGTTGCAGCATCAATTCTTCAGCTGTAAGTTGAATTTGACAGCTGCAGCACCCGGAGGTCCTTCATTATCTGATCTTTATTACCAGTGCCTGGAAACCAACACATCAGCGCCCACAGCAAAATATTCCTTCATTGTCTCAGCGTTTACTGAAAGGTTTCTTCAGCTTCATAAGAACAAAACGCTTTGTGGAAAGCTTCTCTGTGACTAAGATTTCTTCATATGATGTTTAGACACTTTTGTGTCTGAAGAGACTTTAAGAAATGCAGCCCTCCCAGTTAAGTATATTGATTTCACATCAAAGTCAGACAATTAAGTCCCACAACAGCTTTGTGGAGAAATGGTGTGATGCCAAGTCACACGGATCAGGAGAGTTTCCAGTTCACTCCCCAATTTGTGTTGATGTTGCTGATTACAGGAAGGCAGCAAAATTGAGCATTGGAGGTGACCTCTGGGCCTGATTCAGAATGGTATTTGTGGAAGCCCGGGAGTAGGTTAATCTACCAACTGCAGCTGAGAGGAAAACAGTGAAAGGGGGCGGAATTTTCCGTGCCCGCAGGTGGCGGGCGTGATCAGTGACGTGCACGGACAATATGGCGTGATCGGTTTCATGACGGCGGGAAGGCAGGCCGTGATTGTCCACTCAGCCCACCGACGGCGGGCCGCATTTCCTGCCATTGGTTTTTAGGAACCCCATTGTAATACATCAGCATACCATTATCAGGCCATCCCGCCAGGCTCCTGCACCCCCGCTGGATCGTCCGCCCACGTCAGCAGGAAAGCATGTTGGCGTGTTTCACAACAGCACAGAGGCGGCGTGCACTCGGTAGCCTGCACTTTGGGTGAGCTGGGGGTGAGTGCACAGCAAAGTTCTGCAGAGCTCACCAGGGTCACCTGTTCCTTTGTAGGCCTCAGGGGCGCCGGGGGATCAGGGCTAAGTGCCGCCCAGCCTCGGAGCCATCTTTTGAGGGTAAGGGGGTGGGGGGCAGGGGGGCGGGGGGTGCGGAAGGGCAGCCCTGCCATTGAAAATAGCACAAAAGCATTCAGGGTGGGGTTAGGGTGGGTGAGGAAAGTGGCCACGCATTCGGGAAACCTGTAGAAAGCAACTGAGACAGTTCAGGCACAGCCACATTGATATGATTGGGGTCGGGCTCCCAGCTTATCTGCCCACTCAAGCAACGCAGAGGCATCAAAGTTCTGCAAGGCACAGGCTGCAAATTCGTGAGTACTTTAGTGGACTGCAGGGCAGTTGGGCTGCACACGTTGTACAATTTCCTTGCTAAAGCTGGCCATGTAGCAGCCACTGCTGGAGGCGCTCACAGCCCCTTGCAATCTCAGCGTCCCGGTCTGGACCGGTGTCCCCCATGGTTCAGGCTAACAGGGCAGCCATGCAGTGCACTAATCTCTGGCCATCCAAGTGGTGGCGAGCACTCTCCGGGAAGCGTTAAGGTGCCGTCACACTAAACCAGCACATGTTGTTAGTACACCCATGCTAACCACATGTCTCTCTCATCCTGCAGGAGGAGTACATCAGGATCATGGAGCCGTATACCTGATGGCCTACAGAGAGCGAAGAAGACAGAGGAGAGAGCGACTGAGGCTCCTGGCTGCACAGAGGCAGAAGCAGCAACCTCAGGAAGAAGGGGCGGCTGAAGCTCCCCCACACGCTGCCCGAGAGCCACAGCGAGCCGTCGCTGTTCAGCACCTAGTGACACCCTGGGTCTATTTCATTCCTGCAGATGACCAAGAACCAGTGTCGCTGGACTGTGAATGCCTGGTTGCTCACATCTGCCAGTTACTGTGGGATTTAGCACCATGAGGGCATGGAGGGTATCCACTGCCAGTGGCTGTGAAAGTGACAGTGGTGCTCAATTTCTATGCCACTGGCTCCTTTCAGGGCTCCACGGGTGACCTCTGTGGGATATCACAAGCCCCCACCCACAAATGTATCCATAAGCTCACGGATGCCATCTTCACGAGAGCACACAACTTTGTACATTTCGCCCGGGACCAGGACAGCCAGGATGCAAGAGGGATTGGATTCGCCCAGATCTTGGGTTTTCCACAGATGCAGGGTGCCATCGACCACACTCACGTGGTGCTCAGATCTCCATTGAAACACACGGTGAACTACTTTAACCTCAAGGGCTTCCACTCGCTGAATGTGTAGCTGGTGCGTGACCACCAGGAACGCATCCTGCAGGTCTTCACTCAGTTTCCAGGGAGTGTATATGACTCCTCAATTAGTCACAGATCCCTGAAGTCTTCCAGGGTCCACAGAGGCTATAGGGATGGCTCCTTGGGGACAAAGGCTACCCGCAGATGCTGTGGTTGATGACATCCGTGCAGCAGCCTCAGATGGCAGCACAGCGACGCTATGATGAGGTTCATGCTGCAGCTCGCACCTTTGTGGAGCAAACCATTGGGATGCTGAGGTTCCGGTGCCTGGATCGGTCTTGTGGAGCCCTGATAAACAGCCCACAGGGATTGTCACGCATCGTTGTCGTCTGTTGTGCTCTTTACAACCTGGCGCTCCAACGGGGAGACGAGCTGGCTGAGGAGGATATGGAGGAGCTGCACGCCTCCTCCGATGAGGAGGATGCTGACGGGGTGAGGGTGAGGAGTTCCTCAGAGGCAACGATGACAGGGATGAGGCCCTTGCACTGGCCAGACGAGGCAGGCGCGCTCAGGAGGCCCTCATAGCTGCTAGATTTGTGGAGGATGATGACGACATGCAGTGAGGTGAACCCATAGTCCCTCACATTGCATTTGTGAATGTTTAACTCCAGTCTGGCTAATGGCAGCACGAATACCCTCTGTGAGAATTCTCCTGTCATGGAGATGCAATGGAGGCCCTAATAGTCACTCGATTGCAGGAGGATGAAGACAACACGCAGTGAGGACACTCCATAAATCTTCACACAGCCTCTGAGAATGTATGACTCCTGTCTGGCCAAGGGCAGCTTACTTGTGCTCCATAATCAGAGCCGTATCATAGAGACACTGCCGAGAAACTTTAAAAGCATCTGATGCTATGTCTGCCTTCAGCACCTGAGCACTTCAGGAGCTGGAGCACAGCATCAGTGGTCACAGATGCTGAAGAGATAGGGGCCAATCCCTCCTTAAAGGTGCTGAGAGCAAATCACGAGAGAATGATGGAACTCTGTGGAGCCTGCCCACTACATTCTGGCAGTAATGATAAGCACCACCGAGGTGCAGGCATCAGTAATGTGTCCAGGGCGTGTGAGGCCGGGCCATCACTTTGATCTGAAGGCTGCACAGAGCACAGGGGAGAGGCCCTGGACTGAGACAATTGCTTTTATCTTGTGCAGAAAGGTTTCACATCTGAGTGACAAGAACACTGCTCATCAGAACGAGGAGCCATAGGCAGGGAGACATTCTTGAGAATTTATTGACAAAAGTGAACAGTATGTACAAATGAATAACAGCCGTGCCCAGGCTGTGCAACTAATTCTCCTTAATTGTCCTAACCCTGCTGCTATGTCTTGGTGCTCCCTAGACATCCACAGCAGAGGTGGGGCAGCCTGCTGACTGCGATGCCCTGTCTGCGATGCCCTGGCCCTCCCATCATGGAAATGGCGTGTTTCCCGAGAGTGCATAAATAATAAGGCGGGTTCGGGACAATATGTCGTGAAAAGTCATCATCGTGGCCGACGGGTAAAATTTTGTTTTACCCAACCGCTATCGCATTTAGTGCAAATTTGGGCAAATTCTGCCCATAGTGTCACCACAAAATAAAATAATTTCCATGAATAACTGTAAAAGGTAAAAATGAACCAATAGTTACCCAGTGTTACTATGATGTCATCTTGAAATCAGAATGTACAGTTATGTGGGTGCACAAAGAGATCTCCTGATTTTAGTGACCAAATTCTTCCATTTTCTTTATCCAACATATTTTCTCTGCAGGTCACTTCCAGACTCAACCCTTTTTTAGTTGGCCTCCCATCTTCCACCTCCCATTAGCATCTGCGCATTCAATGGTCTGCAGCTTTGTAGATAGTCAAAAATGGTTGGTTATGGACCAAAAAACAGCTCTTTCCCTGGAGGCAGAGGGCATGGCTGAGGAACAAAATGAATACTTTGCATCCATCTTCTTCTGGGCAACCAGGGGAAGGACTTGGAGCAGGATTGGTTTTTCAAGATAATTGAAAACTCTGAAGTGGATGTCACAAAAATAGATGGATTTGGCAGGGTCATGTTACCATTGGAATATGAACATAAGAGCAAGGAGCAGGAGTAGGCCATTCAGCCCCTCGAGCCTGCTCCGCCATTTAATAAGATCATGGCTGATCTGATAGTAGCCTGAAATCTGCATCCCACTCACCCCCGATAACCTATCACCCCCTTGCTTACCAAGAATCTATCCACCTCTGCCTTAAAAATATTGAAAGATTCTGCTTCCACCACCTTTTCAGGAAGAGAGTTCCAAAGACTTGAGGCCCTCTGAGTGAAAAACTATCACCTCATCTCTGTTTTAAATGGGTGACTCCTTATTTTTAATCAGTGACACATAGTTCTAGATCTTTCCACAAGAGGAAACATCCTCTCCACATCCACCCTGTCAAGACCCCTCAGGATCTTATATGTTTCAATCAAATCACCTCTTACTCTTCTAAGCTCCAGTGGATACAAGCCTAGCCTGTCCAACCTTTCCTCATAAAACAACCCACCCATTTCAGGTTTTAGTCTGGTAAACCTTCTCTGATCTGCTTCCAACACATTTATATCCTTCCTTAAATAAGGTGACCAATATTGTACACAGTACTCCATATGTGGCCCCACAAATACCCTGTACAACGGAAGCATAACTTCCCTACTTTTGTATTCAATTCCCCTCACCATAAATGACATCATTCTACTAGCTTTACTAATTACTTGCTGTACTTCCATACTAGCCTTTTGTGATTCATGCACCAAGACACTCAGATCCCTCTGCATCTCAGAGCTCTGCAATCTCTCACCATTTAGATAATATGTTTCTCTTTTATCCTTCCTGCCACAATGGACAATTTCACATTTTCCCACATTAAACTCCATCTGCCACATCTTTACCCACTCACTTAATTTATCTATATCTGTTTGTAGCCTCCTTATGTCCTCTTCATAACTTACTTTCTTACCTATCTTTGTGTCATCACCAAATCCTTTCAATCTCTTCATCCAAGTCATTTATATAAATTGTAAACAATCGAGGTCCCAGCATTGATGCCTGTGGCACACCACTCGTTACAAAAGGAAATGGGGAGGGTACAGGCTCAACATGTTCCCTATAGAGTGATAGGAAAGAGTAACAAGCCCAGAGAACCATAGATGACCAGGGATATTCAGGATAAGATGAGAAAGAAAAGAGAGGCTTTTAGCAGGTACAAGGGGAGCAAATCAGTGGAGGCATTAGTGGAGTACATAAAGTGCAAGGTGGAGCTTAAGAAAGCAATTAGGAGAGCAAAGAGGGGATTTGAGAAAGCTCTGGCTGGTAAAAGTAGGGAAAATCCCAAGATATTCTATAAGTATATCAATGGGAAGAGGATAACCAGGGAAAGAGTAGGGACCAAGGGGGCAATCTATGGGTGAAGGCAGAGGACATCGGTAGAGTGTTGAATGAATACTTCACATCCGTCTTCATCCAAGAAAATAAGGATGAAGATATCGAACTCGGGGAGAGAGACTGCGAGTTCTTGAGCAAATTGATATGGGGAGTGACAAGGCATTGGAGGTGTTGGCAGGCTTAAAAGTGGACAAATCTCCAGATCCGGATGATTTGTGTCCCAGACTGCTGAGGGAGGCGAGGAAGGAGATCGAAGGGGCTCTGACCCAAATTTTTAATTCCTCTCTGGCCATGGGGAAGGTGCCAGAGGACTAGAGAACAGCTAATGTGGTTCCGCTATTTAAGAAGGGTTGTAGAGATAAGCCAGGGAACTACAGACCAGTGAGTCTCATGTCAGTGGTAGGGAAACTATTGGAGAAAATTCTGAAGGAGAGTATCTATCTCCACTTGGAGAGGCAAGGTTTGATCAGGGATAGTCAGCAAGGCTTTGTCAGAGGGAGGTCATGCCTAACAAATTTGATTGAAATTTTTGAGGAGCTGATCAGGTGTGCAGATGAGGGTAGTGCAGTTGATGTAGTTTATATGGATGTCAGCAAAGCCTTTGACAAGGTCCCACATGGAAGACTTATAAAGGAGGAAAATGCACATGGGATACAGGGTAATTTGATAAGGTGGATTCAAAATCGGCTTTGTTGTAGGAGACAGAGAGTGATGACAGAAGGATGCTTTAGTGACTGGAAGCCAGTGTCCAGTGACGTACCACAGGGATCTGTGCTGGGTCCCCTATTATCCATCATTTATATAAACGACATAGATGACTATGTGGGGGGTAGGATTAGTAAGTTTGCGGATGACACAAAGATTGGCCAGGTGGCTAACAGTGAGATTGAGTGTCTTGGGCTACAGGAAGATATAGACGGGATGGTCAAATGGGCAGATAAGTGGCAGTTGGAATTTAACCCTGAAAAGTGTGAGTTGATACACTTTGGAAGGAGTAATTTGACAAGGAAGTATTCAGTGCATGGCATGACACTAAGAAGTTCTGAGGAACAAAGGGACCTTGGTGTATGTGTCCATAGATCTCTGAAGGCAGAGGGGCATGTTAGTGGGATGGTGAAAAAGGCATATGGGCCACTTGCCTTTATCAATCGAGACATAGATTACAGAAGTAGGGAGGTCATTTTGGAGTTGTATAGAACCTTGATGAGGCCACAACTGGAGTACCGTGTGCAGTTCTGGTCGCCACATTATAGGAAGGCTGTGATTGCACTGGAGAGGGTGCAGAGGAGATTCACCAGGATGTTGCCTGGGACGAAACATTTAAGTTATGAAGAGAGGTTGGATAGACTTGGGTTGTTTTCATTGGAGCAGAGAAGACTGAGGGGCGACCTGATCGAGCTGTAAAGATTATGAGGGGCATGGACAGGATGGATAGGGAACAGTTGTTCCCCTGAGATTAAGGGTCAGTCACAAGGGGACACAAGTTCAAGGTGAGGGGCAGGAGGTTTAGGGGGGATGTGAGGAAAAACTTTTTTTCTCATTCACCTGTCCTGAACTTACAGTAATGTTCACACTTGGTTTCACAGCTGCAGTTAACTCTACAACTTGGTTTGTTGTACTTTCAGTAAGGGCTCCATTTCCTGGATCACCCTTATGTACCCCAATAAGTCCCATGGATTTCCCACACAACTTCCAGTAATCGGCACAAGCATGTCCCACCTTGTTACAATGGAAACATTTGGGCCTTTAAATATCACTTGCACCCTCTTTCTGGCCTGAGGAGGAGTTTCTGGGGTATTCCCAGCTGTTCCTTCTCTTCCCTGGCTACTTGCCTTCCTTTCACCTTCCCATCTTTCCTTCTTGGGCTTGTGGGGATGACAGAAAAAGGTTTTGGCTTTATGGACCAGTTCATAATCATCAGCCATCTCTGCTGCCTGTCTAGTTATTTCATCCCTCTGGTCTTCAACATGGACTCTAACTACTGGAGGAAGCGAATTTTTTAATTCTTCCAAGATAAATATTTCTCAAAGGGCTTCATATGTTGTCCCTACATTTAATGACCGTATCCAATGGTCAAAATTGCTTTGCTTTACCCTCTCAAATTCAATACAGGTCTGCCCAGGCTGTTTCCTTATATTCCAAAATTTCTGCCTGTATGCCTCAGGGACTAACTCACATGCACTAAGAATAGCCTTTTTTTACTGCAACATAATCCACCGATACCTCTTCTGAAAGTGAACTCTACCCACCCACCTACTCTGTGACAGCAATGTCCAGATTTTGTTTGGCCACTTAATTTGCTTAGCTATCTTCTCAAATGAAATAAAGAATACTTCTACATCCCTTTCCTCAAAATTCGGGAGAGCTTATATGAGATTAAACATCTCCCCACTAGGCTTTGGGTTGGAGGTTTTTTAATCATCAGAACCTTCCTCAGCATTTAAGGCCTCTTTTTTAAGGTCCAGCCTTATAAGCTTGTATTCCCTTTCTCGTTCCTTCTCTCTTCTATTTGCCTTTCTTTCTTTATCCTTCTCCCTTGCCTGAAATTCCAGTTCCAGCTTCCTAAATACTTTTTTGTCTTTGCTTTTCTGCCCTTTCTTTTTCCTTTTATTTTTCTTTTTCCTCCAGCCTATTCAATTCCAATTCTCTTTCTTTTCCTTTTTCTTTTGCCTCTAATTCAAGATTTTTTCAGTTCCTTTTCATGCTCAAGTTACTTCATTCGCAACTGGATCTTAGCTAACTCAATTGACTCACCCCCAGGAGAGCGTGGTCTCTCTGTTATCCCTTCCAGTTTCAAATGCTGTGCTATTATCTCAACTATGCTTGCTTTCCTCATTGCTTCAGGTAATCCTACCTCCAGCTTATCCGCGAATTCCATTAGCTTACTCTTGGTTAATTTCTCAGGGTTACATCTTCCAGCTGTAAAAAAGCCTTAGCAACTTCCAACACCATTTTAATTTACCAGTGTATAAGAAACCTGGTCTCCATCCTTTTCTCCCTTGCCAATTACTATTCCACGTCCAACCACCGCTGTTCATGTTTCAAAATCCTGGGTGAGCCCTCACTTTATGTTATGACCAGGATGGGAGGAGCGTGCGAATTAGCAAGCCCTAGTACTCTGCAGGCCATGCCTTTAATTTAAATGTTTAATTTTCTCACCAAAATGGCCAATTGTATAACCTATGCCCCTAGTACCCAGAAGAAAAGAGATTTTGACCAGGCTTCTTTCAAAAGCTAAGAATGATTAATTTATTTTAAAACAAAACTTCCTTAACAAGTTGCAAGTGCTGGTTAACATACAATTGTAATTGGCAAATATAACTATCTATCTCTTCCTAAAGAACTCCCCAGCACACACACACACACACACACACACATGGGCAAACAAAAGACAAACAGATTGAGTCTCTCTGCAGAGCTGGGTTTTGGAGGATGGGCGTTACAAAATAAAGGGTAAAGTCCGCAGGTCAACGCTGTCGACCTGGAGTTCTCTCATGTTAAGAAAGGCCGCTGGTCCTGGTGGGTGCCTGGACGTTCTCACCACTAGTCTCAGCTTTACAGGTCCAAATGCAGTCTGGTTACACTCAAATGAGGGTTCTCTGGCTACTGATTGATAGCCACACACAATTTTAGGCAAGGTAAAGAGAGATGGAGCCAGTCAAGGTAGCCTTCTTTCCTCAGCTCGGTCTCCAATAACTGCCTTCCAAACAAGTAGGTTCACAACTTAAGTTTTTTAAGTAAAGTACTTTGCAGTTCAACAAACAAGCAATCAACTCCTTCTCAAGTACCATACAAGTCAAGTGATTTCTTGGAAGAGGCCTACTTGTTTATGGTTCCAAGGTAAACTTATGATTTTCTTTAAAAAAAAATCCCAGGTTCATATCCACATGTCCAGATCATGTGAAATCCTTTCATTTTGTAAAAAAAATCTTCAGTCTTGAGAGATATGATTCCAACAGGAGAGAAGGGGTGAGATTGTTTGTGATCACCAATAGCGTCACCGAAGGCTTCCATGAGAAGTGGGGAGAGCATTCTGTTCCTCCTGGCCTACAAGGGGTGCTGAATAAGGAACTTTTCTTGTGGTGTGAGCAGCTCCCACCTCCTTTTCACTGCTAGGTTTCCTGATTCCTGGAAAACCCAAGTAGCAGCAGTGAGTTTTAAACTTGGCTTCCAATTGCACTATAAAAGCCTGATTTAAATGCTTCAATATACCTGAACACCTTGATAGCCACCATCAGAAATAAAGTAGTTGGCATGAGAGTGGCATGTTGGGGTACATTTCTTATATTTCAGCACCCACCCCCCCCAACTCTTTCCTGCTTATTGTGGGTGGGGGCAGCAGGGAGATGGAAATATTGAGGTCATTAACTCTGTTTCTCTCTCCATTGGTGCTGTTTGACCCGCTGTTTATTCTTTCAACCATTTTCTGCTTTTATATCGTTTTAAAGAAACTGATTCAATCATTCCTCATTCTCAAGAGAATACAAGGCACATTTAAACAAGATTCTCTCATTATTAACCCATGAAGACCTGATATAATCTGGTAAATCTGCAGCATGCCTCCTCCCAGGCTAATACACACTTGAGTGTTTGCTTCACTACTAACCAGTGGTCCTCAAAGAGACCACTGGAGGCTGCCTACAAAAACATCAGGAAATTTTGAGTTTTTGTTTTTGTGGGCCCACAAAAAAATCACCGTTTTACTGCTGGCTCAGTCAAAGATGTCTGAGGATCACCTCAACAACAGACCTGGCATGTCTACCAGCTTAGCTTGGGTGCTAGGTTAGATTCCTACCTTCCCACAACCAGAGAGCTGCCATGGAGCGCCATTTATCTGAAAAAACACCCTGTGGGAGCTTACCAGCAGCCTTTAAATAAATTCAGTTGCCTAGGACCTAAGATTCAGAACTGTCTCCCTCAGCCCCTCTGTCTCGCTCCCTCCCTCTTTAAGATGCTTCTTAAAAGCGACCTTTTTCGCAAAGCTTATAGTCACCTGCCCCAATAACTCCTTATGTGGTTCAGTGTCAAATTTTGTTGTTAATGCTCCTGTGAAATGCCTTGAGATGTTTTACTAAGTCAACGGTGCTATATAAATGCAAGTTTATAATGCAAACCCTAATTTGGTTTGGGCCTCACATTGGCATGAACTGGAGGCGGGGTGGGGGTGGTTGGTGGGTCTATTGGTTAGCCCATCATCTTCGAGCCTATTTTGTGCAGAGGTCAGATTTCTAGGCAATTGTTCTTTATTGGAATGCAATTATGTAGAACATTGGTAGTACTTTGAACCAGAAGGTAAATTTAAGGTTTGAAAACAAAAGTCCTCAGAAATTTCACTGAAGCCAGGCTGTGAAGAGAGAATAGAGAAATATTTAAATAAAACAGAAAAAAAACAGTTAGAAGCATGAAAGGGAAAAGAAGAGTGAAACTAAGAGAAAGATGGAGAAAAGGGAATCAACACATCGATTACCTCAATAGAAATGTGAACTGGGATCTCCCAGTTGTCTAGGCTTTGAGCTAATGTTTTTGCTTGACTTTCCCTCATGCTAGGATTAAGATTTCTATGAATTCTTTAAGTAACAAAGTCGCAAAATTTATCATCTTTACATTGCAGCCCCTGTATGTATTCTTGGGAGCACTGAACCTTACAAACCATATTATGAAACGGTGACCTTTTGTAAGAAGCTATCATTGTTCAGCAGGTTTGTGCTGGAATATGAATATAAAGTTTGATCATTTTTCTTTCCACTGTTTGTCTGGCAACCAACCCAATCCTTGTAATACATCTTTAAATTCCTAAATATATCTTCCATCTCCCATGTCATGCTTATTATTGCAAGTACCCACGAGATTGAGTTTCTCATAAGCACAAAGACCTACAATTGGTGACATATCTTTCTGTACAACTAAAAATAACTATTTTTAATAGTGCCCTTATAAGTGGTAATGGGGTCTTGTGGTGCAGTGGGTAGTGTCCCTGCCTCTGAGAAGAAGCTCAAGATTTAAGTCCAACTCCAGGACTTAAGGGCTACCAAAGATTCAGTAGTAACGTGGCCAAAGCCTTCCAGTAAGAGTGGGAGGGACTCCTGGTCAGCAGTGCTTGATTTGGAATGGTGCCTTCAAGCAAGCCTCTGGCAACAGGCTGGTGATTGTTCCAGGACAAGACTATCTATGGCTAACAGACATAGCATGTGTTTTAATAATGTGTTTTTCCTGTAAGGACTCCATCCCATTCTCTCAGTTCCTTCACCTGTGTCGCATCTGTTCTGATGATGCTACTTTCAAAAACAGTTCCTCTGACATGTCTTCCTTCTTCCTTAACTGAGGTTTTCCATCCACGGTGGTTGACAGGGCCCTCAACCGTGTCCAGCCCATTTGCCGCGCATCCATCCTCACACCTTCCTCTCCCTCCAAGAAACATGATAGGGTCCCCCTTGTCCTCACTTATCACCCCAAAAGCCTCCGTATTCAAAGGATCATCCTCTGCCATTTCCGCCAACTCCAGCATGATGCCACCACCAAACTCATGTTCCCTTCACCCCACCGGCGGCATTCCGCAGGGCTCGTTCCCTCCGGGACATCCTGGTCCACTCCTCCATCACCCCCTACACATCAACCCCCTCCCATGGCACCTTCCCATGTAACCACAGAAGGTGCAACACCTGCCCCATTACTTCCCCCCTCTTCACCGTCCAAGGGCCCAAACACTCCTTTCAAGTGAAGCAGCATTTCATTTGCATTTCCCTCAATTTAAACTACTGCATTTGCTGCTCCCATTGTGGTTTCCTCTACATTGGAGAGACCAAACGTAGACTGGGTGACTGCTTTGCAGAACACCTTCGGTCTGTCCGCAAGCATGACCCAGACCTCCCTGTCGCTTGTCATTTCAACACTCCACCCTGCTCTCATGCCCACATGTCCATCCTTAACCTGCTGCATTGTTCCAGTGAAGCTCAACGCAAACTGGAGGAACAGCATCTCATCTTCCGACTAGGCACTTTACAGCCTTCTGGACTGAATATTGAGTTCAACAACTTTAGATCATGAACTCTCTCCTCCATCCCCACCCCTTTTCCGATCCCCCTTTTTTCCAATAATTTATATAGATTTTTCTTTTCCCACCTATTTCCATTATTTTTAAATGTATTTCCATCCATTGTTTTATCTCTACCTTTTAGCCTATTTTGATCCCTTCACCCCACCCCACCCCCACTAGGGCTATCTGTACCTTGCTCGTCCTGCTTTCTACCCTTAATGTCACCTATAAGCACATTTCTTAGCTAATTTCACCACCGTCAACACCTCTTTGTCCTTTTTTCTATGACATCTTTTGGCAATCTCCACCTATCACTGGCCCTCTATCCAGCTCTACCTGTCCCACTCCCCCCTTAAATCAACTTATATTTCACCTCTTTTCTATTTTTCCTTAGTTCTGTTGAAGAGTCATACGGACTCGAAAAGTTAACTGTATTCCTCTCCGCAGATGCTGTCAGACCTGCTGAGTTTTTCCAGGTATTTTTATTTTTGTTTCTGTTAAGCATGTGTTTTGTCTGTCTCGTGTGTCATTAGTTACCAGAAGCTTCTAAGTCTAGGTCTTATAAGTGCAGGGTGCTGATAACACACCTCTGTTCACTGGTATGACTATTCTCAAATATTCCATCCCTTGTCACATGGCAGTACACTCCATTTAAGTCAACTAAGGGTAATGTTGGGTGAGGTATAAAAACGGCATTCTGTCAAAACCTGTCAGGTTCCCATCTGGCAGATTAGGTTAAAATTACATCCTCCATCCTTGGTCCTTTTGCAATTTATTAGGCTGATTTTAATTTTTGGCAGCGGTGGAAAATGGGTCATTGTGAATTAGCCGCCTCTGGAGAAGGGTACCTGTGCTGATGTCCTCAGCGTGCATCAGGAACCTGTGAAGGAGCACTGTCCTGGAATCACACAGTGCAGCTGGCTAATCCAACGCCAGGATACCTATTTTGAACCATGGAGGCCCAGATGAGGAATTTGCGTGTCACTGCAAATAGTAAGCACTGAGCCATAAGAGGGGCTCAGCACTGGTGTAATTTGAAGGGCCAAGCACTGAAATTGCAGGTTGGGTAATTTTTAAGAATTTCTGCTATTGCAATGTATTTGGAAGCACTCTGAAGTATGTTTGGAAGTGTTGTAGTGAGTTCCTGGATATGGCCAGATGTGTTGCTGCATCCTCAGAGGGAGGGCGGGGGAGTAGGTGACCACTCCACACGAAGACTACAGCAAGTATTGTGGCAGCAGTTACAGTGCCTCTCGGTCTGTAACATGATAGGGAGCAGAAGCTTTGGAGAAGGCAAGGTCTGCGCGATGCCCTCTGCCAACTTGGAATGGACTCCTCCATGCTTTTTGATAGTGAGAAAAGACCAGACAATGCACCCAGCATCTAGGTGTGCATACCCATCAACGTCCATTTGTGATCCACCCTGTTGAGTCCTCAGCTGAGTCCTCTGCAGCAGAACTCATCTGTGACGGGCTGGCAAACAAATCTTCCTTTCTCTTTGGCCTGGCTGCAATTCACTCACACCCACATTACTCAGCACATGCTGGTCCCAACTCTATAATAGCCTCTAAGGTGTGTTCAGTGTCAATATCTGAGCTACGGGTGCCAGATTAGGACATTTTCATTACTGGTGCTCTCTCTCTCTCCCTCTTCCTTCCTGGGCTGGCAGCAGTATTTGGATATCTGAAAGCAGGAAATCAGAAGGGGAAAGTTGGGATGAAGGAAGGGGGTTGGGGTGGGAAAGGTTCCATGGTCTCACTAACTGCAGCTTGCTTATCTGCCAGGTTGCAGCATGAGGATGAGCTGGGAGTGGAGAAGGGGCAGGAACATACCATTACATCCTCTGTGGAACTCTGGAGATACAGCTGTTCCTGGTCCCTCCCAGTTTTGCTCTACTCACTTCTATTGTGCATTATCTTATCTTGCAAGAGGGGGCAAAATATCAGTGATTGTATAGCACTGTGTTTGGTTGATGTGCATGCCATAGCTGGAGGTGTGTGGAGGCAGCGAGTTGGCAGCATTGGTAGTAGTTGTGGTAGGCTACTCCTTGTTTGAGTCTGTCCAAGCTGTAAGTGATTTCAAAGGTCACACTCTTTACAGCTAAATCTACGCTAAGGAATTTAATTACAGTGGAGGAAGGGTGTGTGCTGCTGCCCTGCTTATACCATGATATCACTTTGGGGACAGATAGGAAAAGTTGTAAGCCCCAAGAACTACCTCATACTGTACAGGGATTGAACCCACGCTGTTGGCATTATGCTGCAACACCCTCTTAGTCAACTGAGCTAATTGGCCCCTGGCAGCATTGGAACATGGATGAGGTGGAGTATCTGGATGTTAGGCATGAATCCTGCATGCCAAGGAGTGCTGCTGGGTGGCTGATAGGGATGTGGTTCATTGACCAGCGTGAGAGGTAGTGTGGTGGGCCGAAAATGTCATGTGAAAATATATTCACTGATCTTAACCACTGAAGTGAGGTTCTTGTGACATTTTACTGTAAAGTTGCACTATTTGTGGCACTACAGCCAAGGCCTTGGGTTTAGGAGTTGACCTCCCAGGCTCCATGCACCCACTCCCTTCTGAAGGTGCTCCTTAAGGGTCTCCTGGCTCCCTGAGGAGCCATGGTGTCTCTCCTCCTGTTGACCTCCACTGTTAATGTTTTCAGTACCACGTCTGTCACCCTGGAGCCCTCTCTCTGTCCCGATGTTCCACATTCCATGTTTTAAATTCCAGCAATGTAGCTTCCCTTTAAATAGTACAAGATAGCCTTTGAACACTTACTGCCACCTTAATTGTTCACTCCCTCCACCACTGGTGCACAGTGGCAACAGTGTTTTCTATATACAAGAGGCACTGCAGCAACTCGACAAGGTTCCTATGACAGCATCTTCCAAACCTGCAACCTAGAAGGAGAGGGCAGCAGATGTAATGGACCAAGCCACACACCATCCTGACTTGGAACTACTTCACTGTTCCTTCCAGCAGCTGGGTCAGAATCCTGGAACTTCTTTCCTAACAGCACTGTAGGTGTATCTACACCACATGGGCGACAGTGGTTCAAGAAGGTGACTCACCACCACTTTCTCAAGGGCAGTTAGGGATAGGCAGCAAAAGCTGGTCTGGCCAGCAAAGCTCACAACACATGAAAGAATAAAAAAAAAGAGCAGGCTACCTTCCAACAGTGCCAGGGTCTCCTGCTGAGTGCAAAGAGGCAGGAAGGAACACGATGAATGTGGGCATCACTGGCAAGGCCAGCATTTGTTGCCCATTGTTAATTGGCATTGAACTGACCTTGCTAGGTCATTTCAGAGAGCAGTTAAGAGTCAACCACAGTGCTGTCGGTCTGGAGTCACATGTAGGCCAAACCAAGTAAGGACAGCAGATTTATTGGAACCATTACTTACACTATATTCCAGATTTATTAACTGAATTCAAATTCCACCGGCTGCTATTAGCCTGGGTTTCTGGATTACTAGTCCAGCGACATTATCACTATGCCACCATCTCCCCCTACCATCATGGAAATGAAGTGGGAAAACCAAATTTGTATGCTGCCCACCTCCAATGGAACTGAGGTGGGCAAGTCACAAATTGCAACCCATGTGCCCAAAAACATGGCAGATGAATGTTCATCTGACAAACCATCAGGCTGTGCAAAACAGGACACTTACAAATGTAAGAGAATATTTATAAAATTTTATCCTGTATTATTGTTGTTAGTGCATTTCAGATGCTGAACTATAACTGCATCATGATTAACTAATTTCAAGTATATTTTACCCCAAAATTATACAGATACAAATGTAGAAACAGGAATAGGCCATTCAGCCCTTTGAGATTGTTGCACCCATTCAGTTAGATCATGACTGATCTGTATCTTAACTCCATCTATGCAGCTTGGACTGTAACCCTTAATATAATTTCTTAACAAATCTCTCAATCTGAATTCTGAAATTCTCAGTTGATCTAGCTTCAGCACGATTTTTAGGGAAGAAGTTCCAGATTTACACTGCCCTTTTTCTGAAGAAGTATTTTCTGACATCACCTTTGAACAGTTAAGCTCTAATTTTAAGCTTATCCTCCCTCGTTCTGGCGCTCCCATCAGAGGAAAACATTCTTATCTACCATATCAAATCCTTTAATTATCTTAAACACTTAAATAAGATCACTCCTTAATTTTCTACATTCAAGGAAATACAAGTGGAGTCTATACAGCCTGTCTGCCTAATTTAACCCTGTAGCTCTGTGGTATCATTCTGATGAGTCTGCACCTCACCCCCTCCAAAGCCTTTATTTCCTTCTTAAAGTGTGGTGCCCAGTACTCAGTGCAGTACTCCAGGCAGACTCTAACCAGAGCTCTATAGATCTGTAACATAACTTTCACCCCTTAGTATTCCAGCTCCCTTAAGACAAAGGCCAATAGTCCATTAATATTTGACTCGAAACGTTAACTGTTTCTCTCTCCACAAATGATCCCATCATGCTGAGTATTTCCATCACTGTGCTTTTATTCCAACATTCCATTAGGCTTTTTAATTATTTTGTCTGCTACATGTCCACTAACTTTTAGTGAGTTCTGTACTTGGAACCCTAAATCCCTACACTGATCCATAACTTCTTGTCATTTAGAAAATAACTACACCAGGGGATTAACTGAATAACTAACAGTATTACTAAAATTGTTTAATCTCCCTCAATAGGGATTTATTCTTGTATGACCAGCAGCATAACCTTTATTTTGTAAGTATGTGTGTGACTGTATGGTGGTGGGGGTGTTAAGTGGGTGGGTTGACAGGTTTAATGAGCTGTTATCTCCCCCTTCAAGTAGATGCTTACATTTAAGTCTAACAATGATGCCGATTACCTGCTCCACTTGTTCCCCCAGTTCCTCTTTGGTTATATTTACCTTTGAAATATTGGTGAAAAGCAACTTCCTATGAATAATCTTATACACTGTCCAAAGCTTTGAAGCTATTGATGTGACATGTTCTGCAGAACAGGGAATAATAACTTGCTCACTGCTGTCAGGGCAAATCACACTGTGCACCTGTATTCGTTCTTCCCCAATAGCAATGCAGAAGACAGCATGTCATGGAGATAAGGAAGTGCTCACACTACATGTACTAAATATAGGATTATACAGCATCGAGAGGTTGTGAAATTACCTTGCATTTCAGTGATGAACTTCAGGCTTATATAATGTTTTTGCTGGCTGATTTGTGTTTAATGAAAAGCTCTCTCTGAGCTGATGAGTTCTGCCATTGGGGAGCTGTTTCTCTGTTTACGGTCAGAATCAATTGCCAAAGCAATTCTGGAACTTCAATAAATTTTTTAAATGGTTTGCAATGGAGGATTTCTTCTCTTTTTTTGGCTGCCATCATTAAAATCTAGAGGACACAGGTTCAAACTTGACAAGTCTCAAGCAAGGGAGAATCAAGTACTTTTTCCAAATGCAGAACAAAAAATGTTCTGTATTTTGTTAATAGAATCCTTCAAACAAGAACTAGATGATGAATAGGTTGTGAATGGGATCAAACAATATGGGGATAGGTACAAACTGAGACAGCCAAATACCCCAACAAGAGACAAGTTCCTGTGATACTGAGCGTGATGGATGTAGTAGTATTGACAATGGCTTCTCCTCATGCCCTCTTCAAGTTCACCTTGTTCTTAAGATCCACTTGCTGACCCCTCAACCTTATTCTCACTAAAGTGTTGACTGCCCAATTCCCCTGCTGGTTCCCATGCTAGCTGATATTGTAAATTGTTCCCTTTTCACAGGGACTGTCTCCTTCCCTATCAAAGCTATCATCATCCCCTCCTCAAAATCACAACCTTGATTCTTCTGTTCCTGTAACTACCTCCCACCTATAAACTCCTGATCCTCTCCGAAGTCCTTGAACATGTTGTCTTCTGCTGAATCTTTCTGGTCAGTTTTCAGTCCTTGCCACGGCACTGAAACTGCCCTATTCAAGGTCACAAATTACATCCTTTGTGCCTGGACTGTGACTATGGTGGATCATCAATCTTTGATACAGTTAATCATGCCACTTTCCTCTAATTCCTCCTTTTTTGTCCAGCTGAGTGACACAAACCTGGTTTCACCCTTATCTCTGCATTTGGTACAAGGGAATCTCTTTCAATAGCTGCTTTTCCTACACCTTTACTTTTATGTTTCCTAAAGATTTACCTTTAGTCCCCCAATATTTCTCATTTATATTCTGCTCCAGTGGGACATCATCCAAGAAAAACATAACGTATTCCACATGTACACTGACAACACCCAGTTCTATCTCACTAGTACATTTCTTGACCCTTCCACTGCCTTTGTGTTATCACGTTGATGGACAAATATCAAATCCTGGATGAGGTGCAATTTCCTCTAATTAAAATTTTGGGAAGGTCAGAGCTTGATTCCAAGCAACAGCTTTCCTTCCCATCAATTCTATCCCTCTCCTGAGCCACTGTTTCAGGTTGATCCAAACTTTGTGCCTCAGCATCAGATTTGACCTCAAGCTGAACTGTTGATTCCATATCCTCTGCATTACAAACATGAAGGAAGCCTCTACTTCCGCTTTCTCTGCACCTACCTCAGCCCTCATACATCATCTGTTACCTCCAGACTCAGCCATTCCAATTCTCCCATCTTTCATCGTCATAAACTTGAACACGCCTGAAATTTATAACCTAACCCAGACCCTGGCGCATTTATACACCAATCCTGTGCTTGCTGATCCATATTAACTTCCAGTTCATCAGCACTTCAAATTTAATATCCTCATCCCCATGTTTAAATGCTCCATGATTTCAGCCCTTCCCATTTCTGTACCCTCCTCCAGCCCTAAAACACTTAAAGATCTCTATCTTCCTCTGACCTTGGCTTCTTAAGCAACCCTTATTGTAATATTCCTTTAATGGATAGCGACATGCAATTACTAGAAGGGAAGAGTGTCATGCGATCCAGTCTCAGTTTCACTTTTGTCTGTGAGCAGAACACAGTACACACAGCTCTGCTGCTGATGTCTTCAAGCATGTATGTATGTTCTGATAAGCTTAGTTTAAATAAATAAACCCACAATGTGTTTACACAGCCCCTTATGAGTAATTGATGCCTTTATATCATAAAAACACAACAGCCCTGACTTCTTTCTCCCCATTATTGTTGCCTGTGCCTTCAACTGACTAGATCAAGGCTCTGGAATGTGTTCACTAAACATCTCCACTTCTCCACCTCTCTTGTCCATTAAGAGCAGCCTTAAAATCTATCTATCTACCTAATAGTGGAATCGTCCCAGATTTGCACTAAGTGCAGTAGCAGGCAGGTAAAATGATATTTTACCCGCCAGCCGCAATGGCAGGTTTCCAAACCGTATCATCCCAAACCTGCCACATTATTGATGCATTCTTGGGAAACACACCATTTCCATGGTGGGCGGGCTCTGATTCACCTGCCACGCCGTCACCTCACCACTTCGTCATGCTAGACACCATATTTAAAGTACAGCCATGCTCAGTGCTTCCAGCCCAGGGATGCAGCAAAGAAGACATGGCAAGAAGACTGCAGCCCTCGAGCACCTTTTGGATGCCATGGAGACCCATTGTGATGCTCTCTATCCCCGCTCTGGCCACAGGAGGGGCAGCTACATTACCACTGCGGTTTGGTAGGTAATGGCAGTGGTGATCAGTGCCAATGTTGCACAGAAGAGGTTGGCCATCCAATGCAGATAGAGGATGAATGATCTCATCCGTACAGCCAGGGTGTGGCAACCATTTCATCACTTTAAACTCACACAGTCAAGACCGTCACACATTCACTGACATCTCACTCACTGCCAACTCAAGGGACATCACCACCCATTCTCACATGCATACCCTCCCATCTCCATTCGGCCTCATCTCCTCTGGAGACTGCCTCCTCTTACCACCTTGAGGCCACTTGCACAGATCAACATGTGCGTTCCCCACACACCCTGGGATACTTCCCTTCCCCAGTACAGCCCTCGTCCTGCAACCTCTTCCCTTGCCTGAGGCCACTTCTCCTCCTTCCTCAAGCAAGCCCAGTCCCGCAGCCATTGAAAAGCCACCCAAATATGGCTGATCTGGTAGATAGAGACCTGCCCATGAGGCCCTCTAAAAGTGATGTGGTGCTGTCTGTGAAGCCTGGTGCTGATGACTGCGAGTGCTGACCAAAGCAAGGTAGGCAAACAAACCTCTAAGTCCCGAGAGAAGTGGAGCCCGCCAAGTGCATGTCGCTTATGTGCTGTTGTGAAACACGTCAGTGTGTTTTCCTGCCAACGTGGACGGACGATCCAGCGGGGTGGGGGATGGGGGTGTGGCGAACGAATCCAGCCTAATAATTAGGCAGGCCTAACAATGATATGCTTATGTATTACAATGAGGTTCCTGATATCCAACGGCAGGGAACGTGGCCCACTATCAGTGGCTGAGCGGACGATCGCGATCTGGCTTACGTATAAGTTTTAACAGTGAGGAGTATCACTGCTGACGTATTTACGGGTGGGGGTGGCATGTAAAATAGAATGGGTGGCCAGCCCACTGCCTTCCCACCCACCATCCGAACTGCCCCCATAATACCATGGGCAAGCAAGCCGTCAATCAGTCTGCCTGCCCTTAAGTCTATTGAGGCCCTTAACTGGCCATTGATTTTAAGGTTAAGGTTTAAGGTTAAGGTCCCGTTTTCACCCTCGCTGCAATAATATGTGCGGCTGGAGAAGGCGGATCGAAGGAACCCAGTCCACTAATTCAGCATCTCGGGTGAAAAGGTGGGAAGAAAGGGGAGAGTGGGTTACCTTGCATGTCCCCCAAGATAGTACCCCCTCTTTTTTGCCTCCAGAGCCTGACACCCCACCCCCACCTCCTTTTCCCGGGCTCACCGACACCCCCTGGACTAGAAGCCCCAGACTCACGTTAGTCTGGTATCCATGTTGTCTTCTGCTCGGGACTCCCTGGTAGTCCCAGAAAGGGCCATTGCTGAGTTCTGGTGCTGCTGGGGTTGCTCAGCTGCCATCCAGTCTGAAGTCCCTCAATTCCCTCATTATGGCAGTCCCCAGTGCAATATTGTTTTGGGGCAGCCTTTTTTAAAGTCTGTCAGCTCAAGACCAGCTTTTCTGTTGGCGGGTGAGCAATACGACACCCGCACTCCCTGCCCCCCAACCCCTGCCCCCACCGTCCCGTAAAATTCAGCCCAAGACGGGATTGGGATGAGCGTTATGCTCACATCTTTGCATCAACCTGAGGTTGGGAGAGAGCTTAACCTCAGAGCCTTATTTCCACATTAGAGGTTAGACTCTTTCAACTCGATCAGTGGATAGGAGCAGAATTTCAGTTCGCAGGAAGCTACTGTCAAGGTTCAGACAGGACAAACACTGTTTCTCAGCTAAGTGGTCAGGACGGTTCCTTCCCTTGGTTAAGGGAGGTGGGTGGGATGCCCAGGGCAAGAGAGGCTGGGGGGTGGGGGAAGGGTGACAGAGATCTAGATTTCCATATGAGCCCAGAGAAGCACTCATGCAGCACAATTTGCCACCCTTTCCTGTAGCAGCTAGCACCATCAAGTCGCTCCAGAGTGTCTATTCGTGAGGCTCACAGATCACAGGTGAAGAGGAGGAAATAGGGTAGAAATGCAGAATCCGAAAGCCAGCTTAACAGATCCTCCAGCTATGAACTCAGGGATTCCGATCTGTCCCAGAAGTCCGAACCAGTTGAACCATTTGAACCAGTTGTCAACTGAGATAAGAGATGGCAATGCCAGCTGGTCTAATTCAACTGAGGTTAATTTGAGATGTTTTTTTTAACCAATTGAACTGGTTCCAATTGAGACCAGTTCAGCTAGTGATGTTTGTCAGCTCAACTTGTTCCAGTTGAGACCAGTTTAATGGGCTCCACAGGGGTCAGAGTCAAATGGCTCCAGCTGGGACAGGCTCAAATGAGATATATCAAGCTGACAGTTGGATTTCAATCAACTGATAGTTTGATTTGTGATTTATTTGTGAGAGAGGAGATTTTACTCACCACTCTATTATGTTCATTTAGGTATAGGTAAGTATCACTCATGGGCATCAGCATGATGTGTAAGTGGGAAGAAAATCACAGCGACACCTCTGGGACCAAACAACGGCTGGATTTTACACACCCCAGCACAGATTTAGGGATCGAGCCCACCTCCACCTAGCTGGCTCACCTCCTTTAATTTTTTGGGCGACAGCCCTTTAATTAGTATGAGACAGGAATTCCATCCGTCTCCAGACTGATGCCCTGCTTCATGGGGCTGCTGGCCAGTCAGAGGCTGGCAGCCCTGCACACCAGCAGCGCCAAGCAGGAGCAGTGGCTACTGCTGGTACCACAGATAGGTCAAGAAGGTGGTGTTCAGTTATGGACCCAGACATTCAAGTAAGTCCAAGATTCTGCTGGGGCCAGGCGGACAGGCCCCGGTGAGAGGGGTTGTGGGGATGTGGGGCATTAATTGCCTACTTAAGGGTCTCAATTGGGCCATGGGCGGGCAACTCACCCGACGCCTCCCTGGACACCCTTAGAATCATCGAGGGGGCGGGTGGACTCACAGCAGGTACACTGCCACTGGCACGCGCCCTAATAACAGTTTCACCTGTCAGTTTCCTCGCCTGTGGGTGACCTGTAAAATAGAGCGCAAGATGTGTGTGTGAATAAATGCTGCTTTGGATTAAGCCTAATTTTGAAGTGGAATTTGAGTTTATATAATTCTATGTTTTTCCAGACTAAACACTCAGAATAAAATATGTGACAGATTGACTACAGCTGTACATACTTTTTTTTGTGAAAAACAGAAACAGAAAGATGCGCACACACACAGTCAATTGAGAGAGCATATCATTCATGTCAGCTTTCAGTTTCTTATTTAGATCTGGGATCTCTCTGAGATATAGTTGTTCAGCCTCGCAATCTCTTTCGATGCAGCTTCCTCACGTAGCACTTGTGTGCGGAGATGATGGGTGAAAAATGCTATAACAGTTACAAATGGGGAGAAAAGAGAAACATTAAGCAAGAAATTATTTATATTGTAAAGTCACTATAGAAAAGAAACATCCAATAACTGATAAAACGAGGGATTAAAAAGTCTAGATCTGAAACATAATATATCTACCGGAGAATGTGATGGCAATTTAAGATTAAAGGCACTTTTTAAAAATCCTTTCATGAGATGTGGTTGTTGCTGGCAAGGCCTGCATTTGTTGCCCATCCCTAATTGCCCTTGCTTGATCATTTCAGAGGGCAGTTAAGAGTCAAACATATGTAGGCCAGACCAGGTAAGGACATTAGTGAACCAGATGGGTTTTTACAATTGATGGTGGTTTCATGGTTACCATTACTGAGACTTATTCCAGATTTCCAGCTGCCATGGTGGGATTTGAGCCCCTTGACTCCCCCAGCATTAGTCTCTGGATTACTACTCTCCCCACTCTCTCTCTCTCTCACCTCCCAGCTCCCGAGCCTTTCTATCTCCCCCCCAACCCCCCAGGCTTTCTCTCTCTCTCTCTATTTCTTTCTTTCTCTCCTCAACTCCCCAGTCTCTCTCTTCCCCCCACCTCCCCAGTCTCTATCTCACTCTCTCTCACCACCCCACCTCACCTTCCCAGTCTCACCCCTTCCAATCTCTCTTACCCCAGGCCCAGCCAGACACAACCCAAGCGTCTCCCTGCAACCGCCCCCCCACCAACACCACCCATCTAATAGACATGCTCCGACAGTGCAACCTGAGAGGAAGATGAGCCATAGTTCTGTAACTGGCACACATTTAGCCTGGTTATTCATCACCAGACCTAGCTTGCTTGAGCATGTCCGTTATTACATGTCTTGCCCTCAGCTAAAATTACTGGCTGTTCCAGAATCATTCTAACTCTAAGGACAGCCCAAGCTTCCTTGCTCCTTGCTTCATTAAGCCACCTCCTCCATGCCCTCCACTGTCACTTCTACCGACAAATGCAAAGAGATCATGGATTCCAAGAACTTTAAGTTATTCATCTTATGATGTTGCCTCCTTTTCCTCCACTCACATTCCCTGATCTCCACCCTAGTTGGCTCTGATTCCCCTATCACTGAAATTTATCCCCCATAACCATTTCAGGGTAATTATTTGTAGTTGGGACTTCTGAAACCCAGTTGCACGCTTGTTGTGTGATGGCCGAGTTGGTATATAGATAGAGTTGACCAGCAGACACTTCTTAGGTGGAACACATTCTGTTTATTTACAAGGTACTCAGCAGTTACACAGTTGTGCTTCTACATCAAACCCTATCTCCATACTTTTCCTTCTAACTACAGATTACTGACTACTGAGATTGCCTGTGCTACTCTTCTATTGGTTACACAAGATCATGTGATCTTCCTTTATAACATCCTTCTTAAAGGTATACTACACATTACATAAAACCATAATTGCCACATCCCTCCCCCTTTACTCAGAAACATATTTTACATTTACAATTACAATTTTCTCAAAATAGCAGATTATTTACTCAGATAAGTAATTTACAAATTCCGTCTTTCTGGGGGTTTCCTTAGGCGCGTAGAACGTCTCAGCTCTATAACTTTAGATGCTTTATCAGGAACCTCCTTTTCTGGAGTTGTCTGAACATCAGGTTCTTCGGTGGGTACCTGCAAATCTGTTTCATCATCTCTTGCAGATACATCAGACATGTCTGTACTAGGTTGAGTTCTCTCAACATGAAACGTTGGCCTGGTCGTGAACACTGGTGGAATCATTTCTTGGTTATTTGTTTCTCTCTTCCTTAGATGTTCCACATGTCTCTGTATGTCTTCCACCTTTACACGGTAAGATAGAGGTCCGTCACTGCACTTATTTCACCGGGTAAACACTTTGGTCCTTCTCCAAAGTTCTTCACATATACCATCTTTTCCATGGTAACTTTCCTCTCATGGCTATGTGAGTCGTGTCTAGTTTTCTGGCTTCCCTGACTCCTTTCCACCTTTCCCCCTAAATTTGGCATTATTAAGCTCAATCTCGTCCTGAGATGGCGTTTCATCAACAATTCCGCAGGTGTGACACCTGTTGTGTGAGGGGTGGTCCTGTAATGAAAAAGAAAGCCTGCTGGCTTGGTTGCTAGGGAATCTCCGGTTAACTTCTTCATGCCTGACTTGAATGTTTGAACTACCCTGTTGGCCAGTCCATTTGAGGAAGGGTGGTATAGTGAAGTTTTTACATGAGTGATACAATAGAGGCTGATAAACCGTTGAAACTCAGCACTCGTAAATGCCTTGCCGTTATCAGATATGACCACTTCAGATAGTCTATTAATTGCAAAACATTGATGTCACTTCTCAATTGTAGCAGAGACATTGATGATTTCCATCCATTTTGAATGGGCATCAATAATGAGCAGAAACATTTTTCCCATGAAAGGCACCACATAATCAATGTGTAATCATACCCATGGCCTTCCTGGCCACTCCCAAGTATGTATGGAGCTGTTGAAGGTAACTTTTGCAATTGCTGACACTGCACACAATTTTCCACTAAGCTCTCTATTTCTCCATCTATCCCGAGGCCACCATAGATAGCTGCGTGCTATGGTCTTCATTCGGGAAATTCCTGCATGTGCACCTTGTAGTTCAATTAACAATGGCTTTCTTCCCATTGGAGGAATTATCACTCATGCTCCCCACAAAAAGATACCATCCTGGCTGTTTATTTCATGTCGTCTGTTAAAGTACGGTTTCATTTCGCCAGATACAGGCTCTTGTGACCAACCATGTAGCACTTGTTCTCATACTTGAGATAGGACTGGGTCCCTACTTGTCCAGTCTCTGATCTGCCTAGCACATACTTGCAATGAATCTAAGAAATTTAACAATAACACCAGTCCTTGTGGAACTGGGCCATCTTCATCTTATTCTTGTAAGGACAAACAACTCAGTGCATCAGCATTTGCAATTTGATTTCAAGGCCTATGAACGAAAGTACACTCGTACGCTTCCAGGGCCAGGGCCCAACGTTGTATTCTTGCTGAGGCTATGGGTGGTATAGCCTTGTCCTCACTGAACAATCCTAGCAATGGTTTGTAGTCAGAAACAAAAGTAAAATGACATTCCTGTACATACTGGTGAAATTTCTTGATACCAAAGATGATTGACAGTCCTTCTTTTTCTATCTGTGAGAATGCCTTTTTCTGCTGTGGTGAGTGTTCTTGACACATATCCTATAGGCCATTCAGTGCCATCGTCCATCCGATGGGAGCGCACTGCAGGGAGATGTGTCACATATCAATACCAATTCTTTCCCCTGGTCATAATGCACTAATAGGTTGGACGAGTGCAACAATTGTTTCACCTTTATGAAAACTTCTTTCTGGGGTGCCTCCCAAGACTAACGTTGGTTCTTTTTGAGTAGAGAATGCAGGGGGGCCAGCACTGTAGACAAATTGGGTAAGAACCGCACATAATAGTTGATCATTCCTGGGAATGATTTGAGCTCTAAGGTGTTCTTCTTCTGGTGCAGGTGCCTCTCTTATGGCTCTCACTTTTTCCTCAACCGGGTGGAGGCCCTGTGAATCTACCCTGTGACCCAAATAGATTACCTCCCTCACTTGGAACGTGCACTTCTCTTTTTTCAAATGCACTCCAGCTTGCAAGAAACATTTTAAGACTTCTTCTAAGTTCACCAAATGCTCCTTTTCAGTGAGTCCTGTCACCAGAACATTATCTAAATAAACTACAGCATGGGGCCATCCCTACAGTAAACTTTCCATTCTTCTCCGGAAGATGGCACAAGCTGAGTAGACGCTGAAAGGCAATCGAGTATATTGGTACAACCCTTTGTGGGTATTAATTATGGCAAAATTCCCGGGAGGCCTTCTCTAATTCTAATTGTTGACAAGCATGACTCAAATCAAGCTTCGTGTAGGCAGTTCCACCTGCCAGCTTGGCATACAGGTCTTCGATTTTTGGTATGGGGTGTCTATCCAGCTTAGCCACTTTATTAACTGTCAATTTGTAATCCCCACAAATTCAGACGCTTCGGTCAGGTATAAGTGCAGGGTCTATTGGTGCTGTCCATTCTGAGAACTGCACAGGTTGTATAACGCCCAGTTTTTCTAATCTGTGCCGACCTTATCTTGCAGTGCATTTGGTACTGGTCTTGCCTTCATGGATCAGGGCGTTGCTTCTGGATCCACATGAATTTTTACTTGCAGCCCCTGTATCTTTCCAAGTTCATCCTTGAAGACGTAGGCGTATTTTTGTAGTAGCTCTGGTATCCCACTTACTCTCAGCTGGAAAATTTAAGCCCATTCTAACTTAATCTCCTTTAGCCAGTTTCGTCCCAGGAGGCTTGGCCCCTCGCCTGCTACCACCATCAAGGGTAGTTTTACCAATTGGCTTTCGTAATGGACAGTAACTCTGCTTATGCCTTTGACTTGGATGTCTTCACCGGTGTATGTTTTTAATTTGGCATCAGTTTCTTCCAAATTTAATTTATCTCACCATAATTTAGATATTTGAAGGTGTGTTCACCAATTAACGTAGTGGAAGCTCCTGTGTCCACTTCCATCCTAACAGGGCTGCCTTTTATCTTCACTGTTACATATATTGGTTCTGTCTTTCCAACTTTCATATTAAATAACGAATAAATATTTGAATTTGTTGCTTCAGGCTCTTCAACACTGTAAATCTCATGGGGTTTTTTTCTTTTGTTTGAAAGTCTGCCTGACCCTTTCCTTGCACCGTCTCATTATGTGTCCATTTCGATGACAAAAAAACATGCAATTTTTTCTAAACTGCCAATCGTTATAAGATTGCTTGTTTCCACCTCTACTGCAACTATTCCTTGTTTTTGTTGCTAAGTCATTTATTTTTATTTTTCTGCTAGCGGTGGCCAATTCCTGCTTCTCAACAGAGTCTTGCATTTTCATGCACTTTTTGGCTGGGGCTTTGAATCCCTTACTGTGCTTTCCATGGCCAATGCTATCTCTAGCACCTTCTTAAAATCCAAATTTGTTTCCTCATCCCTGGTACCATTCTGGCAAACCTGCTCAGCACCCTTTCCAAGAGCTTGAAGTCATTCCTTAAGCATGATGCCGAGAATCAAATACTGGACTCTCATTGAGGCCTAACCAGAAATGTATATAGGTTCGCCATAACATCATTGCTTTTGTGACCTATGACTCAATTTATAAAGCCTGGGATCCCATAAGCTTTATTTAACAGTCTTATCAGCTTGTATTAACACCTTTAAAGACTTGTGTATTTGAGCTTCCAGATCTCCATGTTTCTGCACCCTTTTAAATTTGTACAATTTATTTATCCATTTTTCCATTCAAACTGCATCACTTCACTACTTCTTGCTTTAAACTTAATCTGCCATGTGTCTGCAAATTTTACAAGTTTGTATCCTTCTGAAGTCTGCTACTATACCCCTTACTGCTCATTACATTTCTAAGTTCTGAGTCTCTGAGGAGAGAAGGACCCCCGGGTATGATAAACTATGTGAAATAGAGGATACCCCAGCATGTTTCACTCAGGATTCATGACCAATTTCATGACTATGACAAATATCATCTATTATTGTAAAAAACCTATCTGGTTCACTAATGCCCTTTTGGGAAGGAAATTTGCCATCTTTACCTGGTCTGGCCCACATGTGACACCAGACCCACAGCAATGTGGTTGACTCTTAATTGCCCTCTGCAATGGCCTAGCAAACCACTCAGTTCAAAGGCAATTCAGGATGGGCAACAAATTCTGGCCTTGCCAGCAACTCCCACATCCCATGAAAGAATAAAGAAAATACTGACCTACAAGGAATAGACTTACATTGTTAAATCAAGTCAGAGAGTTTATTAAGTATCACAATGAAATACAAAGTTAATACTTAACAATGGCAATAGATATACAGTGAGACTCAGATTTGACAGTTCCTGCTCTAAGCTCTCTGAGACACAGTCTTTTATTTTCTTGCTGTGTTCTATTGACCATAGTCTGTCTGTCTTCCAGATGTGCCAACCATGTCTTGTAGCTCCTTTCTTTTATCCTCATTGAGAGACCTTTGCCATGCCATATTAAGCCATAGTTTGCCTTGGCCAATCTGATTGGATCAAGTTGCGGTCATTGATAGCCCAAAGCATTCTACCCACCCATCCCCAACACACACACACATCCTAACACACAGGCACTTACAGGTACTTGCTGTTTTTCCAAAGGTTTGAAGGTTCCCATTCCTGTTAATAGCTGAAACTGCAACTCTGCAATTTCACGTTCACCTTATCCTGCCTTTCTGCTAAGATCTCCATCTTATCTCTACCTTGTTCTTAATCAAAGGTTTTAACATAGTATAGCCTTGAAAAACAATTTCATAATAAAGTAAACATTAACTCAAACAGACTTCAATATATTGGTACACACAACATATAATTAGTTCTATTAGTTTTACTGTTCTATAAGCATAAAATATGCTGTAGTTTGTTTCCCCTGCAATGACCCATATGAGTTGGTATGTGGGCCTCCTTCCATCTGCATAACTTCCCCATTTTCAGGGTGAGCAACGTGCAGTTTCTCTCACACACACACATTCCAACATTGACAAAGTGACAGTTTTCAGCAAAGCTGACCCCCCATGCTTTGCAGTCTAACCTTGACATTGAATTTTCTTAATGTTACAGGATGATTACTATAAACAATCCATAGAAATCTACTGAACCCAACACATCAGCAATGTTTGAAAACCTATGCCTTATGCCCAAGTCCAGGTATAATGCATAATCAAAAAGAGCTGTGGTCCCAGTCACAACCCTCAGAGGACATCACTGTATACTTCCCTCCAGCCTGATGAACAAACGTTCACCACTATGTTCTGCTTTCCAACTTGTACATTTACCATTTCTTCTTCTGGCGAACTCTCAAGTACTGGTGTTATATTTTGGACCCACTGGCCAACTCCTCATCTGGTTATCCTTGCCTTAAGTTCCTTTAATTCTGGACAGCTCTCTGGGTCTCAGGGTGGGTTCACTGTTTGTTTTCTACTGCTTTCGTTAACTTTAATAGTTGGAGAATAGTAAAATAAATGGCCTACTCAAGTTCCTATTGCTTATGTTCTTATGAAAGCAAAAAATGTAACCTTTTTCATAGTGCAAAAGAAATCGCTAAATAATCTGCAGCAAAAGTTACCTTATAATAGAAGCAACCTACAAGCTCTCAGTTTTATTCAATCCTCTGAAAAGGTTAGAATAAGAATAATAAAACTCATGTAGACCAGATGGAGATCAGGAAGGGAAAATTGCATGCACTCTATAGAGATAGAACAGCATGCATGAGTGGTTTCCAATTGTTCAAATAAGAGAATGCACACACAGATCACAGAGGCAGAATAAAACTGACTCCGATCAATGCATAAATCTTGGCACAGGCTCAGAACTGTAAAGGCACTATCCACTGGTCTAAAAGCCAGGAGCAACCTTGCTGCAGCGATTTCCAAACCCTGGCTCAATTGCATGACCATCAGGCAGTTAACCGTCTGGCATCGGGGATTCCATCCTTTTAAGTGTGAAGATCCTGCCTCCAAGGACTTGGAGGGTTGGCAGTTCTTCAGCCCTAGTATGAGGAGGCAGTGGCATAGTGGCAATGTCACTGAACTAGTAAGCTAGAAGCTAGGCTAATACTCTACATACATGGGCTCAAATCTCACCAGCTGGTGGAATTTAAGTACAATTAATAAATCTTGACTTGGTAAAGATTGAGTTGTTTAAACCCCAGAGGGAAACTTGAACAACTGTCATAACCTATATTTTCTATTGCTATGTTTGAGATGCAGCTCTGAATTCAGGAATAAGACCACTGAGGCTCATGAGGTTTTGTATGTAAAACTAGATTAAACATTTATTAATTTAACAACAAATTAAACTCATACACATGTCTGTAAATTAATACCATAATAACTTTTAAACAAATCCCCAAATTAATCACTCCCAGGTAAATCTTTACCAAGGCAACAGTAACCCATAGACTTTAAACAGCCACCAGGGAAAGCACATTTGACCTTATGAATTCAAAATGAGGTTCCTAGCAATTTGGTTCCTTTGCAGACACAGTTGTAGATTTACAGGCTAGTTAGATCTTAAATGCCACTGACCTACATGCACAAACTTCTTTCTGTTTATACCTAGCTTCCCTTTGAATGTAAATTTTCCATTGTATTACTAGGTTATTAAATTTACCTCTCCTAACAATATTCCTTTCATTCCACCAATTTTGTTAGTAATATAAACACATTGCTTGGCATCTCCCAGCTAGTTGCAAGATTTTACCCATTCCTTTGAATGGTTTATTCAACAAATGCAAATGTACACCTAACTTCTTTCAACTTCCTTATGTTTATCTAATTAACATCACAAACTACTATACATCAAAGCATCCAGACTAGCTGGCTTTAATCCAGTTAAGGCACACACAAGCACACACATAGACGCAGGCCCTACTACAACTCCAATTTAACAATAATTTCAAATAACATTATAGAAATTAATATCTCTTCATGAAAGTGACTGTGAAACTATCATTGGTTGTTGTAAAAACCCATTTGGTTCACTAATGTCCTTTGGGCTTTATGTGACTCTTACTGCCCTCTGAAATGGGCCTAGCAAGCCAGTCAGCTCAAGGGCAATTAGGGATGGGCAACAAATGCCAGTGACACCCACATCCCATGAAACAATAAAAAAAAGTGGGTTTGAAATATTACCAGCTACTTCTTCTGTCTGACATACCATCTGGAATTTCCCCTTTCATTGGCATTTACAGTATTAGGCCTAGAGTTTCCACTTGGCTGTGCTTCTTATTTCTGTGAAATTCATTGAAAATCAGCCAAAATATCAAAAAAGATCCCAAGATACGAGGGCAAATCACATCCAGCCCAATGCTAGGGCTGCAGTCAGCTCACAGCAAAAAAGAAAGAGGCTCTGGAATGGAAGTGACTGTGTGGGGATCGCCAGGACCAGTCAGACAGGCTCTGACGGGGTTATGGGTGGGGGGTGGGGGGGAATTGCTAGGGGAAGGGGGTATTTTCCAAGGGGGCAGCCCTTGCCACTGGAGGGGACCTCCATGGTCCCCAGGGATGATTTTTTGAACGAAGTGCAAATGAGGGCTCTGAATATAAAGTTAAAATAATTCTGGGGACATTGATGGAGCTGTTGATGCTATCATGGTGGCAGACCAGAGGAACATATGTCAGGAGGGCACTTTCAGAGAATTGCTGTGTAGTTTAATCCAGGTGTGGGAAGTAAGGAACAAAAACAAAAATAGCTGGAAAACTCAGCAGGTCTGACAACATCTGCGGAGAGGAACACAGTTAATGTTTCAAGTCCGTTTGACTTTTCATCAGATCTAAGGAAATATAGAAATGAGGTGAAATATAAACTGGTTGAGGGGGGTGGGACAGGTAGAGCTGGTTAGAGGGCCAGTGATAGGTTAAGGCAAAGAAGAGATTGCCAAAGATGCCACAGACAAAAGGACAAAGGGGGGGTTGATGGTGGTGATATTAGCTAAAGGATGTGCTAATGGTGACATTAAGGCTAGAAAGCAGGATGAGCAAGTGATAGATAGCCCTAGTGGGGATGGGTTGGGGGGAAGGGATCAAAATAGGCTAAAAGGTGGAAATAAAACAATAGATGGAAATAAATTTTAAAATAATGGAAATAGGTGGGAAAAGAAAAATATGTTAAAAAAATTATAAATTATTGGAAAAAGGGAGATCGGGAAGGGGGTGGGGATGGAGAAGAGAGTTCATGATCTGAAGTTGTTGAACTCAATGTTAAGTCCGGAAGGCTGTAAAGTGCCTAGTCAGAAGATGAGATGTTGTTCCTCCAGTTTGCGTTGAGTTTCACTGGAACATTGCAGCAGGCCAAGGACGGACATGTGGGCATGAGAACAGGGTGGTGTGTTGAAATGGCAAGCGACAGGGAGGTCTGGGTCATCCTTGCGGACAGACCGAAGGTGTTCCGCAAAGCGGTCACCCAGTCTGCGTTTGGTCTCTCCAATGTAGAGGAGACTGCATTGGGAGCAGCGAATGCAGTAGACTAAATTGAGGGAACTGCAAATTAAGTGCTGCTTCACTTGAAAGGAGTGTTTGGGCCCTTGGACAGTGAGGAGGGGGGATGTAAAGGGGCAGGTGTTGCACCTTCTGCGGTTGCATGGGAAGGTGCCATGGGAGGGGGTTGAGGTGTAGGGGGTGATGGAGGAGTGGACCAGGGTGTCCCGGAGGGAACGATCCCTGCGGAATGCCACCAGGGGGGGTGAAGGGCAGATGTGTTTGGTGGTGGCATCATGCTGGAGTTGGTGGAAATGGAGGAGGATGACCCTTTGAATGCGGAGGCTGGTGGGGTGATAAGTGAGGACAAGGAGGAATCTATCATGGTCCTGGGAGGGAGAGGAAGCTGTGAGGGCAGATGCGTGGGAGATGGGCCGGACACAGTTGAGAGCCCTGTCAACCACTGTGGGTGGAAAACCTTGGTTAAGGAAGAAGGAAGACATGTCAGGGGAACTGTTTTGGAAAGTGGCTTATATTTCACCTCATTTCTATATTTCCTTAGTTCTGATGAAGAGTCATACGGACTCGAAATGTTAACTGCATTCCTCTCCGCAGATGCTGTCAAACCTGCTGAGTTTTTCCAGCTATTTTAGTTTTTGTTTCAGATTTCCAGCATCCGCAGTATTTGCTTTTATCTTAGTGGGAAGTAAGGGTTTGGCATGTGGGCCAGGAAAAACGATGTGTAAAAGGAAGATGAAAAGGAAGTGAGGAGAGAAAGGACCATCAGTGATTGAGACTTTGGAGGCCTCAAGACTGCCTGTGTTGACATGGCTGAAGGTTGGCCGTATGTGTGGAAAAAGGGGGTCAATATGGAGAATGGTGTTTAGGTGGGCAAGGATTGTGAGAAAGCCAGGAGAGGTGAAGAAAGAAGATGTTCAGGTGTAGCCTGTAGTTATTGAGGATAAGGAGGCACTCAAGGCAAAGAATGAAGGAAAACAAGGTGGAGTAAAAATAGAAAATACTGGAGATGCTCAGCAGGTCAGGAAACATCTGTGATGAGAGGGACATAGGGTTAATGTTTCATGTCTATGGTCTTTCATTAAAATATCATGGAGGAGGTTTTGGTAATGAAGTCATTTGGGACTTGGATGGTGGAAAAGGATGCAGTAGACAGAGAATAAGATTCTAGAAGGAAAGTTGGGGAGTCGTTAAGTAGCTAAGTATCAATCTGTTTAAACATGATGAAAGAGCTGGTAGAGTCAGGCAATAGACCAAGGTGGGCTGTGGGCACAAAATTCAAAAGACATCACAGTGTTTAAGCTGAGGAACATTGGTAACTAATTATGCATTATGAAATACAATTGGATGTTATTTGAAAAAAAAGTCAGATCTTTAGTGTCCACATTACATTTTACAAGTATTAGACAGCCCACTCCAAAAATTCACTCAGGAAATTCACCAAGGCTCCTTTGATAGCACCTTCCAAACCCACGACCACTACCATCTAGAAGGACAGGGGCAGCAGATAGATGGGAACACCACCACCTAGAATTTCCCCTCAAAGTCACTCACCATCCTGACTTCGAAATATATTGCCATTCCTTCACTGTCGCTGGTCAAAATTCTGGAACTCCCTCCCTAACAGCACTGTGGGTGTACCTTCTACAGGGGTTCAAGAAGGCAGCTCACCACCGCCTTCTCAAGGGCAACTAGGGATGGGCAATAAATGCTGGCCCAGCCAGCGAAGCCCACATCCTGTGAATGAATAAAAAATAAATCAGACTGTACAGTCCAAAACCATCCTGGTGTCAATGCTGTAACTGATTTTATTGAAGATTAATGATGATTAAACTCAGCCTTTGTGATCAGCAATTGAGCTTTTCGTGCTCTTTGTACACCTTTGCTTTCTAAGAATAAGATTCATAAATTCTTTATACACACTGCACTTCAAGACATAGTCAATACTCAATAAATAGGGATTGTAAGACAGGCTGTGGTGAAAAGCAGAAACCTATTTAAAAAGAATTGCAGAGAGTCATCATTTTCCAAAATCATAATTTTAAATATTAAGCCTTAGAATTGAATGTCAACTCATAACTGCAAAGATGAAGGAAGATCAAAAAAGCTGCAATACCAATTCCATTCTCAAAAGTACTTCAGTTAAATTACTGTGATAAATCCTCCAATACTTAGTGTAATACGACCGTCAATGCTCACACTGCAAATTAATTGCCAAAGAAAATTAGATCTGAATTTTCACATAGCTCTTCAAACTTTTGTTGGAGTTTTTTTTATAGTATACTGCTTAGTATACTCTTTCTTTTCAGTCCTAATGAAATGGTAAATGGTTTAATAATATCGGGTGGTAATGCTCTGATTGGCTGCAGTATCACAAAAGTCAAGGTGCCTTTACGTGACTAGAGCAGCTGACTACAGATTTCTTTTTCATTACGGGGAGGTGGGTATCGCTGGCAAGGCCAGAATTTATTGCACAAGTCTAGCTGCCATTGGACAACTGAATAGTTTGCTGGGTGACCTCTATGGACAACAAAGAATCAATCATATTGACGTATTGCTGTAATCACATGTAGGCTAGACTGGGGTAGTGGTGGCATGGTTTCCTTCCTAATAGGACATGAGTGAACCAATGGCAACAATCTGACAGCTTCATGGTCATCTTCCTTTGCAGTTGGCTGCATTTCATATTAATGGTGGACTGTGTCTAACAATACCAGAGGGATTGGTTCCCAGAGCCAGAGTGCAAGCAAGATTGGAAAGCCACACATGGAGGCACTCATTGTAACATGTTTGTGTTGCCTGATTTATCTGACCTTGGTCCGGGATACCCTGAGTTCACTATAATTGATTTCAGTGTCCCAGGCTAGAAAAGGAAAAAGATTGAACTCTGCCCTTGCTCATTATCCAGACAAACCCTGCTTCTAGGTGAGTATGTATATTCAGGGGAAGTAAAATATTTGGATTTTTGAAAGCCTTTCGATAAGGTACTGTACAATAGACTCATGGCTAGGGTCAAAATAAATGGAGTCAGGGGACAGGTAGTAGAATGGATAGATAACAAGCTGGACACAAGACAGAAAACATGGATGGAATTTTCCCTTGCAAAGGCTAAGGGCAGAATTTTAAAGCCCCATCGAAGCAGGGGTGGGGCCGGCAAATGCGGTGAACCATTCAAAAGTCCAATGACTTCAGCTGGTGGAAGAGGCCATTAAATTCTGCTCTAAGTGTGGTGGTGGGCGGATTTTGCGGCATGTTTCCCGTTGGGCAGTGTAGCAGGAAATCGTGCCCGATTTCATGCTCAAAAGCTTATTAATTATGCTTCAGCAAGTAGCTCTGCGAATCACAAGGCGGGGTGGACATTTGCCCCACCATTACCTAATGGGGTCGAAGGTCTGGGTGCCATGTTTAAACGTCACCCAAACACACACATTACTCTCAGCAGGCCAGCTGTGTGCAGGAAACCTCTTGAAATCACTCCACCAAAGACAAAATCTGCTCCCAGATTCAGCAATGACGTCCTTGAGGTCCTCATCTATGGAGTCTGCCAGCACCAGGATGTCCTTTACCCAAGGGATGGATCCAGGAGGCCCACCTTGCTGGCAAGGGAGTTCAGCTCATTGGGCACCCACTTGAGAAACACCATTCGGTGCAGGAAGAGGATGAATGATCTCATCCGCTCCACCAGAGTAAGACAACCTTCAGCTCACTCCAATCTCACGCTCTCATTATGGCATCATGCACTCTGTCACGAAACTATAATGTTTTTCATAATATTAATGTAGGCTTATGGTATGGATGGTTCTGTCTGTGTGACTGATTTAATTAGGCTAGAGAAGCTTACGCTACAAGATTGAAATTATCAAAAGAATTGAGTGTAAAGCAGACTTTGAACTGGAGATGGATAAGCTCGGATGACAGCTCCACAGATAGGGTGTGAATGAAATTTGCATTTTTAGATAAGTGAAGGAGTTGTTTGATTTTCAAAGGGATGGTGTAATGTTTACAATTAACAAGATCGGTGAGGCAAAGTAATACGTTTATTTTTCCCAAAAGTACTGACTATAATGATAATGAAAGGTTTTTACATTATGGGAAAAGTAAATTTCCAAAAGACATGTAGTACAATAGGATTTCAAAAATTGAAGAGAGAGAAACATATATAAAGAAGAATGGAAGGCTATCTGGGGGTGGCCGTGTAAAATCTTGAAAGGTACACCGTGTGAACCAGACTTGGGGAAAGCCTCTAACCACTCTGAAGAAGTGCTGCTCTAGTAACTAAAGTTGTGTTAGAAGCCTTTGGAATTCCACTGTTGAATGGGTGCTGTGGTAACCTTGCTGGATTGCTTATTTAAATTTAAAATCTGTTTTCAACTGTTGCCTTAAATGGGGTGTGTAGTTGGGGAGTCAGGTTAATTAGGAATTTTGGGATTTATTATATATCAAGGAACTGTAATCTTACGTATATGTTTAAATTCTTTTCTTTCGTTAATAAATGTTTTAATTTAATTTTTAAAAATCACTAAAGACGTTAGTGGACTCCTTACTTCTGAATTCAGTGCACCAATCTTCTCATAATAAATACAAATTGCAAAACCGTTGTGATAGCGTGGCCAAGTTTCCCTTATGGATTTGGTCTGCCTGGCACATATCATCTGCCACATCATAACAACTCAAAGGGTGACACTGCTCATGGATCTCACAATATTAGCGGGGGATAAATCAGCACTGATTGTATCACGGGCACTTTAATATCATCAGCATCTCATCTATCATGCTGCACAAACTCCTTCCTCAGCCCTTGCTGGGGAGGACTCAGTGCACATAGCAGGCATGCATGCTTCCCTAATTTTCCTCCATCCCTTCTCATCACATTCCATTGCACTTATTCTTATGCAGGCCAAGCTCACCCACAACCGGAAGGTGATATTCTAGATGGCAGGAGGGATGGCAGACGTCCAGGAGCTGTCCCAGTTCGAAGCGGCTGCTGCCAAGCTGGCAGGCGAAGACAAAGATCGCTCCTGTGGGGAAGGTGAGATCGGCTTCTCCCAGCAAACCAGAATGGATGAGCCCTCCAGGAGTTATCACATCCTGATAAGCACGGTGAGTGACATACAATGTTGTATTCTGCCTGTTAATGAACTAAATCTATCTTCTCCCTCTTACAGGCACTGGCAGTCCCAGACAGACCACCAGAGCTAACATAACCCCCAGGTCACCTCAGAGGAGGAGCTGAGGAAACATTAGATGAAGACCCATCACTGCATTCACCTGCACCCTCCACCAGCGCAGGGACACACACCCCGGTGGGTTTTGGATCTAGATTAGGCTCGGGGTCGCATTTTGGGGAGCTCCTCACTGTTGTGTCTCCGCAGCATTCGGAGGCGGTAACAGCCCAGGACCTTGGCACTCAGAGGACTGCTGGAGATCAGGCAGCCACTGAGTCTGAGTCAGATGATGAGCCTCTGCAAGTATGTCCCCAACATACTGGAGATGGCACAACAGGCAGTAGAAAATCTGGTAATGTTGTGAAAGACAGTCAACAGACTAGAGTGAAGAATGGAGGAGTCCGTCCACGTTTTTCTGATGTCGTGGCCCTGATGTGCGAGCACCTTGAGGTCTCCATGGGAAGAGTGATGACCACCTTGGAGACCTTGGTCCAGCAGCTCCAGCCAGATTTGCTTTCAGACCTGCACTCCATTGCTATAGGCATTGGTGGGATCCATCAGTGGCTAGGTGAGAGGAGGATGGGGGTGGGGGGCACCTTGACCTCCATCCAGAAGCCCCTCCTTCTCAGGAAGTCAGGCAAGGGCCCTCAGGTACCCAGGCAGGGGCTCTCAGGTACCCACAGGGAGGAGGACCAGCAGCTGGAGACTCTGCGGCCATTCACCCAGGTGACCCCGAGAGTGTCCAGCTGATCCCATTCCCCTCTGCCTGTGATCCCATCACCTCCAGCTGAACAGGCCAAGGAGGGTGCACTTGCCCCACAGCAGGGCACCCAAAGCAGGCAGAGGGCCTCAATCCTCTGGAGGACATCCAACAAAGTCATTAAAGACAATAGGACGTAGCAGTCAGCAGACTGCCTCCACCTCTGCTGCAGATATTGGATGTAAGGTTAGAAAAATTAAAAAACTTTGCCATCATATGTGCCCTCTTGTTGCGAGGGTGAGCCATGCTCCCGCTCAGTGATCACCTCCCTCACGTTCATGTGATGTGTAGCTGAGTCATGGTAGTTACTTGGCCCTTGTGTTATGTCAGGGAGATGTAAATCTCTTTAGTGGA
Source organism: Cetorhinus maximus (assembly GCF_964194155.1). Taxonomy (NCBI): domain Eukaryota; kingdom Metazoa; phylum Chordata; class Chondrichthyes; order Lamniformes; family Cetorhinidae; genus Cetorhinus; species Cetorhinus maximus. The sequence goes on along the minus strand of NC_135879.1, from coordinate 208,325,165 downwards.
AGTGATTTGCAAAATGTGCTAATAACCTCCACTCCTTACAAAACATGGAGTTAGGCGTGCTCAGTAACCTTGGAGAATTGGCTACAGTTATTTATCAAAGTGAGATGGCTGTCTTCATTGGTGGTGGAAAAGCACAAGACCTGCAGCCAAGATGGTGTCACCAACCATGCGTGCACCTCAGCGTCAGTTAAAAGTTTCTCTTTAAGGTGGCGTGACTGCATCAAGCCTTCTGACGCAGCGTTTGCGCTCTAGAGCTGACTTTCACTTGCCATTGCGCACAGATACAGAGTTTGCCGCTGACCTTTCCAAGGATTAGGGCCTGGTGAATCATTAGGGTTGAAGGTGCAAGTCCAAATGCTGAACTTGCTCTCTGTTACTGATCGTAAAGACCCTTCAGTCCCCTAGCATGGCACTAAGGGACAGAAGGAATGTGGCCATTTCCCGTTGCCTGTGCCTGATTCTCGTGGAGCCTTGTGGTTAGCAGTGTGGCACGGGAATGTTTTCCATGTTGTGCTCCTTCAATGGCATCTTCACATGGAAGCTGACCCTCATCTTCCTCTTCAGGCTCCTGCCCTTCCTGTTCTTCATCATCCAAGGAGCTCTCAGCCTCCTCCATGTCTCCCTCTGGCAAGGGATCCCCCCTTTGAAGTGCACAACAGACCATGACTATGCGGAGCACCCTGTATGCAGAGTACTGCAGAGCCCCACCTGAGCAGTCCAAACATCGGAAGTGCTTCTTCACGATGCCAATGGTCAGCTCGACGATGGACCTTTGCTCCTCCAAGGCACTCTGAGAACGACACACAGGTTTCATGAGCCGTTGTTTGAGCAGGTACCCCTTATCTCTAAGCAGCCAACCCTGTAATCACTGGGGTCCTTCGAATATGTGAGGCACCTGGGAGTGACTCAGGATGTATGAGCCATGGGAACTCCCAGGGTACGCCACACAAATGTGCATGGTGTGCTTCTGATCATCACACACCATTTGAACGTTGATGGAGTGGAGCTCCTTCCTATTAATGAGCATTAGGGGCTGGTGCTATGGAGCTCACAATGCTACATGTGTGCAATTGATTGCACCCTGAACTGTAGGGGAGCCTGAGATGGCTGTGAACCTCACATAATGATGAGCCTTACTGTAGAGGGCATCTGTCAAATCCTTGATACATTTATGTGTTGAGGACTGAGAGATGCCGCATAGGACCCTGGAATGGTCTCCATGCAAAAAAATTGAGCACAGCGGTGACCTTCAAGGCCACTGGCAGGGGATGTCCTCCAGTCCATAGGATGTTAGATCCTCCCGCAGAATGGGGCAGCTCGCTTGACAAGCACAGATGTGCTCATCTCCAGATAGGAAAGTCTTCTTTGGTGGTGCGAGTTGCCTCTGTTGGATAGGTGTAACCTCCTCATCCTCTGGATCTTTCTGGGGCTTCCCTGAGGCTGAGCTTCCTCTCGAAGCTGGGCTAGGCAACACCGGACCCTTCTCCTCCTCCTCCTCAATTGGATCACTGCCATCAGGAAAGCAGCATTGAGCACAGGCTCCATTATTCAACCCTCCTTCTCCCTGTGAAATGATAGATGTAGCAGATTAATGAAAACTGGGCAAATATAGTGCATCTCCCACTCACATACAGAAAGCCAATGTCATGCCCCAGAACTGCGTCTGTGCTACTAGCTTTTCGCTGATACAGCTGTGCCACTGAGGCGCACACTCACAGATCTAGCTGACCAAGATGCCAACCCTGATACCTGACATCTCAATCCCACAGAGTTTGGGAGAGATTTGGACACATTCATGAAATGTGCCATTTTACCAAAGGCACTCCTGCGATCTGTGATCTGGTACGCTGATCAAGCTCAACTTGCACTCCAGCAATGACTGGATGCCCTTTGGCCCCGTTCTCCATGCCAATTGACCCAATTGGGATTTAATCTCATCAATGTAGAGAAAACCGCACTGTGGTCAGTGAATAGACAATACTGAATAGCAAGAAGTACAAGTAAATCACTGTGCCCCTTGGAAAGTGTTAGAGGCTTTCATTGATGATCTGGCAGATAGGTAGAAGCTGTGTTTCCTTAACAGTTGCCTGCATTTTCCATTCTCACATACCTCTCTGTTAATGCTCAAATGGAGCAACTGCATTGTGAAGCTAATGACTCCAGCAGTCTCTCGTTGAAGTGCACCAAAAGGCAATGGCTCCAACTGGATCTTCTCAAGGATCTTCCTCTTTTCTCTCTGCTCTTGATTCTATTTCAATGTTGTGATTCTGAGCAGTGCCTCCTGAAAGGGCCCCTGAGTGCAGACATGGGCTCCTCCCACACTGCCTCAGGCCCCTCCTGTGCAGATTCTTTTCCAGTTTCAATTTTAAAATGCATAATAACTTTGGGGTTTCAAGATGGTGGTGCTGCATTTTTAATTTGAGACCAGCTTCGACCCTCCCTGTCAGTGTTCGGGTCCCTCCAAACTTCCTGTAACTTCACAATGTGCAACTAGACCTCCCTCTGGTTATTCTTCAGCCTCCCCCAGTAACCCTGGATCCCATTGTCATTGTGGTGGACATTCCAGCACTCCCCACTGAACCCATCACTGTTGATGTCCCCATGCCTCATGTGGACCACACCCCTCCTTATCTTGAGTCTGTGTGCACAGTCACATGCAGAGAAGAACTGCTACCTGCCCTGCACCCCCCCCCCCACCACCGGCCACTTGGAGAGTTTCGAGTGCCCCCCCCCCCCCCCCTTATTATGTTTTCCCCATTTACAGGCTGTAGATGCCTCCCCTAACTATGACCATCCCATCTGCAGCCCAGTACCGAGCCAGACAACCCCATTGTCACTGACTATAAGACCATGAACACGCACTGCACACCAAGCTGTGCCTTATCCCAATTCAGCACACAGGCCTTGCCCTCGGGACGATGATGTGCATGCCATGCATTGCCCTGTAGCATGGCCCACAAAGCCCCAGGACTGCCTTTAATCTCTCACTCCAACCTCTTGGACCCCAGACCAGGGCCTATGACTGTCTTTCAATGAGCTCTCCCATTTCTTCATGACTGATCACAACACAGTCTGCCTACCCACCACCTCCATGAGTCTCTGTGCAACCCATCCCTCTTGTACACACTAAAACAAACAGGATTCCGTTAAACTTGATGGTGACACAGCACGATGAGGTAGGTATACAGACATTTAGTCTGCTTGCTAGACAGTGGCAAGAAGCTTCCAGAGAAAACAGGCTTAGGCTTGATGCAGGCTGTTCATGAGCCTAGAGTCCTGCTTTGATGTTTGCAGGCTGGAGTTTAAACAGCAGACTGAGCTGTGAGTCTAGAAATTTAATATTAAAACTTTCAAAGGCCAGAAGCTAAGGTCATGTGATATTGCCCATTAATGGCTCCATTGTAGGCTAACTGGTCAAAATCCATTGTTCAATTTAGGAGATAGATGGTGGCTCTTAGTGCCTCTGCAGGTATAACAGGTTTCGGTGACTCTCCCTTTGTTATAGGACCAGGCTGGGAAGACAGATCATCTGCTGGTCTCTGGTCTTGTTGATTGCAATGTGCCCTTCCACAAGGATGAGGATTGAGCTTTTGACCTGTAACTGCTATTGGAAATTTCCAGAAACTGTAGCCAACCTGTGAATCATGTGACCCATAGTAGCCGAATTTTGGTTCCGCAAGGTCCACTTTTAAATAAGCAGAAAAATGTAAGATTTGATTTAAACAGTTTATGATCCCTTCCATGTCTTAGGGACATGACACCAGGTAAGGACAGCAGATTTTCTTCCCTAAAGGATATCAGTGAACCAGATGGGTTTTTACAACAATCAATTTTGCCATCAGCAGCTAATTAACAGATGGCAGTGATGGGAACTGGCTGGTAATGGGAGGCAGGAAGAAGGAAGTCCCAGCAGCTGAAATGCAGGTACCATGTTTAAAGGGAAGGCAGCAGTCGGATCAAAAGCATCACACATAACGGAAGCTGAACAAGGAGGCTGTGAAACAGTGGCTGCAGCTAAAGGAAGGGTTCTGCCAAGGTTTACTGACACCTCCATGGAGTTGCTCTTGCAGGTTGGAGGGCACAGAAAGGTGAGGAGAGGGCCAGCAGGCCTCACCAATAAGGCATGGCTGGAGGTCACAGTGGGAGTCAGCGGCCACAGGGTGGTCACACAAATATGAGTGTGATTCAATGATCTGGTGAGGTCTGGCAATGTGAGTAGAATTCATAACAGCAAGATCACATGACCACAGTGAAATGCACAGTAGCCTCAGAGCAGAGACCCTTGGCCATTCGGAGGTGATCACTGCATTGAGAGTACTGAATGGCTGCTTAAACAGCCCCCTGAGTGGTAAAATGCTGGGCATTAAAACTGGCACAGAATGATGTGAGTAACACTGTGTATTTTGGTGCTTGCAGGAAAAACAAGCTCATATTGCCAGAAAACTGAGGCAAACTGGAGGTGGATTGCCATTGTGTGCCGTATTGAGGCAGGTAAAGGAGGAGGAGGCATTGGAGCTAGGAGAGGTAGCAGCGGGGCAGCCTCTCGCTGATGGTAAGGTGGACCTATAGTCAGTGATGAACACACAGAGCTCCAGATGAAGAAGAGGCAGAGGAGTTGGTGGAAAATGCAAGGTCCTAACATCATTCTTGTCTCTCTTGAAGGTCAAGTAGCAGATGGGGCACCACTGATGGCTGCAGAACCAGATGAGACCTAATAGGTGAGTCACCATCTGAGGAGACAGCATCACATTGTACCAGCTGCTGTGGTGGGATTTGAGCCCTTGCCCCCAGGACATTAGCCTGGGCCTCTGTCTTACTAGTCGAGCAACATTACCACTATGCCACCATCTCCCCAATATCCTATGACCTAGCTTCCACTGCTCTCTGTCAAAGAGAATTCCAAAGATTAATGACCCTGAGAGAAGAAATTCTTCCTTATCTTTGTCTTAAATGAGAAAGCCTAATTTTTAAACTGTGCCCCCAAGTTCTAGAATCCTCCAAAATCGGAAACATCCTGTTAGCATCCACCCTTTCAAGGCTCCTCAGAACCTTATATGTCGCAACAAGGAGCGACAGGACGATGTGAGGAAATGGAGGCTTAGTTGTAATGTCACTGGGCTGGTAATCCAGAGGTCTAGGTTAATGTTATGTGGGCATGGGTTCAAATCCTATCATGGCAGCTGGTGGAATTTAAATTTGCGTAATAAACCTGGAATATAAAGCTAGTCTCTAATGGTGACCATGAAACTATCATCGATTGTTGTAAAAACCCATCTGGTTCACGAATGTCCTTTAGAGAAGGAATTTTTCCATCCTTACCCGTTCTGGCCTACATGTGACTCCAGACCCATAGCAATGTGGTGGACTTTTAAGTGGCCTCTGGAGTGTCTTAGTAAGGCACATCCCATGAAAGAATAAGGAAAAAAGATCACCTCTCCTTCTAAATTACAGTGAGTAACCTGCTCAACCTTTCCTCATAAGACAGCCTCTTCATCCCAAGAATCAGCCTAATGAACCTTCTCTGAACTGCTTCCAAAGCAAGTATATCTCTCCTCTCCTTAAACAAGAAGACTAAAGCTGGTCTCAACAATTCCCTGTACAGCTCTAGCAACCCTTTCCTTACTTTTATACTCCATCCCCCATGTGCTCTCCCAGCACGTTTATTAAAAGGTAAGGGCACTCATGAACATTAATGTAAATCCACCGGGGCTAACTGGGTGAAAATTTATTGTAGATCATCAAAGATTTGGATTAAAGTGTCAACATCTTGTTTTGCATTAGATGACGTCTTGAATGCTCCTTTCTGAATTAGTGGGCTATTGACAGCTGGTGAGCACTTGAGAAAGAAGTCATGAAAAGGTCTCTGCTGCATGAATTGGCTTGATGTCATGATGGACCCATTGTGATGGTAATCAAGGAAAGGCCACCACAGCCACATAGGTATTTAAAGGAGACTCAGGAGAAGCAAGTCCTTGTGGGTGATTCTCCCTGGCTCGAATGTCAGTGTCCATTGACAGTGGCTCCATGAGTGCAATGCCACTGTCTAACTGGTGTCAGGCCACCTCCAAATCTTCCTTCTCAGAGGAGTGTGGCAGCATGCTCTAAGAGGTCCTCACTCTCCACAGCTACTCCTCTCTGGAGCGTGAGGTTGTGCAGAGCAGGGCATAACACAATGATATTTGAGACCCTTGATGGTGCTCCCCCATGATCCATCCTGGCATCTATACCTCATTCTTAGAAAGCCTATGGCCAGTTCAATGGTTGGCCTTCTAAGTCACATAGCACTGGTTATAGGTGTCCTAGTGAAGTTGATGAATTTTACTCCATTAATTCAGAAATTGCACAGAACCCAAACTCAGCTTGAACCTAAAACACCTGGCTCAGAATTCTTTACCTAATACATAAACTTACAGCAAAATTGTGGTATCAGGTTGCTTACCTCATGATTAGAACAACAGGAAAATATATCAACTCTTGAATAGCAGATGCTTGGTCAGCTTGCTGTTAAATGAGGCTGGAAGCACAAAGTAGGAAAGATAAGGTGAAGGTATTCGGAGGTACAAGGATTTAAATAAGGTGCTGAAATGTGACATTTATTACTTACATTTACATTCATTACTAAGAGACTGGAAAATAAACTAAATGTAAGCAGTTTGGTGCTCTGGAGCCACTTTCGCTTAAAATTTAATTGAAACTACTCAAGTTTATTTCACATAAGGATTACAATATTCCTCCCCTTTTGCCTGGGCACTGGATAGACAGAGAACACCACCTTCCCAGGCTTCAGGACAAGCAAATTTGTTGGTCCAGGTCACCTGAATGATCCAGTCACACGCTGGTGAAAACCCAACCCTGGTAGGGGTTTGTGAGAGGAAACAAGAGTGGGAAGAGTGGAGTGGGCTGGCCACCTGCAGCCCGAGGAATTTATGGCACTTATTCTTCAGGAGTTGTCAGAAGGTCTCCTCATCGTGAAGAACTGTTGAGAGGTTGTAAGAGAAGGATGGCATTAAAATTTTCATCCTCCTTACTTCCTGGCAGAAAAACAGGAAAGTGAGATTGGAGGTCCAGAAATCTCCCTCCCGTGCCTCATTATCATGCTGCTATTGGTCCTGAATCCATTCTTGGTGCAGACCCATATCCAGAGAGGCCAGTCTCAGGAAACCACAGAAATCACAGGCACTGATATTTGCACGAGGATCTTATAGTTATAGAGATAGGAATCCTTGTGTTTGACCCTAGCTCTGGTGTGCTAAGCCACTGCATCACTCAGACCCAGCATTGGAATCTGCTTAATTGGCTTTATGCCATGAGGAAGTAGTCCCATGAAATAAATGGTACCAATGGGTATTATTAAATGGACCAGAACCTATAAGAGACCAGAAACACAGTATAAATATTTATATGGAATGTCCAAGTGGAGACTGATAGCTTGTTTACAATGGAATTCTGCCCAAGGGCAGCTAGCTGACTCAACAATGCATGCAGGTAAAATAAATACTACAAAGGTTATGTATCCACTGATGCTTCTAACTAGTGTTTACTTTCATAAACAGGAATAATCCTGTGTTTCAAATCAGTGGGGTTAAGTGTCAGCTATATGAAATTCTTCCCCTGCTTAATTTAATTCTAGGAATGGACTTTACTGAGTGCCTCTGATACTATCTGTACTGGGACAGAGTAACCTTAGTTATGCAAATCTTTCTATACTTGCTGGCAATGGTTCAATTTATAAATGAGCTGCCCACTATAGAAAGGAGCCATTTAGAACAGAAAGTCCTGAGCTTCTGACCACTTTTTCATGTCATCACTAAGATTGCCTATTTCCAACTTGGAGAACTTAGCCCCTGTCTCAACTCATCAGCTGTTGAAACCTTCATACTTGCCTATGTTACCTCTACACTTGACTATTCCAACACGCTCCTGGCAGGTCTAATACATTCTACCCTTTGTAAACTGAAGGTCATCCAACTAAACACCGTTGTTCGTGTCTTAGCTCACACCAAGTCTATTCCCCTATCACTCCTGTTCTTACTGGCCTATATTAGGTCCTGAGTCCAGCAACGTCTTGATTTTAAAATTCTCATCCTCATTTTCAAATCCATCTGTGGCCTCTTCCTTCCATATCTCTGTAATCTCCTCCAGCCCAACCACCCTCCAAGGTATCTGCACTCCTCTAATTCTGGCGTCTTGTGCACCCCCAATTTTAATTGCTCCACCATTGGTGGCCATACCTTCAGTTGCCTGGGCCCCAAACTCTGGTATACCCTCCATACACCTCTCCCTCTCTTTGCCTCTCATCTTTAAGACATTCCTCAAAACCTACCTCTTTGACCAAGCTTTTGGTCATCCTACCTAATATTTCCTTAGGCGGCTCAGTATCATACTTTGGTTTACATTGCTTCTCTGAAGCACCTTGGGATGTTTCATTTCATTAAAGGCACTATATGAATATAAGTTGTTGTTGGCACAGAGTGCCTTTGAACTCTGAGACCCCGTTGCATTTTTTTCTGGGAGATGGGGGCGAGGGCGTTTGGGCTTCAGGAGCCTCCTGGTTCCATCAAAGTGTTTGATAGCTGCATGAACTGTGCATGAGGTCAGGCATTCCCCAAGCCACATTGCCCAGCCCAGTAGGAACCAGGTAAATAGCAAGGTCAATGGAAAACCTCCACCAGGGCTGAAGATTGCTAAAACTTCATTGGATTGCATAAATCTGTCAATAAGGGTCATGTGAACTGTTCCTGTATTAATGTGTCCTGAGCATCCCTTGCACATATTTCATGGTACTACCTTGTGGACCCTGGGGCTCTTGAGCATCCTGTAGCTGGTCATCACCTTCTTCCATCTCCTTATCATCAGAGGAGGATCCTGCTCAATGATATTGTTATAAATACTTATCTCCAAGAACCATTTTTTTTTAAATTGAAAGGACATTGACTCATTTGGAAACTCTCTTGAGAACTGACCTGGTTTTTTTTTAAAAGGTTATAAGTTCACTTTGGACCGTGAGCAAATTGCCTTTTCCAAGAAGTCAAATGACTTCAGCTAAATGACCAGCAAAGCACCTGAGGAGATAAGAGCTATTTCTTTACTTGAACTACTACTTTCAGAGGCTGCCCTGGTGATTTTCTGGAGACCACCTGACTGAGATGAGTTTTCTGTTTTGAACCTTTTTTTTGGACTCAGTTAAGGAATAAACCAAAAAGGCAAAGGTTTCCCAACGCACTGCCTCAACTGAAATTCAGTGCAATTATTAGGATCCAGTTAGCAACCCTCCTCTCAGTATAACTCATCTGTATTTGGAAACCTGAGAAGCTGAAACAAGAGAAAGATCCCAAGGACATTGACTCTGTTCTGCTCTCCTCTACACCAAAGCTCCTTTGGAAAGAACTTCCAGGCAACTACAGTGACCTGTCTTCACATGCAGGAACACCAGGCTGACAGCTTCAAGACCCTTCAAACTTTATCCTTTTTCATAAAGTTTATTTTATCCTTTTTCATAAAGTTTTCCCATTGACCAAAAGGTACTTTCCCCCTTAAACACCAACCTCTGCAGAGACCCTATTTGTTTTGTCCTTTGTGTGTTTGCGTGTGTGCATGTGTGTGTTGGGGTTTAAAGGGGTATATAGTTGCATGTCTGGATTACAAATTGTGTGTTAACCAACAAGTCGTTTGCAACTTGTTTTTCAAAAAGAAGTTTCATTTCACAATAAATCAATCATTCTGAGTTTATTGAAAGGAGCCTGGTTAAAGTTCCTTTTATTCTGGGTCTAACAATAGCAAAAGTAAACAATTGGCCATTTTGATGAGTGAATTAAACTTTTACTCTTATGGTGCGACCTGTGGAGTAGTGGGGCTAGAGAGACTGCGCACTCCTCCCATCCTTGTCCTAACAACGTCCTCATTGTTCTATTCCCCTCCCTTCTGTGGGTTGTTTACAGCATAGCAGACTGTAGTATGAGGGTCTGATATACAAAGCATTAATGTGGGACTGAGTATGGTACCTCCCACACAGTGATGTAAGAAGGCACATGGCTCAGGCCTAAGATCAATGTGGTGTAGGGCAGAGCTGTGTTAAGATCTAGACATGGAGATAGCTCCTTGTTTGTACCCTTAATGTATATATGCATATAGTTACAAGTAGTTAATGAAGACTTGTTGTTAACAAGCAGAAGACTACAAAGATTTTCTTAACAGACACGTTCTGTAACCGACACCATTACAATACAAACCACAATGATATGGGCAATGCTTGCCGGAGCATGCTGGAGGACTCCACCAGATCTATTGAGGCGTCTTCAGAAACCTTATGGCCTGCTCAATGGTCGTTCAAGTTGCAACATGGCAAGTGTCGTATCTCTCCTCTGCATCAATGCTAGGTCTCCTCACAGACACCAGTGACCATGTCTTAAATGGGTAGCACTTGTTACCCAGTATCCATTCTTGAAGGCATGCAGGATGTTTGAAATGGTCTGGCACCTGGGACTGCCTTAGTATGTCAGCATTGTGGCTGCTTCCTGGAAACCATACACACACCTGGAGGAAGCACTTGCAGTGGTCACAGGTCTGTTGCACATGGAGTGAGTGCAAGCCCTTGCTGTTGATGAAGGCTGCAGGCTGGTCAGTGGGAACCTTGATGGCCACATGTGTACAGTTGATGAAACCCTGCACCTGAGGGAATCCAGTGATGACCCCAAATCTTATAGTCTACTTCGCCTGACTGTCCAGATCAATCTGAAAGTGCATGAGTTAACTGGTCCTCTTGAACATGGCATTGGTGACCATCTTGGTCCAACGAGGAGCCACAGACTGGGAGATCCCTTACATATCACCAATGAACCCCTGGAATGAACTGGAGGCGTAAACATTCAGCACCACAGTAAATGGCAGCATCACCAGCACTGGGCTATCATTACTTCCCATGGAGTTCAGCTCATTCTCCAACATGACACACAGATCGGTAACCTGAAGAGGCAGTCTTCAGTGACACTATTGCTCTGATATTTGGAGGTAGCCAAGTCATGGCCTGTAGACTCTGTTCTTCTCCACACAGGAGGCTGGATGAATGCCCCTCTGTGCCTTCTCCACCATCACCCTGCCTGAGGCTGGCACACCTGCTGAATCTCTGGTGCTGTTGCCCCGCTGCCCTTTACTGCAGCTCTCTCATTCTCTGCTGCTTCTCCTCATTGGAGGATCCAAAGCCTGAGTGATTGAGGCCCACAGCATTTAGGCTCCCGCAGTGAACAGGGTTTCTCCACCCCTTTGCCCACCCACACAAGTGCCAGGGTCGATATGGGTGCTCTGGCAGCATGCATCCCCAGCTCTGGCACCTTTTCCCCTTCTCCCCACTGTTTATGACAATGCTTGCACTCTCCCACCCTCCCTGCCAAAGCTACCAATGCTCATGATGGCTGCCATTTGCAGCCAGGACTGACCTTCAACCTTCCCCTACCTGGCGAGGCTCTGAAGCCCAGAGTTTATTTGCAGGCCTAGAAAAAGTCAAAAACGCTCATAAGATTTAAGCCAATTATCTCGTGGAAGTGCGACATCCACCTGCTATGCCCGGCCACCCTTTGCAATATCCAAATCTGGCATCAAGATGTCAAGCTTCAATCCCAACACCTTCCTACTTGATATTCAGACCCCTCCCACCTCCCGGTCTGCCTCCAAAGGGCAGGGAAAATTCGGCCCCATTAAAATCCTAATGTTGTAAAATCCTATCTGGTGCACTCATTTCCTTTAGAGTTAAAAATCAACTGTCCTCATACATCTGGCCTGTAACATCTGAGAGACTGAGAATCACAACTGACACAATTTCACCACAAATCCAACAGCTTTATTGCCAAATACCTAAACTTGAAAACAATGCAGAGTGATTTAAAACATACAGTTATCCCACCCTAGTTAATCAGACTAGGTTGACTGCAGGCCGATTGGAACCAATCTGACAAGGACCAGTCCCCTTCCAGCATGTTTTCTGTTGATGGTCTCACTCCTGATGACACCATCTCAATGAGGGTTTTTAGCCTGTGTTTATACTTTGGCTACATGGCAACTGCTCTCATGCTTAATCCCTCTGAGCCATTCGATTGGCAGTCTCTGATTGGTTTTTGGGGTGTGTGGTAACATGTTCTGAGAATTGTCAGCTCATTTCTGCAGCAAATTTAAACAAATCTTAAAGCTTATTCTTACGTCCCCCCCATGAGTTGCCTCTGTTATTCCTTTAATAAACTCTTTCAGAGTTACTGATATGTTCATTCACTATGTCTTGATGATCCTCTACATTGGTGTTTTCTTACAACTGAGGCATTAAACTTTTCATCTTTTTGGCCCTTCACTTCTTCACCCATCTACACAGATCAATCAATAGCCATATCACTGTTACCAATTGTACCAGCACCAGGGCATGAGAAATGATCCCTTAGCCAGGGATAAATGTTGACATTCATACCCCCATTCCAAACATTAGACCAGAAGCATTCGGATTTAATACAAGTCCTGGCTAACTCTGTGCACTGTCGAAGTTGATAATAGTGTTTTCTAGACAGATCAATATCCCTTCGAAGTGCAATCAAGTGTTCTTGGAGAGGGGGTATTTAATAACCAAATTTGGCAGCATTTTTATACCATCAGCTTCCATGATAACCATAATATTAAAAATATAAGCTGTATCATGTTGATTGCTATTGGTTAATTCATAAACACCAAATTGAACAGGTTTAAGTGGACTAAAATAAAACATACTATATTTGACTGGACAGATAATATCCCCATACTGGTATTGTTTCTCATTCATGGGCCAGGATTCTTCCCTCTTTGGGCGGGCTTAGCAGGGCAGGCAGGAAGCTGACCGCAGCCCGCGATCGGGGCTGGACCGCGATTTCATACTGGCAGGCCAACCACGGCCCGCCCAGCGTGAAATACGCATGGCAGCATTCAGCGCTGCCTGTGTGGGGAGGGGGAGGAGGGGTGAGCGGGGAACTTCATGCATGCGCATGGGTGAGTGCTGGAAAAGCTCCCTGAGGCACAGAGCTGCCTCAGGGAGATGAAGAGTTTGGAAAGTTAAAAGTAAAGATTTTTGAAATGTTAAAAAACATGTCCCCTCGTTTGACTCTGTCACATGAGAGGGACGTGTTATTAATGAAATGTTAAAATTTTAATTTTATTGTTAATAGCTGTTGGAAACCTTATCCTGCCAGTGGATGAGGTTTCCTAAAAAATGCACAGGCTGCTTGGCCTTTTCGCTTGTTGCGAACCATAATGTTGGATGGGCAGCGAAAAATTTCTTCCCATTATAGCATTAATGGTCTTAACATACCTTTTAATTGTCGGCAGGCGCGCTGCTGACTCCCGCGTGCCCCCGACAACTGAAATATCGCGCGAGTGCGCAATGAAGTTGGGACGCTTGGCCGACGTCATCGCACATCATTTTGCACTCGATCGGGTCAGGCATGCACCCGCCTGATGAGCGATATATTCTGGCCGTGATTATACAATAATCCCCACACCTTGATACACAGGTCAGGTACGCACATAGTCTTTTTGCAACACTCCGTAGTACAGTCATGCTAAATCCACATAAAGAGCTATCGTGTCACAAGACAGTTACACAATGGGCAGAATATTGCGCTCATCAGACAGGCACGTGCCCGACCCAAATGAGCATAAAATGACATGCAATGACATCGGGCGGGCATCCCGACGTCATCGCGCACTTGCGTGATATTTCAGTTGGCGGGCGCGCACAGGAGTTGGCAGTGCGCCCGCCTACAATTAACTGGCCTATAAAGTCCATTAAAGTTCTAATTAAATGAATTTTTTTGCTGCCCGTCCAGCCTTACGGTTGGTGGACAGGCTGGATGCTTGTAGGTCCCCTTAAATTGGTGCCAGATTTAAATTAACATGGGGAAGAATTTTTGGGTCGGTAAGCGGGAGTAGGGCCCGCTCGCCGACATGTAAAGTGATGCACGATGACGTTGGACGTACGTCCCGATGCCACCGCGCGTCATTTAGATTGTCAGTTCGGTGGGCGTGCAGCCAACTTGGCTGCGCGCCCGCCGAACTGTCAAAGGCTTATTACGGCCATTAAGAAAGTAATTGAAGTTGTTAAGAAGGCTGCCCACCCAACCTTAAGGTTGACGGGCAGGTGAAGAGCCCAGGCGGCCTTCGCATTTTTCATGAAACCTCATCCACAGGTGAAATGAGGTTTCATGAAGGGTTTATTTATTAAATAAAAATTTCTGAAAAAATTAATGGACGTGCCCCAGCTCATGTGACAGTTTCACACGAGGAGACATGTCCTTAAATTTTTTTTTACTTTCTTCAATGTTTCATAAGTGAAGGTAATCTATTTCTGCACTCTTTCACGCGCAGACACGAAAGAACGCAGGCCCCGACTCAGGGAATTCCCCTCTGCCTGCACAGGGGGCGCTCAGCTCTTCCAGGCGCGCGTCACGCTTGGCGGGCCTTAATTGCCCCGCTCATATAAAATGGCGGCATGGCCCCGATCAGGGGCACCGATCGGGTTCACGCCTGTCCCTTCCTGCTCCTGTATAACCCCCCCGACGGGAGGAAATTTCAGCCCATGGTAAAGATGAAATCCCTGCCACAGAGATTGCTGGATCTTGGGTGAACAGCTTCCTTTGAGGTCAATGGCAAGCGTAAAATCCAGGTGAATATATATGTTTTAGCATCATGGACTGCAGCGGTTCAAGGAGGCAGCTCACCACCACCTTCTCAAGTGCAATTAGGGATGGGCAATAAATGCTGGCCTAGCCAGCGAAGCCCAGATCTCATGAATGAATAAATAAAGAAAAAGCATCGGAGGAACTGAGAACAAACAGACTTCTAGATTTGAAGTGGCGACAATCCATATAGATTGAGAAAACAGAAAGTTGTTGTAAACATAATACACTACCCATTCTTTTTAAATTGGACTCTTGTTAAAGATACACTGAAGCAAGGTTTCGTTGCTTGATTTATGAGAAAGGTGAATGTTTTTCATCAAAACATGTGGCTCTCAACTGACTCAATCTTGTTTTGCAGCCCTCATCCAATTGAGATATTTGATGTTCACTCAACAAGGAGTCTTGCCTCATCAGAACCCTGCTGCTGCTAGTTCGAGTTATCACACACATCCTTGCCTTGCTCTTGTTTTATTTTAGAAACTGAATGATTGGTTACCGAATGTATAAGCATTGCATCAGAACAGCAGTATAGCTCAGCAGAAAGGCAAGATGGTGCCTCAACAAGATTAGGGGTGAATTTCCTCAGATCTTTTCCTATTCCATCACCCTAACATTGGTGCAGGTTTGGTGGGAACCCAGTTCAGAACAGAAAGATGCTCCAAGGAAATTTAATGCTCTGAAATTCTTATATAAAATTTTCAGCTGAATTGGTCAGCTGAGTGGAGCATTCAGAGTTACAATAGCAACTTGGGGGGGAAACATACAACCTTTACAAAGTCTAGGTTCCATACAGTTGATACTTTTACTGATATCTTAAGTGGCAGTGAGTGGAATGGAGTGAGAACAGATGCATATAACTGAAAAGCTATCCCCTCTCGACAGGTATGGTGGGTTAAAATGCCACCTCTTCCTATGTGCCAGGAGAATAAGCAAACTTACATCGACATCTGAATAATTACATTGTTTTCTGAGATAGTTCTTCTTTCTTGGACTCTAAACGTAGGACTTGGTTAGTTGACAGACTACAGCCATACTCTGGCATCTGCTAACACTTGTTTTTTTTGTGCTACATCTAAACAGGTTACAGAGCAGGCATATAAAAACAGAAAATGCTGGAAAACCTCGGCAGGTCTGGCAGCATCTGTAGAGAGAGAAACAAAGTTAACTTTTCAAGTCCATATGACTCTCCTTCAGAGCTGTTTTCTGTTTTTCTGTTTTTATTTCAGATTTCCAGCACCCACAGTATTTTGGTTTTATTACAGAGTAGGCGTGTTGCTCCTAGGCTTGTCCAACATCTCTCTCTCTTGCACGAGAGTCTAACACATACTGACTGATGTCAGTGTTACACTATCATCTACTTCATACATTAACATATTGCATCGGTTAACCCTTTATATTACACCTCCCCCAAGTATACTACCCCATTTTCAACAACATGAAACTTGTATTCAACTATTCATATTGCTTTCTGTAACGCCCTTTTTGCAACTACAGGTTCTACCCAACTCTAACTCGGACTCTTCCCTCCCCCAAGTCACAGTCCTGGGCAATTCAATCTACCACTGTATTCTCAGCTCTCAGGAAAATGTCTTGGAGACATGAAAGCTTTCTTCTGCATCTGGTAGAACATCATCATCTGCTGAATAGGACAGCACTTTAGCAGCATTGCTGGGAAGCAGAGTGTAGGTTGCGCAATGACTGAACTGTAGAGACAATGAAGACTTTTCAGTGAAAGGTTGATCCAAGACAGAACACTGAAGAGAATCAACCTTTGGAACCTGTGGGATTAGAGGAGAAGAATTCGGGACACTGTGAGTAACTTGTTGCCTCCTCAAAGCGTACTGGGGAAGATCTTCAAAGAGGAATGATCTTCAACTCCGCGGAAGACTGTCACAGATGTATAACCCACTGCTGTATCAAAGACTGAAAAGGCATTGAAGGTATAAGATTTCAATGAACTGAGTGGACAAAGGGAAAAAACAACAAAATTCCTGTAAGACTGTCAGGAAAAGAGGAAGTGATTTACCAGTGAAATTTCAAGAGGACTGACTACTTTCTGTAGGTAGTGGTAGGAGAGCCAAACTTCTCTCTCCATGAGGTTGCTCCACTATGGGCAATGGGAAGGACTGCTGAGAAAATGGAGAAAAGACAGCCTCATCTTCTAAAATGAGAGGAATTTCCTGTAGGCAATCAACTCGGGGACAAGGGTGATCCACGGGATCCTGCGGCTTCAGAGGTGCTAAGGATTCTGCTGCAGTCTCTGTGCTGACCTTAACTCTGGGTGGAAGCAGACATTCAGCTGGGACTGAAGTATGGGCGTCGATTGACTGACACCCCTGGAAGGTACCAGCTCGTCAGCAGCGTGATACTCTAAGGACTCTGACATGGACTCAGGCGAAGCATTCTCTGGAAGATTCTTCAAGAACAACGAGAGGTAAACTAGGCAATACATAATCTGACGTGACTCCGAGGCTTCACGTGATCCTATTGACTGGGTAGGCCCACGGGCAGAGACACCAGTGGATTCAGTGGAACAAAAATCTGAATGCTGCTCAGCCACTAGAAACCCAGCTGACTCCTCTAAAACGACAGCAGAGGGCAGAATTTTCCATGCCCGCTGGCAGTGGGTGTGATAGGTGGCATGCGCGGACAGTACAACGCGATCGGTTTCGCGACAGTGGGAAGGCAGGTCACGATCGTCCACTCAGCCCGTCAACAATGAACCACATTTCCTGCCAACGGTTGTCGGGAAGCTCATTGTAATACATCAGCCTATCATTAAAAGGCCATCCCGCCAACTACTCGACCCCTCGGATTGTCCATCCACCTCAGCGGTGAAGCACGTTGACTTGTTTCACAACAGCACACAGGCGACGTGCACTTGGCACCCTTTACTTTGGGGGAGCTGGAGGTGAGTGAACAGCATTGTTGTGCAGAGATCACCAGGGTCGCCTGTCGTTTTTCAGGCTTTAGGGGCACTGGGGGGGCCGGGGTAAATTACCGCCCTGCCTCGGAGGCGACTGTTTTCAGGAGGACGGTGTCTGGGGGGCAACAGCTGCCCAGTCTTGGAGACGACTGTTGTTGTTGTTGTATGGGGGGTTGGGGGGGGCCAACTGCTGCCCTGGCGTTGGATCCCGCCCATAAGAAATTGAGGTGGGGGGGCAGGGTGGGTGGGGGAAGTGGCCTCACAGTAGGGCTATCTGTATAAACTGACTATTCCTCTGCAACTGAGACAGTTCAGGCACAGCTACAGTGATGTGATTGGGGTTGGGCTCCTAGCCTGCCCACCCATGCAGGCAATGCGGAGGCACCAAGGTGCCACCAAGCACTCCAGACATTACCTCCCCTCGCCACCCCAGCCTTCCAATGGCACAGACTACGGGTCCGCGACCACTTTACTGGACCACAGAGCAGTTGGACTGCACACGTTGTACAATCTCCTCACAAATGCTGGCCATGCAGCAGTCACTGCTGGAAGTGCTCACAGCCCCTTGCAATCTCAGCATCCCGGAGCATTGTCGGCCATGAGGCAGGCTGACAGGGCAGACATGCAGCGCACACACCTGTGATTACCCAAAGGGAGACCAGCACTCTCCAAGAAGCATTGAGGAGCTGTTACACAGGGCCAGGAAAGGTGCTAAGTACACCCATGCTAAACACTCTCCCTCTCTTTCATGCTGCAGGAGGACCACGTCAGGAGCATGGAGCCTGGTGACCTAGCTGATAGCCTACAGGGAGCGAAGAAGACGGAGGAGAGAACGGCTGAGGCTCCTGGCTGTGCAAAGGCAGGAGCAGCAACCTCAGCAAGAAGGGGCTGCTGGGGCTCCCGCACACGCTGCCCAAAAGCGACAGTGAGCCGTGGCTGGCGCCTAGCGACACCCAGGGTCTATAGACACCGCCTGTCATTCCTGCAGATGACCGAGAACCAGTGTTGCCGATGACTACACATGTCTAGGGACCTGGTGGCTCACATCTGCCAGTTACTGCAGGACTTGGCGCCAAGCGGACATGGAGGGCATCCACTGCCAGTGTCTGTGAAAGTGACAGTGGTGTTCAATTTCTATGCCAGTGGCTCCTTTCAGGGCTCCACAGGTGACCATTGTGGGATATCACAAGTCCCCACCCATAAATGCATCCATGAGGTCACGGATGCCATCTTCTCGAGGGCACACAACTTTGTGCATTTCACCCGGGGCCAGGGCAGCCAGGATGCAAGGGCCATTGGCTTCTCCCAGATCTCGGGATTCCTACAGGTGCAGGGTGCGATTGATACACCCATGTGGCACTCAGGTCTCCATCGCTACACACTGTGGACTATATCAACCGCAAGAGCTTCCACTCACTGCATGTGCAGCTGGTATGTGACAACTAGAAACACATCCTGCAAGTGTGCACATGGTTTCCAGGGAGTGTGCACGACGCCTACATCCTCAGTCGGTCACAGATCCCTGAAGTCTTCCAGGGTTCACAGAAGCTGCAGGGATGGTTCCTTAGGGACAAGCGCTACCTGCAGAGGCCGTGGCTGATGACACATGTGCAGCAGCCTCAGACTGCAGCAGAGCGACGCTATAATGATGCTCATGCAGCACCTCGCAACTTGGTGGAGCAGACCATCGGGATGCTGAAGATGAGGTTCCAGTTCCTGGACCGGTCTGCTGGTCCCTGCAATACAGTCCACAGAAGGTGTCATCATCACCTGTTGCACGCTTTACAACCTGACACTCTAATGGGGAGATGAGCTGGCTGAGGAGGAGATGGCGGAGCTGCATGTCTCCTCCAATGAGGAGGACGGCGAAGGGGATGAGGGTGAGGAGGCCTTCAGAGGCAATGATGACAGGAATGAGGCCCTCGCACTGGCTAGTCGAGGCAGGTGCATTGGGACCCCTCATAGCTGCTAAATTTGTGGAGGATGATGACAACATGCAGTGAGGAGTCCCCATAGATCCTCACAGAGCAGTTGTGAACGTTTGACTCCAGTCTGGTTTATGGCAGCGTGAATACCGTCTGTGAGAATGCTCCTGTCATGGAGATACCGTGGACGCTCTAACAATCGCTCAACTGCAGGAGGATGATGACAACAAGCAGTGAGGACACTCTATAAATCTTCACACAACCTCTGAGAATGTCTGACTCCAGTCTGACTGGAGGCAATTCGCTTGCGCAGCCGAGAAACTTTAAAAGCATCTGATGCTATGTCCGCCTTCAGCACCTGAGCACTTCAGGAGCTGGAGCACAGAATCAGTGGTCACAGATGCTGAAGAGATGGGGGCCAGCCCCTCCTTAAAGGTGCTGAGAGCATACAGAGAGAATGAGAGAACTCTGTGGCACCTGCCCACTACATTCTGGCAGCAATGACAAGCACCGCCGAGGTGCAGTCATCAGTAATGTTTCCAGGGAGTGTGAGGCCGAACCATCACTTGGGTCTGAAGGCTGCACAAAGCACAGGGAAGAGGCCCTGGACTGAGACATCTGCCTTTATCTTGTGCAGAAAGGTTTCACAACTGTGTAACAAGAACACTGCTCATCAGAACAAAGAGCCATAGACAGGGAGACATTCTTGGGAGTTTATTGACAATAGTGAACAGCATTTACAAGTTATTAACACCTGTGCCCAGGCTGTGCAACTACTTTTACCTAACTTTCCTAACCCTGCCACTACGTGTCGGTGCTCCCCAGACATCCACAGTGGAGGTGGAGGCAGCCTGGTGACTTCACTACCCTATCTGTGATGTCTTTGGCGGGCGTCCTCTGGAGGGCTGAGACCTGGATGGCCCCGGCCTGCTTTCAGGGTCATGCTGTGTGGCAGTGGCACCCTCCTCGGCCTGTGAAGCTCGAGCTGCTGAGGTCAAAGGAAGAGGTGATTCAGATGGGCCGGTCATTCCCAGTGTCACCTGGGTGGATGGGCCCAGGGTGTGTACCTGCTGATCCTCCTCTCTATGGGTGCCCGAGGGCCCCTGGCTCACTCCTTGAGGGGAAGGGATAGCTGGAGTGAGACTGAGCTGCCCCACACCCCTCTCGCGTACACACTGTTGTGGTTCAATTATGGCATCAGCGATGGAGTTGAGCCCATGCAGCAGTGCAGCAGCAATGTCCTGGACCAAGGTCTCTGCGCTGGTGGAGGGTGTGGGTGAGCACTGTGTTGGAACTTTGAGGAGTGTGCATTCAGATGCCCTTTGGAAGCTTATTCGGAGCTTGATTGGAGGCCCTGGCTCATGGACTCTGTCGCCTGTTTGGCAGATGTGCTTACGAAAGCAAGGGGAAATAATTAGTGCATGGCAGTGGCCTGTGAAAGAGGACACAACACTGATGGCATGGTTGTCTAATGAATATTGCACTGCTGGATCCTCACTTAGTAGGACAACACCGACCTCACCGTCAGTACAGGAACAGTCCAAATCGTGACTGGCCAGTGGGATGGCTCTGTTTTCAAAGTCTGTGAGGACCTGGATTTCGGGCATTCCGCCATCGGTCTGTGACCTCTCTCTCGTTGTTTGCCACCTTGTCCTGCATGGATACAGAAGGAGAAAGTGTAAGCAGGATGCCTGCCAAATCAGGTGATAAATGTGCCTGGCCTGCGTGGGTGGTGAGTGGTCCCCTAGACAGTCTGAGGACAATGAAGGTGTGTGTGAGAGAGTGAATGGTGATGTCTCTTGAACTGGCAGTGAGTGAGATCCCCGTGGATGTGTGATGGGTTTGTGAGTGTGTGAGTAGAGAGTGATGAGAAGAGTGACTTAGCCTGGCGGAACAGAGGAGATCATTCATCCTCTTCGGCACTAGGTGGCTGTCCTCTTCTGAAGGGTGTTGGCGCTGACCACCACTGCCACCACCTCCCAAACCAATCGGTCACTTTGCTGCCCATCCTGCGGCCAGAGCGAGAGTGCAGGACATTCCAGTGGGCCTCCATGGCATCCAGCAGTTGCTCGAGGGGCCCATCATTAAACAGAGGGGCCGTGGTCTTTTTGCTTTTGCTGGCCATGTCTCCTGGTTGCGGTGGTGAGCTGGTAGTGATGACCGGTGTGCTGGTGGCGTTTAAACATGGCAGCTGGCGTGATGCAATGGTGAGGTGATGGCGGAAGGGCGATTGAGAGCCCGCCCACCATGGAAATGGCGTGTTTCCCAGGGAATACATAAATAATGAGATGGGTTTGGGACAATAAGGCGTGAAAACCTGGATCGCCATCAGTGGATAGGATGCCATTGAGCCCATCCGCTACAGCACTTAGTGAAAATTTGGGGAAATTCCGCCAAGAGATTTCATAAGGTGCATCCATTAACTGGAAAGATGAATCATCCTCTAGGACCTCAACCTCCAACCGATCACTCAGTATTGCAAAGGTTTCTTCCTCATCACTCTCTAGGAAGAGACAATTCAAGTCCAACGGATCTTTATGGAGACGGTCATTGCCTGCTGAATGCCTTCTGTATCCACCACCTCTGGACTTACTTCATGAGGAACTGAGAGATTCATAACTTCAGTCTCCACCAGGGTCTAGTGGATGAAAGAAAGGAACATGCTGCTGATTATATAAACCTCCTCAGTTTCTGAAGGTTGAAGGTTCTTAATCAAGGTTGAAGATTGTTGCATAAAAGTGAGTCGTACAAATGATGAGCATCATTTGGTTTTTCTAGGATTCCTAGAAGTACGTCAATATCGCTACTCAATAAGGCCGTACATTGATTGTGGACAACATAGGGGATCCTTCTCAGGATGGCGGCCGGTGACTAGTGGAGTTCCGCAGGGGTCAGTGTTGGGACCACAGCTTTTCACTTTATACATTAATGATCTAGGTGAAGGAACTGAGGGCATCCTGGCTAAGTTTGCAGATGATACAAAGATAGGTGGAGGGACAGGTAGTATTGAGGAGGCGGGGAGGCTGCAGAAGCATTTGGACAGGTTAGGAGAATGGGCAAAGAAGTGGCAGATGGAATACAACATGGGGAAGTGTGAGGTCATGCACTTTGGTAGGAAGAATAGAGGCATAGACTATTTTCTAAATGGGGAGAGAATTCAGAAATCTGGAGTGCAAAGGGACTTGGGAATCCTAGTCCAGGATTCTCTTAAGGTTAACTTGCAGGTTGAGTAGGTAGTTAGGAAGGCAAATGCAATATTGGCATTTATTTCGTGAGGATTAGAATATAAAAGCAGGGATGTGCTGCTGAGGCTTTATAAGGCTCTGGTCAGACCACATTTAGAATATTGTGAGCAATTTTGGGCCCTGTATCTCAGGAAGGATGTGCTGGCCCTGGAGAGGGTCAAGAGGAGGTTCACGAGAATGATCCCAGGAATGAAAGGCTTAACATATGAGGAACGTTTGAGGACTCTGGGTCTATACTCGATGGAGTTTAGAAGGATGAGGGGGGATCTGACTGAAACTTACAGAATACTGAAAGGCTTGGATAGAGTGGACGTGGGGAAGATGTTTCCATTAGTAGGAGAGACTAGGACCCGAAGGCACAGCCTCAGGGTAAAGGGAAGACCTTTTAGAACAGAGATGAGGAGAAACTTCTTTAGCCAGAGAGTGGTGAATCTATGGAATTCATTGCTACAGAAGGCTGTGGAGGCCAGGTCATTGAGTGTATTTAAGACCGAGATAGATAGGTTCTTGATTGGTAAGGGGATCAAAGGTTACATGGAGAAGGCGGGAGAATGGGGTTGAGAAACTTATCAGCCATGATTGAATGGTGGAGCAGACTAGATGGGCCAAATGGCCTAATCTCTGCTCCTATGTCTTATGGTCTTATACAGAGAGAATCAATGATCTAGCGCCCCTTGTAGGGAAGAGGAGCAATAATCCTGCCTTTGATTGGAAGGTCTATGCCACCTGGGCCTTGAATTTGATGTCTGATGGATGAAGGATCATTGGCTGAAGCCAGTTGACATCATCTGCTAATACATTAACAGCAGCTCCAGTATCAATTTTAAAGGTGGTATTGAAGCCTTGTGATTGGACCATAATTGACCAATAGTCCGGACTGAGACTATTAACCTCCCCTAACTCTGTAATTTTGTCTTTTTCTTGACTTTCTATTTCTTGAGTGGAATGTGTTTTATAAATATTTTCTTGTCTTCACCTCAATTAAAATAGTTCAATTTGCAGGAATGCTTGAAATGTCCAGTTTTGCTGCGCTGGAGGCATTCTGTGCCCCCTGCTGGGCAGTCCTGGTGTCTATGTTGGTTTTCCTTTGGTGACTTTTTGCCCAGTTTGAGTGGCTTTCATGTAGGTGGGGCTCTGCCCATGGACCTACCCAGTCAATGGAGCCATGTGAAGCCTGGGAGTCGCATCAGATTATATAAGCAGATCCCCACCAGCTGTTTGTCTGGATTACGTGTGTAAAGGGATCCAGTTGGTGGTGTAAACTCAGTAATAAGTTGGGGTTCATCGCTCTGTGGGAGCTACAGCTGGCAATATCCAGCCCTGTGTTCCCCCCTCAGTCTGTACTCCTTTAAGTATTCTGACATTAAGGAATGTGCTTTGAGGAATGACCATAACATGACATAAGTGAATCTAAATAGTCGCTCTTGCAGTTTGTCATTGAACCTTTCAATGTTACTGTTTATAACAGACATATGACTTACTTGTAATATTCAGCTAATTTACACATGGACCAGGATTTTACGGCCCCTCCCAGCCAGCAGGATATTATGGTCCCATCGAACCAAATGGAGATTTAAATAGCTCGCCGCATTGGCCAGTGGGAGATCCCTTCCATGATGTTTAAATTGGTGATTTGATTGCTGTAGTTTTAGGATCTGTCATTATTCACTTTGTGGAGAAGATGGAGGGCCAAGCCAGGATGTGCTTCATAAAGCCTGTAATGTAGTTTCCCAGAGCCTGTAGTGTAGATTCCCAGTGCCTGTAGTGTAGTTTCCCAGAGCCTGTAGTGTAGTTTCCCAGAGCCTGTAGTGTAGATTCCCAGAGCCTGTAGTGTAGTTTCCCAGAGCCTGTAGTGTAGTTTCCCAGAGCCTGTAGTAAAGATTCCCAGAGCCTATATTGTAGATTCCCAGAGCCTGTAGTGTAGGTTCCCAGAGCTTGTAGTGTAGTTTCCCAGAGCCTGTAGTGTAGTTTCCCAGAACTTGTAGTGTAGTTTCCAAGAGCCTGTAGTGTAGTTTCGCAGAGCTTGTAGTGTAGTTTCCCAGAGCCTGTAGTGTAGATTCCCAGAGCCTATACTGTAGATTCCCAGAGCCTGTAGTGTAGTTTCCCAGAGCTTGTAGTGTAGTTTCCCAGAGCCTGTAGTGTAGATTCCCAGAGCCTATATTGTAGATTCCCAGAGCCTGTAGTGTAGTTTCCCAGAGCCTGTAATGTAGATTCCCAGAGCCTATATTGTAGATTCCCAGAGCCTGTAGTGTAGTTTCCCAGAGCTTGTAGTGTAGATTCCCAGAGCCTGTAGTGTAGTTTCCCAGAGCTTGTAGTGTAGATTCCCAGAGCCTGTAGTGTAGTTTCCCAGAGCCTGTAGTGTAGATTCCCAGAGCCTGTAGTGTAGTTTCTTAGAGTTGGGAGCTCCAAAGCAGCTCTCGTTCACCTGTCTCATCACAGTGATGTGCTGTTAGCTTTTAAGTGGGATGATTTCCACTTTTCTACCTAAACATCGGTATAAAACAGTTCAAAGACTGGTACAGCACAGGTTAGGTACAGTGTAAAGCTCTGTTTATACTATCCCATCAAACTCTCCCACAGCAGGTACGGCACAGGTTGGATCCACAGTAGAGCTCTCTCTGCCATCAAGGTGCCCTTACCTTGCCTCAAAACCTCCTCTGTTTCAGCTTGTAACAGCAACATAGTAGGAGTAAATGGGACATTTTCATGTTGGCAGACTCTAACTAGCAGGCTACCGCAAGGATCACTATTTGGGCTATTGCTATTTGCAATCTATATTAATGACATAGATGAGGGTACTGAATATAGCATAACCAAGTTTGCTGATGATACAAAGTTAGCTAGGAAAGTAAACAGTGAAGAGGATGCAAAGAGGCTGCAGAAGGATATGGGCAGGCTGGGTAAGGCAATGGCGTAGTGGTATTGTCGCTGACTAGTAATCCAGCGATCCGGGGTAATGCTCTCAGGACCTGTGTTTGAATCCTACCATGACAGATGGTGGAATCTGAATTCAATAAAAATCTGGAATTAAAAGTCTAAAGGTGAACATGAAGCAATTGTTGTAAAAACCTATCTGGTTCACTAATGTTGATTGTTGTAAAAACCCATCTAGTTCACTAATGTCCTTTAGGGATGGAAATCTGCTGTTCTTAACTGGTCTGGCCTACATCTGACTCCAGGCCCAAAACAATGTCGTTGGCTCTTAAAATGCCCTCTGAACAAAGGCAATTAGGGATGGGCAATGAATGCTGCCCTAGCCAATGATGTCAACATTCAATGAATTTAAAAAAAAGAACATGGCAGATGGAACATAATGAGGTGAAATGTGAAGTTATCCATTTTGGTAGGAAAAATAAAAATGAATGCCTTTTGAATGGTGGGAGAGGTTTGCATTCAGAGGTTCCTGGGTGTCCCTGCACATGAACCTCAAAAAGAACATGCAAGTTCAGCAAGCAGTTAGGGAGGCAAATGGTATATCAGCTTTTCTTACAAATGGAGTGAAGTTCAGGAGTAAATAATTTCTTACTACAATTATACAGGGAATTGGTGAGGCCACACCTGGAGTATTGCATGCAGTTATGATCTCCTTACCTTGAGAAGGGCATACTTGCATTAGAAGAAGTGCAATGAAGGTTCTCTAGGCTGGTTCCTGGGATAAGGGGAGGTTGACCAGACCTTTATTTCCTTAAGTTTCAAAGATTGAGACATTTTTTTAAAATATTTTGAAATATATAAAAATGTTAAGAGGCTTGACAGGGTCGATGCTGAGAAAATGTTGTGCTTGGTTGGGGAATCTAGAACCTAGAATCAAGGAGCAGAAAGTCGGGATAAATGGGTCTCTTTTGGGTTGGCAAGATGTACAAGTGGAGTGCCACAGGGATCAGTGCTGGGCTTCAACTATTTACAATCCTGACTCAGATGAAGGTAGATAATTTTCCTTCTATTCATTTACGGGATGTGGGTATCGCTGGCTAGTCCAGCATTTATTGCCCATCCCTAATTGCCCTTGAGAAGGTGGTGGTGAGCTGCCTTCTTGAACTGCTGCAGTCCATGTGGTATAGGTACACCCACAGTGCTGTTAGGGAGGAGTTCCAGATTTTGACCCAGTGGCAGTGAAGGAACGGCAATATATTTTCAAGTCAGGATGGTGAATGTCTTGGAGGGGAACTCGCAGGTGATGGTGTTCCCATCTATCTGCTGTCCTTGACCTTCTAGATGGCAGTGGTTGTGGGTTTGGAAGGTGCTGTCGAAGGAGCCTTGGTGAATTCCTGCTGCGCAACTTGTAGATGGTACACACTGCTGCCACTGTGCATTGGTTGTGGAGGGAGTGAATGTTTGTGGATGGGGTGCCAATCAAGCGGACTGCTTTGTCCTGGATGGTGTCAAGCTTCTTGAGTGTTGTGGAAGCTGCACTCATCCATTCAAGTGGAGAGTATTCCATCACACTCCTGACTTGTGCCTTGTAGATGGTGGACAGGCTTTGGGGAGTCAGGAGGTGAGTTATTCGCCACAGGATTCCTAGCCTCCGACCTGTTCTTGTAGCCAAAGTATTTATATGGTTAAAAGCTAAAAACTGCGGATGCTGGAAATGCAAAACAAAAACAAAAATACCTGGAAAAACTCAGCAGGTCTGGCAGCATCTGCGGAGAGGAGCACAGTTAATGTTTCGAGTCCGAATGACCCTTCAACAGAACTGTTCTGTTGAAGGGTCATTCGGACTCGAAACATTAACTGTGCTCCTCTCCGCAGATGCTGCCAGACCTGCTGAGTTTTTCCAGGTATTTTTGTTTTTATTTATATGGTTAGGCCAGTTCAGTTTCTGGTCAATGGTAACCCCCAGAGCGTTAATAGTGGGGGACTTCAGCAATGGTAAAGCCATTGAATGTCAAGGGGCGATGGTTAGATTCTCTCTTGTTGGAGATGGTCATTGCCTGTCACTTATGTGGTGTGAATGTTACTTGCCACTTGTCAGTCTAAGCCTATATATTGTCCAGGTCTTGCTGCATTTGGACATGGACTGCTTCAGTATCTGAAGAGTTGCAAATGGTGCTGAACGTTGGGCAATCATCATCAAACATCCCCGCTTCTGACCTTATGATGGAAAGAAGGTCACTTATGAAGCAGCTGAAGATGGTTGGGCCTAGGACTCTACCCTGAGATACTCCTGCAATGATGCCCTGGGCTGAGATGACTGATCTCCAACAACCACAACCATCTTCCTTTGTGCTGGGTATGACTCCAACCAACAGAGAGTTTCCTCCTGATTCCCATTGACTCCAGTTTTGCTAGGGCTCTTTGATGCCACACTTGGTCAAATGCTGCCTTGGTGTCAAGAGCAGTCACTCTCACATTACCTCTGGAATTCAGCCCTTTTGTCCATATTTGGACCAAGGCTGTAATGAGATCAGGAGCTGAGTGAAACAGGCGGAACTCAAACTAAACGTCAGTGCACAGGTTATTGCTAAGCAAGTGCTGCTTCATAGCGCTGTTGATGACCCCTTCCATCACTCTACTGATGATCAAGTGTAGACTGATGGGGCGGGAATTGGCCGGGTTGAATTTGTCCTGCTTTTTGTGTACAAGACATACCTGGGCAAGTTCCACATGGCCTGGTAGATGCCAGTTTTGTAGCTGTACTGCAACAGCTTGGCTAGGGGGCCAGGCAAGTTCTGAAATGAGATACGGGGTGAAATAGCATCATAAGTCACCATGATCAGATGGGATGCAGGTGAGGATGCAGAGGGAAGTAAGGGTGGAAATTGTGAATGCACTAGCTATAATCTTCCAATCCTCCTTAGACATGGGTCTGTGCCAGAAGACTGGAGAAATGCACAGGACACCTATGTTCAAAAAGGGATGTAACGATGAACCCAACAGCTACAGCCCAGTGAGTCTAACCTCGGTGGTGGAAAAAGTTTTCAAAATGATAATCCGGGACAAAATTAACAGTCACTTGGACAAGTGTGGATTAATTAAGGAATCCCA
This sequence comes from Cetorhinus maximus, assembly GCF_964194155.1. Taxonomy (NCBI): domain Eukaryota; kingdom Metazoa; phylum Chordata; class Chondrichthyes; order Lamniformes; family Cetorhinidae; genus Cetorhinus; species Cetorhinus maximus. The sequence goes on along the minus strand of NC_135879.1, from coordinate 208,296,400 downwards.
GATTTGTTTCTGGGGAGGGAAGGTAAGCAGCCAGTGGTCATGGTACACATTGGTACCAATGACATAGGTAAACTAAGGGATGAGGACCTGCAAGCTCAGTACAGGGAGTTAGGAGATAAATTAAAATGCAGGACCTCAAATGTAGTAATCTCAGGATTACTCCCAGTTCCACGTGCTAGCGAGTGCTGGACTAAGAGGATAGACCAAATGAACACATGGCTGGAGAGATGGTGTAGCCGGGAGGGGTTCAGATTCTTGAGGCACTGGGTTCTGGGGAAGGTGGGACCTGTACAAACTGGACAGGCTGCACCCAGGCAGAGCTGGGACCAGTGCCCTTGCGGGGGCTTTTGCTCGTTCTGTTGGGGAGTATTTAAAATAGTGTGGCAGGGGGATGGGATCCCAGGAGTAGGATCAGAGGTACCGGAGGACTGGAGAAATGCAAACGTAGTTCCATTGTTTAAAAAGGGATCAAAGGAAATGCCAAACAATTATAGGCCAGTTAGTCTTACATCGGTGGTGAGCAAATTAGTAGAATCAACCCTGAGAGATAGGATTAACTGTCATGTGGAAAGGCATGGACTAGTCAGGGATGGTCAGCATGGATTTGTTAAAGGAAGGTCTTGCCTCACAAATTTGATTGAATTCTTTGAGGAAGTGACAAGAAGGGTTGATGAAGGTAGTGCAGTGGATGTTGTGTACATGGATTTTAGCAAGGCATTTGACAAGGTCCCACATGGCAGACTGGTCAGGAAAGTAAAAGCCCATGGGATTCAGGGTAATGTGGCAAACTGGATAAAAGGTTGGCTTTGTAACAGGAAACAAAGGGTAATGGTCGATGGATGCCCTTGTGAATGGAAAGTTGTCTAAAGTGGTGTTCCACAGGGCTCTGTGTTGGGACCCTTGCTGTTTGTGTTATATATTAACGATTTGGACGTGAACGTGGGGGGCACGATTGGGAAATTTGCAGATGACATAAAGATTGGCTGAGTAGTGGATAATGTAGAGGATAGCCATAATCTCCAAAATGATATAGATGGGTTGGTGGAGTGGGCGGTAAAGTGGCAGATGGATTTTAACATAGAGAAGTGTGAGGTCATACATTTAGGGAGGTCAAACAGTTACAGGGATTACACAATAAATGGGAATATACTAAGAGGGATAGATGAAGTGAGAGATCTTGGTGTACAAGTACAGAGGTCCCTGAAGGCAGCAGTTCAAGTAGACAAGGTTGTAAAAAAGGCATATGAGATGCTCTCCTTCATTGGTCGAGGTATAGAATATAAAAGTAAGGATATAATGTTGGAATTGTAATAAAACACTAGTGAGGCCACAACTGGAGTATTGTGTGCAGTTCTGGTCACCACATTACAGGAAGGACGTAATAGCTCTGGAGAGAGTGCAGAGGAGGTTTACAAGAATGTTGCCAAGGTTAGAAAAGTGTAGCTACAAGGAGAAATTGGATAGGTTGGGGTTATTTTCCCTGGAACAAAGAAGGCTGAGAGGTGACTTGATTGAGGTGTATAAAATTATGAGGGGAATAGATAGAGTGGACAGGATAAAATTGTTTCCCTTGATGGGGAATTCTAGAACCGGGGATATAGATTCAAGGTAAGTAGCAGAAGGTGTAGGGGGGACATGAGGAAGAACTTTTTTATGCAGAGGGTAGTGGGTGTCTGGAATTCACTGCCCAAGTTGGTGGTAGAAGCAGAAACTTTAAACTCTTTTAAAAAGTACCTGGATCTGCACCTAAAGTGCTGTAAGCTACAGGGCTATGGGCTGGGTGCAGGAAGGTGGGATTAGAAAGGACACCTGGGTGCCCTTGGGCTGACATGGACAAGATGAGCCAAATGGCCTCCTTCTGTGCTGTAACTTTTCTATGGTTCTAAATAGTGTTTAACTAACTTGATTGAGTTTTTTTTAATGAGGTAACAGAGAGGGTTGATGGGGGTAATGTGATTGATATCACCAGGTAGAGTGCCATATCATAGGCTTGCCAGTAAATTTGAAGCCCATGGGACAGTGGAAGCATGGGGAAGAATTTTCCCCCCATTGGGGGGGGAAGCGCTATGTGCTCCCTGTGCGGGCGGGGGGGATTCCCTCAGCCAAGAGTGCACTGTTTTGCGCATGCGCAAGAAAGAGCGCACTCATCTTCCTGAGGCGAAGTGCTGCCTCAGGGAGATCGGCGCCAAATTTAAAAATGGTAAAGGTGCACAAACAAAATTTCCCTGACATGTCCCCTCATGTGACACTGTCACATGAGTTGGGACATGTCCATCACTTTAAATCAAACATTTATTAAATTTTTAAAAATCCATATGTAACCTCATCCCGCCCGTGGATGAGGTTTCATGTTTTTTCTGAAGCCCGCCAGGGCTCCCGGCCTGCCCGCCAACATAAAGGTTGGATGGGCAGGTCCATTAATTCTGTCAATTACTGTTTAAATGACCTCAATTGGCAGTTGACAGGTCGGCGGGTGCGCAGCTGCACCCCCGCCGACCTGAAAATTGAAATGACGCAGGGTAACATCGGGAGTTCCACCCGACGTTATCCCGCGTCATTTTACGCTTTGGCGAGCGGGCCCGGCCCCCCTGCTTGCCGACCCAAAGATCCTGGCCATGGGTTCAAAGTTGGCTGAATGACAGGAAACAGAGAATAGTGATGAATGATTGTTTTCAGATGGGAGGAAGGTGTGCAGTAGGATTCATCAGGTGTTGGTACTAAGACCACTGCTTTTCATCTGGTAGTACAAAACTTGTGTATTGCTGAAAAAAGAGACATGTCTAAGCTTTTTGTCTTGCATTCATCAGGATACTCACATGAATACCAAAATAAGAGGAAGACAACAATTTATACTGCATATTAAGAGAGCGCAGATTGGTTGGCAAATTGTGTTGCCATGGAGAATGTACCACTGATGGTGACTGACAGTTAACTGCCAAGCATTGTTTGAAATTTAAGACAGGCAGCTTGACTCTGATTAGTCAAGGCATTGCCCTGAGGAATGAGTCAGCGAATGGCTGTCACTTATTTTGTTTAGCTGAAACAGGCGTAATGTATGTACATGTTCTATCTGTCTACAAAGAACAGGGCCCTGTGTATTAAATTTCAAACCATGTTTGGCAGTTAACTGTCAGTCACCACAAGGAGGCAGTGCCATAGTGGCATTATCACTGAACGAATATTCCAGAAACCCGCAGGGTAACGCTTTGTGGACCCAAGTTTGAATCCCACCATGGCAGATGGTGGAATTTGAATTCAATAAAAATTTAAAGTTAAAAATCTAATGGTGAACATGAAACCATTGCCGATTGTAGTAAAAACCCATCTGGCTCAGGGAAGGAAACATGCTGTCCTTACCTGGTCTGGCCTACACATGACTCCAGACCTACAGCAATGTGGTTGACTCTTAAAGTGCCCTCTGAACAAGGGCAATAAATGCCCACATCCCATGAATGAATTTTAAAAAATAGAACTAGACTTCAAGAGGACATAGGCTCTTGGAATGGGCAGGCAAATGACAGATGAAATTTAATGCAGAGAAGTGTGATTCTGATAGGAAGAACAGGAAGAGGCAATATAAAATAAAGGATACAATTTGAAAGGATGTGCAGGAAAAGAAAGACCCAGAGATCTATGTGCACAAATTGTTGAAGGTGGCAGGGCAGTTTGAGAAATTGAGCAAAAAGGCATACAGGATCCTGGATTTTATAAATACAGGCATAGAGTACAAAGGCAATGAAGTTATGATGAACCTTTAGAAAACACTGCTTCAGTCTCAACTGGAGTGTTGTGTCCAATTCTGGGCACCACACTTTAGGGAAGGTGTGAAGGCTTTAGAGAGGGGCAGAAAAGATTCATGAGGAATGAGGAACTTCAATTACATGGATAGTTGGGAGAAGTTGTGATCTTCCTCCTTAGAGAAGGAAAGGTTGCGAGGAGATTTGATAGACGTGTGATACCTCAGTTTGTTCCAGATATTTGATATAAATTTGATACAGGAATAAAGATGTCTTGCTGCAGTTCTATATTGCCTTGGTGAGACTGCACCTGGAGTATTGCATGCAGTTTTGGTCTCCTTACCTAAGGAAGGATATACTTGCCATAGAGGGAGAGCAGTGAAGGTTCACCATACTGATTTCTGGGATGGTGAGATTGTCCTATGAGGAGAGATTGAGGTGGGATTTGCTGGACCTGTATTCTCTAGAATTTAGAAGAATGAGAGGTGATCTCATTGAAACCTAAAAAATTCTTACAGTGCTCGACAAGATAGATGCAGGATGGGTGTTTCCCCTGCCTGAGGGTGGTGGGGATGGCAGATGGGGGAATCTAGAACCAGGAGACATGATCTCAGAGAAAGTGGTAAGCCATTTAGAACTGAGATGAGGAGGAATTTCTTCAATCAGAAGGTGGGAAATCTTTGGAATTCTCTATCCCAGAGGGCTGTGGAGGTTTACTCATTGGGTATGTTCAAGACAGACATCACTAGATTTCTAAATAGTAAAGGCATCAAGGGATATGGGGATTGTGTGGGAAATGGCACTGAGGTAGAAGATCAGCCAGGATCTAGTTGAATGGTGAAGCAGGCTTGACGGGCTGAGTGGCCTACTCCTGCTCCTATTCCTATCTTTCTTAGATCTTGAGGGGTGTGGACTGATTAAGTAGAAAGAAATTGTTCCCATTGCCAGGAGAATTGAGAAGCAAGGGACACAGATTTAAAGCCATTGGAAAAAGAACCAAAAGCAGCAAGAGGTTAGGATCCGGAATGCACAATCTGAAGTTGTGGCTTTCAAGGGGCAACTGGATAAGCATCTGAAAGGAAAGTATTTGAAAGGCCACAGGGAAAGGGCAGGGGAGTGGAACTAGCTGTTATTCTTACAGAAAGCTGACATGGGCTTTGATGGGTCAAAGGCCCCCTTCTGTGCTATAACCATTCTGTGGTTCCATGATTCATTGCTTGTATCACCTTGTCCTTCACTGCACAAAGGGGAGCAGTTACAGTTTAGTTCTACTTTGCACCTTTTAAATTGATAGTTAATTTCATCATTAACTTTGCTATTCTTCATCTAATTACTTGACTAGATACATTCATAAGCTTTCTGTATGCCTTTCTATGAATATGATTAAATTAGGAAATGGGTAAACGTTAATTATGTTCACAGTAGATGTTGTCGTTATCCCTATCTGAATCCAAGGCATTGGCTCATATTCAGTCTTTACTAGATCTGTCCTTCTTAGTCATCTTGCCCGAGGCTGCGCACTGGCATTTCCTTCAGCTGTTTATCAGTAGGCTTAGATAGAAGGTTAATTTTCATCTTCACGGCATGAGCAGTAATCTAACAGAACAGAGCGCCTGCCTGTCAGAGAGCCCACCCTATTCCCATTCCATTGATTTCGATCTGGTGAGGACAAAAATTTATCCAAAGTTTTTTCCAGTTTCACATCCCAGCTCTAAGCCCATGTTAAGCTTTCTGGGGATCAGCATCTATTCACAGCAATGATTCAAGCTATTTTATCCTGAGCTTTTAGCTCCACGACGTCAACACGTTCCTCTTGCAGGGATGCCTGATCCCTAAAGCTACACTTTATTAGCTTTAATTCTTTCTGTGGCTCAAGGACAATGACAATCTTCAAATCAAGTGAGGAGATAGGAAAATTATTTATATAATTTGTGCAAATGTTCAGATTCCCTTATGGTTTATGCAAATCACACCTGCCTGGCCTATTTTATGATTACATATTTCATTCTTATCTAAATGACGACCAGATTATTAAATCCTCAACTGCATCTGCTAAACAAAGCAGAACAGGATGAAACAAAGTTAAACAAAACATTGGTCAGGTGACGTGTTGTTATAATTTGCTTCCAACGATTGATGTTATGGAATTTTGTTGCAGAGGTTGTAGCTAAAGCTGCCAGATTTAATGGTAATGTAGATGCCTACATGAGGAGGGGGGATTAGAAGATATGGGAACAACTGGGAGGAGGGAAAGAGAATGGCAAGATGCTCATGTGGGGTCCTAACTCCAAAGTGGACCTAAAAGGCCTGTTTCTGCGCTGCACATTTTATATAAATCTGTCCTTCTATCATGTGCACTAAGTCATAAAATCATAGAATCTTACAATACAGAAGGAGGCCATTCAGCCCATCATCCCTGTGCCAGCTCTTCGAAAGAACTATCTAACTAGTCCCACAACACTGCTCTTCTGCATAGCCCTGCATTTTGTTTTCTTTTTTAAGTAGATATCAAATTCCCTTTTAAATGGCACTATAGAATTTACTCCCAGCACCTATTCAGACAGTGCATTCTAAATCATAACAATTGGCTGTGCAAAAAAGTCTCCTTGCCCCACCAATCACCACCCCATCCACCACAATGCCCCCCCCAACACACACACACACACACCACACAACTTCAAGTGTGCTGGCCCTGTTTTAAAACTGTGTCTTTTGGTTATAAAACCTTCTGCCAGTGGCAATGTTTTCTCTCTATCAAAAGCCTTCAAAGTTAACAAATCACCTGGTCCAAATGGGATGTGTCCTAGAATGCTGAGGGAAGCAAGAGTGGAGATAGCTCTGCCCAAAATCTTTCAATCCTTCTTAGATATGGGAGTGGTGCCAGAGGACTGGAGAATTGCAACTGTTAAAGTATTGTTCAAAAAAGGGAAGAGAAATAAACCTGATAACTCAGGCCATCAGACTGATATCAGTGTGGGAAAACTACTAGAGACTATTTTCAAGGAAAATATTAAAGTACCTTTCAAACCCGTGACCTCTACTACTGAAAAGACCAAGGGCAGCCGACATATGTGAACAACACCACGTGCAAGTTCCCGTCCAAGTCACATGCCATCCTGATTCGGAACGATATCGCCATTTCCTCACTGTCGCTTCATCACTATTTCGAGGGTGGTGCAATATAGACAAATCCTTGAAGTTGGCAGGAAAGGTTGATACAGTGGTTAAGGAAGCATCTGGGATACTTGGCTTTATAAATAAAAGCATCAAATACAAAAATAGCAATTCATGCTAAACCTTAGTAAAATCACTGGTTGGTTCCCTGTTGGAAAATTAGGGTAGAGTTTCTATTGTGAGTATGTACTTGGAAAGGACTAAATTTGCAGGATGACTGGTGGAAAGCTGAAGTTTGGGAGTAAACTGGGCAATTCTATCACAAAGCTGGCACAAGCATGATGGGCTGAATGGCCTTCTTCTGTGTCATAAGATTGTAATGCATAAATATAGGACAATGTGATGTAACTAAGATCAATTGCAATGAAAGATATGTTATAGGTAGGCATAATGGTGAGCACTTAGCCTCTGAGTAATTAAACAAAGAAGCATGGCATCTGATAAACATTCAAGCTTGTTAGCTCACCATAACTCACTGATTACACAGTCACTCATGAGATGTTTGACCATCCTTACTGATAGAGACAATAATCACTGGCCAATCAATCTCAGATATTCATTTTTCTTTATTTTTCCTGGCATCTATCATCCTGCAAGCAATTGCTGCTGGGTACCTATTATTCTCTAGACATTTACTCGGATATGTGCCCATTGTTTCCTTTATGATTGTTCCAAAGTGCTCATTGTTCCTGCAGCAACTCCCAGGTAGCCATTATTTTCTAGCCATATAGTACAAACCATTCCAATTATAATGTCACTCGTCACTCTAACACACAGGTACAAGTCAATGTAAACCCACAGTACAGCTATCCCTCATTTACCATGCCTAATGGCCAGGGCTTTGACCTTGTCAGGCAGTCGCGGCGGGCGGGCCCTGGGCGCGGTCGCAAAGCTGACCACCACCCGCAATCGGGGCTCGACATTGATTTCACACTAGCTGGCCAATTAACAACCAGCCAGCGTGAAACACTCGCAGCAGCACTCATTGCTGCCGGGGTGGGGACTGGAGCAGGGCGAGGGCACACGTTCGCGCATGTGCGCGAGTGCACGCAATGAAAGGTCCCTGAGGCACAGAGCTGCCTCAGGGAGCTGAAGATTTTAAAAATCAGAAATAAAAAACTTCGCTATGTTAAAAACATGCTCCCGCTCAGGTGACTCTGTCACATCAGCAGGGACATGTAATAAATGAAGTGTAAAAATTTTAATTAAATTTTTGATTGCTGTTGGAAACCTCAGCCCGGCCGTGGACGAGGTTTCCTAAAAAATCGTAAGGTTGGTTGAGCAGTGAAAAAGTTAATTCAATTAGAACTTGAATGGCTTTAATAGGCCTGTTAATTATTGGCGGGCGCATTTCCGACACTTATGCGCACCTGCCGACCGAAATATTGCGTGATGGCGTTGGGATGCTCGCCTGGCGTCATCGTGCGTCATTTTATGCTTGAGCAGGTCGCGCACGCACGCTCCCCCGCAACATAGGTAAAACAAGGGATGAGGTCCTAAAAGCAGAATATAGGAAGTTAGGAAGTGAGTTGAAAAGTAGGACCTCAAAGGTAGCGATCTCAGGATTACTACCAGTGCCATGTGCCAGTCAGAGTAGAAATAGCAGGATATATCAGATGAATACATGGCTGAAGAATTGGTGTGAGGGAGAGGTTTCAGATTCCTGGGACATTGGGTCCGGCTCTGGGGGAGGTGAGACCAGTACAAACTGGACAGGTTACACCTGGGCAGGACCAGGACTGTCCTAGGGGGAATATTTGCTAGAGTGGTTGGGGAGGGTTTAAACTAAAAAGGCAGGTGGATGGGAACCTATGCAAGGAGTCAGAGGAGGAGGAATCAAGGACAAGAACAAAAGACAGAAAGGGGAATAAGAAAAGACAAGCCTTAAGGCTTTGTGCCTTAAAGCGAGGAGAAATTGCAATAAGGTGGATGAATTAACCGTGCAAATAGATGTAAACAGGTATGATATAGTTGGGATTACAGAGACACGGCTGCAGGGTGAACATCCAGGGGTATTCAGTATTTAGGAAGGACAGACAAAAAGGAAAAGGCAGTGGAGTTGCATTGCTGGTTAAAAAGGAAATTAACGCAATAGTGAGGAAAGATATTAGCTCCGACGATGTGGAATCTGTCTGGGTAAAGCTGAGAAACACTAAAGGGCAAAAAATGTTCGTGGGGGTTGTATATACACACCCAAACTATAGTGGTGATGTTGGGAATGGCATTAAACAGGAAATTAGAGATGCCTGCAATAAAGGAACATCTGTAATTATGAGTGACTTTAATCTACATAGAGATTGGGAAAATCAAATTAGTAACATTACCGTAGAGGAGGAATTCCTGGAGTGTATATAGGGTGGTTTTTCTGGACAAATACATTGAGGAACCAACTAGAGAACAGGCCATCCTAGACTGGGTATTTTGTAATGAGGAAGGAATAATTGGCAATCTAGATCCCTTGGGGATAAGCAACCATAATATGATAGAATTCTTCATCAAGATGGAGAGTGACCTAATTGATTCTGAGACTAGGGTCCTGAATCTTAATAAAGGAAACTATGATGGTCTGAGGCGCGAGTTGGCTATGATGGATTGGGAAACGTTACTTAAAGGGATGATGGTGGATAGGCAATGGCAAACATTCAAAGGGCACATGGGTGAACTGCAATAATTGTTTATTCCTGTCTGGCGCAAAAGTAAAACAGGAAAGGTGGCCAAACCATGGCTTACAAGGGAAATTAGAGATAGTATTAGATCCAAGGAAGAGGCATACAAATTGGCCAGAAAAAACAACAGACCTGAGGATTGGGAGCACTTTAGAAATCAGAAAAGGAGGACAAAGGGATTGATTAAGAAGAGGAAAATAGAGTATGAGAGTATGCTTGCAGGGAACATAAAAACTGACTAAAAATTTCTATAGGTATGTGAAGAGAAAAAGATTGGTGAAGATAAATGTAGGTCCCTTACAGTCAGAAACAGGGGAATTTATAATGGGGAACAAAGAAATGGCTGACCAACTAAATACATACTTTGGTTCTGTCTTCACAAAGGAGGACACAAATAACATACCAGAAATGCTGGGGAACACAGGGTTTACTGAGAGGGAGGAACTGAAAGAAATCAGTATTAGTAGGGAAATGGTGTTGGGTAAATTGATGGGATTGATGGCTGATAAACCCCCAGGGCCTGACAATCTATATCACAGAGTAATTAAGGAAGTGGCCCTAGAAATAGTGGATGCATTGGTGGTCATCTTCCAAGATTCTATAGGCTCTGGAACAGTTCCTACAGATTGGAGGGTAGCTAATGTAACCCCACTATTTAAAAAGGGAGGTAGAGAGAAAACAGGGAATTATAGACCAGTCAGCCTGATGTCGGTAGTGGGGAAAATTCTAGAATCCATTATAAAAGATTTAATAGCTGAGCACTTGGAAAACAGTGGCGGAATCGGACAGAGTCAGCATGGATTTATGAAAGGGAAATCATGCTTGACAAATCTGCTGGAATTTTTTGAGAATGTAACTAGTAGAGTTGATGAGGGTGAGCCAGTGGATGTGGTTTATTTGGACTTTCAGAAGCCTTTCGCCAAAGTCCCACATAAGAGATTAGTGTGTAAAATTAAAGCGCATGGGATTGGGGATGGATAGAAAACTGGTTGACAGACAGGAAACAAAGAATAGGAATAAACGGGTCTTTTTCTGAATGGCAGGCAGTAATTAGTGGGGTGCCGCAGGAATCAGTGCTGGGACCCCATTATTCACAATATATATATCAATGATTTAGATGAGGGAACTAAATGTAATATCTCCAAATTTGCAGATGACACAAAGTTGGGTGGGAGGGTGAGCTGTGAGGAGGATGCAGAGATGCTTCAGTGTGATTTGGACAAGCTGAGTGAGTGGACAAATGTATGGCAGATGCAGTATAATGTGGATAAATGTGAGGTTATCCACTTTGCTAGCAAAAACAGAAAGGCAGATTATTACCTGAATGGCAATAAATTGAGAAAGGGGAATGTGCAACAAGACCTGGGTGTCCTTGTACACCAGTCACTGAAAGTAAGCATGCAGGTGCAGCAGGTGGTAAAGAAGGCAAATGGTGTGTTGGCCTTCATAGCAAGAGGATTCGAGTACAGGATCAAGGATGTCTTGCTGCAATTATACAGGGCCTTGGTGAGGCCACACCTAGAATATTGTGTGCAGTGTTGGTCTCCTTATCTGAGGAAGGATGTTCTTGCTATAGAGGGAGTGCAGAGAATGTTCACCAGACTGATTCCTGGGATGGCGGGACTGACATATGAGGAGGGATTGAGTCGGTTAGGATTATATTCGCTGGAGTTCAGAAGAATGTGGGGGGATCTCATAGAAACCTATAAAATTCTAACAGGACTGGACAGGGTAGATGCAGGAAGGATGTTCCCGATGGTGGGGGAGTCCAGAACCAGGGGTCACAGTCAGAGAATAAGGGGTGGACAATTTAGGACTGAGATGAGGAGAAATTTCTTCACCCAGAGAGTGGTGGGCCTGTGGAATTCGCTACCACAGAAAGTAGTTGAGGCCAAAACATTTTCAAGAAGGAGTTAGATATAGCTCTTGGGGCAAAAGGGATCAAAGGATATGGGGAGAAAGCAGAAGTGGGCTGTTGATTTGGATGATCAGCCATGATCATAATGAATGGCGGAGTAAGCTTGAAGGGCCGAATGGCCTACTCCTGCTCCTATTTTCTATGTTAGGGAACTCATGTGTTTGCTCTGAGGTTGAAGCAATAGTGAGCTTAGTGTGTGGATTTGGTTGGCTTAGGGAGAGATATGAGTTTGATGAGGAGCATCAAAGTGAATGCTCAAGAACTCACCAAAGAAAACCGTTTGCACATGTGCCAGTCGCAAGCAAAGAGCCTTTGTGTCAACCTATTGGTAACTTTTCACTGGTTTATTTCCTTATAAAAATATTGCTGGGTAAAGGAATATTGGGAAATTAAATCACATTCTTATGTTTGTATTGAAATCTTTCCAACCTTTTTGTCTGGTGTGATATATTTCATTTTTCTTGTTAAATAAATATTTTATTCTTTGTATTAAAAGTGCATCAGCAGACTCCTGTAAATTTGTTCAGTAACTTTCCTCCACAATTTCAAAACAAAATAGGATCTATCAAGCCAGGTTTCACTCTGGGATCTGACTTGTCCAGTATTATCAGTTGGGATCATACACTCAATAACAGTAACTGGAGGAGCTAATAGAGAGAGAGCTGATGGAGAGTCTATGGTGCTGATGTTGATGGCTGACTTTTCTTGAAAAAGTACTCCATTCTCATCTGCTTGGAAAACTTCTGCCTCTCCCTATAGATTGCTCTGTAACATTGGGTGGATTTATCCAAGGCACAGCAAACAATGGAACAGCGATTTACCATGGGGCCCACATCTTGAATGATAGACTGCATTTCATCAGCTAAACTGAATAACTTATATAAGTTTTTCATTGTAATTTTATGAGTTACTTCTGTTTCTTCATTGTCTTCATCATCATCATCCTCCTGCAAACTTGCTTTCATCTTCTCCAACTCCATCAGATCTTAATTTGATAAAGATTCGCTGTGATATTCCAACACCTCCTCCACATTACCTCCATCAACTTCATCAAAAGCCACATTGAAAGGTTAACAGTCTCATTTATAGCAGCTACATTTTCACTAGGGCTAAACCCATGAAAATCATGCACACATTCCGGCCAAATGTACCAATTTAATGATGACAGTTTGACTTCATCCCATGACTCATTAAGAACTTAATGGCATGTATGGTGTTGAAATTTCATCAAAACCTATGAACTGTTGGCTTATCCTCTCCATTGGTTCCATGAATCAGCTGGGCTAATGTCTTCCTTAGATAATATACCTTGAATGTAGTAGTTACACTTTGATCCATAAGGGGAAATAAAGCTGCAGTATTTTTTGGGAGATAGCCAACCGTGATGTTATCAGACAAACCCTTCAAAATTATGGGATGACCAGGGGCATTGTCTAGAAGCAATACTTAATGGGCAATGTTCTTATTTTTGCAATAATTTTCAACAGCAGGGTAGAATAAGAAGTAAGCCAAAATTCAAAGATTTTCCTTGTTACCCATGCTTTCTTCTGAGGCTGCCATAGAACAGGAAGAGAAGCCTTAACATACCTCTTTTGTGCCCTTGGATTTTCACTGGGATACGCAAGTTAAAATTTCAAGTTTCAAACTAAAATCTTCCTCAGCATTGGACTTAAGAACCATTAAACCCATCTTTCACAGCCTTAAAAAAAGGCACATGCACTTCTTCTGCAGAGATGAGAATTCCATTAAGTAATTCTTTCCAATAGAGACCTGACTTGTCAACGTTGACAACTTGACAGAATAAATAAACTTCCTCCTCAGCCTGTGAAGTTGCAGGATATGCATCTATGGCACTTGAGGCAGCACTTGGTCCCTCAGCAGTAAACTTCAGGTTATATAAATTTGCCTTCCTCTTGAAATGCTCAAACAACCCTGAGTTTGCTTTGAAAGATTCATTTGAAGAGCTTCACCGTCCTTTAATTTCAAATTCTCGAAGAGACTCCTAGCTTTCTCTTGAATTACAGCTGTGTTTAAGGGAATTTGTGGTTGGGGTTGATCTTCAATCCAAACACACAGTAAATGCTCCATTCTCTCCATCATATAATTGCACAGATGTTGTAACCTCGTGGCAGTTGAAGGAGTCACACTCTAACCACTGATACTTCTTTAACATCTTGATTTTTCCTAATAGTACATGCAGTGGATTCAGCATAGTTCATGGAATTAGTAATATGAAGCACATGATCATCTTGCTCAAGGCACCTAAGCACATTAAGCTTAACTTCTAAAGTAATGGCCTTCCTCTCAGTGACCAAGGGAGCTTAGACACGATTAACATTATGCTATTACAGTACACATTCCATGTCCAAACGCAGCAAGACCTGGACAATATCCAGGCTTGGGCTGACAATTGGCAAGTAACATTCATATAACACAAGTGCCAGGCAATGACCATCTCCAACAAGAGAGAATCTACCCATCACCCCTTGACATTCAATGATATTACCATCACTGAATCCCCCATAATTAACATTCTGGGGGTTACCATTGGCCAAAGGCTGAACTGAACTAGCCATATAAATACTGTGGCAACAAGAGCAGGTCAAAGGCTAGGAATTGTGCGGTGAGTAACTCCCCTCCTGGCTCCCCAAAGCCTGTCCAACAACTACAAGGCACAAGTCAGAAGTGTGATGGAATATTCTCCACTTGCCTGGATGAGCGCAGCTCCAACAACACTCAAGAAGCTTGACACCATCCAGGACAAAGCAGTCCACTTGATAGGCACCACATCCACAAACATTTACTCCCTCCACCACTGATGACAAGAGGCAGCAGTGTGTACCATTTACAAGATGCACTGCATGAACTCATCAAGGCTCCTTAGGCAGCACCTTCTAAAACCACAACCGCTACTACTTAGAAGGACAAGGGCAAATACATGGGAACACCACCACCTGGAAGTTCCCCTCCAAGCCACTCACCATCCTGACTTGGAAATATATCGCCGTTGCTTCACTGTCACTGGGTCAAAATCCTGGAACTCCCTCCCTAACAGCACTGAGGGTACACCAACGTCACAGGGACTGCAGCGGTTCAAGAAGGCAGCTCACCACTACCTCCTCAAGGGCAATTAGGGATGGGCAATAAATGCTGACCGACCTCACCAGCAATGCCCACATCTTGTAAATTAATTTTAAGAAACCTTACAATACAGCCCAACTAGATGCATAATGCTCAATAAATGTTAAATAAATGAAAATAATATACCAATAAAGCAGAAAGTTCAAGAAATGAAATTAATCTACAGAATGATGTTGCCAACAGATAACTCAGAAGTAAACTGAATATTGGCTCACTTCTTAATGCATGCACAGTAATATAAACTGACAATTGAAGTCGTGGATGGCAAAACTATTTGAAAAAGTTCCCTTCTATGAAACACACACTAAAACAAAAACTCATGTTAGAAAGCTCTCTAAATGGGAATATCTGTACACCAATTGACCTGCATATTCTAGAAGGACAAGGGCAGCAGATACATGGGAACGCCACCACCTAAAGGTTCCCCTCCAAGGCACTCACCATCCTGACTTGGAAATATATCGCTGTTCCTTCACTGTCACTGGGTCAAAATCCTGGAACTCCCTGCCTAACAGCACTGTGGGTGTTCCTACACCACATGGACTGCAGTGGTTCAAGAAGGCAGCTCACCACCGCCTTCTCAAAGGCAACTAGGGATGGGCAATAAATGCTGGTCTAGCCAGAGATGCCCACAACTCATGAATGAATAATAGAAAATGGCAAATAATTCTTAAAGATACAGTACCAGCTAGTCTAAATACAATATTGAACTCACTCTATCTATACTGTCTTAATCAATCCAAACACAGCATAAATGAATTTACAGTGCAAGCCAAGCTAAATATATATTACAAATCATTCTAACAGTACACCATAAGTTGCTCTACTAGGACAGAACTAGTCAATCCAACCACAGGGTATGAGCCAATCTGAACATACAGAGAAACTCTTGCTGATGGCAAAGTACAAGTCAATCTAATGATAGAATGCATGTCACTCCAACATATAGCACAAGTCAGTCTTTTCAGACAGCGCAAGTCAACCTAATCACAAAGTACAATTCACTTTCACTCACAGCTGTCAACACTGAGCAAATGTTAAGTGCAAGATTTTCAGTCATAAGTCAGCCACATACCTGAGGCATTGTCTTATCCCAAAAATAGACACGCAGTTGAAAGCAACAAGCTGCAATCATCACACAGTCTGCAATACCACTTCTAATGGGCGACACCTGTAATGTTTAGAGCAATTTTGTGAACAGATTGCAACAGAAGAACTCTTCACATTGGCTGCTGGGGAAGTCTATGCTGCTTCAGGTGTCCATCAAGAAATTTCAGACTGATTACAATCAACTTAGGGATAAAGCCTTTCTAATGTATGAAAGGAAGAAGCAAAATACAACTAATAATGCAGTAGCATAGAATAAAGCGTACCTCAGAAGCCTGCCAACAGCTTTACAGCTATAGTGTAAGGAAAGATATGCGCCTAAAGTCGGCGCTGCTGGAAGCGGATGTAAAACCCGCTCCCGGTCGAGTTTGCGCTATGAACGCGATCTTACGTTGGGTGGCTAATTAAGGCCCGCCCAGCGTGAAACGCAACTGCTGGATGTGTTTTCCCTGTGCAGGGGGTGGGAACACGTCGGGCGCCGGGTCCAATGGGGACCCAGCGGGGTGTTCAGAAAAAGGAACAGGCAGATCCCTGAAGGCTGCCAGGAGTTCTGGGAGAGGCTGAGGGAGCTGTTTAGAAGCTATCCAAGAAGTGTCCTGGTGCACACACATGGCCTCAGTGCCTGGTGGTCATGGAAGGTGGGAGGGCAAGTTGGGTGGGCACTCTGCCCCCCGTTTCTCAGATGAGTGCCTGGGAGCCCTGGTCGAGGAGGTCAGTGCCAGGCGGCACATCTTAATGTCCAGGGACAGCAAGAGAAGGCCGGCCCACCTGACCAAGGGTCCCGGACAGAAGTTGCCTCCCAGGTCAGTGGGCATGACGTGATGTGCCGGACGTGGATTCAGTGCTGCAAAAGGTTCAATGATCTCTTGCAGTCAGCAAGGTTAAGTGCAGAAATGGCATGGACCTGTGCAGAGAACTTTAGTCAGGTGGCCATTGCTTGGAACGCTCAGGGGTCTAAAAGTGTGTACACCAACTGGCATTCAAGCCTACCCTGCCAAGGCTGGGATGTCAGCACAACTGGCTTCAGTGCATTGCAGGGTGAGATATACCACAGTGACACAGCCGCCTAATGCCCAGGTGGGAGGGTGGGTGGGAACCAGGAAAGGATCTTCAGGGAGATGGAGCAATAATGAGGCTATTTTTCCCTGTCAGGAGAGGAGGAATCACAATGCTGCAGAGCGCCGCAGAACAGGTGGAGGAGTGCCAAATCTGTGTTGCCTCATGAAGCACAAAAGCAGTGCACTGCAGGTGGAATGCAACTGGCCAGCTCACTCCTCCAGTCGCGGTGAGGCAGGGGTCTCAGATGAAGGTAAGTGTGCAGGTGACAGATGCGTGTGCGGTGGGTACTGGAAACATAATGGGCTTCTCTCATCAGAAACTGAACTGTGTAAAGAACATATGTTTTTATTTCTGTTGGACTGTGGATTAAAATTACAGTGGCTGCAGTATGAAGTACATGTCTACTGGAATAGTGTAAGGGACATATACAATGTTGCTGTCCTAGAACAGAGTGTGCCATGAAAGACAGCATGGTGCTGAGAAGGAGTCTGGTCTAATGGGGAACAGCCTGGCAACAATATTTTAATTGGCTCCTGACCAGGTGACCAGGGTTTGTGTGAGAGCAGTGCAGTAGAATAGCTCCTAGCCCGAAAGGAAAAAGATCTAAAACCTCCATCTCCTGTGTGTGTAAGATTCCAGTAATTCTAAAATAATAGTCAACTGGATTTTTCTCCTCATATATCTATAACCTGCTCTCTCCCTGAAAATGCCTGTAAAGAGACAAAGGGGAAAATCACTGTTAGAGACATTGAAAGGCAAGTGCTCAACCAGTGAACTAAAGACTGAAAGTGCTGGAAGACCACCTCATGTCATCAACAAGAACTGAAAGGAATTGGAAGACATCAATCAAAATCAACCCACCGAATCCTGTACACCTGAATTGGTGCTTTTGAACTGTTTTATCCCACCCTTAAAATCCATGTTTTTGTGTATCTTATGTGTCTTGTATTTGTGTGTGTAGGGATTTAAGAAGGTGTAAAGTTTAGGTTACAGAGTTAAAAATTAGCAGTTCATATTTCTTTCTTTTGCCACGGGTTAAAGACAATTTGTTCAATAAACAGTTATTTACTTACAAAGTTTACAAACCTGGTGCTTGTATTCTGTTAACCTAAATTAAACAATTAGGTGGGTTGATCAAACTTTTTCACATTTGTCACGACTCGGGGAGCAGTGGGGCTTGATATTAGTAGCGCACTATCCCCAGGGAGTCATGGCAAAGTTTGGGGGCTCGACCAAGATATTTTGGAACAAAAGACAATGACGATTTGGGTGTAGATTTAGTAAGTAATAAAAGCTTAAAGGAAACACCAGGTTTGTACTATCAAAAATAAAATGGCACTGCAAACTGCTAAAGCTTTCCTGCAAGTGGAAGAGATGTCCCTGACAATTTTACAAGGGATCCCAAAAGCCAGGTTAATCGAATTGGCGAGTAAATTAAGAGTAGGATTGCCTGCCAAAGCTAGGAAGACAGAGATAATCGAAGAGATGGCACAGTGTTTGAAATTGGAAGGAATACATGAGAGACCGAGTTCTCCAAGAGGTGGTTCATTGGACTGGGCTCAAAGTCAGTTGCAAATAAAAAAAATTGGAACTAGAGGCAGAAGAAAAAGAAAAGGAAAGAGAGAGGGCATTCCAAAGGGAACAGGTAGAAAGGGCAGAGAAAGAAAAAGAAAAGGAAAGAGAGAGAGCGTTTCAAAGGGAGTTAGAAATAGCAAAGTTAGAAAAGGAGGAAAGAGAAAAAGAGAAATAATTCCAGCTTAAAATGCTGACAGTTAAAGAAGAGACACCAGTAGGTGAGGCAGGACTTACTTTCAGATCAGGAACCAGTGGGGAGACCTTTAGATTTGTATAAGCTCTTCCAAGGTTTGAGAAAAGGGATGTTGAAGCATTCTTTTTTCATTTGAGAAGATAGCTAAACACATGAACTGGCCAAATGAAAACTGGGTATTGGCCATGCAGAGCAAATTGACAGGCAGAACGCAGAAAATTTATGCTTCCCTGTCAGAGGAGGTTTCTAGGGATTATGATGTGGTGAAAAAGGCCATTATGAGTGGTATGAGTTGGTCTCTGAAGCATACAGACAAAAGTTTCAAAATTTAAGGAAACAGCCTGGACAAGCTTACATTAAATGTGAAAGGATTAAGCAAAGTAGTTTTGACAGGTGGATACGAACATTAAGGGCAGGATTTTACCGTGGGCAAGCGGGGGGCAGGGCCCACTCACCAACGTGTAAAATGACGCGGAATGACATCGGGTGGAACCCCCGACGTCACCACGCCCCATTTAAATTTTCAGGAAGGCGGGCGTGCAGCAAAACTTGAGGCCATTGACAGGATCAATTAACCAATTAAAGGACCTGCCCATCCAATCTTAAGGTTGGCAGGTTGGTCAGGAGCCCCGGCGGCAAATAGAAAAAACATGAAACCTCATCCAGCGGCAGGGTGAGATTTCATGTAGGGATTTTAAAATTGTAATAAAGTTGTTTTGTAAATTATGAATATGTCCCAACTCATGTGGCATTGTCACATGAGGGGACATGTAAGGGATTTTTCTTTTCTCCATTTTTAATATTTTTTAAAGTCTTAAAAGAGGGGGTCTCCCTGAGGCTAAGTGCAGCCTCAGGGAGATGTGCGCTCTTTCGTGCACATGCGCGAAAGAGCGCACTCTCGATTTTAAGGATTCCCCCCGCCCGCACAGGGAGCGCATAGCGCTTCCCGCCAGACGTCACGCTGGGCGGGCCTTAATTGGCCCGCCCACATAAAATTGCGATGCGGCCCCGATCGCTGGCGGCGATCAGCTTCCCGCCCACCCACGATTGGGTCAGGCCCGCCCGCCCAACAAACGGAAAATTCTGCCCTAGGAGTTGAAACTACCTATAGTTCTTAGAGAGACCATTCTCTTGGAAGAATTTAAAAACTCCCTACCTTATGTAACAAGAACCCATGTTGAAGACTAAAGGGTTGCAACTGCTAGACAGGCAGCAGTAATGGCTGATGATTATGAGCTGATCCATAAAAGTAAACCTCTTTTCCATCACCCTCATAAGTTTGAAAAGGGTATTAAGTGGGAGAGTGAAAGGGAGGCAAGTAGCCAGGGTAAAGAATGGATAGTTGGGAATACCTTGAGATCTACTTCTCAGATCAGGAAGGAAGGTACTGAGGGTGGAGGTGAAACTCGAAGGCCTAAGCGTTTCCATTGTAATAAAGCAGGACACATTCGTTCAGAATGCTGGAAGTTACGAGGGAAGCCCATGGGGCTTATTGGAGTTCATAAGAGTGAGTCCAAAAATGGAACTCAAAAAGAAAATGCCACAGATCAAATTGTAGCTTTAACTACAAGTAAGAGTCTGGAGGTAAACACTGCTGTGAATGCAGGTGAAGTGAATAAGGTAGATGAGAGATATAAAGTGTTTTTTGTCTAAATGAAAGATACCCCCTTTTCATCAAATGATGCAGCTAAACCCATAATTATACTAAAGGACATAGGAACTACTCAAAATCTTTTGCTGCAGAAAGATGTAATTTTCCCTCCAGAGAGTTCAATAAAAGCTAAAGTATTGGTAGACGGGATAAGTGGAGAGTATATCCCAGTTCCATTGTACAAAGTGCAACTGGAGTGTGATTTGTTGTCTGGACCAGTGATTGTAGAAGTGGTTAAGAAATTACCCATGGATGGAGTTGATTTACTCCTGGGGAATGATTTGGCAGGAGTGAAGGTTATAACTTCACCAATAATTAAGGAAAGTCCGAGAGAGGCTGAAGAGGCAGAATAGTTCCAAAAACAAGCTCCTGGTACTTTTCCACTGTGTGTGGTGACCAGAGCAATGGCTAAACAAAGTCCATCACCAGAGGTCAAAGTAATACCATGAGCAGGTGTTAAAGTAGCCAAAACTTTCTTTAAGGATGATGATAATTCAAAGGAAGTGTTTGGCATGTCTTCATTAATTGAGGCTCAGAAAGCAGATCCAGAGTTAAACAAGTTAGCACAGTCAGCTCACACTGAAGCTGAGGCAGAAAGAGTTCTGGAGTGCCATTACATTAATAATTCTGATGAGAAAGTGGAGACACCCTCACAGGCCTGCAGATGAGTAATGGATGGCTGTTCATCAAAAAGTGGTACCGCCCAAATATCATAAGGAGATATTGCAAGTAGCACATGAAATTCCTATGGCAGTGTTAGGGGGAAATAAAGGAATATAATAAGAACTTATTGAAGGGAATCAATACTTAAAATATCCAAGCAGGCAAAACCTGTCTGTGTAAGCTGGACAGAGAGAAATCTAAACCTCACACATTCTCAGGGCTTGTGAGTATCAGCAAGGCCATATTGGATGAAGGAGAATGTAAATATGATAGATTGGGTGTTTTGGGAGTCAGACTGGAGCCTTAGGTTGAAAAACAACTAAGATTGAGCCTGTTTACAACAGATAGGGAAAGAACAGATGGTCCTAGTTTAGGTAAGAGGGAGGGTCTCTGTCTGGGTGAGAAACAAATAGGGGCATACAATGCATGTACTTGTCACCAGACTTGTCAGTTTAATGTAAACCTATATGTTGACAAGATCAAAATCTGGAAACTGTTCTTGTACGTAACCAATAATGTATAAATATGATGAACATTTATAGTTTAGCAGAGTGCTATCTCAAGCTGTATTGAGATGGTGTTCTCCTTGCAATTGCTCGAATAAACGATTGTGACCTGTACCTGAGACTCCTGTGGTCCGTTTGTCAAAGTGACCACAACAGGCAGGACATGTAGGGATACAGAAAACCCAAGCATCGATAAACAGGCATTTTCCCTAGCCAAAGCTTCATAAGGACATAATACAATTTTGTAAAATGTGTCATACATGTCAGGTATTAGGCTAACCTCAATATGTAATCACACCAGCACCTATAATACCCATACCAGTTTGTGAAGAACCATTCAGTCCGGTATTAGTAGATTGTGTAGGGCCATTACCCAAAATGAAAGCAGGACATCAGTACACCCTTACAATCATGGATATGATAACCCGATTTCCAGAAGTTATTCCTTTAAGGACAATTACAGCTAAGGTTGTAGTGGAAAAGTTAACTCCGTTTTTGACTCGTTATGGCCTATTGAAATACAATCTGACCAAGGTTCTAACTTCATGTCTAAAATGTTCCAGGACATAATCAACAGTTTGGGTAACAAACAGTTAAAGTCTACTGCCTATGACCTACAGATACAGGGAGCTTTAGAGAGGTATCATCAAACTATCAAAACCATGATAAAGACCTATTGCGATGAATACCCAAAGGATTTGGACAAACGATTAGATTTCTTACTATTTGCTACCAGAGGTTCTCCGAATGAATCTATAGGATTTAGTCCATTTGAATTGATCTATGGTCATGAAATAAGAGGTCCATTAAAAGTGATTAAGAAAAAGTTCCTAAAGCAGAAAGAAGAATCCTCCATGTTGGATTACGTGTCCAAGTTTCTAGAAAGACTCACAAGAACATGTAAAGTAGCACAAGAGCACTTAAAAAATTCCCAAACAAAAATGAAAGGATGGGCAGACAAATATACTACAACTAGAACATCCCAAGCAGGAGATGAAGTATTGGTATTATTACCTTTGCAGGGTGAACCCCTGAAAGCGAAATTCGGTGGCCCCTACAAGGTAGTTAGGAGAATTAATAAAGTGACTTATCTAATAGATACTCCTGAGCATAGGAAGAAGAAGCTGTTATGTCACATAAACAAGCTGAAGCAATATCACTGCAAGGAAGATGATGGGAAAGAGCAAGTATGCCAGCTGGTAGGAGTAATGGAGGATGACAGGGACAATAAGAGTAAGGTAGAGGGAGAAGTAATGCACAGAGTGAACCTCCTACAATTCGATTAGTCCATATGAAAATACTGGGACAGTTAGATACTTTGTTCTTATATTTAGAAGAAGGACCACGGGAAGATCTAATAAGGTTACTTAGGAAGTATAAGTGAATTTGTAGGGATACACCTCGATGTACAATGTTAGCTAGACATGATATGAATGTAGGACACTCGATGGAAAATTGGGCGTTCCATTAATGGAGACTGGTGTCCTGAGGCAGCAGAATAAGAGACCCAGGCCTGGATTTTTGCAATGATGTAGAGCCTCTCGTCATTGTGAAAATGGTGGAAGTGGCCAAAACCCAGAAGTCCTGCCCCCTGAGCATGGTACTCACCATTTTCACGGGGGCAGGAATGTGAGCGCGCTGCATTTCGTGCATGCGCATTTTGCAGAGGCAGCTACCCATTTAATCAGCAGCTGCATCTAGTCATGTTTAATTTTGGTGACCCAGGTGTGTGAAACACAATGTACACAGATTAGGCCTAGTAGGAGCTGGTCTGAACTTTGTGATATCCTTTGGAGAGGAGAGGTACCCTTTTGGAGAGGTAGGGTACCCCTTTGGTTATGGTCCCTGTTATGACTGATGCAGTTGGTACAACTGAGTTATTTAAAAATCCCAGATGAAAACTCTAAACGACTGTATAAACTATAATTTTAGGTGTTACATTTGACATGCGACTCTAAATTCAGGAATTAGATTACCAGTTCTCGAGGTTTTACATTAAACTAAATGAAATATTTTATTAATTTACACAGGTTAAAATATATATACACATAGCTGTAAATTACCACTATCATAACGTATACCAAATTCCCAAACTAATCTCCATTAAGGCAACAGCAACCCATAGACTTAACCAGGCACCAGGCAAAGCATTTTATAGCTGCCTTTTGATCTCATATTGCTTCTGCCGAAAACTGCTGAAGTTATACCTACCACCGCCCATTGAATGTAAGTTCTCATTGTATCACCAGCCTCTTCTAACAATAAAAACCCTTTCATAGTACCAATTTTATTAGTAATATAAACATATTGCTGGGTATCTGCTAGATGGGTGTCAGTTTTCACCCCACTTCTTGAATGCTCTATTCAAAAAATGCAAATACACTCTATCTCTCTTACATATCAAAACTTGTACACATCAAAGCACCCAGACTAGCTGGCTTTAATCCAATTAAGACACAATACAGGCCAAACCTCTATTTTAAAAGAATATTTTCCAAAATATTACATACATTAATAGATTCATGACATCCCCCTCCTTATCAAAAAATGAACCGTCATAATTCTAAAAGATGGCTTCATTTTAATAACCCATCTCGCACTATCTCCTATACTTATTACACTATTACATTACCAGATGCATGCATTAACATAATATATATACACGAGTCCTTGGTATCAACAGAAATCACTCCAGTTCAGTGTCCAACTATTTTTTTTAAATGTCCCATTTTCCTTTAAGCTTCATACTCTTGATAGCACATCTGCGAACAGATTTTCTCTTCCAGCAATATGTATAATTTGTAGATTAAATGGTTGGAACAATAGGCTCCATCAGGAAAGCCTTGCATTTATGTCACAAAATTTATCCAAAAGCTTCAAAGGATTATGGTCTGTATGAACAATTGTTTCTGATGAATTGTTTGCAACATAAATTTCAAAATACTGCAATGTTAACACCAAACTCAAAGGGCAGAATTTTCCATCTGGCGCAAGGGGGGTGGGGCGGGGGGGGGGTGGTGTTGGCCGGGATGGAGTGGGAGTGGGCGTGGGCGTGGGCGGGCACGGACCTGATCAGCGACGGCGATCGGGTCTGCGCCACCATTTTACGTGGGGCGGGCTAATTAAGGCCTGCCTAGCGTGTTTCGCAGCTCCAAGTGATGGCGGGAGTGGGCAGGCAGCAGATCGGCAATCGCTGCCGGGTCCAATGGCGGCCTGTTTAAAAGGGCAAGCTGCAGCCTCTCCAAGGCTGCTGTACATGGCCAGAGGTCGGGGCCAACACAGATCCAGGCTGGCCATGCAGGAGGGTAGGGCGGGCATTCAATGTGCGCCCCGGTTTTCAGATGAGTGCCTTGCTGCCCTCCTCGAGGAGGTGGCAACATGGTGAGAGGTGCTCGTCCCCTAGGATGGGAGGAGGAGGCCGCCCCACTTGACAAAGTGTGCATGGGAGCAGGTAGCAGAGGTTGTGAACTCCCATGATGTGGTGCGGTGCACATGAATCCGTGCTGCAAGCGCTTCAATGATCTGCTGCGCACGGGAAGGGTGAGTAGCATGTTGGCACCATTCACTTCACCCATCATGTAAGCTTCCCCCCCGCTGGCTGACTGGCTTGAATGCAATGAGTCATTGACGGCATGTGTCCTTAGCTGGGCAGGCCAGCTGATATTCCTGATGCGTTGGTCAGCCTGAGAGGGTGGTGATCAGATGGGTTCTGACCCCACAGCATGTGGTGGACTGAGGCCCACATGACTGTGGTGGGGGAAACCTGGAGGATCTGCACCCAGGCGCAGTGCTCGCACTCCAGGACACGTCGATGTCAGGGTGATGGGAGGGAGGGGATCTTCAAGGTGGCGTGGCACAGATCGATCTGCTGCCCTCTGCGCTCCACGTCATTGTGCCTCCTTGCAATGGCAGGTGTGTACTCCTGAGTGTGATGAAGGCAGAGTGTGGCCAAGCCGGGGGTGGGGGGAAGGACACATCTGGCATATTTGTGTGACTGTTCGGCAGCAGCGGGATAAGGATGCATTGAACCCCTGCAAAGGCCAACTGGGCTTGGGATAGGCCAGCCGTGAGGAGATTCACGGTACAAGTATCACTTATCAATGCTCTTTTCTCATTTCCAGGAGAAGAATTCTCACAACATTACCGAGCGGGTGAGGACTGGTGGTGGACCAGCCCAGGTAATGCTGCTTAGTCGCTTCGAGCAGGAGGCCCTCAACCTGAAGAGGCACCATCCGCCTAGGTCCTCCGGAGCCGGAGAGGCTGGGGTTCCACAGGCAGGTATGTGTGGCCAGCACTCACATCAACAGCAGTGCTGATCGTTGAGTGAGTGACGTTACCAACATGGCTTGCCCATTGCGTGTAGAATGATGAGAGCATGATAATCTGGGGGACAGGCATCTACATTGACATTGCCCGCAGGCTAACTGATTGAATGTCCTTACTCTTCCTTTCAGCATCACCGGCACAGGGCCGGGATCCAGACACCTGAGGGCCATGGAGTTCCAACATCACTAGCGTCACACCATCTCTGCCAGGCAGGCACCAGTGCAGATACTGGCACCCCGGTGGACATCATATCTTCGGCTAGTGTACCGGGGCACAGCAGTGAGGGCACTTCACAGTTGCTGGAGGAGCTGGCGGGAGAAGAGAGTGCCCGGAGGACTGCAGGCGCCCAGGCACATGCTCAGTCCATGGCTAATGATGACCTTCTGGAGTCGTCAGCGATGCAGCCAACTCATGAGATCAGGCCAGGTGTGCAGCATCTTCTGGTGGAGATACATGAGGCTGTGCTTGGCTTGGTGTCCATGGTGGAGGAGTCTACACGGACTGTAGCCACTGCATTGAGCCTCATGGATGAGCGGCAAGCTTCCCCCATGGAGAGAGTGGCGACTCTCATGGAGAGGCATCTCCAGGGTCAGGATCAGGGGTTCCTGCGGTTGCGCTCGGACCTGCAATCCCTCACAGCGGCATTGACCTCATGTGGTCGGTGCCCGTGTGGGCGGTGGTTTGGACACCAGGTATCTCACCTTGGTGCCCATCCATCTACGGTGAACAGGGAGGGCCGAACGGACCTCACATCAGTGGAGCAGCTGCCTGTCGTCTCTGCTGGCGCCTCTCAGGGCGCTCCGGATGAGGCCGGCAGCTCCTCCGCCCCTCTGTCAGTGACCGCGGCACCCAATGATCACACGTTATCTGCATGTTCATGGAGTGGAAGCCCTTCCTGTTGACAAAGGCACCAGGCTCACCTGCTGGCACCTTGATGGCCACATGTGTGCAGTCTATTGCACCCTGGACGCGAAGCCTCTGACTTGCTGTGTCTGGCTTGCCTGGTCCCAAAAGTAGTGGATGAATTTCGATACATGCCTGAACAGAGCGTTTGTGACCTGCTTGACACAAGTGTGGACAGCTGATTGGGAGACACCGCATAGATCACCCACCGAACCCTGGAAAGAGCCGAAGGCATAGAAGTTGAGGGCAGCTGTGACCTTTAGAACCACGGGCATGGGGTGTCCACCCACACAGTTAGTGGAGATCTCTGGACCAGTCATCTGACAAATAGTGTTGACTGTCTCCCTTGACAGATGGAGCCTCCTTCGGCACTGCACCTCAGACATATTGAGGTAGCTGTTTTGCTGCCTGTAAACCCTGGCAGCAGGATAGTGGCATCTTTTGCGGGCACTTCCGCCTTGGACTACCTCTTGCCCCTGCGCCCTTTGTGCCTGCGCCTGTCCTCCAAAAGGTGGCTCCCCTGGAGGCTGAATGTGCACTCCTGGCTCCTCCCCCTTCTAGCCCTCCCTTCCTCCTCAGAGGAGGTGCATCCAGTGGAGAGATCACTTCCCATTCCCAGGCTCAGAGAAGCTTCCTGAAACCTACAGGTCCAAAAACAAATCCTCACAGCAAAGTGCTGACCTAAGCTTATGAGTCCAGTCCAAGCAGCTGGTATGTGTTTTGAAGTTTTCACACAGGCAAGTTTCAGTAACTTTTGTACAATAACTTTTAAATCTGTAGAATTGCGACCCCACTGAGCCCTCTTCTCCCGCTCTTGGGTGAGGTTTATACAAATTTCTGCTACCTGCCTGCCCGTGCGATGAGCTGAAGATCACATGGGCGCCGCAAGATCCCCGTCAATTGGAGCCTCAAGAGCCTTAAGTGGCCTGTTAATTAATGGCGGGTGCGCAACAGAGATCATCGCGCGCCCGCCCACCGAAATATTGGATGGCGCGCAGTGCCATCGGGACACTCGCTCGACGTCACTGCGTGTCATTTTACACGTTGGCATGCGGATCCCACCCCCCCACATGTCAAACGGAAAATTCTGCCCAAAGTCTCTTTTCCGAGCTGTTGTACATTCAGTTTCCGTGAAAAATACCCTATCGGTTTTTCAATTCTAGAGTCATCTTCTTGTAACAGTACAGCCCCAATGCCTATATCGCTTGCATCAACAGCCAACTTGAATTGCTTGGCATAATTGGGTACATCCCAAACTAGTGTCGTAGTTAATACCATTTTCAAACTATCGAATGACTTCTGACACTCCAGTGTCCATTGAAACTTCTTGTTCTTTTTCAATCGCTCAGTCAGTGGAGCAGCCGCTTGGCTAAAATTTGGTACAAATTTCCGGTAAAACCCACTCATGCCCAGAAATCTCAAAACTTCTCATTTTGTTGTAGATGTTGGGAAATCCACGGTAGCCTTGACTTTCACATCTCTCGGAGCCACCTTAACATGTCCAATGGTATGGCCTAGGTATGTAACTTGTGCTTTTGCAAATTCACTTTCAGCCAAGTTCATCACCAAATTAGCTTCTTGTAGTCGAGTAAATAATTCTTTCAGATGCTGTAAATGATCCTCCCATGTCTGACTGAAAATGATTAGATCATCAATGTAAACCGCACAATTGCTTAGACCTGCAATTACTTCGTTTGTCAGTCTTTGAAATGTTGCAGGTGCATTCTTCATACCAAATGGCATGAATTTTAAACTGATATAGTCCACTTGGCATTACAAAAGCTCCTTTGCTCTCTCTGACAATGGTAACTGCCGATATCCTTTTAGCAAGTCAATATTTGTGATAGATTTTGATTGTCCCACTTTCTCAATGCAATCCTCCAACAGTGGTATGGGATATAAACCTGCTTTTGTCACTGCATTCACCTTTCGATAGGCCACACACAGCCTTTGTGTTCCATCCAGTTTCGGTACCAGTACAATAGGCGAACTCCAGTTACTACAACTAGATTCAATTATATCATTTTGAAGCATGAAATAAATTTTGTTTTGTACTTGTGATAACTTTGCTGGATTTAACCTATAAGGCTGTTGCCTTATTGCAGATGATATTCCTATACATACATCATATAAAGTTAAATGTGTCTTTCCTAACTTATTTCCACAAATAGGTTTGTGTGGCTGCAATAGCTTTACCAAATCACTTTGACACTTGCTTGGAAGGTAACTCAATATTTTATTTAAATTTTCAAGCACCCCCTCACTATCCAATTTGATTAGAGGAAAATCAATTTCAGAGTCCTGCACCTCTACCTCTTTCTCATCATCCACCATCACTAACATCTCTTTTTGTTCATCTTCCCTCTCAAAATACTTTTTAAGCATATTTACATGACACACCCTCTGCTTCTTTCTTTTGTCTGGAGTATTTATTAAATAATTTACTCCACTCAATTTCTTTACAATCCTGTAAGGCCCACTAAATCTTGCATTTAATGAATCACCTAGTACTGGTAACAAAATTAATACTTTCTCTCCAGAAACAAAACTGCAAATTTTAGCTTTCTTATCTGCTTTCACTTTCATCGCTTGCTGTGATATCTTTAAATGGTCCCTAGCCAACTCACATGCTCTGTTCAATCTTTCCTTGAAATTTGATACATAATCCAGGAGAGTATTTTCTGATTTTTGATCCACCAATTTCTCATGAATCAATTTCAGTGGTCCCTTTACCTCATAACCATAAACTAGTTCAAAAGGGCTAAAACCAAGTTGATGCATTAGGAGCATCTCTAATAGCAAATAACAAAAATGGAATTCCTGTATCCCAATCCTGTGCATAATTCTGACAGTGTGCTCTTATCATAGTTATTAAAGTTTGATGTCACCTTTCCAAAGCTCCCTGTGACTCCAGATGATAAGCTGTTGACTTAAACTGTTTAATCCCCAAACTGTTCATTACTTCCTGAAACAGATGTGACATGAAATTTGACCCCTGATCTGATTGTATTTCTTTAGGTAAGCCATATCTTGTAAACAAAATTAATTAACTCCTCCACAATCTTCTTAGTTGCAATATTTCTTAAAGGTATGGCTTTATTGTCAATAAATATTGATTTCCACTTTTAGTCTTAGGGAGGGGTCCTACACAATCAATGATGACCCTGGTAAAAAGTTCTTCAAACGCTGGTATTGGGATTAAAGGCACTGGCTTAATCATTGCTTGTGGTTTTCCTGTTATTTGACATGTATAACAGGTTCTACAGAATTTGTCTATATCCCTGTGCAATCCTGGCCAAAAAAAAAACCTCTGTATCTTTCCCTGTGTTTTCCTAAGTCCTAAATATCCCCCCATTGGAATTTCATGAGCAATCCTCAGAATCTCATTTCTATACCATAATGGGATAACAATTTGATGCACCTCCCTTCAGCTTTCATTTGCTGAGACATGATATTTTCTCATCAAAATAACCCCTCAAAGATAATAACATACTGGTTTCGGTTTGTGAATAAACTTTCTGATATAACTGTTTTAATTGCAAATCATTTTTCTGTAACTCCACTAACCTCTTTGAGTTAAACATTTCAACCTAACTGTCCTGCATTCCTTCCTCCTGAACAATGTTATCAAATACAGTGCCAGCTAATTGGATTTCGACACCTTCTTCTGCCTTTGAACTGCCTGCTTATCTTGTTTATCTTGTTCATCCCTATGGGCCTTTGATCCCATTATAATTCAATTAGGAAACAATCCAGGATGTTCCTTCTGCAGCACTTCTGTTGAAAACACGTCTACAAGCTGCTCAACTACCATAGGCATCACCCACATTTGTAATCCAGCTATATCATTACCCAGCATAAATTGAACCCCTTCTATGGGCAATTTTTCCACCACTCCAACTATAACTTCACCAGTCTTCTATTTGCTCTTTAAATTTGCCTTCCACAACGGAATAGATTTAGCATCTCCATGAACCCCACTTATTCGGCGGGATTTTCCACACCCGCCTGCCGCCACGATCTTCCAGAACCACCACAAGTCAATGGACTTCTGGCTGGGATGTCACCTTGCCCGCGGCAGGTCTCGCCTGCGACGGGGCCGGAAAATCCCGGCCACTATTACTTTCTCCTGCG
Source organism: Cetorhinus maximus (assembly GCF_964194155.1). Classification (NCBI taxonomy): domain Eukaryota; kingdom Metazoa; phylum Chordata; class Chondrichthyes; order Lamniformes; family Cetorhinidae; genus Cetorhinus; species Cetorhinus maximus. The sequence goes on along the minus strand of NC_135879.1, from coordinate 208,265,647 downwards.
ACACTCCCTTTGAACAACAAATATCACTACCTACAACATTAAGGATTGACTAGCCCTGTCTCTTAAAATTTTAACATCTTTACCGACTCCACCTGTACACATGGGAAGACTTTCCCTTCACATACAAAGTATTTAAACATTTCTGCAACCTGTTCCCCAGAATTCTCTTGAGTAAACTGTGAACACAATCCCACTTATTTATCTTTCACTGATTTTCCCTGTTTCACCTGTGCACAAGCCATTTGTTTCTCCTGTGCCTGAACCTCAGAACCCATAGTACTTTTACTTCCAGAGCTTTCTGTACCCCAATAATTCCTACAGATTTTTCCTGCAACTTCCAACATGATGACTGTCTGCCCTACTTTATTACAATGAAAACACCTCAATTTTCGAATGCCACTTCTACCTTCAGCACCTTCCTTTATATTCTGAGAAAAAAACTTCCTGGGAATTTCCAACTACTCCTTCTCTTCCTTGACTACCTACCTCCCTTTCATCCTCCCACTTTTTGTCCTTTTCTGATTTGAAAGGGTGACGGAAAGCATGTTTAGCTCTATGAACTAACTCATAATCACCAGTTATCTCTGCTGCTTGTCTTACAGAATCAACCCTCTGTTCCTCCACAGGAGTTCTCACTACCAAAGGGATTGAATCTTTAAATTGTTCCAAAAGAATGACTTCCCTAAGAGCTGCACAGGTTGTCTCTATTTTTAACGCCCATATCCACCGGTCAAAATTACTTTGTTTTACACTTTCAAACTCAATATAAGTTTAACCAGGCTGTTTTCTCATATTCCTAAATTTCTGCCAGTATGCTTCAGGAACCAACTCATACCCACTCAAAATAGCTTTTTTCACCACATTTTAATTCACCAGCATTTCTTCTGATAGCGAAGCATATGCCTCATGTGCCCTACCTAACAACTTAGACTGTAATAATAATGTCCAATTTTCCTGTGGCTATTCCATCTGTTTAGCTAGCTTCTCAAATGAAATAAAGAATGCTTCAATGTCGTTTTCCTCAAACTTTGGAAAAGATTGTACAAATTTAAACTATCCTCACTGGGTTCTACTCTAGAGATAAACCCTTCTTCACCTACTGGCATCTCTTTTCTAACTGCCAACCTTTCTCATCTCTTTCCTCCTTCTCCATCTTCACAATTTCTAATTCACTTGCTTCTAAGTCAAGCTTCTTCATTTGTAACTGAAGTCTCACTACCTTCATCTGTGACTCACTAGTGTCAGGTTTCACTTCCAACTGTAGATGCTGTGCTATACGTTTAACTATATCTGATTTCCTAGCAGGTAACCCCAATTTTAACTTATCTGCCAACTCTGTTAGCTTACTTTTGGTTATTTTCTCCAAACCAATCAGAGTTATCTCTGCTACTTCCAGACAAGTCTTAGCAAATGCCAAAGCCATCTCACCATTTCTAAAATACCTCACCAGCTCCTGAATTCAAAGTGCCTCTCATACTTGTAAGCTTAAGATTCACCAATTCCAAACCAATCAAAGAATTAGAAATATAGGCCTGAATTTTTCCTGTATCAGGTGGGCCCGGCGGGAGTGGGTGGGGGCAGTTGCGAAGCCGACCGCCAATTAAGGCCCACCCAGCATAATACAAGAGCAGTAGCACTGAGCATTACCTATGCGGGTAGGGGGAGGAGGGAGAGGCAGAGCCAGCGCTCTTTCGCACATGTACAACTCCATGCCTCAGGGAGATGGAAGTGTTTTTTTTTAAATTTCATTAAAACATTAAAAATTTAATGAAACGTGTCCCCTCATGTGACTATGTGAGATGGGGCATGTTTTTAGTTTTCATAGAAACTTTTTATTTAAGTAGTAAAAGCTTTAGGAAACCTCATCCACAAACTTAAGGTTGGATGGGCAGCGTAAACTTGACATTAATGACTTCTTAATGGCCCTAATAGGCCTATCAATTATCGGCGGGTGCACAGCTGTCTCCGGTGCACACCCGCCAAATGAAACATCGCAAGACAGCGCGATGACCTCGGGATGAACGCCCGACGTCCTCGCGCGTCATTTTACATGCCGGCATGTCGGGCCCTCCCCCATACGCCAACTGAAAAATCTTGGCCATAATTTATCCCAGCAAAAGCCCCCAATTGTTACAACCGATGCAGTTGGTACAGCTGAGTTATTTAAAAATCCCAGGGACAAATTTTAAACAACTGTCTTAACCTATAATTTTAAGTGTTATGTTTGAGATGCGACTCTAAATTCAGGAATCAGACCACCAGTTCTTGAAGATTTACATTAAACTAAATGAAACATTTTATTAACTTGTACAGGTTAAAATATATATACACATGGCTACAAATTACTACTCTATCATAACTTTTAACAAACTCCCAGCTAATCCATTAAGGTAACGGCAACCCATAGACTTAACCAAACACCAGGCAAAGCATTTTAACCTTACAAATTCAAAAGGAGGTTCTTTGCACTTTGGTTCCTGTGGAGCCAGTTGGAGGTTTACAGCTGCCTTTTGATCTCACATTGCCTCTGCTCTGCACACCCGAAAACTGCTGAAGTTATATTTACCACCGCCCATTGAAAGTAAATTCTCATTGTATCACCAGCCTCCTCTAACAATAAAAAACCCTTTCATAGTACCAATTTTATTAGTAATATAAACATATTGCTTGGTAGCTGCTAGATAGGTGTCAGTTTTCACCCCACTTCTTGAATGCTCTATTCAAAAAATGCAAATGCACGCTATCTCTCTTACATATCAAAACTAGTACATATCAAAGCACCCAGACTAGCTGACTTTGATCCAATTAAGACACACCCACAGACTAAATCTCTGTTTTAAAAGAAAAATATCTTCCAAAATATTACATACGTTAATAGCTTCATGACATCTTTGGAGGAAGTCAAGTGTCCTTTGGGAGAGGTAAGCTTCCTTTTTGGAGAGGTAAGCTTCCCTTTGGGTGAGGTGCCCTTTGGGTTATTAAAAATGGACATGAATATGCATAAAAAGTTCATAAACCCATTGGAACTGTCAAGAGAGCTGTCAAGAGGAACTGTCAAAAGTGCCAAAAGCAACTCCAAAAAGTGTCAATGAATTTAAAAGTCCTGCCCTCTAAAACTTTGAAATATCTTGTGTGGATGTTTTAAAAAAATCATTGCTTGCTATTTTACACAGTCTGCTGACATAAGCCTGAGTGTTATCATTTCTGGATTTCTGTTATATGACTGATTTCCCAACCTTCCATTATTGCAGAGGGTGCCTTCCATTTCACAATTTGATTGACAGCCCCAAGCACTTATAAATTCTTTGAAGTTGGACTATGAATTCCAATGTTTGTTTTATATGGGATTAAGCACTTGAATGTAATGTTTGTTCTTTTAAGGGATTATGTAGCTCAAGGGATTGAAATGTAGACAATGATTATTTTTATGAATGGGAGGATTTTTTTTAAAAATTAAAGACTGCAATAGACACCTAGAACTTTATTTTGTTGAAAAAGTGGGGGAGGGGTGGGCAGGTGGCACAAAATGAAGGATAGATTTCAGGGCAGGAGAGATTAAATTACAAAGATATCATGGAACACAAGACAAAGCAATGGTAAATGATGGGATAAAGATGAAAGCTTTTCTCCAGAGTAGGTGTTAATAGCAGAATAAAGGTCAACACTATCATGTGAGGTGATGCATTTTGGTAGGAAGAACATGGACAGACAATATAAAATAAGGGGTGAAATTTTGAAGGGAATGCAGGAGCAGAAAGACCTGAGTGTATATGTGCATAGATCATTGAAGGTGATAGGAAAGGTGGAGAGAGCAATTCATAATATAGCATCCTTAGCTTTATTAATAACGGCATAGAGTACAAGAGCAAGGAGGTTATGCTGAATTTATATAAGGTACTCATTAGACCTCAGCTGGAATATTGTGTACAGTTCTGGGCACCACATTATAGGAAGGATGTGAGCATATTGGAGAGAGTGCAGAAGAGGTTTATAAGAATAGTTCCAGGGATGAGAAACTTCAGCTATGAGAATAGATTGGTGAGGTCGGGACTGTTCTACTTGGAGAGAAGGCTGAGAGGAAATTTGATAGAGATGTTCAAAATGATGAGAGGCTGGATAGGGTAGATAGGGAGAAGCTGTTCCCACTCGTAAAAGGATCAAGAGCGAGAGGGCACAGATTTAAAGTGATTTGCAAAAGAAGTAAGTGTGACGTGAGAAAAAGCTTTTTTACACAACGAGTGGTTCAGGTCGGGAATGCACTGCCTGGAATTGTGGTGGAGGCAGATTCAATCAAAGCAAAAGAGAGGACATTAGATGATTATTTGAATAGAAACAATGTGCAAGGGTATGGGGAAATGGCAAGGTAACGGCACTAGGTCATAATGCTTATTTGGAAAGCCGGTGCAGACATAATGGGCCGAATGACTTCCTTCTGTGTCGTTAAAATGCTCTGATTCTGTTAAGTCTCGCCCATAGTCAATTAATGTTGCTTCCAGTGTAAAATGGCTGTGCAGCAGCTGGCTTTTTGGTTGATGGGCTCCCTGCAGACTTTTTAGTTGCGGGGCGGGGGGCAGGAATGGGGTTGGGGGGAGGTCGGCAGGGGGCAGGTGCAGGCAATATAGTGAATATGGTGGCCCATAAATTCTGGCCCAAAGATCACAGAAATTCAATTTGTGCTGAACGCAAATTGCACTTAAAAATTTGCAATGTTTTTGCTGATTTTGGCCAAATTGCTCCAGAAGAGCCAGGGCATTGAACGGAAACTCCAGGCTGATATAGAATAATACAATCATAGAAACTTGGCCCATCGTGTCTGCACCAGTTGAAAAATGAGCCATCCAGTCTAATCCCGCTTTCCGGCACTTGGTGCATTGCCCTGCTGGTTACGGCACTTCAGGTGCACATCCAGATGCCTTTTCAATGAGTTGAGTTTCTGCCTCTACAACCCTCTCAGGAAGTGAGTTCCACACCCCTACAATCCCCTGGGTGAAAAATAATTTCCCCCCTATTCTTTCTACCAAACATTTTAAATCTACACCCCCTAGTCACTGACCCCTCTGCTTAGGTGAATAGGCCTTTCCCAACCACTCTATCCAGGTCCTTCACAATTTTGTACATCTCAATCAAATCTCCCCTCAGCCTCCCCTGTTCCAAGGAGAACAATACCAGCCTATCCGATCTTTTCTCATAGCTGCAATTTTCCAGCTCTGGCAGCATGCTTGTAAATCTCCTCTGTACCCTTTCTAGCATAATTACATCCTTTCTGTAATGAGGTGACCAGAACTGTACACAGTACTCAAGTTGTGGCCTAACTAATGGTTTATATAGTTCCAGCATAACCTCCCTGCTCTTATATTCTATTCTTTCAGATTCCATATGCCTTCTTAACCATCTTATCGGCCTGTCCTGCTATCTTCAGGGATCTGTGATATCTACATATGTTTCCTAGCCATTAATGTTTTTAAGAAATAGGACACCAAACCTTCTTCAGCAGATACCCCAACTCAATTTTTCATTTGTCATCAGTACTTTCCATTTCATTTTTCATTCAAACCTTTTTAATCGAGTCCCATGTTTTACCTCGGATTCCTTTGGCTCGTGGTGCAATTAGAAGACTTTCATGTAGAGCATTTCAGAAATGTTCTCAAAGTGTAAATAAATCATAAGGGTTTTCACCATCTACTTATCTGTAATATTTCCTAAACTTCAAGTCATTTGGAGATTTAGGACATTTCCCTCTTAAATTCCTGCTGCTGTTCCTTATTATAGCCTGCTTTTGAAAATTTGCATCAGGATTGATTCATGATGCATCATATTGGATGTGCCATTTAAACAATAAATATTTTAATTAGCAATTGTGTCATGTGTGAAATTAATAAGATTAACCATATTGCCTTAAGTTCTATTTCCTGGTCCAAGACACCTGAAAAAATTAGCTCAGGTTTAGTGCTTTACTACAGAAGGAAAGGGAAGCCTGTACAGTGATTTGTGTACCCATTATTTTTATTGAAGCAAACATTGGTCTCATCATAAATTTCTTTGACCTTTTGAGCACATGCCACATAAATTATCTTATTGACCCACGAGTAACTAAAGAACTTGCATTTATATAGCCTTTGGTGACCTCAGGATGCCTCACAGTCCTTCACAGTCAATGAATTACTTCTGAATTGTAACTGCTTTTGTAATGTAGTGGAATATGGTATCTAATTTCTGTGTAAAAAGGTGCCGCCACAAAGATAAATGAAATAAATGACCCATTAAACCATTTTAGGTGCGTTAGCGGAGAGATTATTGGTTGCCAGGACATTGGGCACATTCGCATATTCTTCTTTGAATGGTGCCATGGGATCTTTTGTGTCCACCTGAGAGAGCAGACCTTGGAATAATGCATATTAATAACATTCAGTTCCTTCACCACTTGATATACTTTGGCTGCAGTTACCGTACAAGTTGCAATGTAACAACTCGCCAAGGTTTCTTCAACAGTACCACCCAAATTTTCGACTTCTACCACCTAGTAGGACAAGGCCAGCAGCTACAAAGGAGAATCACAACCTGCGATTTCCCCACTTAAGTTATACACCACCCTGACTTGAAAATATATTGCTGTTTCTACATTGTCACTGGATCAAAATCTTGGATATGCCTCTCTATCAGCACTGTGGATTTACCTACACTGCATGGACTGCAGCAGTTCAAGAAGGTGGCTTACTCGAGGGCAATTAGGATGGGCAATAAAAGCTGGCCTTGTCAGTGATCCCACCCCCCACATTTCATGAGCGAATGAAAAGTAGATTCAACAGTAAGAATTTTGCAGACCAAGCAAGTCAAGGGGTGTTATAAAGTTTCAGGCAATTTAAGAACCAAGGCAGAAAGAATGATGGCCTATATTGGGGATAGCATGCCTGGGATAAATTGCTTGAAGAAGAGTGAATGGCAACATATATGAATATCTATGATGAAAGCAAAATATTGTGGATGCTGAAAATCTGAAACAAAAACAGAAAATGCTGGAAAAACACAGCAGGTCTAACAGCGTCTGTGGAGAGAAAGACAGAGTTAATATTTTGAGTCCGTATGACTCTTAAGTCATACGGACAGAAAAGTCATCAAGTCAAGGAGCCTTAAGTCATACGGACTCAAAACGTTAACTCTGTTCTTCTCTCCACAGACGCTGTTAGACCTGCTGAGTTTTTCCAGCATTCAGATCTATGAGTATCTATTTAGCTTTTATTAGCCCATCTGTAATGTCAATGAGAAAGTACATGTGATGTAACATTGCCACCTACTGGTGCAGTAGCATATGAAACTTAATGATCACGTGGCAGTTGTCTTAAAATTAAGAGGTTCAAAGCAAGTCCCCTGATGTTGTTAAGTAACTGTCCATTCAAGTATAAAAATATGAATGAATATAACAAATTGAGAGTCAAGATGGCAAACTTACTAGTGAGGTTTAAGCTTCTATGTCCCTGATAGGTACCCTATTTGTGAGTATTAAGATTGTGCTGTCATATATTAATTACCTTGATCTCTTGAATCTGTTAATTCCATAAGGAGAAGAAGCAGGAGCTAAGGCACTGATTATTTTTCGTTTGTTCATGAAATGGGGGTGTCACTTGCTAGACCAGCATTTATTGCCCATTCCTAACTGCCCTTGGGAAGGTGGTGGTGAGCCACCTTCTTGAGCCACTGCAGTCCATGTGGTATAGGTACACCCACAGTGCTGTTAGGGAGGGGGTTCCAGGATTTTGACTCAGCAACAATGAAGGAACAGCGATATATTTCCAAGTCAGGATGGTGAGTGGCTTGGAGGGCAGCTTGGAGGTGGTCGTGTTCCCATATATCTACTGCCCCAGTCCTTCTAGATGGTAATGGTCGTGGGTTTGGAAGATGCTGTTGAAGGAGCCTTGGTGAGTTACTGTAGTGCATCTTGTAGATGGTACACACTGCTGCCACTGTGCATCAGTGGTGGAGGGAGTGAATGTTGAAAGTGGTGGATGGGATGCCAATCAAATGGGCTACTTTGTCCTGGATGGTCTCGAGCTTCTTGAGTGTTGTTGGAGCTGCACTCATCCAGGCATCTTCATCTATCTGATCTCAAATCCAACCAACAGAACCTCAGTTTAATGTTTCTTCTGAAAGAAGACACCTCTGATAGAGCAGCACTCCTTCAGTACTGCACTGTAGTGTCAACCAAGGCAATGTACTCAAGTAGGGCCTGAACCCATAACCTTGTAAACCAGAATAGAAGGTACTTCCCCTGTTAAATTGCTGCAGTGTTAATTGTGGAGAGGGTCTATGTGCATCTCAGACAGGCTGCATTCTAAACATCAGGTGGCTTAACTTCAAAGGAGCCTGAGAGCCAACCAAAAGGTATAAGCATTTCCATGGTTGGTGTGCTCTGGTGCTGCTCTCAGCATAGTTTGAAGTTGTAGCCTTTGTATTTTGTATTGAAGCACTTTGCACTGCATCAGGCTGTACAATATAATTGATGACAGAATGACCTCACAGAGAAAGAAACTCAAGCATCTTTATGTTGACAAAGTGTTTTTAAGCTATTTGTAGAAACCTATGATCAGGAAATTATTTGCTTTAAAAAAAGGCAGGAGGTGGAGTACTTTCCTTTCTATGAAGTTAATATGGATTTACCTAAATAGCTGTCTAAATTGGTGCTATTAGTTTAGTAAGATGATCATTCATTCTTCTGTTAAAACTACATCAACGTGGCACTGCTCAACGGAGTTTGTCTCTCTTAGTCTGCTGATTAGAGAGACTAGCACTTAATACTATCCTCCCCCATAGTTCAACGATGTAGCTAGTCTCCTCAGATAGTTACCTGGAGGTCTTGTAGGGTCAACCTCATTGTAGCAGCTGTGCCATTGCTCTCAATAATTAGCCATGTAGCAAAATCTTCTGAAAACATCTTGATGTTCATTAAACACAGAATTCCATTCCGTAGCATTGTATGCTGGGAGAATAGTAATGCCTTGGGCACAAAAGAAATCAAACCTCTTCTTCAGTGTCTTTTCTCCATTGGAAACTATTCCAGTATCTCAAGTCTCTCGTCATATCCCTAGTTCCTCATCCCTGGTGAATCTATACTGTACTTATTCTATGGCTTTAATGTCCTTTTTTAATTAATTCACAGGATGTGGGCATCACTGGCCGGGCCAGCATTTATTGCCCATCCCTAATTGCCCTTGTTCAGGGGCATTTAAGAGTCAACCACATTGCTCTGGGTCTGGAGTCACATATAGGCCAGACCAGGTAAGGACAACAGGTTTCCTTCCCTAAAGGCCTTAATTGGTCCACCCACTTAAAATGGTGGGGCCCGCGCCCACTCCCACCCAACCCCCCTCGGCTGTCAAAGGCCTATTAAGGCCATTTAAAAAGCCAATAAAGCAATTAGCTGAGCTGCCCGTCCAACCTTAAGGTTGGTGGGCAGGTGAAGAGCCCAGACAGCCTTCGCATTTTTCATGGAACCTCATCCACGGGCGGGATGAGGTTTCATGAACATTTTTAAAGTGTTTGAAAAATTTTTAATAAAATTAATGGACATATCCCAGCTCATGTGATAGTTTCACATGAGGGGACATGTCCTTAAATTTTTTTTACCTTTATTCAATGTTTCATAAGTGAAAGTAATCTCCCTGAGGCACCTTTGAGATTTCTGCACTCTTTCGTGCGCATGCGGGAAGGAGCTCACTCCCCGACTCAAGCAAGCCCCCCCACCAGCACAGGGAGCGCTCAGTGTTTCTGGGCGCGCGTCACGCTGGGTTGGTCTTAATTGGCCCGCCCACGTAAAATGGCGGCGCCCAGCCAATTGGGGGCGCCGATCGGCTGCGGGCCCACCCGTACCTGCCCCCGCACAACCCCCCACCCCTCCGACAGGGAGAAAATTATCCCCAAAGAGTTTGTTTTGCAAGGATGGCCAAGAACACTTATGTCTGATGACTTACAACCATTTTATTCCAGAAACACTGAACTGAGTTGTCAAGACGGAATTTTGCTGTGGGGTTTAAGAGTTGTGGTCCCACCATAGGGTAGAGAGTCATTCTTGGCAGAGTCACAGTGTCACAGTGCATACCCAGGCATATTGAAGATGTTGATGCTGGAACGTAGCTACGTCTGGTGGCCAGGAATAAACAGTGACATCGAGAGCATGGTTAAACACTGTTCCCTTTGCGAGCAACACCAGAAGCTACCTGTTTCAGCTCATCTTCACCCATGTGAATGGCCTGGTCAACTTTGGGTTAAATTGCACATTGACTATGTGGGACTGTTTCTAGGCACCATGTTCCTGTTAATCATCAATGCACATTCAAAATGGTTTGATTTCTATGAAGTAAAAACAGCAACTTCAGCGGCAACTATTGAAAAGCTGTGTCATTCCTTCAGTATACATGGTTTACCTGAGATTATTGTTTCTGACAATGGAACAGCTTTCACCAGTGTGGAATTTCAGAGATTCATAGATCTTAATGGCATCCGGCACATAAAGACCGCTCCCTGCCATCTTTCATCCAATGGGCTTGCTGAGAGAGCTATCCAACCTTTAAAGCTGTATGAAGAAGTTATCCGGAGGTACTCTGGAGTCTCACCTTTCCAGATTTCTCCTAAATTACCATACAACACCACATACTACTACGGGCTCGACACCGTCAGAATTACTAATGAAATGCCGTTTGCATATGCGTTTACACTTGATGTTTACAAATCCAGAGGGGAAGGTGACACAGAGTCAGAATAATCAAAAATTGAACCACGATCTACACAGCAAGGCTCATATATTCCATGTAGGCGACTCTGTGCACGTGTGTAATTTTGGAAGTCGACCCTGTTGGACTCCAGGAGCCATCATTTCAGAGGCTGGTCCATTATCTCTTCAAGTGCAAGTCAAAGATAGAACTGTACGTAAACACGTAGATCATATTAGTGTTACAGAAACATACCGGCGAGGGCAAGATTAACCTGTGATTGATGTTTCGCTGCCGACTTCTGAGGCGTGTGATTGTCTGAGAGCTCATATTCCAGACATATCTAACGAGTTGGCAAATACAGAACTACCCAGTTCCAATGATGTATCTCCTAGTCCAGCCCCAGATCCCATTAATCCTGTTCAGGAACCTCCGTTGGTAGAGCTACGCTGCTCTGTCTCCACCGAGCTCCTCAGAGACTTGATTTGTAATCACCAGAGACTGTACAAAATGTTTGCTGGTTTTTCTGACTTGTATTTTAAGTGTAAATGTAAGAAACTTAAAGGGGGAGGAAGTGTAGTAACTAGATGTATTGTCCCTCCCTCCTGTCAATCACTCATCATGTGATGCAATTACAGGGGCTTTGACCAATAAGCTTATTGTGCAGGTAATCCTGTGGGTGGAGCTCCCCACAGAGAGATCGCATCTTGTGCGCAAGCATATCTACGTGTCTCCTTAATAAAGTTTAGCCTTTTCTTCACCAAACCCGCTGCTCCATCAAGTTATTACAAAATGATTCAAAATGTCCAACAAAAATAGGTTCCATTAAAAATAGACGTTGAATAAATACTTTTTGTCTGGCTTCACAGTGGAAGATACAAGTTACATGTGAGAAATAGAAGGTAACTAAGGGACTAATAAGAGTGAAGAACCTAAAGTATTATTTGCTGAGAATGAATATTAGAGAAAGTTAATGGGATGACATATCCCTAGGACCTGATGGCCTACATCCTAGGATTCTAAAAGAGATAGATGCAGTGAATAAGGATGCACTGGTTATGATTTCTAAAAATCCCTAGATTCTAGAATGTTCCCAGTGGATTGTAAGTTAGCAAATTAAATGACAATATTCAAAAAGAAGGGAGAGAAAAAACAGGGAACTACAATTCAGTTAACCTGACATTAGTCATAAGGAAAATGTTGCAATCTATTCTTATGTAAGACTTGCCAACGCATTTAGAAAATCATAGTGTTATCAGACAGTCAACATATTTTTATGAAAGGGAAGTCATGTTTGACAATTGTTTTTTAGAGGTTTTTGAGGATGCAACAAATAGAGTACATAAAGAGAAACCAGTATCTTTAATAAACCTGGATTTCTAAAAGGCATTTGATAAGGTGCCTCACAAAAGATTACTATGCATGATAAGGGTTCATGAAGTTGAGGTTAATATATTAGCATGGATGGAGGTTTGGATAATAGACATGAAGCAGAGAGTATGGATAAGTGGAACATTTTCAAGTTAACAGGCTGTATAGTTGAGCGCCACAAGAATCAGTGCAGGAATCTCAACTATTTACTATCTATATTAATGATTTACTGAAATACTGTGTACAGTTTTGGTCTCCATATCTAAGGAAGGATATATTTGCCTTAGAGGTGGTGCAGTCAAGGTTCAGTCGATTGGTTTCTGAGATGAGAGAGTTGTCCTGTGATGAGAGGCTGCGTAAATTAAGCCTATACTTTCTGGCGTTTAGAAAACTGAGGTGATCTAATTGAAACATGCAAGATCCTGAAGGAGCTTGACAGGGTAAAGACTAAGAGGTTGTTTCACTGGCTGGGGAATACAAAACACAGGGGGCACAGTCTCAGGATAAGCGGTCAATCATTTAGGACTGAGATGAGGAGAAATTTCTTCATTGAAAGGGTCGTGAATCTTTGTAATCCTCTATCCTAGAGGGTTGTGGATGCTCCATCATTGAGTCTATTCAACACTTGGATAGGTTGATTTTTGATCTCTCAGGAAATCAGAGAATATGGAGAGCGGGTGGGAAAGTGAAGTTGAGGGTGAAGGTCGGCTATTGAATAACAAAACAGTCTCAAGGGAATTGTGGTCCACTCCTGCCCCTCTTTCCTATGTGTTCAATGTTCCTAATTAGAAAAACTTTAAAAAAAAATTAGTTACATGTACCTGTCTTCATATTTTCAGTTAATTGTATATTGAGTCCCGAGGAGTCTATTCAGCCATACTCTTCAGCTTCTTTCCATTAAGTGTATACTCTAATTCCTTGTTTATCCTCCAAAATTGCACATACGTATTCACATTAAAATTACAGCTTCCACCTGACTGCACATTTGGCTAACCTGATTTTATAAGATGGAGATGAGGAGAAATTAGTTTTCTCTCAGTGGGTTGTCAGTCCATGGAACTCTCTTCCCCAGAAAGCGGCAGAGGCAGGGTCATTGAATATTTTAAAGGCTGAATTAGACAGATTCTTGACTGACAAGGGAGTCAAAGGTTATAGGGGGTAGGAAGGAAAGTGGAATTGAGGCCACAATCAGATCAGTCATAATCCAATTGAATGGTGGAGGAGGCTTGAGGGGCTGAATGGCCTACTCCTACTTAAATTCCTATTTTGTGACATCAGTAGATATTGAGACAGTGTTCTTTAAACCCAGATTAGCTATACATATCAAAAATAAAAGTTGGCTGGACTACACCACTTCCAACCTTTCAGTAATCCAATAACATCCATTCATCTTATCTCTCATGTATGTCAACCAACTTTCGATCAATGCTGCTTTCTTTTATATATCTGAATTTTTCTAAAAAATATCTTGTGAGACATCTTATTGAACACCGTCCTATTCAAAATTCATATAAACTATATTTACCACACGTTCCCTTCTTCTGTCTAATCAGTTGCTTCTTCAAAAAAGCTCTCTTTAGCATGTTGGTTGTTCTTAATTACCCCATGCATTTGTAAATGCCCACTCACAGAATGACAGAACCACAGAATCACACAGTGCAGAAAAGGCCCTTCGGCCCATCGAGTCTGCACCGACACGTGAGAAACACCTGACCTACCTACCTAATCCCATTTACCAGCACTTGGCCCATAGCCTTGAATGTTATGACGTGCCAAGTGCTCATCCAGGTATTTTTTAAAGGATGTGAGGCGACCCACTTCCACACCCTCCCGGGCAGTGTATTCCAGACTGTCACCACCCTCTGGGCAAAAATTGTTTCCTCACATCCCCCCTAAACCTCCTGCCCCTCACCTTGAACTTGTGTCCCCTCATGACTGACTCCTCAACTAAGGGGAACAGCTGCTCCCTATCCACCCTGTCCATGCCCCTCATAATCTTGTACACCTCGATCAGGTCGCCCCTCAGTCTTCTCTGCTCCAACGAAAACAACCCAAGTCTATCCAACCTCTCTTCATAACTTAAATGTTTCATCCCAGGCAACATCCTGGTGAATTTCCACTGCACCCCCTCCAGTGCAATCACATCCTTCCTATAATGTGGCGACCAGAACTGCACACAGTACTCCAGCTGTGACCTCACCAAGGTTCTATACAACTCCAACACGACCTCCCTACTTTTGTAATCTATGCCTCGATTGATAAAGGCAAGTGGCCCATGTGCCTTTTTCACCACCCCACTAACATGCCCCTCCGCCTTCAGAGATCTATGGACACGCACGCCAAGGTCCCTTTGTTCCTCAGAACTTTCTAGTGTCACGCCGTTCATTGAATACTTCCTTGTCAAGTTACTCCTTCTGAAGTGTATCACCTCATACTTTTCAGGGCTAAATTCCATCTGCCACTTATCTGCCCATTTGACCATCCCGCCTATATCTTCCTGTAGCCCAAGACACTCAACCTCACTGTTAACCACCCGGCCAATCTTTGTGTCATCCCCAAATTTACTAATCCTACCCCCCACATAGTCATCTATGTCGTTTATATAAATGACGGATAATAGGGGACCCAGCACAGATCCCTGTGGTACGCCACTGGACACTGACTTCCAGTCACTAAGACATTCTTCTGTCATCACCCTCTATCTCCTACAACTAAGCCAATATAAACTACATCAACTACACTACCCTCATCTACACACCTGGTCACCCCCTCAGAAAATTCAGTCAAATTTGTTAGGCATGACCTCCCTCTGACAAAGCCATGCTGACTATCCCTGACCAAACCTTACCTCTCCAAGTGGAGATAGATTCTGTCCTTCAGAATTTTCTCCAATAGTTTCCCTACCACTGATATGAGACTCACTGGCCTGTAGTTCCCTGGCTTATCTCATCATCCCTTCTTAAATAGCAGAACCACATTAGCTGTTATCCAGTCCTTTGGCACCTCCCCCGTAGCCAGGGAGGAATTAAAAATTTGGGTCAGAGCCCCTGCGATCTCCTCCCTTGCCTCCCTCAACAGCCTGGGACACAAATCATCCGGACCTAGAGATTTGTCCACTTTTAAGCCTGCCAACACCTCCAATACCTTGTCACTCCCAATATCAATTTGCTCAAGAACCTCACAGTCTCTCTCCCCGAATTCCATACTTTCATCCTCATTCTCTTGGGTGAAGATGGATGTGAAGTATTCGTTTGACACTCTACCGATGTCCTCTGGCTCCACTCATAGATTGCCCCCTTGCTCCCTAATGGGCCCTACTATTTCCCTGGTTATCCTCTTCCCATTGTTATACTTACAGAATATCTTGGGATTTTCCCGACTTTTACCAGCCAGAGCTTTCTCATATCCCCCGTTTGCTCTCCTAATTGCTTTCTTAAGCTCCACCCTGCACTTTCTGTACTCCACTAATGCCTCCACTGATTTGCTCCCCTTGTACATGCTAAAAGCCTCTCTTTCCTTCTCATCGTATTCTGAATGTCTCTGGTCATCCATGGTTCTCTGGGCTTGTTGCTCCTTCCTATCACCCCAGAGGGAACATGTTGAGCCTGTACCCTCCCCATTTCCTTTTTGAACACCCCCCACTGCTCTTCTGTAGATTGCCCCACAAGTAGCTGTTCCCAGCCTACCTTGGCCAAATCCTGCCTTATTTTACTAAAATCCGCTTTCCCCCAATCTAAAACATTTAAACTCAATTTAATCTCAAATTCGATTTGAGATTATTGTGGAGTGGAATTTAGACTAATTACAGCAACTTGGAGCAACTCACCAAGGCTCCTTTGATAGCGCATTCCAAACCCATGATCTCTACCACCTAGAAGGGCAAGGGCAGCAGATGCATGGGAACACCACCACCTGCAAGCTCCCCTCTAAGCCACACACCACCCTGACTTGGAACTAAATCGCTGCTCCTTCACTGTCACTGGGTCAAAATCCTGGAACTCTCTCCCTAACAGCACTGTGTATGTACCTGCAGACCGCAGCATTGTGGGTATAGACTGCAGTGGTTCAAGAATGGGGCTCAGCACCAACTTCTCAAGGGCAATTAGCGATTGGCAATAAATGTTGGCCTAGCCAGTGACACCCACATTCCGTGAAAGAATAAAAAAATGATCTATTGTTGTTCAGTTTATTCTTTCCTTCTTTCCCTGAACACATCTGAACCCTTTTCTGTCGTAACATCACCGGACATCTGGTGGAAACCCTGTTTATGGCCAGAATTTTACGCTCCCCCACCAGCAGGTTTTTTTTTTGTGGGGGCGGGGTGGGGTAGTGTGAAATTGAAGGGATGGGATTCCTACCGAGTTTCCACCCACCTAGACCACACAGCGATTTTAGCTGGGGCGGGCTACCCATGTTGTCTGAATTCCGTTATTTCTTTCATAATCAGTTCCTTTTTTGCAGTTGCTCCATAGACTCTACTGGTACATCATATTCTCACATCTACAATCTTCTGTAAAAACCAATGCAAATTTTTTTTTACTATTGCTGCCACATCTTTGTCCTTCATCTGAGTGATTCTGTTCTTGCTTTTCTTATTCTCAGCTTTTACATAGAATAATAGAGCGGTTACAGCACAAAAGGAGGCCGTTCAATTTGTCGGGTCTGTGCCAGCTCCGACTAACTATCTCAAAGTCGACTCTACTTCCTTTTTATATAATCTGTCAAGTCTGGTTCAGATTCTCTGTTAGGCCTCTGCTTTCCTTTTTTACGTCCCTCCTCCACTTTCTATATTTCTTATGCTTATCTCTAGTATACAAAAATAGATTATCCTTTCATTATCACGTTGCTGTTTATGGGAGCTTGCAGTGTCAAATTGACTGCCGTGTTTTTGAAATTACAACAGTGACTACACTTCAAAAATGCCAATGGGCTGTAATGCAGTTTGGGATCTCTGGTGGTTGTGAAAGGAGCGATACAAATCTAAGCCTTTCTTTGAATGTCGTTCTGTGTGCTAAACAGCATTGCTTCTCGGGCAGAAACACTGTGAAGATTATGATCCTGAAACCTCTCATCCTGTTTGATACTGCAGAGTATCATCAACTGCTGCTTGAGCATAGAGATTCTCTACTCCAGAGATACAGTTGTCTAACATTTAATGCAAAAGTGCTGCTGCTGGATCTATTGAGGATCCATGATGGCCTACTTAGTGAACTCTGCAAGCATCACAAACATCATATATACTGTTATCCCTCTGTCTTTCTAAAATAAAAGCTAGTTTTAGCCTCAATTCCAATTACTGGTAAACCCTCCAACAATAAGACTCTTCTGACTTGGGAACATGGGAATTGTTAGTGGGGAAACGACTATTAGATCCATTTAGTTCACTGCCTACCATCTGGTAGTCACATGACAAAACAATAATGATGTTGTTGACTAAACATTGAAATTAACCTCTAATTTAATCTACAACAGACCCAGACATGATGCAAGGAAAATCAGCCAGTGTTGGAGGGCTTTGCAGTTTTGGGAGACAGAAAAGTGAAGTTTTAAAAATGTTTTTATTCATTCACGGGATGTGAGCTTTACTGGCTGGACCAGTATTTATTGCCCATCCCTAATTGCCCTTGAGAAGGTGGTGGTGAGCTGCCTTCTTGAACCGCTGCAGTCCATGTGGTGTGGGTACACCCGCTGTGCTGTTAAGAAAGGAGTTCCAGGATTTTGACCCAGCGACAGTGAAGTTATGCAAACGTACATTGATTTTTAGGGGGAAAACAGCACCGTAGGCCACTACTCGCTAATTACTCACATTTTATCATAAAATATCATTTTTTGAAAGAGATCTATCCAATTTTAATAATTTATTACATTCTGCTTCCACCATTTTTCGAGGGAGCTTATTCCAGATTTATCATTGGTTCACTAGTATGTTTCCACAGATTATTCTGAATGTGCCACCATCCCCATTCCACATCAAGCACGGGCCGTGCTCTCTGGTTTGACTGTTCTGGCTAATATAGAAACATAGAAAATAGAAGCAGGAGTAGGTCATTCGGCCCATTGAGCCTGCTCTGCCATTCAATATGATCATGGCTGATCCTCTATCTCATTGCCATAATCCTGCTCTCTCCCCATTCCCCTTGATGCCTTTAGAGTCCAGAAATCTATTTCCTTCTTAAGTACATTCAGTGACTTGGCCTCCACAGCCCTCTGTGGTAGAGAATTCCACAGGTTCACCACCCTCTGACTGAAGACTTTTCTCTTCATCTCAGTCCCAGATGGCCTATCCCATACCCTGAGACCGTGACCCTTTGTTCTAGACCCTCCAGCCAGAGGAAACATCATCCCTGCATCCAGCCTGTCCATCCCTGTCAGAATTTTATACATTTCCATGAAATCCCCTCTCATTCTTCTAAACTCCTGTGAATGTAGGCCTAGTCGGCCCAACCTCTCCTCATATGGCACGCCTGCCATCCCAGGAATCTGCTCGTCTTAATTTATATTATCTGGTCCCTTTTAGAACTCTTAAAAACAACTTTAATATCAGCTCTGACGTCTCTTTACCGGTGAGAATATGCCAAATTTACATAATCACTTCTCGTAATCTAATCCCTCTAATTTCTGGTTGTTCTCTATCCTCTCAAGAGCTACAGTATCCTTTGTGTACTGAGCTGGTGAAAACTGTACACAATAGTTTAAGTGTGGTTGCACCAATGATTTATAATTGGCGGGATTACCTTGCTTGTTGTGGCTCCATGTACATTGATCTTTCTAATACATCCCAACATCTGATTTGCTTTACTCACACCATCGAGCATTGTCACAATGGTTTCAATTCAGTGTCCATCTGGATCCCTAGGTTTCTTTCATTTTTCCATGTACATTATTTCCTTTCCATTTGAGTAATGGTGCAATCCTGGATTTTTTGGTCTCCGTGTGACCACAATGGCAGTTCTCTATATTAAATTTCATCTGCCATCCATCTACTTAATTCCTCAGTCTATCCAACAGCTTATCCTTCATCCTTGCAGTTTACCACCTTCATTAATTAGTTCTGCATTACCTGCAAGCTTTGCCACTGTGCTTGTGACTCTAGTAAATGTCCCCAAGTAGACCCCTGTAACATTCTTCCAGGCTGATGACAGTTGGTCTTCTATGTCATATCCATTGTAAGATATTTCCACTTTGTATGTTTTCAACACCAGTCTATCGCAAGGAATTGTACCAGTGATCTGAAGTCCAAGTACACTACATTCACTGCCTCCCAATAAAACCTCTTTGTTGTACCGTGAAAGAAAATCAGTAAATTAGATTGGCAAGACCTCCCCTTCACGAAACCTTATTGGCACTATTTTATGATTCGTTAAGAAGCTATCATATTTTTCACAATATTGATTGTGGTGTATTGTAAGGTAGGCTTGGGTTTGTGTGTGTGTGGATGGTTCTGTCTGTGTGGCTGATTTAATTAAATTAGAGATGGATAGACTGCAAGCTTGAAATTATTATCAAAAGAGTTTGAAATTATTATCAAAAGAGTTTAGGTGTAAAAGGGCATGTGAAATACTAGGGTAAAGTCTCAGCAGATAGGGTGTGAATGAAATTTGCATTTTAAGATAAGTCACGAGGTGTTTGGTTTTTAAATAGACATGGTAGGATGTTTACAGCTAACAAGATGAGTAAGGCAGGTTATACGTTGATTTTTCCCAAAAGGGCTGACCATAATGACAACATAAAAGCTTTGTATATTATTGGAAAAGAAAATTCCAAAGACATGTGGGAACAATGGGATTTACAAATCAAAGAGAGAAAAATATATTTAAAGAGTTGGAAGGCTATGGAGGGGTTGCCGTGTAAGATCTGAAAGATATACCATGGGCAGAATTTTCCGTTTGATGTGCGAGAGGTGGGCCCTGCATGTCCGTGCATAAAATGACGTGCAGTGACGTCGGGCGAGCGTCCCGACGTCACCACGCGCCATCGTGATATTTTGCTGGGCGGGCCAGCGATGAAGTCCGATGCGCGCCCGCCATTAATTAACGGGCCACTTAAGGCCCTTTAGTCTTCAATCGATGCCGATTTTTCGGCGCCTGTGCGATCTACAGGCGCGATGGGTAGGCGGGTAGGAGACATTTGTATGAACCTCATCCACAGGCAGGATAAGAGGGCTCAGTGGGGTCATGAATCTGCTCTGTGAAGCATTTATTGGTGAAAGTTTTTCAAACTTGATGTGTGATCTGCATCCCAGGAGCTTTTTCTGGACTCTTAAGCTTCAGGTCAGCACTCTGCAGTGAGGAATCTTTTCCAGGCCTGCAGGTTTCAGGAAGCCTTCCCTGAGCCTGGGTATGGGAGCTGATCTGTCCACTGGATGCAGCTCCTCTGAGGAGGAAGGGAGGGCTAGAAGAGAGAGGAGGCCAGGAGTGCACATTCAGTCTCCAGGGGAGCCACTTTTGGGAGTACAGGCACAGGCACAAGGGGCACAGGGCCAAGAGGTTGTCCAAGGTGCAAGGGGCCACAGAAGATGCCACTACCCTGCTGCCAGGGTATACAGGCGGCGAAGCAGTTACCTCAATATGTGTGAGGTGCAGTGCCGAAGGAGGCTCAGACTCTCAAGGGAGACAGTCAACTATATCTGTCAGATGATTGGGCCTGAGATCTCCCCTAACTGTGTGGGTGGACACCCCATGCCAGTGGCTCTGAAGGTCACAGCTGCCCTCAACTTCTATGCCTCTGGCTCTTTCCAGGGCTCGGTGGGTGATCTTTGCGGTGTCTCCCAGTCAGCTGTCCACACTTGTGTCAAGCAGGTTACAGACGCTCTGTTCAGACGTGCATTGACCTTCATCCACTTCCGCTGGGACCAGGCAAGCCAGACACAGCGAGCCAGAGGCTTCGTGGTCATTGCTGGCTTCCCCTGCGTCCAGGGTGCAATAGACTGTACACATGTGGCTATCAAGGTGCCAGCAGGTGAGCCCGGTGCCTTCATCAACAGAAAGGGCTTCCACTCCATGAACGTGCAGATAGTGTGTGATCACAGGATGCTGATTTTACAAGTCTGTGCAAGGTACCCAGGCAGCTCCCACGATGCCTACATCCTCAGACTCTCCCAGGTGCCGGGGCTCTTCAGTGCTCCAGCCTGGCTGGATGGATGGCTGCTGGGTGATAAGGGCTATCCCCTCAGAAGGTGGCTCAGGATGCCTCTCCGCCATCCAAGAACAGAAGCTGAGCAGCGGTACATTAGGAGCCATGCCTCCACAAAGGTGGGCAGAATCATCGATCTTCTCAAGATGCACTTCCGATGCCTGGACCGCTCTGGGTGCGCACTCCAGTACCCCCCAGATCGCGTGTCGCTGATAGCGGTTGCATGCTGCGCTCTCCACAATCTTGCGCTGGAAAGGGAAGAACGCAGTGGACGAAGAAGATGTCGACACAGTGTCTGCGGCTGCACATGATGAAACCAGCTGTGATTCCAAGGATGAGCATGCACAGGGAAATGCTGAGGGGGTAGACACTGACCCAGGACTACTCCAGAGAGGCAGGGACACCCAAAATTCTTTAATCCAACGAACCTTCAGCTAGCACAACACAGATAGATTACCAGGACAAGCCTGGGCTGCTGCCTTCGTACTCGACCCCTAAGTACAAAATCTGCCAGGTCAGCGGCACTAACTAAGGGCCTTGTACATAAAGCTGAATGTCCAACAAATCACTCATTACACTTTTCTTAAACATACACATGCAGAAGAAACGAGGCACCCTCAGCCATGGTCACACCTCTGGCATTTAATGTGTGAAGCAGAAGTTATCACAAATAGAAAACAATAGTGTAAACAATCAAAAAGAAATAATAAGGACCTAATCTTGGGCCAAGACAAAAGCACCAGTGATAAACCCATGGTGTGCCTAAGGTGCCTTATGCTTTCGTTTACAGGTGCTACGTCTTGGTGCTGCCCCATCACTTGGAGTGGTATCTGAGACAGCCTGCTGACTCTGCTGTCCTGTTGGCCTTGGCAGTCATCCTCTGGCCCGTGGAGCCTGTGCTTGCTCCGCCTAGGAGGGAGCTGCCTGTTCTGCAGCTGGTATCTCCCCAGTCATTGCAGCATCACCGGATGATACGGTCACTGGGAGAGGGGCAAAGGGGCTGCCCTCATCTGGAGTGACCTGAGAGGAGCCCGCAGAGACGACAGGCAGCTGCTGCACCGACATGAGGTCACTTCGGCCCTCCCTGCTCACCGTGGATGGATGGGCATCGAGCTGGGAAGC